>NC_092092.1:42628447-43244392 GCF_045679555.1 Salvelinus alpinus
AGGTGGAAGTGCGATAGACTTCAGATCAAGAGGACTCAGGTTCAAATCCTTTAGTGAACTTGAAATCAAATACTTTTTTAATGTGTGCTTTCAAAGAGAGAGTGTTCTTTATTAGGTTATGTAGATCTTCATCTTAAATGTCCCTTATTAGACAATTTTTTGACATTTTTCCATTAGCGTGGGAAAAGCTCAGTGGTAGAGAATTTGACTGCAGATCAAGCGGTCCCAGTTTCAAATTCTGGTGCCCCCTTAAAATCAAGTGCTTTCTAAGTGTATCTTGACGGTTAGAGTATTCTTTTTTAGATTATGTTACTCAATCTAAAATGTCCATCATTTGATGTTTTTTCTCTCAGTCTAACAGTACCAAACAGAGTGGGTAGTCTGCTGCTCTTGAGATCCAGAGGTGTCAGGTAATTTTTTTTTCTATCCACTTGAAATCAAATACATTACTGGTGTGTTTTCCAAGAGGGAGAGATTTTGAAGAGGCAAAATAACTCTCCATCTAAAATGGCCCTTGTTAGACAGTTTTTCCCTCTTACACAGTTTCTGTCAGAGGGGGTATAGCTCAGTGGTAGAGCATTTGACTGCAGATCAAGAGGTCCTAGGTTCAAATCCTGGTGCCCCCTTGATGTCAAGTACTATCAAATTGTATCTTGAGAGTCGGAGTGCTCATTTTCAGGAGTTGTTACTCAATCTAAAATGTCCCACATTTTATGTTTTTTCTCTCAGTCAGACAGTTCCAAACAAAGGTGGAAGTGCGATAGACTTCAGATCAAGAGGACTCAGGTTCAAATCCTTTAGTGAACTTGAAATCAAATACTTTTTTAATGTGTGCTTTCAAAGAGAGAGTGTTCTTTATTAGGTTATGTAGATCTCCACCTTAAATGTCCCTTATTAGACAATTTTTGGACATTTTTCCATTAGCGTGGGAAAAGCTCAGTGGTAGAGAATTTGACTGCAGATCAAGCGGTCCCAGTTTCAAATTCTGGTGCCCCCTTAAAATCAAGTGCTTTCTAAGTGTATCTTGACGGTTAGAGTATTCTTTTTTAGATTATGTTTCTCAATCTAAAATGTCCCTCATTTGATGTTTTTTCTCTCAGTCTAACAGAACCGAACAGAGTGGGTAGTCTGCTGCTCTTGAGATCCAGAGGTGTCAGGTATTTTTTTTCTTCTATCCACTTGAAATCAAATACATTACTGGTGTGTTTTCCAAGAGGGAGAGTTTTTGAAGAGGCAAAATAACTCTCCATCTAAAATGGCCTTTGTTAGACAGTTTTTCCCTCTTACACAGATTCTGACAGAGGGGGTATAGCTCAGTGGTAGAGCATTTGACTGCAGATCAAGAGGTCCCAGGTTCAAATCCTGGTGCCCCCTTGATGTCAAGTACTATCTAATTGTATCTTGAGAGTCGGAGTGCTCATTTTCAGGAGTTGTTACTCAATCTAAAATGTCCCTCATTTGATGTTTTTTCTCTCAGTCAGACAGTTCCAAACAAAGGTGGAAGTGCGATAGACTTCAGATCAAGAGGACTCAGGTTCAAATCCTTTAGTGAACTTGAAATCAAATACTTTTTTAATGTGTGCTTTCAAAGAGAGAGTGTTCTTTATTAGGTTATGTAGATCTCCACCTTAAATGTCCCTTATTAGACAATTTTTGGACATTTTTCCATTAGCGTGGGAAAAGCTCAGTGGTAGAGAATTTGACTGCAGATCAAGCGGTCCCAGTTTCAAATTCTGGTGCCCCCTTAAAATCAAGTGCTTTCTAAGTGTATCTTGACGGTTAGAGTATTCTTTTTTAGATTATGTTTCTCAATCTAAAATGTCCCTCATTTGATGTTTTTTCTCTCAGTCTAACAGAACCAAACAGAGTGGGTAGTCTGCTGCTCTTGAGATCCAGAGGTGTCAGGTAATTTTTTTTTCTATCCACTTGAAATCAAATACATTACTGGTGTGTTTTCCAAGAGGGAGAGATTTTGAAGAGGAAAAATAACTCTCCATCTAAAATGGCCCTTGTTAGACAGTTTTTCCCTCTTACACAGTTTCTGACAGAGGGGGTATAGCTCAGTGGTAGAGCATTTGACTGCATATCAAGAGGTCCCAGGTTCAAATCCTGGTGCCCCCTTGATGTCAAGTACTATCTAATTGTATCTTGAGAGTCGGAGTGCTCATTTTCAGGATTTGTTACTCAATCTAAAATGTCCCTCATTTGATGTTTTTTTCTCTCAGTCAGACAGTTCCAAACAAAGGTGGAAGTGCGATAGACTTCAGATCAAGAGGACTCAGGTTCAAATCCTTTAGTGAACTTGAAATCAAATACTTTTTTAATGTGTGCTTTCAAAGAGAGAGTGTTCTTTATTAGGTTATGTAGATCTTCATCTTAAATGTCCCTTATTAGACAATTTTTTGACATTTTTCCATTAGCGTGGGAAAAGCTCAGTGGTAGAGAATTTGACTGCAGATCAAGCGGTCCCAGTTTCAAATTCTGGTGCCCCCTTAAAATCAAGTGCTTTCTAAGTGTATCTTGACGGTTAGAGTTTTCTTTTTTAGATTATGTTACTCAATCTAAAATGTCCCTCATTTGATGTTTTTTCTCTCAGTCTAACAGTACCAAACAGAGTGGGTAGTCTGCTGCTCTTGAGATCCAGAGGTGTCAGGTAATTTTTTTTTCTATCCACTTGAAATCAAATACATTACTGGTGTGTTTTCCAAGAGGGAGAGATTTTGAAGAGGAAAAATAACTCTCCATCTAAAATGGCCCTTGTTAGACAGTTTTTCCCTCTTACACAGTTTCTGACAGAGGGGGTATAGCTCAGTGGTAGAGCATTTGACTGCATATCAAGAGGTCCCAGGTTCAAATCCTGGTGCCCCCTTGATGTCAAGTACTATCAAATTGTATCTTGAGAGTCGGAGTGCTCATTTTCAGGATTTGTTACTCAATCTAAAATGTCCCTCATTTGATGTTTTTTTCTCTCAGTCAGACAGTTCCAAACAAAGGTGGAAGTGCGATAGACTTCAGATCAAGAGGACTCAGGTTCAAATCCTTTAGTGAACTTGAAATCAAATACTTTTTTAATGTGTGCTTTCAAAGAGAGAGTGTTCTTTATTAGGTTATGTAGATCTTCATCTTAAATGTCCCTTATTAGACAATTTTTTGACATTTTTCCATTAGCGTGGGAAAAGCTCAGTGGTAGAGAATTTGACTGCAGATCAAGCGGTCCCAGTTTCAAATTCTGGTGCCCCCTTAAAATCAAGTGCTTTCTAAGTGTATCTTGACGGTTAGAGTATTCTTTTTTAGATTATGTTACTCAATCTAAAATGTCCATCATTTGATGTTTTTTCTCTCAGTCTAACAGTACCAAACAGAGTGGGTAGTCTGCTGCTCTTGAGATCCAGAGGTGTCAGGTAATTTTTTTTTCTATCCACTTGAAATCAAATACATTACTGGTGTGTTTTCCAAGAGGGAGAGATTTTGAAGAGGCAAAATAACTCTCCATCTAAAATGGCCCTTGTTAGACAGTTTTTCCCTCTTACACAGTTTCTGTCAGAGGGGGTATAGCTCAGTGGTAGAGCATTTGACTGCAGATCAAGAGGTCCTAGGTTCAAATCCTGGTGCCCCCTTGATGTCAAGTACTATCTAATTGTATCTTGAGAGTCGGAGTGCTCATTTTCAGGAGTTGTTACTCAATCTAAAATGTCCCTCATTTGATGTTTTTTCTCTCAGTCAGACAGTTCCAAACAAAGGTGGAAGTGCGATAGACTTCAGATCAAGAGGACTCAGGTTCAAATCCTTTAGTGAACTTGAAATCAAATACTTTTTTAATGTGTGCTTTCAAAGAGAGAGTGTTCTTTATTAGGTTATGTAGATCTCCACCTTAAATGTCCCTTATTAGACAATTTTTGGACATTTTTCCATTAGCGTGGGAAAAGCTCAGTGGTAGAGAATTTGACTGCAGATCAAGCGGTCCCAGTTTCAAATTCTGGTGCCCCCTTAAAATCAAGTGCTTTCTAAGTGTATCTTGACGGTTAGAGTATTCTTTTTTAGATTATGTTTCTCAATCTAAAATGTCCCTCATTTGATGTTTTTTCTCTCAGTCTAACAGAACCAAACAGAGTGGGTAGTCTGCTGCTCTTGAGATCCAGAGGTGTCAGGTAATTTTTTTTTCTATCCACTTGAAATCAAATACATTACTGGTGTGTTTTCCAAGAGGGAGAGATTTTGAAGAGGAAAAATAACTCTCCATCTAAAATGGCCCTTGTTAGACAGTTTTTCCCTCTTACACAGTTTCTGACAGAGGGGGTATAGCTCAGTGGTAGAGCATTTGACTGCATATCAAGAGGTCCCAGGTTCAAATCCTGGTGCCCCCTTGATGTCAAGTACTATCTAATTGTATCTTGAGAGTCGGAGTGCTCATTTTCAGGATTTGTTACTCAATCTAAAATGTCCCTCATTTGATGTTTTTTTCTCTCAGTCAGACAGTTCCAAACAAAGGTGGAAGTGCGATAGACTTCAGATCAAGAGGACTCAGGTTCAAATCCTTTAGTGAACTTGAAATCAAATACTTTTTTAATGTGTGCTTTCAAAGAGAGAGTGTTCTTTATTAGGTTATGTAGATCTTCATCTTAAATGTCCCTTATTAGACAATTTTTTGACATTTTTCCATTAGCGTGGGAAAAGCTCAGTGGTAGAGAATTTGACTGCAGATCAAGCGGTCCCAGTTTCAAATTCTGGTGCCCCCTTAAAATCAAGTGCTTTCTAAGTGTATCTTGACGGTTAGAGTTTTCTTTTTTAGATTATGTTACTCAATCTAAAATGTCCCTCATTTGATGTTTTTTCTCTCAGTCTAACAGTACCAAACAGAGTGGGTAGTCTGCTGCTCTTGAGATCCAGAGGTGTCAGGTAATTTTTTTTTCTATCCACTTGAAATCAAATACATTACTGGTGTGTTTTCCAAGAGGGAGAGATTTTGAAGAGGAAAAATAACTCTCCATCTAAAATGGCCCTTGTTAGACAGTTTTTCCCTCTTACACAGTTTCTGACAGAGGGGGTATAGCTCAGTGGTAGAGCATTTGACTGCATATCAAGAGGTCCCAGGTTCAAATCCTGGTGCCCCCTTGATGTCAAGTACTATCAAATTGTATCTTGAGAGTCGGAGTGCTCATTTTCAGGATTTGTTACTCAATCTAAAATGTCCCTCATTTGATGTTTTTTTCTCTCAGTCAGACAGTTCCAAACAAAGGTGGAAGTGCGATAGACTTCAGATCAAGAGGACTCAGGTTCAAATCCTTTAGTGAACTTGAAATCAAATACTTTTTTAATGTGTGCTTTCAAAGAGAGAGTGTTCTTTATTAGGTTATGTAGATCTTCATCTTAAATGTCCCTTATTAGACAATTTTTTGACATTTTTCCATTAGCGTGGGAAAAGCTCAGTGGTAGAGAATTTGACTGCAGATCAAGCGGTCCCAGTTTCAAATTCTGGTGCCCCCTTAAAATCAAGTGCTTTCTAAGTGTATCTTGACGGTTAGAGTATTCTTTTTTAGATTATGTTACTCAATCTAAAATGTCCATCATTTGATGTTTTTTCTCTCAGTCTAACAGTACCAAACAGAGTGGGTAGTCTGCTGCTCTTGAGATCCAGAGGTGTCAGGTAATTTTTTTTTCTATCCACTTGAAATCAAATACATTACTGGTGTGTTTTCCAAGAGGGAGAGATTTTGAAGAGGCAAAATAACTCTCCATCTAAAATGGCCCTTGTTAGACAGTTTTTCCCTCTTACACAGTTTCTGTCAGAGGGGGTATAGCTCAGTGGTAGAGCATTTGACTGCAGATCAAGAGGTCCTAGGTTCAAATCCTGGTGCCCCCTTGATGTCAAGTACTATCAAATTGTATCTTGAGAGTCGGAGTGCTCATTTTCAGGAGTTGTTACTCAATCTAAAATGTCCCACATTTTATGTTTTTTCTCTCAGTCAGACAGTTCCAAACAAAGGTGGAAGTGCGATAGACTTCAGATCAAGAGGACTCAGGTTCAAATCCTTTAGTGAACTTGAAATCAAATACTTTTTTAATGTGTGCTTTCAAAGAGAGAGTGTTCTTTATTAGGTTATGTAGATCTCCACCTTAAATGTCCCTTATTAGACAATTCTTGGACATTTTTCCATTAGCGTGGGAAAAGCTCAGTGGTAGAGAATTTGACTGCAGATCAAGCGGTCCCAGTTTCAAATTCTGGTGCCCCCTTAAAATCAAGTGCTTTCTAAGTGTATCTTGACGGTTAGAGTATTCTTTTTTAGATTATGTTTCTCAATCTAAAATGTCCCTCATTTGATGTTTTTTCTCTCAGTCTAACAGAACCGAACAGAGTGGGTAGTCTGCTGCTCTTGAGATCCAGAGGTGTCAGGTATTTTTTTTCTTCTATCCACTTGAAATCAAATACATTACTGGTGTGTTTTCCAAGAGGGAGGGTTTTTGAAGAGGCAAAATAACTCTCCATCTAAAATGGCCTTTGTTAGACAGTTTTTCCCTCTTACACAGATTCTGACAGAGGGGGTATAGCTCAGTGGTAGAGCATTTGACTGCAGATCAAGAGGTCCCAGGTTCAAATCCTGGTGCCCCCTTGATGTCAAGTACTATCTAATTGTATCTTGAGAGTCGGAGTGCTCATTTTCAGGAGTTGTTACTCAATCTAAAATGTCCCTCATTTGATGTTTTTTCTCTCAGTCAGAAAGTTCCAAACAAAGGTGGAAGTGCGATAGACTTCAGATCAAGAGGACTCATGTTCAAATCCTTTAGTGAACTTGAAATCAAATACTTTTTTAATGTGTGCTTTCGAAGAGAGAGTGTTCTTTATTAGGTTATGTAGATCTCCATCTTAAATGTCCCTTATTAGACAATTTTTGGACATTTTTCCATTAGCGTGGGAAAAGCTCAGTGGTAGAGAATTTGACTGCAGATCAAGCGGTCCCAGTTTCAAATTCTGGTGCCCCCTTAAAATCAAGTGCTTTCTAAGTGTATCTTGACGGTTAGAGTTTTCTTTTTTAGATTATGTTACTCAATCTAAAATGTCCCTCATTTGATGTTTTTTCTCTCAGTCTAACAGTACCAAACAGAGTGGGTAGTCTGCTGCTCTTGAGATCCAGAGGTGTCAGGTAATTTTTTTTTCTATCCACTTGAAATCAAATACATTACTGGTGTGTTTTCCAAGAGGGAGAGATTTTGAAGAGGCAAAATAACTCTCCATCTAAAATGGCCCTTGTTAGACAGTTTTTCCCTCTTACTCAGTTTCTGACAGAGGGGTATAGCTCAGTGGTAGAGCATTTGACTGCAGATCAAGAGGTCCCAGGTTCAAATCCTGGTGCCCCCTTGATGTCAAGTACTATCAAATTGTATCTTGAGAGTCGGAGTGCTCATTTTCAGGAGTTGTTACTCAATCTAAAATGTCCCTCATTTGATGTTTTTTCTCTCAGTCAGACAGTTCCAAACAAAGGTGGAAGTGCGATAGACTTCAGATCAAGAGGACTCAGGTTCAAATCCTTTAGTGAACTTGAAATCAAATACTTTTTTAATGTGTGCTTATAAAGAGAGAGTGTTCTTTATTAGGTTATGTAGATCTCCACCTTAAATGTCCCTTATTAGACAATTTTTGGACATTTTTCCATTAGCGTGGGAAAAGCTCAGTGGTAGAGAATTTGACTGCAGATCAAGCGGTCCCAGTTTCAAATTCTGGTGCCCCCTTAAAATCAAGTGCTTTCTAAGTGTATCTTGACGGTTAGAGTATTCTTTTTTAGATTATGTTTCTCAATCTAAAATGTCCCTCATTTGATGTTTTTTCTCTCAGTCTAACAGAACCAAACAGAGTGGGTAGTCTGCTGCTCTTGAGATCCAGAGGTGTCAGGTATTTTTTTTCTTCTATCCACTTGAAATCAAATACATTACTGGTGTGTTTTCCAAGAGGGAGAGTTTTTGAAGAGGCAAAATAACTCTCCATCTAAAATGGCCTTTGTTAGACAGTTTTTCCCTCTTACACAGATTCTGACAGAGGGGGTATAGCTCAGTGGTAGAGCATTTGACTGCAGATCAAGAGGTCCCAGGTTCAAATCCTGGTGCCCCCTTGATGTCAAGTACTATCTAATTGTATCTTGAGAGTCGGAGTGCTCATTTTCAGGAGTTGTTACTCAATCTAAAATGTCCCTCATTTGATGTTTTTTCTCTCAGTCAGAAAGTTCCAAACAAAGGTGGAAGTGCGATAGACTTCAGATCAAGAGGACTCATGTTCAAATCCTTTAGTGAACTTGAAATCAAATACTTTTTTAATGTGTGCTTTCAAAGAGAGAGTGTTCTTTATTAGGTTATGTAGATCTCCACCTTAAATGTCCCTTATTAGACAATTTTTGGACATTTTTCCATTAGCGTGGGAAAAGCTCAGTGGTAGAGAATTTGACTGCAGATCAAGCGGTCCCAGTTTCAAATTCTGGTGCCCCCTTAAAATCAAGTGCTTTCTAAGTGTATCTTGACGGTTAGAGTATTCTTTTTTAGATTATGTTACTCAATCTAAAATGTCCCTCATTTGATGTTTTTTCTCTCAGTCTAACAGTACCAAACAGAGTGGGTAGTCTGCTGCTCTTGAGATCCAGAGGTGTCAGGTATTTTTTTTCTTCTATCCACTTGAAATCAAATACATTACTGGTGTGTTTTCCAAGAGGGAGAGTTTTTGAAGAGGCAAAATAACTCTCCATCTAAAATGGCCCTTGTTAGACAGTTTTTCCCTCTTACACAGTTTCTGACAGAGGGGGTATAGCTCAGTGGTAGAGCATTTGACTGCAGATCAAGAGGTCCCAGGTTCAAATCCGCGTGCCCCCTTGATGTCAAGTACTATCTAATTGTATCTTGAGAGTCGGAGTGCTCATTTTCAGGAGTTGTTACTCAATCTAAAATGTCCCTCATTTGATGTTTTTTCTCTCAGTCAGACAGTTCCAAACAAAGGTGGAAGTGCGATAGACTTCAGATCAAGAGGACTCAGGTTCAAATCCTTTAGTGAACTTGAAATCAAATACTTTTTTAATGTGTGCTTTCAAAGAGAGAGTGTTCTTTATTAGGTTATGTAGATCTCCACCTTAAATATCCCTTATTAGACAATTTTTGGACATTTTTCCATTAGCGTGGGAAAAGCTCAGTGGTAGAGAATTTGACTGCAGATCAAGCGGTCCCAGTTTCAAATTCTGGTGCCCCCTTAAAATCAAGTGCTTTCTAAGTGTATCTTGACGGTTAGAGTATTCTTTTTTAGATTATGTTTCTCAATCTAAAATGTCCCTCATTTGATGTTTTTTCTCTCAGTCTAACAGAACCAAACAGAGTGGGTAGTCTGCTGCTCTTGAGATCCAGAGGTGTCAGGTATTTTTTTTCTTCTATCCACTTGAAATCAAATACATTACTGGTGTGTTTTCCAAGAGGGAGAGTTTTTGAAGAGGCAAAATAACTCTCCATCTAAAATGGCCTTTGTTAGACAGTTTTTCCCTCTTACACAGATTCTGACAGAGGGGGTATAGCTCAGTGGTAGAGCATTTGACTGCAGATCAAGAGGTCCCAGGTTCAAATCCTGGTGCCCCCTTGATGTCAAGTACTATCTAATTGTATCTTGAGATTCCGAGTGCTCATTTTCAGGAGTTGTTACTCAATCTAAAATGTCCCTCATTTGATGTTTTTTCTCTCAGTCAGAAAGTTCCAAACAAAGGTGGAAGTGCGATAGACTTCAGATCAAGAGGACTCATGTTCAAATCCTTTAGTGAACTTGAAATCAAATACTTTTTTAATGTGTGCTTTCGAAGAGAGAGTGTTCTTTATTAGGTTATGTAGATCTCCATCTTAAATGTCCCTTATTAGACAATTTTTGGACATTTTTCCATTAGCGTGGGAAAAGCTCAGTGGTAGAGAATTTGACTGCAGATCAAGCGGTCCCAGTTTCAAATTCTGGTGCCCCCTTAAAATCAAGTGCTTTCTAAGTGTATCTTGACGGTTAGAGTTTTCTTTTTTAGATTATGTTACTCAATCTAAAATGTCCCTCATTTGATGTTTTTTCTCTCAGTCTAACAGTACCAAACAGAGTGGGTAGTCTGCTGCTCTTGAGATCCAGAGGTGTCAGGTAATTTTTTTTTCTATCCACTTGAAATCAAATACATTACTGGTGTGTTTTCCAAGAGGGAGAGTTTTTGAAGAGGCAAAATAACTCTCCATCTAAAATGGCCTTTGTTAGACAGTTTTTCCCTCTTACACAGATTCTGACAGAGGGGGTATAGCTCAGTGGTAGAGCATTTGACTGCAGATCAAGAGGTCCCAGGTTCAAATCCTGGTGCCCCCTTGATGTCAAGTACTATCTAATTGTATCTTGAGAGTCGGAGTGCTCATTTTCAGGAGTTGTTACTCAATCTAAAATGTCCCTCATTTGATGTTTTTTTCTCTCAGTCAGACAGTTCCAAACAAAGGTGGAAGTGCGATAGACTTCAGATCAAGAGGACTCAGGTTCAAATCCTTTAGTGAACTTGAAATCAAATACTTTTTTAATGTGTGCTTTCAAAGAGAGAGTGTTATTTATTAGGTTATGTAGATCTCCATCTTAAATGTCCCTTATTAGACAATTTTTGGACATTTTTCCATTAGCGTGGGAAAAGCTCAGTGGTAGAGAATTTGACTGCAGATCAAGCGGTCCCAGTTTCAAATTCTGGTGCCCCCTTAAAATCAAGTGCTTTCTAAGTGTATCTTGACGGTTAGAGTTTTCTTTTTTAGATTATGTTACTCAATCTAAAATGTCCCTCATTTGATGTTTTTTCTCTCAGTCTAACAGTACCAAACAGAGTGGGTAGTCTGCTGCTCTTGAGATCCAGAGGTGTCAGGTAATTTTTTTTTCTATCCACTTGAAATCAAATACATTACTGGTGTGTTTTCCAAGAGGGAGAGTTTTTGAAGAGGCAAAATAACTCTCCATCTAAAATGGCCTTTGTTAGACAGTTTTTCCCTCTTACACAGATTCTGACAGAGGGGGTATAGCTCAGTGGTAGAGCATTTGACTGCAGATCAAGAGGTCCCAGGTTCAAATCCTGGTGCCCCCTTGATGTCAAGTACTATCTAATTGTATCTTGAGAGTCGGAGTGCTCATTTTCAGGAGTTGTTACTCAATCTAAAATGTCCCTCATTTGATGTTTTTTTCTCTCAGTCAGACAGTTCCAAACAAAGGTGGAAGTGCGATAGACTTCAGATCAAGAGGACTCAGGTTCAAATCCTTTAGTGAACTTGAAATCAAATACTTTTTTAATGTGTGCTTTCAAAGAGAGAGTGTTATTTATTAGGTTATGTAGATCTCCATCTTAAATGTCCCTTATTAGACAATTTTTGGACATTTTTCCATTAGCGTGGGAAAAGCTCAGTGGTAGAGAATTTGACTGCAGATCAAGCGGTCCCAGTTTCAAATTCTGGTGCCCCCTTAAAATCAAGTGCTTTCTAAGTGTATCTTGACGGTTAGAGTTTTCTTTTTTAGATTATGTTACTCAATCTAAAATGTCCCTCATTTGATGTTTTTTCTCTCAGTCTAACAGTACCAAACAGAGTGGGTAGTCTGCTGCTCTTGAGATCCAGAGGTGTCAGGTAATTTTTTTTTCTATCCACTTGAAATCAAATACATTACTGGTGTGTTTTCCAAGAGGGAGAGATTTTGAAGAGGAAAAATAACTCTCCATCTAAAATGGCCCTTGTTAGACAGTTTTTCCCTCTTACACAGTTTCTGACAGAGGGGGTATAGCTCAGTGGTAGAGCAATTGACTGCATATCAAGAGGTCCCAGGTTCAAATCCTGGTGCCCCCTTGATGTCAAGTACTATCTAATTGTATCTTGAGAGTCGGAGTGCTCATTATCAGGAGTTGTTACTCAATCTAAAATGTCCCTCATTTGATGTTTTTTTCTCTCAGTCAGACAGTTCCAAACAAACGTGGAAGTGCGATAGACTTCAGATCAAGAGGACTCAGGTTCAAATCCTTTAGTGAACTTGAAATCAAAAACTTTTTTAATGTGTGCTTTCAAAGAGAGAGTGTTCTTTATTAGGTTAGGTAGATCTTCATCTTAAATGTCCCTTATTAGACAATTTTTTGACATTTTTCCATTAGCGTGGGAAAAGCTCAGTGGTAGAGAATTTGACTGCAGATCAAGCAGTCCCAGTTTCAAATTCTGGTGCCCCCTTAAAATCAAGTGCTTTCTAAGTGTATCTTGACGGTTAGAGTATTCTTTTTTAGATTATGTTTCTCAATCTAAAATGTCCCTCATTTGATGTTTTTTCTCTCAGTCTAACAGAACCAAACAGAGTGGGTAGTCTGCTGCTCTTGAGATCCAGAGGTGTCAGGTATTTTTTTTCTTCTATCCACTTGAAATCAAATACATTACTGGTGTGTTTTCCAAGAGGGAGAGTTTTTGAAGAGGCAAAATAACTCTCCATCTAAAATGGCCCTTGTTAGACAGTTTTTCCCTCTTACACAGTTTCTGACAGAGGGGGTATAGCTCAGTGGTAGAGCATTTGACTGCAGATCAAGAGGTCCCAGGTTCAAATCCGCGTGCCCCCTTGATGTCAAGTACTATCTAATTGTATCTTGAGAGTCGGAGTGCTCATTTTCAGGAGTTGTTACTCAATCTAAAATGTCCCTCATTTGATGTTTTTTCTCTCAGTCAGACAGTTCCAAACAAAGGTGGAAGTGCGATAGACTTCAGATCAAGAGGACTCAGGTTCAAATCCTTTAGTGAACATGAAATCAAATACTTTTTTAATGTGTGCTTTCAAAGAGAGAGTGTTCTTTATTAGGTTATGTAGATCTCCACCTTAAATATCCCTTATTAGACAATTTTTGGACATTTTTCCATTAGCGTGGGAAAAGCTCAGTGGTAGAGAATTTGACTGCAGATCAAGCGGTCCCAGTTTCAAATTCTGGTGCCCCCTTAAAATCAAGTGCTTTCTAAGTGTATCTTGACGGTTAGAGTATTCTTTTTTAGATTATGTTTCTCAATCTAAAATGTCCCTCATTTGATGTTTTTTCTCTCAGTCTAACAGAACCAAACAGAGTGGGTAGTCTGCTGCTCTTGAGATCCAGAGGTGTCAGGTATTTTTTTTCTTCTATCCACTTGAAATCAAATACATTACTGGTGTGTTTTCCAAGAGGGAGAGTTTTTGAAGAGGCAAAATAACTCTCCATCTAAAATGGCCTTTGTTAGACAGTTTTTCCCTCTTACACAGATTCTGACAGAGGGGGTATAGCTCAGTGGTAGAGCATTTGACTGCAGATCAAGAGGTCCCAGGTTCAAATCCTGGTGCCCCCTTGATGTCAAGTACTATCTAATTGTATCTTGAGATTCTGAGTGCTCATTTTCAGGAGTTGTTACTCAATCTAAAATGTCCCTCATTTGATGTTTTTTCTCTCAGTCAGAAAGTTCCAAACAAAGGTGGAAGTGCGATAGACTTCAGATCAAGAGGACTCAGGTTCAAATCCTTTAGTGAACATGAAATCAAATACTTTTTTAATGTGTGCTTTCAAAGAGAGAGTGTTCTTTATTAGGTTATGTAGATCTCCACCTTAAATATCCCTTATTAGACAATTTTTGGACATTTTTCCATTAGCGTGGGAAAAGCTCAGTGGTAGAGAATTTGACTGCAGATCAAGCGGTCCCAGTTTCAAATTCTGGTGCCCCCTTAAAATCAAGTGCTTTCTAAGTGTATCTTGACGGTTAGAGTATTCTTTTTTAGATTATGTTTCTCAATCTAAAATGTCCCTCATTTGATGTTTTTTCTCTCAGTCTAACAGAACCAAACAGAGTGGGTAGTCTGCTGCTCTTGAGATCCAGAGGTGTCAGGTATTTTTTTTCTTCTATCCACTTGAAATCAAATACATTACTGGTGTGTTTTCCAAGAGGGAGAGTTTTTGAAGAGGCAAAATAACTCTCCATCTAAAATGGCCTTTGTTAGACAGTTTTTCCCTCTTACACAGATTCTGACAGAGGGGGTATAGCTCAGTGGTAGAGCATTTGACTGCAGATCAAGAGGTCCCAGGTTCAAATCCTGGTGCCCCCTTGATGTCAAGTACTATCTAATTGTATCTTGAGATTCTGAGTGCTCATTTTCAGGAGTTGTTACTCAATCTAAAATGTCCCTCATTTGATGTTTTTTCTCTCAGTCAGAAAGTTCCAAACAAAGGTGGAAGTGCGATAGACTTCAGATCAAGAGGACTCATGTTCAAATCCTTTAGTGAACTTGAAATCAAATACTTTTTTAATGTGTGCTTTCGAAGAGAGAGTGTTCTTTATTAGGTTATGTAGATCTCCATCTTAAATGTCCCTTATTAGACAATTTTTGGACATTTTTCCATTAGCGTGGGAAAAGCTCAGTGGTAGAGAATTTGACTGCAGATCAAGCGGTCCCAGTTTCAAATTCTGGTGCCCCCTTAAAATCAAGTGCTTTCTAAGTGTATCTTGACGGTTAGAGTTTTCTTTTTTAGATTATGTTACTCAATCTAAAATGTCCCTCATTTGATGTT
Source organism: Salvelinus alpinus (assembly GCF_045679555.1). Lineage (NCBI taxonomy): Eukaryota > Metazoa > Chordata > Actinopteri > Salmoniformes > Salmonidae > Salvelinus > Salvelinus alpinus. The sequence continues at coordinate 42,642,997 of NC_092092.1, forward strand.
TTTTCTCTCAGTCTAACAGTACCAAACAGAGTGGGTAGTCTGCTGCTCTTGAGATCCAGAGGTGTCAGGTAATTTTTTTTTCTATCCACTTGAAATCAAATACATTACTGGTGTGTTTTCCAAGAGGGAGAGATTTTGAAGAGGAAAAATAACTCTCCATCTAAAATGGCCCTTGTTAGACAGTTTTTCCCTCTTACACAGTTTCTGACAGAGGGGGTATAGCTCAGTGGTAGAGCAATTGACTGCATATCAAGAGGTCCCAGGTTCAAATCCTGGTGCCCCCTTGATGTCAAGTACTATCTAATTGTATCTTGAGAGTCAGAGTGCTCATTATCAGGAGTTGTTACTCAATCTAAAATGTCCCTCATTTGATGTTTTTTTCTCTCAGTCAGACAGTTCCAAACAAACGTGGAAGTGCGATAGACTTCAGATCAAGAGGACTCAGGTTCAAATCCTTTAGTGAACTTGAAATCAAAAACTTTTTTAATGTGTGCTTTCAAAGAGAGAGTGTTCTTTATTAGGTTAGGTAGATCTTCATCTTAAATGTCCCTTATTAGACAATTTTTTGACATTTTTCCATTAGCGTGGGAAAAGCTCAGTGGTAGAGAATTTGACTGCAGATCAAGCAGTCCCAGTTTCAAATTCTGGTGCCCCCTTAAAATCAAGTGCTTTCTAAGTGTATCTTGACGGTTAGAGTATTCTTTTTTAGATTATGTTTCTCAATCAAAAATTTCCCTCATTTGATGTTTTTTCTCTCAGTCTAACAGTACCAAACAGAGTGGGTAGTCTGCTGCTCTTGAGATCCAGAGGTGTCAGGTAATTTTTTTTTCTATCCACTTGAAATCAAATACATTACTGGTGTGTTTTCCAAGAGGGAGAGATTTTGAAGAGGCAAAATAACTCTCCATCTAAAATGGCCCTTGTTAGACAGTTTTTCCCTCTTACACAGTTTCTGACAGAGGGGGTATAGCTCAGTGGTAGAGCATTTGACTGCAGATCAAGAGGTCCCAGGTTCAAATCCTGGTGCCCCCTTGATGTCAAGTACTATCTAATTGTATCTTGAGAGTCGGAGTGCTCATTTTCAGGAGTTGTTACTCAATCTAAAATGTCCCTCATTTGATGTTTTTTCTCTTAGTCAGACAGTTCCAAACAAAGGTGGAAGTGCGATAGACTTCAGATCAAGAGGACTCAGGTTCAAATCCTTTAGTGAACTTGAAATCAAATACTTTTTTAATGTGTGCTTTCAAAGAGAGAGTGTTCTTTATTAGGTTATGTAGATCTCCATCTTAAATGTCCCTTATTAGACAATTTTTGGACATTTTTCCATTAGCGTGGGAAAAGCTCAGTGGTAGAGAATTTGACTGCAGATCAAGCGGTCCCAGTTTCAAATTCTGGTGCCCCCTTAAAATCAAGTGCTTTCTAAGTGTATCTTGACGGTTAGAGTATTCTTTTTTAGATTATGTTACTCAATCTAAAATGTCCCTCATTTGATGTTTTTTCTCTCAGTCTAACAGTACCAAACAGAGTGGGTAGTCTGCTGCTCTTGAGATCCAGAGGTGTCAGGTAATTTTTTTTTCTATCCACTTGAAATCAAATACATTACTGGTGTGTTTTCCAAGAGGGAGAGATTTTGAAGAGGAAAAATAACTCTCCATCTAAAATGGCCCTTGTTAGACAGTTTTTCAATCTTACACAGTTTCTGACAGAGTGGGTATAGCTCAGTGGTAGAGCATTTGACTGCATATCAAGAGGTCCCAGGTTCAAATCCTGGTGCCCCCTTGATGTCAAGTACTATCTAATTGTATCTTGAGAGTCGGAGTGCTCATTTTCAGGAGTTGTTACTCAATCTAAAATGTCCCTCATTTGATGTTTTTTTCTCTCAGTCAGACAGTTCCAAACAAAGGTGGAAGTGCGATAGACTTCAGATCAAGAGGACTCAGGTTCAAATCCTTTAGTGAACTTGAAATCAAATACTTTTTTAATGTGTGCTTTCAAAGAGAGAGTGTTATTTATTAGGTTATGTAGATCTCCATCTTAAATGTCCCTTATTAGACAATTTTTGGACATTTTTCCATTAGCGTGGGAAAAGCTCAGTGGTAGAGAATTTGACTGCAGATCAAGCGGTCCCAGTTTCAAATTCTGGTGCCCCCTTAAAATCAAGTGCTTTCTAAGTGTATCTTGACGGTTAGAGTTTTCTTTTTTAGATTATGTTACTCAATCTAAAATGTCCCTCATTTGATGTTTTTTCTCTCAGTCTAACAGTACCAAACAGAGTGGGTAGTCTGCTGCTCTTGAGATCCAGAGGTGTCAGGTAATTTTTTTTTCTATCCACTTGAAATCAAATACATTACTGGTGTGTTTTCCAAGAGGGAGAGATTTTGAAGAGGAAAAATAACTCTCCATCTAAAATGGCCCTTGTTAGACAGTTTTTCCCTCTTACACAGTTTCTGACAGAGGGGGTATAGCTCAGTGGTAGAGCATTTGACTGCATATCAATACGTCCCAGGTTCAAATCCTGGTGCCCCCTTGATGTCAAGTACTATCTAATTGTATCTTGAGAGTCGGAGTGCTCATTTTCAGGAGTTGTTACTCAATCTAAAATGTCCCTCATTTGATGTTTTTTTCTCTCAGTCAGACAGTTCCAAACAAAGGTGAAAGTGCGATAGACTTCAGATCAAGAGGACTCAGGTTCAAATCCTTTAGTGAACTTGAAATCAAATACTTTTTTAATGTGTGCTTTCAAAGAGAGAGTGTTCTTTATTAGGTTATGTAGATCTTCATCTTAAATGTCCCTTATTAGACAATTTTTGGACATTTTTCCATTAGCGTGGGAAAAGCTCAGTGGTAGAGAATTTGACTGCAGATCAAGCAGTCCCAGTTTCAAATTCTGGTGCCCCCTTAAAATCAAGTGCTTTCTAAGTGTATCTTGACGGTTAGAGTATTCTTTTTTAGATTATGTTTCTCAATCAAAAATTTCCCTCATTTGATGTTTTTTCTCTCAGTCTAACAGTACCAAACAGAGTGGGTAGTCTGCTGCTCTTGAGATCCAGAGGTGTCAGGTAATTTTTTTTTCTATCCACTTGAAATCAAATACATTACTGGTGTGTTTTCCAAGAGGGAGAGATTTTGAAGAGGCAAAATAACTCTCCATCTAAAATGGCCCTTGTTAGACAGTTTTTCCCTCTTACACAGTTTCTGACAGAGGGGGTATAGCTCAGTGGTAGAGCATTTGACTGCAGATCAAGAGGTCCCAGGTTCAAGTCCTGGTGCCCCCTTGATGTCAAGTACTATCTAATTCTATCTTGAGAGTCGGAGTGCTCATTTTCAGGAGTTCTTACTCAATCTAAAATGTCCCTCATTTTATGTTTTTCCTCTCAGTCAGACAGTTCCAAACAAAGGTGGAAGTGCGATAGACTTCAGATCAAGAGGACTCAGGTTCAAATCCTTTAGTGAACTTGAAATCAAATACTTTTTTAATGTGTGCTTTCAAAGAGAGAGTGTTCTTTATTAGGTTATGTAGATCTCCATCTTAAATGTCCCTTATTAGACAATTTTTGGACATTTTTCCATTAGCGTGGGAAAAGCTCAGTGGTAGAGAATTTGACTGCAGATCAAGCGGTCCCAGTTTCAAATTCTGGTGCCCCCTTAAAATCAAGTGCTTTCTAAGTGTATCTTGACGGTTAGAGTATTCTTTTTTAGATTATTTTTCTCAATCAAAAATTTCCCTCATTTGATGTTTTTTCTCTCAGTCTAACAGTACCAAACATAGTGGGTAGTCTGCTGCTCTTGAGATCCAGAGGTGTCAGGTAATTTTTTTTTCTATCCACTTGAAATCAAATACATTACTGGTGTGTTTTCCAAGAGGGAGAGATTTTGAAGAGGCAAAATAACTCTCCATCTAAAATGGCCCTTGTTAGACAGTTTTTCCCTCTTTCACAGTTTCTGACAGAGGGGGTATAGCTCAGTGGTAGAGCATTTGACTGCAGATCAAGAGGTCCCAGGTTCAAATCCTGGTGCCCCCTTGATGTCAAGTACTATCTAATTGTATCTTGAGAGTCGGAGTGCTCATTTTCAGGAGTTGTTACTCAATCTAAAATGTCCCTCATTTGATGTTTTTTCTCTCAGTCAGACAGTTCCAAACAAAGGTGGAAGTGCGATAGACTTCAGATCAAGAGGACTCAGGTTCAAATCCTTTAGTGAACTTGAAATCAAATACTTTTTTAATGTGTGCTTTCAAAGAGAGAGTGTTCTTTATTAGGTTATGTAGATCTCCATCTTAAATGTCCCTTATTAGACAATTTTTTGACATTTTTCCATTAGCGTGGGCAAAGCTCAGTGGTAGAGAATTTGACTGCAGATCACGCGGTCCCAGTTTCAAATTCTGGTGCCCCCTTAAAATCAAGTGCTTTCTAAGTGTATCTTGACGGTTAGAGTATTCTTTTTTAGATTATGTTTCTCAATCAAAAATTTCCCTCATTTGATGTTTTTTCTCTCAGTCTAACAGTACCAAACAGAGTGGGTAGTCTGCTGCTCTTGAGATCCAGAGGTGTCAGGTAATTTCTTTTGTCTATCCACTTGAAATCAAATACATTACTGGTATGTTTTCCAAGAGGGAGAGATTTTGAAGAGGCAAAATAACTCTCCATCTAAAATGGCCCTTGTTAGACAGTTTTTCCCTCTTACACAGTTTCTGACAGAGGGGGTATAGCTCAGTGGTAGAGCATTTGACTGCAGATCAAGATGTCCCAGGTTCAAATCCTGGTGCCCCCTTGATGTCAAGTACTATCTAATTGTATCTTGAGAGTCGGAGTGCTCATTTTCAGGAGTTGTTACTCAATCTAAAATGTCCCTCATTTGATGTTTTTTCTCTCAGTCAGACAGTTCCAAACAAAGGTGGAAGTGCGATAGACTTCAGATCAAGAGGACTCAGGTTCAAATCCTTTAGTGAACTTGAAATCAAATACTTTTTTAATGTGTGCTTTCAAAGAGAGAGTGTTCTTTATTAGGTTATGTAGATCTCCATCTTAAATGTCCCTTATTAGACAATTTTTTGACATTTTTCCATTAGCGTGGGAAAAGCTCAGTGGTAGAGAATTTGACTGCAGATCAAGCGGTCCCAGTTTCAAATTCGGGTGCCCCCTTAAAATCAAGTGCTTTCTAAGTGTATCTTGACGGTTAGAGTATTATTTTTTAGATTATGTTACTCAATCTAAAATGTCCCTCATTTGATGTTTTTTCTCTCAGTCTAACAGTACCAAACAGAGTGGGTAGTCTGCTGCTCTTGAGATCCAGAGGTGTCAGGTAATTTTTTTTTCTATCCACTTGAAATCAAATACATTACTGGTGTGTTTTCCAAGAGGGAGAGTTTTTGAAGAGGCAAAATAACTCTCCATCTAAAATGGCCCTTGTTAGACAGTTTTTCCCTCTTACACAGTTTCTGACAGAGGGGGTATAGCTCAGTGGTAGAGCATTTGACTGCAGATCAAGAGGTCCCAGGTTCAAATTCTGGTGCCCCCTTAAAGTCAAGTACTTTCTAAGTGTATCTTGACGGTTAGAGTATTCTTTTTTAGATTATGTTACTCAATCTAAAATGTCCCTCATTTGATGTTTTTTCTCTCAGTCTAACAGAACCAAACAGAGTGGGTAGTCTGCTGCTCTTGAGATCCAGAGGTGTCAGGTAATTTTTTTTTCTATCCACTTGAAATCAAATACATTACTGGTGTGTTTTCCAAGAGGGAGAGTTTTTGAAGAAGGCAAAATAAACCTCCATTTAAAATGGCCCTTGTTAGACAGTTTTTCCCTCTTACACAGTTTCTGACAGAGGGGGTATAGCTCAGTGGTAGAGCATTTGACTGCAGATCAAGAGGTCCCAGGTTCAAATCCTGGTGCCCCCTTGATGTCAAGTACTATCTAATTGTATCTTGAGAGTCGGAGTGCTCATTTTCAGGAGTTGTTACTCAATCTAAAATGTCCCTCATTTGATGTTTTTTCTCTCAGTCAGACAGTTCCAAACAAAGGTGGAAGTGCGATAGACTTCAGATCAAGAGGACTCAGGTTCAAATCCTTTAGTGAACTTGAAATCCAATACTTTTTTAATGTGTGCTTTCAAAGAGAGAGTGTTCTTTATTAGGTTATGTAGATCTCCATCTTAAATGTCCCTTATTAGACAATTTTTGGACATTTTTCCATTAGCGTGTGAAAAGCTCAGTGGTAGAGAATTTGCCTGCAGATCAAGCGGTCCCAGTTTCAAATTCTGGTGCCCCCTTAAAATCAAGTGCTTTCTAAGTGTATCTTGACGGTTAGAGTATTCTTTTTTAGATTATGTTTCTCAATCAAAAATTTCCCTCATTTGATGTTTTTTCTCTCAGTCTAACCGTACCAAACAGAGTGGGTAGTCTGCTGCTCTTGAGATCCAGAGGTGTCAGGTAATTTTTTTTTCTATCCACTTGAAATCAAATACATTACTGGTGTGTTTTCCAAGAGGGAGAGATTTTGAAGAGGCAAAATAACTCTCCATCTAAAATGGCCCTTGTTAGACAGTTTTTCCCTCTTACACAGTTTCTGACAGAGGGGGTATAGCTCAGTGGTAGAGCATTTGACTGCAGATCAAGATGTCCCAGGTTCAAATCCTGGTGCCCCCTTGATGTCAAGTACTATCTAATTGTATCTTGAGAGTCGGAGTGCTCATTTTCAGGAGTTGTTACTCAATCTAAAATGTCCCTCATTTGATGTTTTTTCTCTCAGTCAGACAGTTCCAAACAAAGGTGGAAGTGCGATAGACTTCAGATCAAGAGGACTCAGGTTCAAATCCTTTAGTGAACTTGAAATCAAATACTTTTTTAATGTGTGCTTTCAAAGAGAGAGTGTTCTTTATTAGGTTATGTAGATCTCCATCTTAAATGTCCCTTAATTAGACAATTTTTGGACATTTTTCCATTAGCGTGTGAAAAGCTCAGTGGTAGAGAATTTGACTGGAGATCAAGCGGTCCCAGTTTCAAATTCTGGTGCCCCCTTAAAATCAAGTGCTTTCTAAGTGTATCTTGACGGTTAGAGTATTCTTTTTTAGATTATGTTTCTCAATCAAAAATTTCCCTCATTTGATGTTTTTTCTCTCAGTCTAACCGTACCAAACAGAGTGGGTAGTCTGCTGCTCTTGAGATCCAGAGGTGTCAGGTAATTTTTTTTTCTATCCACTTGAAATCAAATACATTACTGGTGTGTTTTCCAAGAGGGAGAGATTTTGAAGAGGCAAAATAACTCTCCATCTAAAATGGCCCTTGTTAGACAGTTTTTCCCTCTTACACAGTTTCTGACAGAGGGGGTATAGCTCAGTGGTAGAGCATTTGACTGCAGATCAAGATGTCCCAGGTTCAAATCCTGGTGCCCCCTTGATGTCAAGTACTATCTAATTGTGTCTTGAGAGTCGGAGTGCTCATTTTCAGGAGTTGTTACTCAATCTAAAATGTCCCTCATTTGATGTTTTTTCTCTCAGTCAGACAGTTCCAAACAAAGGTGGAAGTGCGATAGACTTCAGATCAAGAGGACTCAGGTTCAAATCCTTTAGTGAACTTGAAATCAAATACTTTTTTAATGTGTGCTTTCAAAGAGAGAGTGTTCTTTATTAGGTTATGTAGATCTCCATCTTAAATGTCCCTTATTAGACAATTTTTGGACATTTTTCCATTAGCGTGGGAAAAGCTCAGTGGTAGAGAATTTGACTGCAGATCAAGCGGTCCCAGTTTCAAATTCTGGTGCCCCCTTAAAATCAAGTGCTTTCTAAGTGTATCTTGACGGTTAGAGTATTCTTTTTTAGATTATGTTTCTCAATCTAAAATGTCCCTCAGTTTATGTTTTTTCTCTCAGTCTAACAGAACCAAACAGAGTGGGTAGTCTGCTGCTCTTGAGATCCAGAGGTGTCAGGTATTTTTTTTCTTCTATCCACTTGAAATCAAATACATTACTGGTGTGTTTTCCAAGAGGGAGAGTTTTTGAAGAGGCAAAATAACTCTCCATCTAAAATGGCCTTTGTTAGACAGTTTTTCCCTCTTACACAGATTCTGCCAGAGGGGGTATATCTCAGTGGTAGAGCATTTGACTGCAGATCAAGAGGTCCCATGTTCAAATCCTGGTGCCCCCTTGATGTCAAGTACTATCTAATTGTATCTTGAGAGTCGGAGTGCTCATTATCAGGAGTTGTTACTCAATCTAAAATGTCCCTCATTTGATGTTTTTTTCTCTCAGTCAGACAGTTCCAAACAAACGTGGAAGTGCGATAGACTTCAGATCAAGAGGACTCAGGTTCAAATCCTTTAGTGAACTTGAAATCAAAAACTTTTTTAATGTGTGCTTTCAAAGAGAGAGTGTTCTTTATTAGGTTAGGTAGATCTTCATCTTAAATGTCCCTTATTAGACAATTTTTTGACATTTTTCCATTAGCGTGGGAAAAGCTCAGTGGTAGAGAATTTGACTGCAGATCAAGCAGTCCCAGTTTCAAATTCTGGTGCCCCCTTAAAATCAAGTGCTTTCTAAGTGTATCTTGACGGTTAGAGTATTCTTTTTTAGATTATGTTTCTCAATCTAAAATGTCCCTCATTTGATGTTTTTTCTCTCAGTCTAACAGAACCAAACAGAGTGGGTAGTCTGCTGCTCTTGAGATCCAGAGGTGTCAGGTATTTTTTTTCTTCTATCCACTTGAAATCAAATACATTACTGGTGTGTTTTCCAAGAGGGAGAGTTTTTGAAGAGGCAAAATAACTCTCCATCTAAAATGGCCCTTGTTAGACAGTTTTTCCCTCTTACACAGTTTCTGACAGAGGGGGTATAGCTCAGTGGTAGAGCATTTGACTGCAGATCAAGAGGTCCCAGGTTCAAATCCGCGTGCCCCCTTGATGTCAAGTACTATCTAATTGTATCTTGAGAGTCGGAGTGCTCATTTTCAGGAGTTGTTACTCAATCTAAAATGTCCCTCATTTGATGTTTTTTCTCTCAGTCAGACAGTTCCAAACAAAGGTGGAAGTGCGATAGACTTCAGATCAAGAGGACTCAGGTTCAAATCCTTTAGTGAACATGAAATCAAATACTTTTTTAATGTGTGCTTTCAAAGAGAGAGTGTTCTTTATTAGGTTATGTAGATCTCCACCTTAAATATCCCTTATTAGACAATTTTTGGACATTTTTCCATTAGCGTGGGAAAAGCTCAGTGGTAGAGAATTTGACTGCAGATCAAGCGGTCCCAGTTTCAAATTCTGGTGCCCCCTTAAAATCAAGTGCTTTCTAAGTGTATCTTGACGGTTAGAGTATTCTTTTTTAGATTATGTTTCTCAATCTAAAATGTCCCTCATTTGATGTTTTTTCTCTCAGTCTAACAGAACCAAACAGAGTGGGTAGTCTGCTGCTCTTGAGATCCAGAGGTGTCAGGTATTTTTTTTCTTCTATCCACTTGAAATCAAATACATTACTGGTGTGTTTTCCAAGAGGGAGAGTTTTTGAAGAGGCAAAATAACTCTCCATCTAAAATGGCCTTTGTTAGACAGTTTTTCCCTCTTACACAGATTCTGACAGAGGGGGTATAGCTCAGTGGTAGAGCATTTGACTGCAGATCAAGAGGTCCCAGGTTCAAATCCTGGTGCCCCCTTGATGTCAAGTACTATCTAATTGTATCTTGAGATTCTGAGTGCTCATTTTCAGGAGTTGTTACTCAATCTAAAATGTCCCTCATTTGATGTTTTTTCTCTCAGTCAGAAAGTTCCAAACAAAGGTGGAAGTGCGATAGACTTCAGATCAAGAGGACTCATGTTCAAATCCTTTAGTGAACTTGAAATCAAATACTTTTTTAATGTGTGCTTTCGAAGAGAGAGTGTTCTTTATTAGGTTATGTAGATCTCCATCTTAAATGTCCCTTATTAGACAATTTTTGGACATTTTTCCATTAGCGTGGGAAAAGCTCAGTGGTAGAGAATTTGACTGCAGATCAAGCGGTCCCAGTTTCAAATTCTGGTGCCCCCTTAAAATCAAGTGCTTTCTAAGTGTATCTTGACGGTTAGAGTTTTCTTTTTTAGATTATGTTACTCAATCTAAAATGTCCCTCATTTGATGTTTTTTCTCTCAGTCTAACAGTACCAAACAGAGTGGGTAGTCTGCTGCTCTTGAGATCCAGAGGTGTCAGGTAATTTTTTTTTCTATCCACTTGAAATCAAATACATTACTGGTGTGTTTTCCAAGAGGGAGAGATTTTGAAGAGGAAAAATAACTCTCCATCTAAAATGGCCCTTGTTAGACAGTTTTTCCCTCTTACACAGTTTCTGACAGAGGGGGTATAGCTCAGTGGTAGAGCAATTGACTGCATATCAAGAGGTCCCAGGTTCAAATCCTGGTGCCCCCTTGATGTCAAGTACTATCTAATTGTATCTTGAGAGTCAGAGTGCTCATTATCAGGAGTTGTTACTCAATCTAAAATGTCCCTCATTTGATGTTTTTTTCTCTCAGTCAGACAGTTCCAAACAAACGTGGAAGTGCGATAGACTTCAGATCAAGAGGACTCAGGTTCAAATCCTTTAGTGAACTTGAAATCAAAAACTTTTTTAATGTGTGCTTTCAAAGAGAGAGTGTTCTTTATTAGGTTAGGTAGATCTTCATCTTAAATGTCCCTTATTAGACAATTTTTTGACATTTTTCCATTAGCGTGGGAAAAGCTCAGTGGTAGAGAATTTGACTGCAGATCAAGCAGTCCCAGTTTCAAATTCTGGTGCCCCCTTAAAATCAAGTGCTTTCTAAGTGTATCTTGACGGTTAGAGTATTCTTTTTTAGATTATGTTTCTCAATCAAAAATTTCCCTCATTTGATGTTTTTTCTCTCAGTCTAACAGTACCAAACAGAGTGGGTAGTCTGCTGCTCTTGAGATCCAGAGGTGTCAGGTAATTTTTTTTTCTATCCACTTGAAATCAAATACATTACTGGTGTGTTTTCCAAGAGGGAGAGATTTTGAAGAGGCAAAATAACTCTCCATCTAAAATGGCCCTTGTTAGACAGTTTTTCCCTCTTACACAGTTTCTGACAGAGGGGGTATAGCTCAGTGGTAGAGCATTTGACTGCAGATCAAGAGGTCCCAGGTTCAAATCCTGGTGCCCCCTTGATGTCAAGTACTATCTAATTGTATCTTGAGAGTCGGAGTGCTCATTTTCAGGAGTTGTTACTCAATCTAAAATGTCCCTCATTTGATGTTTTTTCTCTTAGTCAGACAGTTCCAAACAAAGGTGGAAGTGCGATAGACTTCAGATCAAGAGGACTCAGGTTCAAATCCTTTAGTGAACTTGAAATCAAATACTTTTTTAATGTGTGCTTTCAAAGAGAGAGTGTTCTTTATTAGGTTATGTAGATCTCCATCTTAAATGTCCCTTATTAGACAATTTTTGGACATTTTTCCATTAGCGTGGGAAAAGCTCAGTGGTAGAGAATTTGACTGCAGATCAAGCGGTCCCAGTTTCAAATTCTGGTGCCCCCTTAAAATCAAGTGCTTTCTAAGTGTATCTTGACGGTTAGAGTATTCTTTTTTAGATTATGTTACTCAATCTAAAATGTCCCTCATTTGATGTTTTTTCTCTCAGTCTAACAGTACCAAACAGAGTGGGTAGTCTGCTGCTCTTGAGATCCAGAGGTGTCAGGTAATTTTTTTTTCTATCCACTTGAAATCAAATACATTACTGGTGTGTTTTCCAAGAGGGAGAGATTTTGAAGAGGAAAAATAACTCTCCATCTAAAATGGCCCTTGTTAGACAGTTTTTCAATCTTACACAGTTTCTGACAGAGTGGGTATAGCTCAGTGGTAGAGCATTTGACTGCATATCAAGAGGTCCCAGGTTCAAATCCTGGTGCCCCCTTGATGTCAAGTACTATCTAATTGTATCTTGAGAGTCGGAGTGCTCATTTTCAGGAGTTGTTACTCAATCTAAAATGTCCCTCATTTGATGTTTTTTTCTCTCAGTCAGACAGTTCCAAACAAAGGTGGAAGTGCGATAGACTTCAGATCAAGAGGACTCAGGTTCAAATCCTTTAGTGAACTTGAAATCAAATACTTTTTTAATGTGTGCTTTCAAAGAGAGAGTGTTATTTATTAGGTTATGTAGATCTCCATCTTAAATGTCCCTTATTAGACAATTTTTGGACATTTTTCCATTAGCGTGGGAAAAGCTCAGTGGTAGAGAATTTGACTGCAGATCAAGCGGTCCCAGTTTCAAATTCTGGTGCCCCCTTAAAATCAAGTGCTTTCTAAGTGTATCTTGACGGTTAGAGTTTTCTTTTTTAGATTATGTTACTCAATCTAAAATGTCCCTCATTTGATGTTTTTTCTCTCAGTCTAACAGTACCAAACAGAGTGGGTAGTCTGCTGCTCTTGAGATCCAGAGGTGTCAGGTAATTTTTTTTTCTATCCACTTGAAATCAAATACATTACTGGTGTGTTTTCCAAGAGGGAGAGATTTTGAAGAGGAAAAATAACTCTCCATCTAAAATGGCCCTTGTTAGACAGTTTTTCCCTCTTACACAGTTTCTGACAGAGGGGGTATAGCTCAGTGGTAGAGCATTTGACTGCATATCAATACGTCCCAGGTTCAAATCCTGGTGCCCCCTTGATGTCAAGTACTATCTAATTGTATCTTGAGAGTCGGAGTGCTCATTTTCAGGAGTTGTTACTCAATCTAAAATGTCCCTCATTTGATGTTTTTTTCTCTCAGTCAGACAGTTCCAAACAAAGGTGAAAGTGCGATAGACTTCAGATCAAGAGGACTCAGGTTCAAATCCTTTAGTGAACTTGAAATCAAATACTTTTTTAATGTGTGCTTTCAAAGAGAGAGTGTTCTTTATTAGGTTATGTAGATCTTCATCTTAAATGTCCCTTATTAGACAATTTTTGGACATTTTTCCATTAGCGTGGGAAAAGCTCAGTGGTAGAGAATTTGACTGCAGATCAAGCAGTCCCAGTTTCAAATTCTGGTGCCCCCTTAAAATCAAGTGCTTTCTAAGTGTATCTTGACGGTTAGAGTATTCTTTTTTAGATTATGTTTCTCAATCAAAAATTTCCCTCATTTGATGTTTTTTCTCTCAGTCTAACAGTACCAAACAGAGTGGGTAGTCTGCTGCTCTTGAGATCCAGAGGTGTCAGGTAATTTTTTTTTCTATCCACTTGAAATCAAATACATTACTGGTGTGTTTTCCAAGAGGGAGAGATTTTGAAGAGGCAAAATAACTCTCCATCTAAAATGGCCCTTGTTAGACAGTTTTTCCCTCTTACACAGTTTCTGACAGAGGGGGTATAGCTCAGTGGTAGAGCATTTGACTGCAGATCAAGAGGTCCCAGGTTCAAGTCCTGGTGCCCCCTTGATGTCAAGTACTATCTAATTCTATCTTGAGAGTCGGAGTGCTCATTTTCAGGAGTTCTTACTCAATCTAAAATGTCCCTCATTTTATGTTTTTCCTCTCAGTCAGACAGTTCCAAACAAAGGTGGAAGTGCGATAGACTTCAGATCAAGAGGACTCAGGTTCAAATCCTTTAGTGAACTTGAAATCAAATACTTTTTTAATGTGTGCTTTCAAAGAGAGAGTGTTCTTTATTAGGTTATGTAGATCTCCATCTTAAATGTCCCTTATTAGACAATTTTTGGACATTTTTCCATTAGCGTGGGAAAAGCTCAGTGGTAGAGAATTTGACTGCAGATCAAGCGGTCCCAGTTTCAAATTCTGGTGCCCCCTTAAAATCAAGTGCTTTCTAAGTGTATCTTGACGGTTAGAGTATTCTTTTTTAGATTATTTTTCTCAATCAAAAATTTCCCTCATTTGATGTTTTTTCTCTCAGTCTAACAGTACCAAACATAGTGGGTAGTCTGCTGCTCTTGAGATCCAGAGGTGTCAGGTAATTTTTTTTTCTATCCACTTGAAATCAAATACATTACTGGTGTGTTTTCCAAGAGGGAGAGATTTTGAAGAGGCAAAATAACTCTCCATCTAAAATGGCCCTTGTTAGACAGTTTTTCCCTCTTTCACAGTTTCTGACAGAGGGGGTATAGCTCAGTGGTAGAGCATTTGACTGCAGATCAAGAGGTCCCAGGTTCAAATCCTGGTGCCCCCTTGATGTCAAGTACTATCTAATTGTATCTTGAGAGTCGGAGTGCTCATTTTCAGGAGTTGTTACTCAATCTAAAATGTCCCTCATTTGATGTTTTTTCTCTCAGTCAGACAGTTCCAAACAAAGGTGGAAGTGCGATAGACTTCAGATCAAGAGGACTCAGGTTCAAATCCTTTAGTGAACTTGAAATCAAATACTTTTTTAATGTGTGCTTTCAAAGAGAGAGTGTTCTTTATTAGGTTATGTAGATCTCCATCTTAAATGTCCCTTATTAGACAATTTTTGGACATTTTTCCATTAGCGTGGGAAAAGCTCAGTGGTAGAGAATTTGACTGCAGATCAAGCGGTCCCAGTTTCAAATTCTGGTGCCCCCTTAAAATCAAGTGCTTTCTAAGTGTATCTTGACGGTTAGAGTATTCTTTTTTAGATTATGTTTCTCAATCAAAAATTTCCCTCATTTGATGTTTTTTCTCTCAGTCTAACAGTACCAAACAGAGTGGGTAGTCTGCTGCTCTTGAGATCCAGAGGTGTCAGGTAATTTCTTTTGTCTATCCACTTGAAATCAAATACATTACTGGTATGTTTTCCAAGAGGGAGAGATTTTGAAGAGGCAAAATAACTCTCCATCTAAAATGGCCCTTGTTAGACAGTTTTTCCCTCTTACACAGTTTCTGACAGAGGGGGTATAGCTCAGTGGTAGAGCATTTGACTGCAGATCAAGATGTCCCAGGTTCAAATCCTGGTGCCCCCTTGATGTCAAGTACTATCTAATTGTATCTTGAGAGTCGGAGTGCTCATTTTCAGGAGTTGTTACTCAATCTAAAATGTCCCTCATTTGATGTTTTTTCTCTCAGTCAGACAGTTCCAAACAAAGGTGGAAGTGCGATAGACTTCAGATCAAGAGGACTCAGGTTCAAATCCTTTAGTGAACTTGAAATCAAATACTTTTTTAATGTGTGCTTTCAAAGAGAGAGTGTTCTTTATTAGGTTATGTAGATCTCCATCTTAAATGTCCCTTATTAGACAATTTTTTGACATTTTTCCATTAGCGTGGGAAAAGCTCAGTGGTAGAGAATTTGACTGCAGATCAAGCGGTCCCAGTTTCAAATTCGGGTGCCCCCTTAAAATCAAGTGCTTTCTAAGTGTATCTTGACGGTTAGAGTATTATTTTTTAGATTATGTTACTCAATCTAAAATGTCCCTCATTTGATGTTTTTTCTCTCAGTCTAACAGTACCAAACAGAGTGGGTAGTCTGCTGCTCTTGAGATCCAGAGGTGTCAGGTAATTTTTTTTTCTATCCACTTGAAATCAAATACATTACTGGTGTGTTTTCCAAGAGGGAGAGTTTTTGAAGAGGCAAAATAACTCTCCATCTAAAATGGCCCTTGTTAGACAGTTTTTCCCTCTTACACAGTTTCTGACAGAGGGGGTATAGCTCAGTGGTAGAGCATTTGACTGCAGATCAAGAGGTCCCAGGTTCAAATTCTGGTGCCCCCTTAAAGTCAAGTACTTTCTAAGTGTATCTTGACGGTTAGAGTATTCTTTTTTAGATTATGTTACTCAATCTAAAATGTCCCTCATTTGATGTTTTTTCTCTCAGTCTAACAGAACCAAACAGAGTGGGTAGTCTGCTGCTCTTGAGATCCAGAGGTGTCAGGTAATTTTTTTTTCTATCCACTTGAAATCAAATACATTACTGGTGTGTTTTCCAAGAGGGAGAGTTTTTGAAGAAGGCAAAATAAACCTCCATTTAAAATGGCCCTTGTTAGACAGTTTTTCCCTCTTACACAGTTTCTGACAGAGGGGGTATAGCTCAGTGGTAGAGCATTTGACTGCAGATCAAGAGGTCCCAGGTTCAAATCCTGGTGCCCCCTTGATGTCAAGTACTATCTAATTGTATCTTGAGAGTCGGAGTGCTCATTTTCAGGAGTTGTTACTCAATCTAAAATGTCCCTCATTTGATGTTTTTTCTCTCAGTCAGACAGTTCCAAACAAAGGTGGAAGTGCGATAGACTTCAGATCAAGAGGACTCAGGTTCAAATCCTTTAGTGAACTTGAAATCCAATACTTTTTTAATGTGTGCTTTCAAAGAGAGAGTGTTCTTTATTAGGTTATGTAGATCTCCATCTTAAATGTCCCTTATTAGACAATTTTTGGACATTTTTCCATTAGCGTGTGAAAAGCTCAGTGGTAGAGAATTTGACTGCAGATCAAGCGGTCCCAGTTTCAAATTCTGGTGCCCCCTTAAAATCAAGTGCTTTCTAAGTGTATCTTGACGGTTAGAGTATTCTTTTTTAGATTATGTTTCTCAATCAAAAATTTCCCTCATTTGATGTTTTTTCTCTCAGTCTAACCGTACCAAACAGAGTGGGTAGTCTGCTGCTCTTGAGATCCAGAGGTGTCAGGTAATTTTTTTTTCTATCCACTTGAAATCAAATACATTACTGGTGTGTTTTCCAAGAGGGAGAGATTTTGAAGAGGCAAAATAACTCTCCATCTAAAATGGCCCTTGTTAGACAGTTTTTCCCTCTTACACAGTTTCTGACAGAGTGGGTATAGCTCAGTGGTAGAGCATTTGACTGCAGATCAAGATGTCCCAGGTTCAAATCCTGGTGCCCCCTTGATGTCAAGTACTATCTAATTGTATCTTGAGAGTCGGAGTGCTCATTTTCAGGAGTTGTTACTCAATCTAAAATGTCCCTCATTTGATGTTTTTTCTCTCAGTCAGACAGTTCCAAACAAAGGTGGAAGTGCGATAGACTTCAGATCAAGAGGACTCAGGTTCAAATCCTTTAGTGAACTTGAAATCAAATACTTTTTTAATGTGTGCTTTCAAAGAGAGAGTGTTCTTTATTAGGTTATGTAGATCTCCATCTTAAATGTCCCTTAATTAGACAATTTTTGGACATTTTTCCATTAGCGTGTGAAAAGCTCAGTGGTAGAGAATTTGACTGGAGATCAAGCGGTCCCAGTTTCAAATTCTGGTGCCCCCTTAAAATCAAGTGCTTTCTAAGTGTATCTTGACGGTTAGAGTATTCTTTTTTAGATTATGTTTCTCAATCAAAAATTTCCCTCATTTGATGTTTTTTCTCTCAGTCTAACCGTACCAAACAGAGTGGGTAGTCTGCTGCTCTTGAGATCCAGAGGTGTCAGGTAATTTTTTTTTCTATCCACTTGAAATCAAATACATTACTGGTGTGTTTTCCAAGAGGGAGAGATTTTGAAGAGGCAAAATAACTCTCCATCTAAAATGGCCCTTGTTAGACAGTTTTTCCCTCTTACACAGTTTCTGACAGAGGGGGTATAGCTCAGTGGTAGAGCATTTGACTGCAGATCAAGATGTCCCAGGTTCAAATCCTGGTGCCCCCTTGATGTCAAGTACTATCTAATTGTGTCTTGAGAGTCGGAGTGCTCATTTTCAGGAGTTGTTACTCAATCTAAAATGTCCCTCATTTGATGTTTTTTCTCTCAGTCAGACAGTTCCAAACAAAGGTGGAAGTGCGATAGACTTCAGATCAAGAGGACTCAGGTTCAAATCCTTTAGTGAACTTGAAATCAAATACTTTTTTAATGTGTGCTTTCAAAGAGAGAGTGTTCTTTATTAGGTTATGTAGATCTCCATCTTAAATGTCCCTTATTAGACAATTTTTGGACATTTTTCCATTAGCGTGGGAAAAGCTCAGTGGTAGAGAATTTGACTGCAGATCAAGCGGTCCCAGTTTCAAATTCTGGTGCCCCCTTAAAATCAAGTGCTTTCTAAGTGTATCTTGACGGTTAGAGTATTCTTTTTTAGATTATGTTTCTCAATCTAAAATGTCCCTCAGTTTATGTTTTTTCTCTCAGTCTAACAGAACCAAACAGAGTGGGTAGTCTGCTGCTCTTGAGATCCAGAGGTGTCAGGTATTTTTTTTCTTCTATCCACTTGAAATCAAATACATTACTGGTGTGTTTTCCAAGAGGGAGAGTTTTTGAAGAGGCAAAATAACTCTCCATCTAAAATGGCCTTTGTTAGACAGTTTTTCCCTCTTACACAGATTCTGCCAGAGGGGGTATATCTCAGTGGTAGAGCATTTGACTGCAGATCAAGAGGTCCCATGTTCAAATCCTGGTGCCCCCTTGATGTCAAGTACTATCTAATTGTATCTTGAGAGTCGGAGTGCTCATTTTCAGGAGTTGTTACTCAATCTAAAATGTCGCTCATTTGATGTTTTTTCTCTCAGTCAGACAGTTCCAAACAAAGGTGGAAGTGCGATAGACTTCAGATCAAGAGGACTCAGGTTCAAATCCTTTAGTGAACTTGAAATCAAATACTTTTTTAATGTGTGCTTTCGAAGAGAGAGTGTTCTTTATTAGGTTATGTAGATCTCCATCTTAAATGTCCCTTATTAGACAATTTTTGGACATTTTTCCATTAGTGTGGGAAAAGCTCAGTGGTAGAGAATTTGACTGCAGATCAAGCGGTCCCAGTTTCAAATTCTGGTGCCCCCTTAAAATCAAGTGCTTTCTAAGTGTATCTTGACGGTTAGAGTATTATTTTTTAGATTATGTTACTCAATCTAAAATGTCCCTCATTTGATGTTTTTTCTCTCAGTCTAACAGTACCAAACAGAGTGGGTAGTCTGCTGCTCTTGAGATCCAGAGGTGATAGGTAATTTTTTTTTCTATCCACTTGAAATCAAATACATTACTGGTGTGTTTTCCAAGAGGGAGAGTTTTTGAAGAGGCAAAATAACTCTCCATCTAAAATGGCCCTTGTTAGACAGTTTTTCCCTCTTACACAGTTTCTGACAGAGGGGGTATAGCTCAGTGGTAGAGCATTTGACTGCAGATCAAGAGGTCCCAGGTTCAAATTCTGGTGCCCCCTTAAAATCAAGTACTTTCTAAGTGTATCTTGACGGTTAGAGTATTCTTTTTTAGATTATGTTTCTCAATCTAATATGTCCCTCATTTGATGTTTTTCTCTCAGTCTAACAGAACCAAACAGAGTGGGTAGTCTGCTGCTCTTGAGATCCAGAGGTGTCAGGTAATTTTTTTTTCTATCCACTTGAAATCAAATACATTACTGGTGTGTTTTCCAAGAGGGAGAGTTTTTGAAGAGGCAAAATAACTCTCCATCTAAAATGGCCCTTGTTAGACAGTTTTTCCCTCTTACACAGTTTCTGACAGAGGGGGTATAGCTCAGTGGTAGAGCATTTGACTGCAGATCAAGAGGTCCCAGGTTCAAATCCTGGTGCCCCCTTGATGTCAAGTACTATCTAATTGTATCTTGAGAGTCGGAGTGCTCATTTTCAGGAGTTGTTACTCAATCTAAAATGTCCCTCATTTGATGTTTTTTCTCTCAGTCAGACAGTTCCAAACAAAGGTGGAAGTGCGATAGACTTCAGATCAAGAGGACTCAGGTTCAAATCCTTTAGTGAACTTGAAATCAAATACTTTTTTAATGTGTGCTTTCAAAGAGAGAGTGTTCTTTATTAGGTTATGTAGATCTCCATCTTAAATGTCCCTTATTAGACAATTTTTGGACATTTTTCCATTAGCGTGGGAAAAGCTCAGTGGTAGAGAATTTGATTGCAGATCAAGCGGTCCCAGTTTCAAATTCTGGTGCCCCCTTAAAATCAAGTGCTTTCTAAGTGTATCTTGACGGTTAGAGTATTCTTTTTTAGATTATGTTACTCAATCTAAAATGTCCCTCATTTGATGTTTTTTCTCTCAGTCTAACAGTACCAAACAGAGTGGGTAGTCTGCTGCTCTTGAGATCCAGAGGTGTCAGGTAATTTTTTTTCTATCCACTTGAAATCAAATACATTACTGGTGTGTTTTCCAAGAGGGAGAGTTTTTGAAGAGGCAAAATAACTCTCCATCTAAAATGGCCCTTGTTAGACAGTTTTTCCCTCTTACACAGTTTCTGACAGAGTGGGTATAGCTCAGTGGTAGAGCATTTGAATGCAGATCAAGAGGTCCCAGGTTCAAATCCTGGTGCTCCCTTGATGTCAAGTACTATCTAATTGTATCTTGAGAGTCGTAGTGCTCATTTTCAGGAGTTGTTACTCAATCTAAAATGTCCCTCATTTGTTGTTTTTTCTCTCAGTCAGACAGTTCCAAACAAAGGTGGAAGTGCGATAGACTTCAGATCAAGAGGACTCAGGTTCAAATCCTTTAGTGAACTTGAAATCAAATACTTTTTTAATGTGTGCTTTCAAAGAGAGAGTGTTCTTTATTAGGTTATGTAGATCTCCATCTTAAATGTCCCTTATTAGACAATTTTTGGACATTTTTCCATTAGCGTGGGAAAAGCTCAGTGGTAGAGAATTTGACTGCAGATCAAGCGGTCCCAGTTTCAAATTCTGGTGCCCCCTTAAAATCAAGTGCTTTCTAAGTGTATCTTGACGGTTAGAGTATTCTTTTTTAGATTATGTTACTCAATCTAAAATGTCCCTCATTTGATGTTTTTTCTCTCAGTCTAACAGTACCAAACAGAGTGGGTAGTCTGCTGCTCTTGAGATCCAGAGGTGTCAGGTAATTTTTTTTCTATCCACTTGAAATCAAATACATTACTGGTGTGTTTTCCAAGAGGGAGAGTTTTTGAAGAGGCAAAATAACTCTCCATCTAAAATGGCCTTTGTTAGACAGTTTTTCCCTCTTACAGAGATTCCGACAGAGGGGGTATAGCTCAGTGGTAGAGCATTTGACTGCAGATCAAGAGGTCCTAGGTTCAAATCCTGGTGCCCCCTTGATGTCAACTACTATCTAATTGTATCTTGAGAGTCGGAGTGCTCATTTTCAGGAGTTGTTACTCAATCTAAAATGTCCCTCATTTGATGTTTTTTCTCTCAGTCAGACAGTTCCAAACAAAGGTGGAAGTGCGATAGACATCAGATCAAGAGGACTCAGGTTCAAATCCTTTAGTGAACTTGAAATCAAATACTTTTTTAATGTGTGCTTTCGAAGAGAGAGTGTTCTTTATTAGGTTATGTAGATCTCCATCTTAAATGTCCCTTATTAGACAATTTTTGGACATTTTTCCATTAGCGTGGGAAAAGCTCAGTGGTAGAGAATTTGACTGCAGATCAAGCGGTCCCAGTTTCAAATTCTGGTGCCCCCTTAAAATCAAGTGCTTTCTAAGTGTATCTTGACGGTTAGAGTATTCTATTTTAGATTATGTTTCTCAATCTAAAATGTCCCTCATTTTATGTTTTTTCTCTCAGTCTAACAGTACCAAACAGAGTGGGTAGTCTGCTGCTCTTGAGATCCAGAGGTGTCAGGTAATTTTTTTTTCTATCCACTTGAAATCAAATACATTACTGGTGTGTTTTCCAAGAGGGAGAGTTTTTGAAGAGGCAAAATAACTCTCCATCTAAAATGGCCCTTGTTAGACAGTTTTTCCCTCTTACACATTTTCTGACAGAGGGGGTATAGCTCAGTGGTAGAGCATTTGACTGCAGATCAAGAGGTCCCAGGTTCAAATTCTGATGCCCCCTTAAAATCAAGTACTTTCTAAGTGTATCTTGACGGTTAGAGTAATCTTTTTTAGATTATGTTACTCAATCTAAAATGTCCCTCATTTGATGTTTTTTCTCTCAGTCTAACAGAACCAAACAGAGTGGGTAGTCTGCTGCTCTTGAGATCCAGAGGTGTCAGGTAATTTTTTTTTCTATCCACTTGAAATCAAATACATTACTGGTGTGTTTTCCAAGAGGGAGAGTTTTTGAAGAGGCAAAATAACTCTCCATCTAAAATGGCCCTTGTTAGACAGTTTTTCCCTCTTACACAGTTTCTGACAGAGGGGGTATAGCTCAGTGGTAGAGCATTTGACTGCAGATCAAGAGGTCCCAGGTTCAAATCCTGGTGCCCCCTTGATGTCAAGTACTATCTAATTGTATCTTCAAGGTCGGAGTGCTCATTTTCAGGAGTTGTTACTCAATCTAAAATGTCCCTCATTTGATGTTTTTTCTCTCAGTCAGACAGTTCCAAACAAAGGTGGAAGTGCGATAGACTTCAGATCAAGAGGACTCAGGTTCAAATCCTTTAGTGAACTTGAAATCAAATACTTTTTTAATGTGTGCTTTCGAAGAGAGAGTGTTCTTTATTAGGTTATGTAGATCTCCATCTTAAATGTCCCTTATTAGACAATTTTTCGACATTTTTCCATTAGCGTGGGAAAAGCTCAGTGGTAGAGAATTTGACTGCAGATCAAGCGGTCCCAGTTTCAAATTCTGGTGCCCCCTTAAAATCAAGTGCTTTCTAAGTGTATCTTGACGGTAAGAGTATTCTTTTTTAGATTATGTTACTCAATCTAAAATGTCCCTCATTTGATGTTTTTTCTCTCAGTCTAACAGTACCAAACAGAGTGGGTAGTCTGCTGCTCTTGAGATCCAGAGGTGTCAGGTAATTTTTTTTTCTATCCACTTGAAATCAAATACATTACTGGTGTGTTTTCCAAGAGGGAGAGTTTTTGAAGAGGCAAAATAACTCTCCATCTAAAATGGCCCTTGTTAGACAGTTTTTCCCTCTTACACAGTTTCTGACAGAGGGGGTATAGCTCAGTGGTAGAGCATTTGACTGCAGATCAAGAGGTCCCAGGTTCAAATCCTGGTGCCCCCTTGATGTCAAGTACTATCTAATTGTATCTTGAGAGTCGGAGTGCTCATTTTCAGGAGTTGTTACTCAATCTAAAATGTCCCTCATTTGATGTTTTTTTCTCTCAGTCAGACAGTTCCAAACAAAGGTGGAAGTGCGATAGACTTCAGATCAAGAGGACTCAGGTTCAAATCCTTTAGTGAACTTGAAATCAAATACTTTTTTAATGTGTGCTTTCAAAGAGAGAGTGTTCTTTATTAGGTTATGTAGATCTCCATCTTAAATGTCCCTTATTAGACAATTTTTTGACATTTTTCCATTAGCGTGGGAAAAGCTCAGTGGTAGAGAATTTGACTGCAGATCAAGTGGTCCCAGTTTCAAATTCTGGTGCCCCCTTAAAATCAAGTGCTTTCTAAGTGTATCTTGACGGTTAGAGTATTCTTTTTTAGATTATGTTACTCAATCTAAAATGTCCCTCATTTGATGTTTTTTCTCTCAGTCTAACAGTACCAAACAGAGTGGGTAGTCTGCTGCTCTTGAGATCCAGAGGTGTCAGGTAATTTTTTTTTCTATCCACTTGAAATCAAATACATTACTGGTGTGTTTTCCAAGAGGGAGAGTTTTTGAAGAGGCAAAATAACTCTCCATCTAAAATGGCCTTTGTTAGACAGTTTTTCCCTCTTACATAGATTCTGACAGAGGGGGTACAGCTCAGTGGTAGAGCATTTGACTGCAGATCAAGAGGTCCCAGGTTCAAATCCTGGTGCCACCTTGATGTCAAGTACTATCTAATTGTATCTTGGGAGTCGGAGTGGTCAATTTCAGGAGTTGTTACTCAATCTAAAATGTTCTTCATTTGATGTTTTTTCTCTCAGTCAGACAGTTCCAAACAAAGGTGGAAGTGCGATAGACTTCAGATCAAGAGGACTCAGGTTCAAATCCTTTAGTGAACTTGAAATCAAATACTTTTTTAATGTGTGCTTTCGAAGAGAGAGTGTTCTTTATTAGGTTATGTAGATCTCCATCTTAAATGTCCCTTATTAGACCATTTTTGGACATTTTTCCATTAGCGTGGGAAAAGCTCAGTGGTAGAGAATTTGACTGCAGATCAAGTGGTCCCAGTTTCAAATTCTGGTGCCCCCTTAAAATCAAGTGCTTTCTAAGTGTATCTTGACGGTTAGAGTATTCTTTTTTAGATTATGTTACTCAATCTAAAATGTCCCTCATTTGATGTTTTTTCTCTCAGTCTAACAGTACCAAACAGAGTGGGTAGTCTGCTGCTCTTGAGATCCAGAGGTGTCAGGTAATTTTTTTTCTATCCACTTGAAATCAAATACATTACTGGTGTGTTTTCCAAGAGGGAGAGTTATTGAAGAGGCAAAATAACTCTCCATCTAAAATGGCCCTTGTTAGACAGTTTTTCCCTCTTACACAGTTTCTGACAGCGGGGGTATAGCTCAGTGGTAGAACATTTGACTGCAGATCAAGAGGTCCCAGGTTCAAATCCTGGTGCCCCCTTGATGTCAAGTACTATCTAATTGTATCTTGAGAGTCGGAGTGCTCATTTTCAGGAGTTGTTACTCAATCTAAAATGTCCCTCATTTGATGTTTTTTCTCTCAGTCAGACAGTTCCAAACAAAGGTGGAAGTGCGATAGACTTCAGATCAAGAGGACTCAGGTTCAAATCCTTTAGTGAACTTGAAATCAAATACTTTTTTAATGTGTGCTTTCGAAGAGAGAGTGTTCTTTATTAGGTTATGTAGATCTCCATCTTAAATGTCCCTTATTAGACAATTTTTCGACATTTTTCCATTAGCGTGGGAAAAGCTCAGTGGTAGAGAATTTGACTGCAGATCAAGCGGTCCCAGTTTCAAATTCTGGTGCCCCCTTAAAATCAAGTGCTTTCTAAGTGTATCTTGACGGTAAGAGTATTCTTTTTTAGATTATGTTACTCAATCTAAAATGTCCCTCATTTGATGTTTTTTCTCTCAGTCTAACAGTACCAAACAGAGTGGGTAGTCTGCTGCTCTTGAGATCCAGAGGTGTCAGGTAATTTTTTTTTCTATCCACTTGAAATCAAATACATTACTGGTGTGTTTTCCAAGAGGGAGAGTTTTTGAAGAGGCAAAATAACTCTCCATCTAAAATGGCCCTTGTTAGACAGTTTTTCCCTCTTACACAGTTTCTGACAGAGGGGGTATAGCTCAGTGGTAGAGCATTTGACTGCAGATCAAGAGGTCCCAGGTTCAAATCCTGGTGCCCCCTTGATGTCAAGTACTATCTAATTGTATCTTGAGAGTCGGAGTGCTCATTTTCAGGAGTTGTTACTCAATCTAAAATGTCCCTCATTTGATGTTTTTTTCTCTCAGTCAGACAGTTCCAAACAAAGGTGGAAGTGCGATAGACTTCAGATCAAGAGGACTCAGGTTCAAATCCTTTAGTGAACTTGAAATCAAATACTTTTTTAATGTGTGCTTTCAAAGAGAGAGTGTTCTTTATTAGGTTATGTAGATCTCCATCTTAAATGTCCCTTATTAGACAATTTTTTGACATTTTTCCATTAGCGTGGGAAAAGCTCAGTGGTAGAGAATTTGACTGCAGATCAAGTGGTCCCAGTTTCAAATTCTGGTGCCCCCTTAAAATCAAGTGCTTTCTAAGTGTATCTTGACGGTTAGAGTATTCTTTTTTAGATTATGTTACTCAATCTAAAATGTCCCTCATTTGATGTTTTTTCTCTCAGTCTAACAGTACCAAACAGAGTGGGTAGTCTGCTGCTCTTGAGATCCAGAGGTGTCAGGTAATTTTTTTTTCTATCCACTTGAAATCAAATACATTACTGGTGTGTTTTCCAAGAGGGAGAGTTTTTGAAGAGGCAAAATAACTCTCCATCTAAAATGGCCCTTGTTAGACAGTTTTTCCCTCTTACACAGTTTCTGACAGCGGGGGTATAGCTCAGTGGTAGAACATTTGACTGCAGATCAAGAGGTCCCAGGTTCAAATCCTGGTGCCCCCTTGATGTCAAGTACTATCTAATTGTATCTTGAGAGTCGGAGTGCTCATTTTCAGGAGTTGTTACTCAATCTAAAATGTCCCTCATTTGATGTTTTTTCTCTCAGTCAGACAGTTCCAAACAAAGGTGGAAGTGCGATAGACTTCAGATCAAGAGGACTCAGGTTCAAATCCTTTAGTGAACTTGAAATCAAATACTTTTTTAATGTGTGCTTTCGAAGAGAGAGTGTTCTTTATTAGGTTATGTAGATCTCCATCTTAAATGTCCCTTATTAGACAATTTTTCGACATTTTTCCATTAGCGTGGGAAAAGCTCAGTGGTAGAGAATTTGACTGCAGATCAAGCGGTCCCAGTTTCAAATTCTGGTGCCCCCTTAAAATCAAGTGCTTTCTAAGTGTATCTTGACGGTAAGAGTATTCTTTTTTAGATTATGTTACTCAATCTAAAATGTCCCTCATTTGATGTTTTTTCTCTCAGTCTAACAGTACCAAACAGAGTGGGTAGTCTGCTGCTCTTGAGATCCAGAGGTGTCAGGTAATTTTTTTTTCTATCCACTTGAAATCAAATACATTACTGGTGTGTTTTCCAAGAGGGAGAGTTTTTGAAGAGGCAAAATAACTCTCCATCTAAAATGGCCCTTGTTAGACAGTTTTTCCCTCTTACACAGTTTCTGACAGAGGGGGTATAGCTCAGTGGTAGAGCATTTGACTGCAGATCAAGAGGTCCCAGGTTCAAATCCTGGTGCCCCCTTGATGTCAAGTACTATCTAATTGTATCTTGAGAGTCGGAGTGCTCATTTTCAGGAGTTGTTACTCAATCTAAAATGTCCCTCATTTGATGTTTTTTTCTCTCAGTCAGACAGTTCCAAACAAAGGTGGAAGTGCGATAGACTTCAGATCAAGAGGACTCAGGTTCAAATCCTTTAGTGAACTTGAAATCAAATACTTTTTTAATGTGTGCTTTCAAAGAGAGAGTGTTCTTTATTAGGTTATGTAGATCTCCATCTTAAATGTCCCTTATTAGACAATTTTTTGACATTTTTCCATTAGCGTGGGAAAAGCTCAGTGGTAGAGAATTTGACTGCAGATCAAGTGGTCCCAGTTTCAAATTCTGGTGCCCCCTTAAAATCAAGTGCTTTCTAAGTGTATCTTGACGGTTAGAGTATTCTTTTTTAGATTATGTTACTCAATCTAAAATGTCCCTCATTTGATGTTTTTTCTCTCAGTCTAACAGTACCAAACAGAGTGGGTAGTCTGCTGCTCTTGAGATCCAGAGGTGTCAGGTAATTTTTTTTTCTATCCACTTGAAATCAAATACATTACTGGTGTGTTTTCCAAGAGGGAGAGTTTTTGAAGAGGCAAAATAACTCTCCATCTAAAATGGCCTTTGTTAGACAGTTTTTCCCTCTTACATAGATTCTGACAGAGGGGGTACAGCTCAGTGGTAGAGCATTTGACTGCAGATCAAGAGGTCCCAGGTTCAAATCCTGGTTCCCCCTTGATGTCAAGTACTATCTAATTGTATCTTGGGAGTCGGAGTGGTCAATTTCAGGAGTTGTTACTCAATCTAAAATGTTCTTCATTTGATGTTTTTTCTCTCAGTCAGACAGTTCCAAACAAAGGTGGAAGTGCGATAGACTTCAGATCAAGAGGACTCAGGTTCAAATCCTTTAGTGAACTTGAAATCAAATACTTTTTTAATGTGTGCTTTCGAAGAGAGAGTGTTCTTTATTAGGTTATGTAGATCTCCATCTTAAATGTCCCTTATTAGACCATTTTTGGACATTTTTCCATTAGCGTGGGAAAAGCTCAGTGGTAGAGAATTTGACTGCAGATCAAGTGGTCCCAGTTTCAAATTCTGGTGCCCCCTTAAAATCAAGTGCTTTCTAAGTGTATCTTGACGGTTAGAGTATTCTTTTTTAGATTATGTTACTCAATCTAAAATGTCCCTCATTTGATGTTTTTTCTCTCAGTCTAACAGTACCAAACAGAGTGGGTAGTCTGCTGCTCTTGAGATCCAGAGGTGTCAGGTAATTTTTTTTCTATCCACTTGAAATCAAATACATTACTGGTGTGTTTTCCAAGAGGGAGAGTTTTTGAAGAGGCAAAATAACTCTCCATCTAAAATGGCCCTTATTAGACAGTTTTTCCCTCTTACACAGTTTCTGACAGAGTGGGTATAGCTCAGTGGTAGAGCATTTGAATGCAGATCAAGAGGTCCCAGGTTCAAATCCTGGTGCCCCCTTGATGTCAAGTACTATCTAATTGTATCTTGAGAGTCGGAGTGCTCATTTTCAGGAGTTGTTACTCAATCTAAAATGTCCCTCATTTGATGTTTTTTTCTCTCAGTCAGACAGTTCCAAACAAAGGTGGAAGTGCGATAGACTTCAGATCAAGAGGACTCAGGTTCAAATCCATTAGTGAACTTGAAATCAAATACTTTTTTAATGTGTGCTTTCAAAGAGAGAGTGTTCTTTATTAGGTTATGTAGATCTCCATCTTAAATGTCCCTTATTAGACAATTTTTTGACATTTTTCCATTAGCGTGGGAAAAGCTCAGTGGTAGAGAATTTGACTGCAGATCAAGTGGTCCCAGTTTCAAATTCTGGTGCCCCCTTAAAATCAAGTGCTTTCTAAGTGTATCTTGACGGTTAGAGTATTCTTTTTTAGATTATGTTACTCAATCTAAAATGTCCCTCATTTGATGTTTTTTCTCTCAGTCTAACAGTACCAAACAGAGTGGGTAGTCTGCTGCTCTTGAGATCCAGAGGTGTCAGGTAATTTTTTTTTTTATCCACTTGAAATCAAATACATTACTGGTGTGTTTTCCAAGAGGGAGAGTTTTTGAAGAGGCAAAATAACTCTCCATCTAAAATGGCCTTTGTTAGACAGTTTTTCCCTCTTACATAGATTCTGACAGAGGGGGTACAGCTCAGTGGTAGAGCATTTGACTGCAGATCAAGAGGTCCCAGGTTCAAATCCTGGTTCCCCCTTGATGTCAAGTACTATCTAATTGTATCTTGAGAGTCGGAGTGCTCATTTTCAGGAGTTGTTACTCAATCTAAAATGTCCCTCATTTGATGTTTTTTCTCTCAGTCAGACAGTTCCAAACAAAGGTGGAAGTGCGATAGACTTCAGATCAAGAGGACTCAGGTTCAAATCCTTTAGTGAACTTGAAATCAAATACTTTTTTAATGTGTGCTTTCAAAGAGAGAGTGTTCTTTATTAGGTTATGTAGATCTCCATCTTAAATGTCCCTTATTAGACATTTTTTTGACATTTTTCCATTAGCGTGGGAAAAGCTCAGTGGTAGAGAATTTGACTGCAGATCAAGTGGTCCCAGTTTCAAATTCTGGTGCCCCCTTAAAATCAAGTGCTTTCTAAGTGTATCTTGACGGTTAGAGTATTCTTTTTTAGATTATGTTACTCAATCTAAAATGTCCCTCATTTGATGTTTTTTCTCTCAGTCTAACAGTACCAAACAGAGTGGGTAGTCTGCTGCTCTTGAGATCCAGAGGTGTCAGGTAATTTTTTTTCTATCCACTTGAAATCAAATACATTACTGGTGTGTTTTCCAAGAGGGAGAGTTTTTGAAGAGGCAAAATAACTCTCCATCTAAAATGGCCTTTGTTAGACAGTTTTTCCCTCTTACATAGATTCTGACAGAGGGGGTACAGCTCAGTGGTAGAGCATTTGAGTGCAGATCAAGAGGTCCCAGGTTCAAATCCTGGTGCCCCCTTGATGTCAAGTACTATCTAATTGTATCTTGGGAGTCGGAGTGGTCATTTTCAGGAGTTGTTACTCAATCTAAAATGTCCCTCATTTGATGTTTTTTCTCTCAGTCAGACAGTTCCAAACAAAGGTGGAAGTGCGATAGACTTCAGATCAAGAGGACTCAGGTTCAAATCCTTTAGTGAACTTGAAATCAAATACTTTTTTAATGTGTGCTTTCGAAGAGAGAGTGTTCTTTATTAGGTTATGTAGATCTCCATCTTAAATGTCCCTTATTAGACCATTTTTGGACATTTTTCCATTAGCGTGGGAAAAGCTCAGTGGTAGAGAATTTGACTGCAGATCAAGTGGTCCCAGTTTCAAATTCTGGTGCCCCCTTAAAATCAAGTGCTTTCTAAGTGTATCTTGACGGTTAGAGTATTCTTTTTTAGATTATGTTACTCAATCTAAAATGTCCCTCATTTGATGTTTTTTCTCTCAGTCTAACAGTACCAAACAGAGTGGGTAGTCTGCTGCTCTTGAGATCCAGAGGTGTCAGGTAATTTTTTTTCTATCCACTTGAAATCAAATACATTACTGGTGTGTTTTCCAAGAGGGAGAGTTTTTGAAGAGGCAAAATAACTCTCCATCTAAAATGGCCCTTATTAGACAGTTTTTACCTCTTACACAGTTTCTGACAGAGTGAGTATAGCTCAGTGGTAGAGCATTTGAATGCAGATCAAGAGGTCCCAGGTTCAAATCCTGGTGCCCCCTTGATGTCAAGTACTATCTAATTGTATCTTGAGAGTCGGAGTGCTCATTTTCAGGAGTTGTTACTCAATCTAAAATGTCCCTCATTTGATGTTTTTTCTCTCAGTCAGACAGTTCCAAACAAAGGTGGAAGTGCGATAGACTTCAGATCAAGAGGACTCAGGTTCAAATCCTTTAGTGAACTTGAAATCAAATACTTTTTTAATGTGTGCTTTCAAAGAGAGCGTGTTCTTTATTAGGTTATGTAGATCTCCATCTTAAATGTCCCTTATTAGACAATTTTTGGACATTTTTCCATTAGCGTGGGAAAAGCTCAGTGGTAGAGAATTTGACAGCAGATCAAACGGTCCCAGTTTCAAATTCTGGTGCCCCCTTAAAATCAAGTGCTTTCTAAGTGTATCTTGACGGTTAGAGTATTCTTTTTTAGATTATGTTTCTCAATCTAAAATGTCCCTCATTTGATGTTTTTTCTCTCAGTCTAACAGAACCAAACAGAGTGGGTAGTCTGCTGCTCTTGAGATCCAGAGGTGTCAGGTAATTTTTTTTTCTATCCACTTGAAATCAAATACATTACTGGTGTGTTTTCCAAGAGGGAGAGTTTTTGAAGAGGCAAAATAACTCTCCATCTAAAATGGCCTTTGTTAGACAGTTTTTCCCTCTTACACAGATTCTGACAGAGGGGGTATAGCTCAGTGGTAGAGCATTTGACTGCAGATCAAGAGGTCCCAGGTTCAAATTCTGGTGCCCCCTTAAAATCAAGTGCTTTCTAAGTGTATATTGACGGTTAGAGTATTCTTTTTTAGATTATGTTACTCAATCTAAAATGTCCCTCATTTGATGTTTTTTCTCTCAGTCAGACAGTTCCAAACAAAGGTGGAAGTGCGATAGACTTCAGATCAAGAGGACTCAGGTTCAAATCCTTTAGTGAACTTGAAATCAAATACTTTTTTAACCTTTCACGAGCCTCTACCCCGGGTCCGGGATCACCCCCCACCCCCCCCACACACTGATTAGCATAGCTAGCATAGCTTCACAAGTAGATAGTAGCATCTAAATATCATTAAATCACAAGTCCAAGACACCAGATGAAAGATACAGATCTTGTGAATAAAGCCACCATTTCAGATTTTTAAAATGTTTTACAGGGAAGACACAATATGTAAATCTATTAGCTAAACACGTTAGCAAAATACACCACTTTTCTAACTCCATCAGTTTCTTACTCCTTCAGGTGCTATCACCAATTCGGCTAAACTAAGATATTGATAGCCAATAACCTATAAAAAACCTCTTCAGATGACAGTCTGATAACATATTTATGGTATAGGATAGGTGTTGTTAGAAAAAAGTGCATATTTCAGGTAGAAATCACAGTTTACAATTGCACCGACCATCACAAATCGACTAGAATTACTAGATAGAGCAACGTGTATGACCAATTTACTCATCATAAAACATTTCATAAAAATAGACAAAGCATAGCAATGGAAAGACCCAGTTCTTGTGATTTCAGACCATATTTCAGATTTTCTAAGCGTTTTTCAGCGAAAACACAATAAATCGATAAGTTAGCATACCACATGTGCAAACGTTACCAGAGCATCGATTCCAGCCAAAGAGCGCTATAACGTAATCACCGCCAAAATATATTAATTTTTTCACTAACCTTCTCAGAATTCTTCAGATGACACTCCTGTAACATCATTTTACAACATACATATACAGTTTGTTCGAAAAGGTGCATATTTAGCCATACAAAACCGTGGTTACACAATAAAAATACTAGGAAATCAAGCCTCAATATGTCTGACGTCATCTATCAGAGTGATCTAGTTTAATTGAAAGCTAATCATATACTTGACTAAAAAATACAGGGTTGACAGGAATCGAAAGACAAATTAGTTCTTAATGCAACCGCTGACTTACATTTTTAAAATTATCCTTACTTTTCAATACAGGGTTCGCCAAGTGACGCGATAACAAACAAAATGGCGAAATATGCGTTTAAAATATTTCGACAGAACAACGATTTATCATATTAAATATTGGTTACTTTGAGCTGTTCTTCCATCAGATTCTTGGGCAATGTATCCTTTCTATGTTATAAACGTCTTTTGGTCGATAGATGTCCTCTGTCCTTCGAAATGTCCACCACCAACGACCGACACCCCGAAACGTTTCCAAAGCTAAAAAGGGCACGACAAAGAAATTCCTCAAAATCGCACTAAACGGATATAAATTGCTATAAAACGGTTCAAATTAACTACATTATGATGTTTTTAACAACTATAACGACTGAAAACATGACCGGAGAAATCTAACTAGTTAAACAACGATTTGGAATGAGGCAGGTCCGATGCCCATCTTGCTTGTGGCGCGCGGAGAGAGAGAAAGGTAGTCCCACGTTTTGTGGTTTTATATGGGCTGGGATTGTGCAATAGACTCCATTCAAAACGTGATGACGTACAGACACCCAGAGGAAGACGTAGGCAGTGTCGGTTTCTTCATAGCATTCACTGTCGCCTTAAAAACAGACTCCAGATCAGGGGTAAAAAATTCTGAAATCTGACCCCTGTCATGAAAAGTGCTGTAGATATTGTTCTGTACCACTCAGAGACAAAATTCCAACTTCTATAGAAACTAGAAGGTGTTTTCTATCCAATAATAACAATAATATGCATATTGTACGATCAAGAATTTAGCACGAGGCAGTTTAATTTGGAGACCCAAATATGCTAATGCGGAACAGCACCCCCTATAGTTGCAAGAAGTTAATGTGTGCTTTCGAAGAGAGAGTGTTCTTTATTAGGTTATGTAGATCTCCATCTTAAATGTCCCTTATTAGACCATTTT
Source organism: Salvelinus alpinus (assembly GCF_045679555.1). Lineage (NCBI taxonomy): Eukaryota > Metazoa > Chordata > Actinopteri > Salmoniformes > Salmonidae > Salvelinus > Salvelinus alpinus. The sequence goes on from NC_092092.1 coordinate 42,676,035, forward strand.
TGGACATTTTTCCATTAGCGTGGGAAAAGCTCAGTGGTAGAGAATTTGACTGCAGATCAAACGGTCCCAGTTTCAAATTCTGGTGCCCCCTTAAAATCAAGTGCTTTCTAAGTGTATCTTGACGGTTAGAGTATTCTTTTTTAGATTATGTTTCTCAATCTAAAATGTCCCTCATTTGATGTTTTTTCTCTCAGTCTAACAGAACCAAACAGAGTGGGTAGTCTGCTGCTCTTGAGATCCAGAGGTGTCAGGTAATTTTTTTTTCTATCCACTTGAAATCAAATACATTACTGGTGTGTTTTCCAAGAGGGAGAGTTTTTGAAGAGGCAAAATAACTCTCCATCTAAAATGGCCTTTGTTAGACAGTTTTTCCCTCTTACACAGATTCTGACAGAGGGGGTATAGCTCAGTGTTAGAGCATTTGACTGCAGATCAAGAGGTCCCAGGTTCAATTTCTGGTGCCCCCTTAAAATCAAGTGCTTTCGAAGTGTATCTTGACGGTTAGAGTATTCTTTTTTAGATTATGTTACTCAATCTAAAATGTCCCTCATTTGATGTTTTTTCTCTCAGTCTAACAGTACCAAACAGAGTGGGTAGTCTGCTGCTCTTGAGATCCAGAGGTGTCAGGTAATTTTTTTTCTATCCACTTGAAATCAAATACATTACTGGTGTGTTTTCCAAGAGGGAGAGTTTTTGAAGAGGCAAAATAACTCTCCATCTAAAATGGCCCTTGTTAGACAGTTTTTCCCTCTTACACAATTTCTGACAGAGTGGGTATAGCTCAGTGGTAGAGCAGTTGACTGCAGATCAAGAGGTCCCAGGTTCAAATCCTGGTGCCCCCTTGATGTCAAGTACTATCTAATTGTATCTTGAGAGTCGGAGTGCTCATTTTCAGGAGTTGTTACTCAATCTAAAATGTCCCTCATTTGATGTTTTTTCTCTCAGTCAGACAGTTCCAAACAAAGGTGGAAGTGCGATAGACTTCAGATCAAGAGGACTCAGGTTCAAATCCTTTAGTGAACTTGAAATCAAATACTTTTTTAATGTGTGCTTTCGAAGAGAGAGTGTTCTTTATTAGGTTATGTAGATCTCCATCTTAAATGTCCCTTATTAGACAATTTTTGGACATTTTTCCATTAGCGTGGGAAAAGCTCAGTGGTAGAGAATTTGACTGCAGATCAAGCGGTCCCAGTTTCAAATTCTGGTGCCCCCTTAAAATCAAGTGCTTTCTAAGTGTATCTTGACGGTTAGAGTATTCTTTTTTAGATTATGTTACTCAATCTAAAATGTCCCTCATTTGATGTTTTTTCTCTCAGTCTAACAGTACCAAACAGAGTGGGTAGTCTGCTGCTCTTGAGATCCAGAGGTGTCAGGTAATTTTTTTTTCTATCCACTTGAAATCAAATACATTACTGGTGTGTTTTCCAAGAAGGAGAGATTTTGAAGAGGCAAAATAACTCTCCATCTAAAATGGCCCTTGTTAGACAGTTTTTCCCTCTTATACAGTTTCTGACAGAGGGGGTATAGCTCAGTGGTAGAGCTTTTGGCTGCAGATCAAGAGGTCCCAGGTTCAAATCCTGGTGCCCCCTTGATGTCAAGTACTATCTAATTGTATCTTGAGAGTCGGAGTGCTCATTTTCAGGAGTTGTTACTCAATCTAAAATGTCCCTCATTTGATGTTTTTTCTCTCAGTCAGACAGTTCCAAACAAAGGTGGAAGTGCGATAGACTTCAGATCAAGAGGACTCAGGTTCAAATCCTTTAGTGAACTTGAAATCAAATACTTTTTAATTGTGTGCTTTCAAAGAGAGAGTGTTCTTTATTAGGTTATGTAGATCTCCATCTTAAATGTCCCTTATTAGACAATTTTTGGACATTTTTCCATTAGCGTGGGAAAAGCTCAGTGGTAGAGAATTTGACTGCAGATCAAGCGGTCCCAGTTTCAAATTCTGGTGCCCCCTTAAAATCAAGTGCTTTCTAAGTGTATCTTGACGGTTAGAGTATTCTTTTTTAGATTATGTTACTCAATCTAAAATGTCCCTCATTTGATGTTTTTTCTCTCAGTCTAACAGTACCAAACAGAGTGGGTAGTCTGCTGCTCTTGAGATCCAGAGGTGTCAGGTAATTTTTTTTTCTATCCACTTGAAATCAAATACATTACTGGTGTGTTTTCCAAGAAGGAGAGATTTTGAAGAGGCAAAATAACTCTCCATCTAAAATGGCCCTTGTTAGACAGTTTTTCCCTCTTATACAGTTTCTGACAGAGGGGGTATAGCTCAGTGGTAGAGCTTTTGACTGCAGATCAAGAGGTCCCAGGTTCAAATCCTGGTGCCCCCTTGATGTCAAGTACTATCTAATTGTATCTTGAGAGTCGGAGTGCTCATTTTCAGGAGTTGTTACTCAATCTAAAATGTCCCTCATTTGATGTTTTTTCTCTCAGTCAGACAGTTCCAAACAAAGGTGGAAGTGCGATAGACTTCAGATCAAGAGGACTCAGGTTCAAATCCTTTAGTGAACTTGAAATCAAATACTTTTTAATTGTGTGCTTTCAAAGAGAGAGTGTTCTTTATTAGGTTATGTAGATCTCCATCTTAAATGTCCCTTATTAGACAATTTTTGGACATTTTTCCATTAGCGTGGGAAAAGCTCAGTGGTAGAGAATTTGACTGCAGATCAAGCGGTCCCAGTTTCAAATTCTGGTGCCCCCTTAAAATCAAGTGCTTTCTAAGTGTATCTTGACGGTTAGAGTATTATTTTTTAGATTATGTTTCTCAATCTAAAATGTCCCTCATTTGATGTTTTTTCTCTCAGTCTAACAGTACCAAACAGAGTGGGTAGTCTGCTGCTCTTGAGATCCAGAGGTGTCAGGTAATTTTTTTTTCTATCCACTTGAAATCAAATACATTACTGGTGTGTTTTCCAAGAGGGAGAGTTTTTGAAGAGGCAAAATAACTCTCCATCTAAAATGGCCTTTGTTAGACAGTTTTACCCTCTTACACAGATTCTGACAGAGGGGGTATAGCTCAGTGGTAGAGCATTTGACTGCAGATCAAGAGGTCCCAGGTTCAAATCCTGGTGCCCCCTTGATGTCAAGTACTATCTAATTGTATCTTGAGAGTCGGAGTGCTCATTTTCAGGAGTTGTTACTCAATCTAAAATGTCCCTCATTTGATGTTTTTTCTCTCAGTCAGACAGTTCCAAACAAAGGTGGAAGTGCGATAGACTTCAGATCAAGAGGACTCAGGTTCAAATCCTTTAGTGAACTTGAAATCAAATACTTTTTTAATGTGTGCTTTCGAAGAGAGAGTGTTCTTTATTAGGTTATGTAGATCTCCATCTTAAATGTCCCTTATTAGACAATTTTTGGACATTTTTCCATTAGCGTGGGAAAAGCTCAGTGGTAGAGAATTTGACTGCAGATCAAGCGGTCCCAGTTTCAAATTCTGGTGCCCCCTTAAAATCAAGTGCTTTCTAAGTGTATCTTGACGGTTAGAGTATTATTTTTTAGATTATGTTACTCAATCTAAAATGTCCCTCATTTGATGTTTTTTCTCTCAGTCAGACAGTTCCAAACAAAGGTGGAAGTGCGATAGACTTCAGATCAAGAGGACTCAGGTTCAAATCCTTTAGTGAACTTGAAATCAAATACTTTTTTAATGTGTGCTTTCGAAGAGAGAGTGTTCTTTATTAGGTTATGTAGATCTCCATCTTAAATGTCCCTTATTAGACAATTTTTGGACATTTTTCCATTAGCGTGGGAAAAGCTCAGTGGTAGAGAATTTGACTGCAGATCAAGCGGTCCCAGTTTCAAATTCTGGTGCCCCCTTAAAATCAAGTGCTTTCTAAGTGTATCTTGACGGTTAGAGTATTCTTTTTTAGATTATGTTACTCAATCTAAAATGTCCCTCATTTGATGTTTTTTCTCTCAGTCTAACAGTACCAAACAGAGTGGGTAGTCTGCTGCTCTTGAGATCCAGAGGTGTCAGGTAATTTTTTTTTCTATCCACTTGAAATCAAATACATTACTGGTGTTTTCCAAGAGGGAGAGTTTTTGAAGAGGCAAAATAACTCTCCATCTAAAATGGCCTTTGTTAGACAGTTTTTCCCTCTTACACAGATTCTGACAGAGGGGGTATAGCTCAGTGGTAGAGCATTTGACTGCAGATCAAGAGGTCCCAGGTTCAAATTCTGGTGCCCCCTTAAAATCAAGTGCTTTCTAAGTGTATCTTGACGGTTAGAGTATTCTTTTTTAGATTATGTTACTCAATCTAAAATGTCCCTCATTTGATGTTTTTTCTCTCAGTCAGACAGTTCCAAACAAAGGTGGAAGTGCGATAGACTTCAGATCAAGAGGACTCAGGTTCAAATCCTTTAGTGAACTTGAAATCAAATACTTTTTTAATGTGTGCTTTCGAAGAGAGAGTGTTCTTTATTAGGTTATGTAGATCTCCATCTTAAATGTCCCTTATTAGACCATTTTTGGACATTTTTCCATTAGCGTGGGAAAAGCTCAGTGGTAGAGAATTTGACTGCAGATCAAACGGTCCCAGTTTCAAATTCTGGTGCCCCCTTAAAATCAAGTGCTTTCTAAGTGTATCTTGACGGTTAGAGTATTCTTTTTTAGATTATGTTTCTCAATCTAAAATGTCCCTCATTTGATGTTTTTTCTCTCAGTCTAACAGAACCAAACAGAGTGGGTAGTCTGCTGCTCTTGAGATCCAGAGGTGTCAGGTAATTTTTTTTTCTATCCACTTGAAATCAAATACATTACTGGTGTGTTTTCCAAGAGGGAGAGTTTTTGAAGAGGCAAAATAACTCTCCATCTAAAATGGCCTTTGTTAGACAGTTTTTCCCTCTTACACAGATTCTGACAGAGGGGGTATAGCTCAGTGTTAGAGCATTTGACTGCAGATCAAGAGGTCCCAGGTTCAATTTCTGGTGCCCCCTTAAAATCAAGTGCTTTCGAAGTGTATCTTGACGGTTAGAGTATTCTTTTTTAGATTATGTTACTCAATCTAAAATGTCCCTCATTTGATGTTTTTTCTCTCAGTCTAACAGTACCAAACAGAGTGGGTAGTCTGCTGCTCTTGAGATCCAGAGGTGTCAGGTAATTTTTTTTCTATCCACTTGAAATCAAATACATTACTGGTGTGTTTTCCAAGAGGGAGAGTTTTTGAAGAGGCAAAATAACTCTCCATCTAAAATGGCCCTTGTTAGACAGTTTTTCCCTCTTACACAATTTCTGACAGAGTGGGTATAGCTCAGTGGTAGAGCAGTTGACTGCAGATCAAGAGGTCCCAGGTTCAAATCCTGGTGCCCCCTTGATGTCAAGTACTATCTAATTGTATCTTGAGAGTCGGAGTGCTCATTTTCAGGAGTTGTTACTCAATCTAAAATGTCCCTCATTTGATGTTTTTTCTCTCAGTCAGACAGTTTCAAACAAAGGTGGAAGTGCGATAGACTTCAGATCAAGAGGACTCAGGTTCAAATCCTTTAGTGAACTTGAAATCAAATACTTTTTTAATGTGTGCTTTCGAAGAGAGAGTGTTCTTTATTAGGTTATGTAGATCTCCATCTTAAATGTCCCTTATTAGACAATTTTTGGACATTTTTCCATTAGCGTGGGAAAAGCTCAGTGGTAGAGAATTTGACTGCAGATCAAGCGGTCCCAGTTTCAAATTCTGGTGCCCCCTTAAAATCAAGTGCTTTCTAAGTGTATCTTGACGGTTAGAGTATTCTTTTTTAGATTATGTTACTCAATCTAAAATGTCCCTCATTTGATGTTTTTTCTCTCAGTCTAACAGTACCAAACAGAGTGGGTAGTCTGCTGCTCTTGAGATCCAGAGGTGTCAGGTAATTTTTTTTTCTATCCACTTGAAATCAAATACATTACTGGTGTGTTTTCCAAGAAGGAGAGATTTTGAAGAGGCAAAATAACTCTCCATCTAAAATGGCCCTTGTTAGACAGTTTTTCCCTCTTACACAGTTTCTGACAGAGGGGGTATAGCTCAGTGGTAGAGCTTTTGACTGCAGATCAAGAGGTCCCAGGTTCAAATCCTGGTGCCCCCTTGATGTCAAGTACTATCTAATTGTATCTTGAGAGTCGGAGTGCTCATTTTCAGGAGTTGTTACTCAATCTAAAATGTCCCTCATTTGATGTTTTTTCTCTCAGTCAGACAGTTCCAAACAAAGGTGGAAGTGCGATAGACTTCAGATCAAGAGGACTCAGGTTCAAATCCTTTAGTGAACTTGAAATCAAATACTTTTTTATTGTGTGCTTTCAAAGAGAGAGTGTTCTTTATTAGGTTATGTAGATCTCCATCTTAAATGTCCCTTATTAGACAATTTTTGGACATTTTTCCATTAGCGTGGGAAAAGCTCAGTGGTAGAGAATTTGACTGCAGATCAAGCGGTCCCAGTTTCAAATTCTGGTGCCCCCTTAAAATCAAGTGCTTTCTAAGTGTATCTTGACGGTTAGAGTATTCTTTTTTAGATTATGTTTCTCAATCTAAAATGTCCCTCATTTGATGTTTTTTCTCTCAGTCTAACAGTACCAAACAGAGTGGGTAGTCTGCTGCTCTTGAGATCCAGAGGTGTCAGGTAATTTTTTTTTCTATCCACTTGAAATCAAATACATTACTGGTGTGTTTTCCAAGAGGGAGAGTTTTTGAAGAGGCAAAATAACTCTCCATCTAAAATGGCCTTTGTTAGACAGTTTTACCCTCTTACACAGATTCTGACAGAGGGGGTATAGCTCAGTGGTAGAGCATTTGACTGCAGATCAAGAGGTCCCAGGTTCAAATCCTGGTGCCCCCTTGATGTCAAGTACTATCTAATTGTATCTTGAGAGTCGGAGTACTCATTTTCAGGAGTTGTTACTCAATCTAAAATGTCCCTCATTTGATGTTTTTTCTCTCAGTCAGACAGTTCCAAACAAAGGTGGAAGTGCGATAGACTTCAGATCAAGAGGACTCAGGTTCAAATCCTTTAGTGAACTTGAAATCAAATACTTTTTTAATGTGTGCTTTCGAAGAGAGAGTGTTCTTTATTAGGTTATGTAGATCTCCATCTTAAATGTCCCTTATTAGACAATTTTTGGACATTTTTCCATTAGTGTGGGAAAAGCTCAGTGGTAGAGAATTTGACTGCAGATCAAGCGGTCCCAGTTTCAAATTCTGGTGCCCCCTTAAAATCAAGTGCTTTCTAAGTGTATCTTGACGGTTAGAGTATTCTTTTTTAGATTATGTTACTCAATCTAAAATGTCCCTCATTTGATGTTTTTTCTCTCAGTCTAACAGTACCAAACAGAGTGGGTAGTCTGCTGCTCTTGAGATCCAGAGGTGTCAGGTAATTTTTTTTTCTATCCACTTGAAATCAAATACATTACTGGTGTTTTCCAAGAGGGAGAGTTTTTGAAGAGGCAAAATAACTCTCCATCTAAAATGGCCTTTGTTAGACAGTTTTTCCCTCTTACACAGATTCTGACAGAGGGGGTATAGCTCAGTGGTAGAGCATTTGACTGCAGATCAAGAGGTCCCAGGTTCAAATTCTGGTGCCCCCTTAAAATCAAGTGCTTTCGAAGTGTATCTTGACGGTTAGAGTATTCTTTTTTAGATTATGTTACTCAATCTAAAATGTCCCTCATTTGATGTTTTTTCTCTCAGTCTAACAGTACCAAACAGAGTGGGTAGTCTGCTGCTCTTGAGATCCAGAGGTGTCAGGTAATTTTTTTTCTATCCACTTGAAATCAAATACATTACTGGTGTGTTTTCCAAGAGGGAGAGTTTTTGAAGAGGCAAAATAACTCTCCATCTAAAATGGCCCTTGTTAGACAGTTTTTCCCTCTTACACAATTTCTGACAGAGTGGGTATAGCTCAGTGGTAGAGCAGTTGACTGCAGATCAAGAGGTCCCAGGTTCAAATCCTGGTGCCCCCTTGATGTCAAGTACTATCTAATTGTATCTTGAGAGTCGGAGTGCTCATTTTCAGGAGTTGTTACTCAATCTAAAATGTCCCTCATTTGATGTTTTTTCTCTCAGTCAGACAGTTTCAAACAAAGGTGGAAGTGCGATAGACTTCAGATCAAGAGGACTCAGGTTCAAATCCTTTAGTGAACTTGAAATCAAATACTTTTTTAATGTGTGCTTTCGAAGAGAGAGTGTTCTTTATTAGGTTATGTAGATCTCCATCTTAAATGTCCCTTATTAGACAATTTTTGGACATTTTTCCATTAGCGTGGGAAAAGCTCAGTGGTAGAGAATTTGACTGCAGATCAAGCGGTCCCAGTTTCAAATTCTGGTGCCCCCTTAAAATCAAGTGCTTTCTAAGTGTATCTTGACGGTTAGAGTATTCTTTTTTAGATTATGTTACTCAATCTAAAATGTCCCTCATTTGATGTTTTTTCTCTCAGTCTAACAGTACCAAACAGAGTGGGTAGTCTGCTGCTCTTGAGATCCAGAGGTGTCAGGTAATTTTTTTTTCTATCCACTTGAAATCAAATACATTACTGGTGTGTTTTCCAAGAAGGAGAGATTTTGAAGAGGCAAAATAACTCTCCATCTAAAATGGCCCTTGTTAGACAGTTTTTCCCTCTTACACAGTTTCTGACAGAGGGGGTATAGCTCAGTGGTAGAGCTTTTGACTGCAGATCAAGAGGTCCCAGGTTCAAATCCTGGTGCCCCCTTGATGTCAAGTACTATCTAATTGTATCTTGAGAGTCGGAGTGCTCATTTTCAGGAGTTGTTACTCAATCTAAAATGTCCCTCATTTGATGTTTTTTCTCTCAGTCAGACAGTTCCAAACAAAGGTGGAAGTGCGATAGACTTCAGATCAAGAGGACTCAGGTTCAAATCCTTTAGTGAACTTGAAATCAAATACTTTTTTATTGTGTGCTTTCAAAGAGAGAGTGTTCTTTATTAGGTTATGTAGATCTCCATCTTAAATGTCCCTTATTAGACAATTTTTTGACATTTTTCCATTAGCGTGGGAAAAGCTCAGTGGTAGAGAATTTGACTGCAGATCAAGCGGTCCCAGTTTCAAATTCTGGTGCCCCCTTAAAATCAAGTGCTTTCTAAGTATATCTTGACGGTTAGAGTATTCTTTTTTAGATTATGTTTCTCAATCTAAAATGTCCCTCATTTGATGTTTTTTCTCTCAGTCTAACAGTACCAAACAGAGTGGGTAGTCTGCTGCTCTTGAGATCCAGAGGTGTCAGGTAATTTTTTTTTCTATCCACTTGAAATCAAATACATTACTGGTGTGTTTTCCAAGAGGGAGAGTTTTTGAAGAGGCAAAATAACTCTCCATCTAAAATGGCCTTTGTTAGACAGTTTTACCCTCTTACACAGATTCTGACAGAGGGGGTATAGCTCAGTGGTAGAGCATTTGACTGCAGATCAAGAGGTCCCAGGTTCAAATCCTGGTGCCCCCTTGATGTCAAGTACTATCTAATTGTATCTTGAGAGTCGGAGTACTCATTTTCAGGAGTTGTTACTCAATCTAAAATGTCCCTCATTTGATGTTTTTTCTCTCAGTCAGACAGTTCCAAACAAAGGTGGAAGTGCGATAGACTTCAGATCAAGAGGACTCAGGTTCAAATCCTTTAGTGAACTTGAAATCAAATACTTTTTTAATGTGTGCTTTCGAAGAGAGAGTGTTCTTTATTAGGTTATGTAGATCTCCATCTTAAATGTCCCTTATTAGACAATTTTTGGACATTTTTCCATTAGTGTGGGAAAAGCTCAGTGGTAGAGAATTTGACTGCAGATCAAGCGGTCCCAGTTTCAAATTCTGGTGCCCCCTTAAAATCAAGTGCTTTCTAAGTGTATCTTGACGGTTAGAGTATTCTTTTTTAGATTATGTTACTCAATCTAAAATGTCCCTCATTTGATGTTTTTTCTCTCAGTCTAACAGTACCAAACAGAGTGGGTAGTCTGCTGCTCTTGAGATCCAGAGGTGTCAGGTAATTTTTTTTTCTATCCACTTGAAATCAAATACATTACTGGTGTTTTCCAAGAGGGAGAGTTTTTGAAGAGGCAAAATAACTCTCCATCTAAAATGGCCCTTGTTAGACAGTTTTTCCCTCTTACACAGTTTCTGACAGAGGGGGTATAGCTCAGTGGTAGAGCATTTGACTGCAGATCAAGAGGTCCCAGGTTCAAATCCTGGTGCCCCCTTGATGTCAAGTACTATCTAATTGTATCTTGAGAGTCGGAGTACTCATTTTCAGGAGTTGTTACTCAATCTAAAATGTCCCTCATTTGATGTTTTTTCTCTCAGTCAGACAGTTCCAAACAAAGGTGGAAGTGCGATAGACTTCAGATCAAGAGGACTCAGGTTCAAATCCTTTAGTGAACTTGAAATCAAATACTTTTTTAATGTGTGCTTTCGAAGAGAGAGTGTTCTTTATTAGGTTATGTAGATCTCCATCTTAAATGTCCCTTATTAGACAATTTTTGGACATTTTTCCATTAGTGTGGGAAAAGCTCAGTGGTAGAGAATTTGACTGCAGATCAAGCGGTCCCAGTTTCAAATTCTGGTGCCCCCTTAAAATCAAGTGCTTTCTAAGTGTATCTTGACGGTTAGAGTATTCTTTTTTAGATTATGTTACTCAATCTAAAATGTCCCTCATTTGATGTTTTTTCTCTCAGTCTAACAGTACCAAACAGAGTGGGTAGTCTGCTGCTCTTGAGATCCAGAGGTGTGAGGTAATTTTTTTTTCTATCCACTTGAAATCAAATACATTACTGGTGTTTTCCAAGAGGGAGAGTTTTTGAAGAGGCAAAATAACTCTCCATCTAAAATGGCCCTTGTTAGACAGTTTTTCCCTCTTACACAGTTTCTGACAGAGGGGGTATAGCTCAGTGGTAGAGAATTTGACTGCAGATCAAGAGGTCCCAGGTTCAAATTCTGGTGCCCCCTTAAAATCAAGTGCTTTCTAAGTGTATCTTGACGGTTAGAGTATTCTTTTTTAGATTATGTTACTCAATCTAAAATGTCCCTCATTTGATGTTTTTTCTCTCAGTCTAACAGAACCAAACAGAGTGGGTAGTCTGCTGCTCTTGAGATCCAGAGGTGTCAGGTAATTTTTTTTTCTATCCACTTGAAATCAAATACATTACTGGTGTGTTTTCCAAGAGGGAGAGTTTTTGAAGAGGCAAAATAACTCTCCATCTAAAATGGCCCTTGTTAGACAGTTTTTCCATCTTACACAGTTTCTGACAGAGGGGGTATAGCTCAGTGGTAGAGCATTTGACTGCAGATCAAGAGGTCCCAGGTTCAAATTCTGGTGCCCCCTTAAAATCAAGTGCTTTCTAAGTGTATCTTGACGGTTAGAGTATTCTTTTTTAGATTATGTTACTCAATCTAAAATGTCCCTCATTTGATGTTTTTTCTCTCAGTCTAACAGTACCAAACAGAGTGGGTAGTCTGCTGCTCTTGAGATCCAGAGGTGTCAGGTAATTTTTTTTTCTATCCACTTGAAATCAAATACATTACTGGTGTGTTTTCCAAGAGGGAGAGTTTTTGAAGAGGCAAAATAACTCTCCATCTAAAATGGCCTTTGTTAGACAGTTTTTCCCTCTTACACAGATTCTGACAGAGGGGGTATAGCTCAGTGGTAGAGCATTTGACTGCAGTTCAAGAGGTCCCAGGTTCAAATCCTGGTGCCCCCTTGATGTCAAGTACTATCTAATTGTATCTTGAGAGTCGGAGTGCTCATTTTCAGGAGTTGTTACTCAATCTAAAATGTCCCTCATTTGATGTTTTTTCTCTCAGTCAGACAGTTCCAAACAAAGGTGGAAGTGCGATAGACTTCAGATCAAGAGGACTCAGGTTCAAATCCTTTAGTGAACTTGAAATCAAATACTTTTTTAATGTGTGCTTTCGAAGAGAGAGTGTTCTTTATTAGGTTATGTAGATCTCCATCTTAAATGTCCCTTATTAGACAATTTTTGGACATTTTTCCATTAGTGTGGGAAAAGCTCAGTGGTAGAGAATTTGACTGCAGATCAAGCGGTCCCAGTTTCAAATTCTGGTGCCCCCTTAAAATCAAGTGCTTTCTAAGTGTATCTTGACGGTTAGAGTATTCTTTTTTAGATTATGTTACTCAATCTAAAATGTCCCTCATTTGATGTTTTTTCTCTCAGTCTAACAGTACCAAACAGAGTGGGTAGTCTGCTGCTCTTGAGATCCAGAGGTGTCAGGTAATTTTTTTTTCTATCCACTTGAAATCAAATACATTACTGGTGTGTTTTCCAAGAGGGAGAGTTTTTGAAGAGGCAAAATAACTCTCCATCTAAAATGGCCCTTGTTAGACAGTTTTTCCATCTTACACAGTTTCTGACAGAGGGGGTATAGCTCAGTGGTAGAGCATTTGACTGCAGATCAAGAGGTCCCAGGTTCACATTCTGGTGCCCCCTTAAAATCAAGTGCTTTCTAAGTGTATCTTGACGGTTAGAGTATTCTTTTTTAGATTATGTTACTCAATCTAAAATGTCCCTCATTTGATGTTTTTTCTCTCAGTCTAACAGTACCAAACAGAGTGGGTAGTCTGCTGCTCTTGAGATCCAGAGGTGTCAGGTAATTTTTTTTTCTATCCACTTGAAATCAAATACATTACTGGTGTGTTTTCCAAGAGGGAGAGTTTTTGAAGAGGCAAAATAACTCTCCATCTAAAATGGCCTTTGTTAGACAGTTTTTCCCTCTTACACAGATTCTGACAGAGGGGGTATAGCTCAGTGGTTGAGCATTTGACTGCAGTTCAAGAGGTCCCAGGTTCAAATCCTGGTGCCCCCTTGATGTCAAGTACTATCTAATTGTATCTTGAGAGTCAGAGTGCTCATTTTCAGGAGTTGTTACTCAATCTAAAATGTCCCTCATTTGATGTTTTTTCTCTCAGTCAGACAGTTCCAAACAAAGGTGGAAGTGCGATAGACTTCAGATCAAGAGGACTCAGGTTCAAATCCTTTAGTGAACTTGAAATCAAATACTTTTTTAATGTGTGCTTTCGAAGAGAGAGTGTTCTTTATTAGGTTATGTAGATCTCCATCTTAAATGTCCCTTATTAGACAATTTTTGGACATTTTTCCATTAGTGTGGGAAAAGCTCAGTGGTAGAGAATTTGACTGCAGATCAAGCGGTCCCAGTTTCAAATTCTGGTGCCCCCTTAAAATCAAGTGCTTTCTAAGTGTATCTTGACGGTTAGAGTATTATTTTTTAGATTATGTTACTCAATCTAAAATGTCCCTCATTTGATGTTTTTTCTCTCAGTCTAACAGTACCAAACAGAGTGGGTAGTCTGCTGCTCTTGAGATCCAGAGGTGTCAGGTAATTTTTTTTTCTATCCACTTGAAATCAAATACATTACTGGTGTTTTCCAAGAGGGAGAGTTTTTGAAGAGGCAAAATAACTCTCCATCTAAAATGGCCCTTGTTAGACAGTTTTTCGCTCTTACACAGTTTCTGACAGAGGGGGTATAGCTCAGTGGTAGAGAATTTGACTGCAGATCAAGAGGTCCCAGGTTCAAATTCTGGTGCCCCCTTAAAATCAAGTGCTTTCTAAGTGTATCTTGACGTTTAGAGTATTCTTTTTTAGATTATGTTACTCAATCTAAAATGTCCCTCATTTGATGTTTTTTCTCTCAGTCTAACAGAACCAAACAGAGTGGGTAGTCTGCTGCTCTTGAGATCCAGAGGTGTCAGGTAATTTTTTTTTCTATCCACTTGAAATCAAATACATTACTGGTGTGTTTTCCAAGAGGGAGAGTTTTTGAAGAGGCAAAATAACTCTCCATCTAAAATGGCCCTTGTTAGACAGTTTTTCCATCTTACACAGTTTCTGACAGAGGGGGTATAGCTCAGTGGTAGAGCATTTGACTGCAGATCAAGAGGTCCCAGGTTCAAATTCTGGTGCCCCCTTAAAATCAAGTGCCTTTTAAGTGTATCTTGACGGTTAGAGTATTCTTTTTTAGATTATGTTACTCAATCTAAAATGTCCCTCATTTGATGTTTTTTCTCTCAGTCTAACAGAACCAAACAGAGTTGGTAGTCTGCTGCTCTTGAGATCCAGAGGTGTCAGGTAATTTTTTTTTCTATCCACTTGAAATCAAATACATTACTGGTGTGTTTTCCAAGAGGGAGAGTTTTTGAAGAGGCAAAATAACTCTCCATCTAAAATGGCCCTTGTTAGACAGTTTTTCCCTCTTACACAGTTTCTGAAAGAGGGGGTATATCTCAGTGGTAGAGCATTTGACTGCAGATCAAGAGGTCCCAGGTTCAAATCCTGGTGCCCCCTTGATGTCAAGTACTATCTAATTGTATCTTGAGAGTCGGAGTGCTCATTTTCAGGAGTTGTTACTCAATCTAAAATGTCCCTCATTTGATGTTTTTTCTCTCAGTCAGACAGTTCCAAACAAAGGTGGAAGTGCGATAGACTTCAGATCAAGAGGACTCAGGTTCAAATCCTTTAGTGAACTTGAAATCAAATACTTTTTTAATGTGTACTTTCAAAGAGAGAGTGTTCTTTATTAGGTTATGTAGATCTCCATCTTAAATGTCCCTTATGAGACCATTTTTGGACATTTTTCCATTAGCGTGGGAAAAGCTCAGTGGTAGAGAATTTGACTGCAGATCAAGCGGTCCCAGTTTCAAATTCTGGTGCCCCCTTAAAATCAAGTGCTTTCTAATTGTATCTTGACGGTTAGAGTATTATTTTTTAGATTATGTTACTCAATCTAAAATGTCCCTCATTTGATGTTTTTTCTCTCAGTCTAACAGAACCAAACAGAGTGGGTAGTCTGCTGCTCTTGAGATCCAGAGGTGTCAGGTAATTGTTTTTTCTATCCACTTGAAATCAAATACATTACTGGTGTGTTTTCCAAGAGGGAGAGATTTTGAAGAGGCAAAATAACTCTCCATCTAAAATGGCCCTTGTTAGACAGTTTTTCCCTCTTACACAGTTTCTGACAGAGTGGGTATAGCTCAGTGGTAGAGCATTTGACTGCAGATCAAGAGGTCCCAGGTTCAAATCTTGGTGCCCCCTTGATGTCAAGTACTATCTAATTGTATCTTGAGAGTGAGAGTGCTCATTTTCAGGAGTTGTTACTCAATCTAAAATGTCCCTCATTTGATGTTTTTTCTCTCAGTCTAACAGTACCAAACAGAGTGGGTAGTCTGCTGCTCTTGAGATCCAGAGGTGTCAGGTAATTTTTTTCTTCTTCTATCCACTTGAAATCAAATACATTACTGGTGTGTTTTCCAAGAGGGAGAGTTTTTGAAAAGGCAAAATAACTTTCCATCTAAAATGGCCCTTGTTAGACAGTTTTTCCCTCTTACACAGTTTCTGACAGAGGGGGTATAGCTCAGTGGTAGAGCATTTGACTGCAGATCAAGAGGTCCCAGGTCCAAATCCTGGTGCCCCCTTGATGTCAAGTACTATCTAATTGTATCTTGAGAGTTGGAGGGCTCATTTTCAGGAGTTGTTACTCAATCTAAAATGTCCCTCATTTGATGTTTTTTTCTCTCAGTCAGACAGTTCCAAACAAAGGTGGAAGTGCGATAGACTTCAGATCAAGAGGACTCAGGTTCAAATCCTTTAGTGAACTTGAAATCAAATACTTTTTTAATGTGTGCTTTCAAAGAGAGAGTGTTCTTTATTAGGTTATGTAGATCTCCATCTTAAATGTCCCTTATTAGACCATTTTTGGACATTTTTCCATTAGCGTGGGAAAAGCTCAGTGGTAGAGAATTTGACTGCAGATCAAGCGGTCCCAGTTTCAAATTCTGGTGCCCCCTTAAAATCAAGTGCTTTCTAATTGTATCTTGACGGTTAGAGTATTATTTTTTAGATTATGTTACTCAATCTAAAATGTCCCTCATTTGATGTTTTTTCTCTCAGTCTAACAGAACCAAACAGAGTGGGTAGTCTGCTGTTCTTGAGATCCAGAGGTGTCAGGTAAAATTTTTTTCTATCCACTTGAAATCAAATACATTACTGGTGTGTTTTCCAAGAGGGAGAGATTTTGAAGAGGCAAAATAACTCTCCATCTAAAATGGCCCATGTTAGACAGTTTTTCCCTCTTACACAGTTTCTGACAGAGGGGGTATAGCTCAGTGGTAGAGCATTTGACTGCAGATCAAGAGGTCCCTGGTCCAAATCCTGGTGCCCCCTTGATGTCAAGTACTATCTAATTGTATCTTGAGAGTTGGAGGGCTCATTTTCAGGAGTTGTTACTCAATCTAAAATGTCCCTCATTTGATGTTTTTTTCTCTCAGTCAGACAGTTCCAAACAAAGGTGGAAGTGCGATAGACTTCAGATCAAGAGGACTCAGGTTCAAATCCTTTAGTGAACTTGAAATCAAATACTTTTTTAATGTGTGCTTTCAAAGAGAGAGTGTTCTTTATTAGGTTATGTAGATCTCCATCTTAAATGTCCCTTATTAGACCATTTTTGGACATTTTTCCATTAGCGTGGGAAAAGCTCAGTGGTAGAGAATTTGACTGCAGATCAAGCGGTCCCAGTTTCAAATTCTGGTGCCCCCTTAAAATCAAGTGCTTTCTAATTGTATCTTGACGGTTAGAGTATTATTTTTTAGATTATGTTACTCAATCTAAAATGTCCCTCATTTGATGTTTTTTCTCTCAGTCTAACAGAACCAAACAGAGTGGGTAGTCTGCTGCTCTTGAGATCCAGAGGTGTCAGGTAATTTTTTTTTCTATCCACTTGAAATCAAATACATTACTGGTGTGTTTTCCAAGAGGGAGAGATTTTGAAGAGGCAAAATAACTCTCCATCTAAAATGGCCCTTGTTAGACAGTTTTTCCCTCTTACACAGTTTCTGACAGAGGGGGTATAGCTCAGTGGTAGAGCATTTGACTGCAGATCAAGAGGTCCCTGGTCCAAATCCTGGTGCCCCCTTGATGTCAAGTACTATCTAATTGTATCTTGAGAGTTGGAGGGCTCATTTTCAGGAGTTGTTACTCAATCTAAAATGTCCCTCATTTGATGTTTTTTTCTCTCAGTCAGACAGTTCCAAACAAAGGTGGAAGTGCGATAGACTTCAGATCAAGAGGACTCAGGTTCAAATCCTTTAGTGAACTTGAAATCAAATACTTTTTTAATGTGTGCTTTCAAAGAGAGAGTGTTCTCTATTAGGTTATGTAGATCTCCATCTTAAATGTCCCTTATTAGACCATTTTTGGACATTTTTCCATTAGCGTGGGAAAAGCTCAGTGGTAGAGAATTTGACTGCAGATCAAGCGGTCCCAGTTTCAAATTCTGGTGCCCCCTTAAAATCAAGTGCTTTCTAATTGTATCTTGACGGTTAGAGTATTATTTTTTAGATTATGTTACTCAATCTAAAATGTCCCTCATTTGATGTTTTTTCTCTCAGTCTAACAGAACCAAACAGAGTGGGTAGTCTGCTGCTCTTGAGATCCAGAGGTGTCAGGTAATTTTTTTTTCTATCCACTTGAAATCAAATACATTACTGGTGTGTTTTCCAAGAGGGAGAGATTTTGAAGAGGCAAAATAACTCTCCATCTAAAATGGCCCTTGTTAGACAGTTTTTCCCTCTTACACAGTTTCTGACAGAGGGGGTATATCTCAGTGGTAGAGCATTTGACTGCAGATCAAGAGGTCCCAGCTTCAAATCCTGGTGCCCCCTTGATGTCAAGTACTATCTAATTGTATCTTGAGAGTGAGAGTGCTCATTTTCAGGAGTTGTTACTCAATCTAAAATGTCCCTCATTTGATGTTTTTTCTCTCAGTCAGACAGTTCCAAACAAAGGTGGAAGTGCGATAGACTTCAGATCAAGAGGACTCAGGTTCAAATCCTTTAGTGAACTTGAAATCAAATACTTTTTTAATGTGTGCTTTCAAAGAGAGAGTGTTCTTTATTAGGTTATGTAGATCTCCATCTTAAATGTCCCTTATTAGACCATTTTTGGACATTTTTCCATTAGCGTGGGAAAAGCTCAGTGGTAGAGAATTTGACTGCAGATCAAGCGGTCCCAGTTTCAAATTCTGGTGCCCCCTTAAAATCAAGTGCTTTCTAATTGTATCTTGACGGTTAGAGTATTATTTTTTAGATTATGTTACTCAATCTAAAATGTCCCTCATTTGATGTTTTTTCTCTCAGTCTAACAGAACCAAACAGAGTGGGTAGTCTGCTGCTCTTGAGATCCAGAGGTGTCAGGTAATTTTTTTTTCTATCCACTTGAAATCAAATACATTACTGGTGTGTTTTCCAAGAGGGAGAGATTTTGAAGAGGCAAAATAACTCTCCATCTAAAATGGCCCTTGTTAGACAGTTTTTCCCTCTTACACAGTTTCTGACAGAGGGGGTATAGCTCAGTGGTAGAGCATTTGACTGCAGATCAAGAGGTCCCAGCTTCAAATCCTGGTGCCCCCTTGATGTCAAGTACTATCTAATTGTATCTTGAGAGTGAGAGTGCTCATTTTCAGGAGTTGTTACTCAATCTAAAATGTCCCTCATTTGATGTTTTTTCTCTCAGTCAGACAGTTCCAAACAAAGGTGGAAGTGCGATAGACTTCAGATCAAGAGGACTCAGGTTCAAATCCTTTAGTGAACTTGAAATCAAATACTTTTTTAATGTGTGCTTTCAAAGAGAGAGTGTTCTTTATTAGGTTATGTAGATCTCCATCTTAAATGTCCCTTATTAGACAATTTTTGGACATTTTTCCATTAGCGTGGGAAAAGCTCAGTGGTAGAGAATTTGACTGCAGATCTGTTAGGGCTGCGTAAGTTCAACTGAGATAGGAACAATAGGACAACTGAACTTGATTAAAATAATTGTTTAATTCAAAAGTTAATAAATGGCAAATGCATTTTTCGTATATACGGGTTCACTGCACCACCCCGCAGGGTGGAAACAGAGAAGACACTTGTTACTGACAAAGACATTATAATAAATACTCATGACAGAGATAGTTCCCACTTCCGAGCCGGCCTGTCAGAGTAGAGACTGGGCGTGGTTTAGACTTACCCAGCCTATCGTTGATGTTGGCGCCTTAAGCCAGTCCTGGCCCCTTAGCGCATGTGATGTCCCGACGCTGTTGCTGTGTAGATTACGCTCCTTCACCCCAAAGACTGAGGTCAGACAGCTCTGTAATATTGTCTGAGCTATTCACACCTGTTATACAATTTCCACTGTTCTCGCTCAAGGCTAACTACAGCTTCCCAGCTTCTTATCTGAGCTAACTGTTACTTCCAGCACACACACACAGACACCCAGGCGCCCAGTCCAACAGTTAGCTAATATTCAATCACATTTAATACAGTTACTAATCACGTTTGTTATAGTATTCAATCACATGTAATACAGTTGCTAATATTCAATCACGTGTGTTATAGTATTACTCAGAACCTCACATGTTCTTCGTGTGTATAGCTTATCTGTTATTGTCCATTGTACACCACAGTCAGCAGTCTCCTGATTCACCCCCTCCTGTGTCTCCCTAAGATTAGCACAGTCTCGGTCACACAGTACAGCTTCACACTACTGGTACATTTGTTGCTTCTCTCCTTTTAACACACACACATTTCAGGCTGATATTCATGGTTGGGCCCTGAGCACTGGTAAAAGTGAGAACAATGGAAAATGCAGGAGTCAGCAATTCAAACTTTAATGCATAAGAAGCCCTACTAGCTTATAGTTAGTTAAGCATGTCAAAAAACCTTATAAAACCCCACAGATCAAGCGGTCCCAGTTTCAAATTCTGGTGCCCCCTTAAAATCAAGTGCTTTCTAAGTGTATCTTGACGGTTAGAGTATTCTTTTTTAGATTATGTTACTCAATCTAAAATGTCCCTCATTTGATGTTTTTTCTCTCAGTCTAACAGTACCAAACAGAGTGGGTAGTCTGCTGCTCTTGAGATCCAGAGGTGTCAGGCAATTTTTTTTTCTATCCACTTGAAATCAAATACATTACTGGTGTGTTTTCCAAGAGGGAGAGATTTTGAAGAGGCAAAATAACTCTCCATCTAAAATGGCCCTTGTTAGACAGTTTTTCCCTCTTACACAGTTTCTGACAGAGGGGGTATAGCTCAGTGGTAGAGCATTTGACTGCAGATCAAGAGGTCCCAGCTTCAAATCCTGGTGCCCCCTTGATGTCAAGTACTATCTAATTGTATCTTGAGAGTGAGAGTGCTCATTTTCAGGAGTTGTTACTCAATCTAAAATGTCCCTCATTTGATGTTTTTTCTCTCAGTCAGACAGTTCCAAACAAAGGTGGAAGTGCGATAGACTTCAGATCAAGAGGACTCAGGTTCAAATCCTTTAGTGAACTTGAAATCAAATACTTTTTTAATGTGTGCTTTCAAAGAGAGAGTGTTCTTTATTAGGTTATGTAGATCTCCATCTTAAATGTCCCTTATTAGACAATTTTTGGACATTTTTCCATTAGCGTGGGAAAAGCTCAGTGGTAGAGAATTTGACTGCAGATCTGTTAGGGCTGCGTAAGTTCAACTGAGATAGGAACAATAGGACAACTGAACTTGATTAAAATAATTGTTTAATTCAAAAGTTAATAAATGGCAAATGCATTTTTCGTATATACGGGTTCACTGCACCACCCCGCAGGGTGGAAACAGAGAAGACACTTGTTACTGACAAAGACATTATAATAAATACTCATGACAGAGATAGTTCCCACTTCCGAGCCGGCCTGTCAGAGTAGAGACTGGGCGTGGTTTAGACTTACCCAGCCTATCGTTGATGTTGGCGCCTTAAGCCAGTCCTGGCCCCTTAGCGCATGTGATGTCCCGACGCTGTTGCTGTGTAGATTACGCTCCTTCACCCCAAAGACTGAGGTCAGACAGCTCTGTAATATTGTCTGAGCTATTCACACCTGTTATACAATTTCCACTGTTCTCGCTCAAGGCTAACTACAGCTTCCCAGCTTCTTATCTGAGCTAACTGTTACTTCCAGCACACACACACAGACACCCAGGCGCCCAGTCCAACAGTTAGCTAATATTCAATCACATTTAATACAGTTACTAATCACGTTTGTTATAGTATTCAATCACATGTAATACAGTTGCTAATATTCAATCACGTGTGTTATAGTATTACTCAGAACCTCACATGTTCTTCGTGTGTATAGCTTATCTGTTATTGTCCATTGTACACCACAGTCAGCAGTCTCCTGATTCACCCCCTCCTGTGTCTCCCTAAGATTAGCACAGTCTCGGTCACACAGTACAGCTTCACACTACTGGTACATTTGTTGCTTCTCTCCTTTTAACACACACACATTTCAGGCTGATATTCATGGTTGGGCCCTGAGCACTGGTAAAAGTGAGAACAATGGAAAATGCAGGAGTCAGCAATTCAAACTTTAATGCATAAGAAGCCCTACTAGCTTATAGTTAGTTAAGCATGTCAAAAAACCTTATAAAACCCCACAGATCAAGCGGTCCCAGTTTCAAATTCTGGTGCCCCCTTAAAATCAAGTGCTTTCTAAGTGTATCTTGACGGTTAGAGTATTCTTTTTTAGATTATGTTACTCAATCTAAAATGTCCCTCATTTGATGTTTTTTCTCTCAGTCTAACAGTACCAAACAGAGTGGGTAGTCTGCTGCTCTTGAGATCCAGAGGTGTCAGGTAATTTTTTTTTCTATCCACTTGAAATCAAATACATTACTGGTGTGTTTTCCAAGAGGGAGAGATTTTGAAGAGGAAAAATAACTCTCCATCTAAAATGGCCCTTGTTAGACAGTTTTTCCCTCTTACACAGTTTCTGACAGAGGGGGTATAGCTCAGTGGTAGAGCATTTGACTGCAGATCAAGAGGTCCCAGGTTCAAATCCTGGTGCCCCCTTGATGTCAAGTACTATCTAATTGTATCTTGAGAGTCGAAGTGCTCATTTTCAGGAGTTGTTACTCAATCTAAAATGTCCCTCATTTGATGTTTTTTCTCTCAGTCAGACAGTTCCAAACAAAGGTGGAAGTGCGATAGACTTCAGATCAAGAGGACTCAGGTTCAAATCCTTTAGTGAACTTGAAATCAAATACTTTTTTAATGTATGCTTTCAAAGAGAGAGTGTTCTTTATTAGGTTATGTAGATCTCCATCTTAAATGTCCCTTATTAGACAATTTTTGGACATTTTTCCATTAGCGTGGGAAAAGCTCAGTGGTAGAGAATTTGACTGCAGATCAAGCGGTCCCAGTTTCAAATCCTGGTGCCCCCTTGATGTCAAGTACTATCTAATTGTATCTTGAGAGTGAGAGTGCTCATTTTCAGGAGTTGTTACTCAATCTAAAATGTCCCTCATTTGATGTTTTTTCTCTCAGTCAGACAGTTCCAAACAAAGGTGGAAGTGCGATAGACTTCAGATCAAGAGGACTCAGGTTCAAATCCTTTAGTGAACTTGAAATCAAATACTTTTTTAATGTGTGCTTTCAAAGAGAGAGTGTTCTTTATTAGGTTATGTAGATCTCCATCTTAAATGTCCCTTATTAGACCATTTTTGGACATTTTTCCATTAGCGTGGGAAAAGCTCAGTGGTAGAGAATTTGACTGCAGATCAAGCGGTCCCAGTTTCAAATTCTGGTGCCCCCTTAAAATCAAGTGCTTTCTAAGTGTATCTTGACGGTTAGAGTATTCTTTTTTAGATTATGTTACTCAATCTAAAATGTCCCTCATTTGATGTTTTTTCTCTCAGTCTAACAGAACCAAACAGAGTGGGTAGTCTGCTGCTCTTGAGATCCAGAGGTGTCAGGTAATTTTTTTTTCTATCCACTTGAAATCAAATACATTACTAGTGTGTTTTCCAAGAGGGAGAGATTTTGAAGAGGCAAAATAACTCTCCATCTAAAATGGCCCTTGTTAGACAGTTTTTCCCTCTTACACAGTTTCTGACAGAGGGGGTATAGCTCAGTGGTAGAGCATTTGACTGCAGATCAAGAGGTCCCAGCTTCAAATCCTGGTGCCCCCTTGATGTCAAGTACTATCTAATTGTATCTTGAGAGTGAGAGTGCTCATTTTCAGGAGTTGTTACTCAATCTAAAATGTCCCTCATTTGATGTTTTTTCTCTCAGTCAGACAGTTCCAAACAAAGGTGGAAGTGCGATAGACTTCAGATCAAGAGGACACAGGTTCAAATCCATGTCAAAAAACCTTATAAAACCCCACAGATCAAGCGGTCCCAGTTTCAAATTCTGGTGCCCCCTTAAAATCAAGTGCTTTCTAAGTGTATCTTGACGGTTAGAGTATTCTTTTTTAGATTATGTTACTCAATCTAAAATGTCCCTCATTTGATGTTTTTTCTCTCAGTCTAACAGTACCAAACAGAGTGGGTAGTCTGCTGCTCTTGAGATCCAGAGGTGTCAGGCAATTTTTTTTTCTATCCACTTGAAATCAAATACATTACTGGTGTATTTTCCAAGAGGGAGAGATTTTGAAGAGGCAAAATAACTCTCCATCTAAAATGGCCCTTGTTAGACAGTTTTTCCCTCTTACACAGTTTCTGACAGAGGGGGTATAGCTCAGTGGTAGAGCATTTGACTGCAGATCAAGAGGTCCCAGCTTCAAATCCTGGTGCCCCCTTGATGTCAAGTACTATCTAATTGTATCTTGAGAGTGAGATTGCTCATTTTCAGGAGTTGTTACTCAATCTAAAATGTCCCTCATTTGATGTTTTTTCTCTCAGTCAGACAGTTCCAAACAAAGGTGGAAGTGCGATAGACTTCAGATCAAGAGGACTCAGGTTCAAATCCTTTAGTGAACTTGAAATCAAATACTTTTTTAATGTGTGCTTTCAAAGAGAGAGTGTTCTTTATTAGGTTATGTAGATCTCCATCTTAAATGTCCCTTATTAGACAATTTTTGGACATTTTTCCATTAGCGTGGGAAAAGCTCAGTGGTAGAGAATTTGACTGCAGATCTGTTAGGGCTGCGTAAGTTCAACTGAGATAGGAACAATAGGACAACTGAACTTGATTAAAATAATTGTTTAATTCAAAAGTTAATAAATGGCAAATGCATTTTTCGTATATACGGGTTCACTGCACCACCCCGCAGGGTGGAAACAGAGAAGACACTTGTTACTGACAAAGACATTATAATAAATACTCATGACAGAGATAGTTCCCACTTCCGAGCCGGCCTGTCAGAGTAGAGACTGGGCGTGGTTTAGACTTACCCAGCCTATCGTTGATGTTGGCGCCTTAAGCCAGTCCTGGCCCCTTAGCGCATGTGATGTCCCGACGCTGTTGCTGTGTAGATTACGCTCCTTCACCCCAAAGACTGAGGTCAGACAGCTCTGTAATATTGTCTGAGCTATTCACACCTGTTATACAATTTCCACTGTTCTCGCTCAAGGCTAACTACAGCTTCCCAGCTTCTTATCTGAGCTAACTGTTACTTCCAGCACACACACACAGACACCCAGGCGCCCAGTCCAACAGTTAGCTAATATTCAATCACATTTAATACAGTTACTAATCACGTTTGTTATAGTATTCAATCACATGTAATACAGTTGCTAATATTCAATCACGTGTGTTATAGTATTACTCAGAACCTCACATGTTCTTCGTGTGTATAGCTTATCTGTTATTGTCCATTGTACACCACAGTCAGCAGTCTCCTGATTCACCCCCTCCTGTGTCTCCCTAAGATTAGCACAGTCTCGGTCACACAGTACAGCTTCACACTACTGGTACATTTGTTGCTTCTCTCCTTTTAACACACACACATTTCAGGCTGATATTCATGGTTGGGCCCTGAGCACTGGTAAAAGTGAGAACAATGGAAAATGCAGGAGTCAGCAATTCAAACTTTAATGCATAAGAAGCCCTACTAGCTTATAGTTAGTTAAGCATGTCAAAAAACCTTATAAAACCCCACAGATCAAGCGGTCCCAGTTTCAAATTCTGGTGCCCCCTTAAAATCAAGTGCTTTCTAAGTGTATCTTGACGGTTAGAGTATTCTTTTTTAGATTATGTTACTCAATCTAAAATGTCCCTCATTTGATGTTTTTTCTCTCAGTCTAACAGTACCAAACAGAGTGGGTAGTCTGCTGCTCTTGAGATCCAGAGGTGTCAGGTAATTTTTTTTTCTATCCACTTGAAATCAAATACATTACTGGTGTGTTTTCCAAGAGGGAGAGATTTTGAAGAGGAAAAATAACTCTCCATCTAAAATGGCCCTTGTTAGACAGTTTTTCCCTCTTACACAGTTTCTGACAGAGGGGGTATAGCTCAGTGGTAGAGCATTTGACTGCAGATCAAGAGGTCCCAGCTTCAAATCCTGGTGCCCCCTTGATGTCAAGTACTATCTAATTGTATCTTGAGAGTGAGAGTGCTCATTTTCAGGAGTTGTTACTCAATCTAAAATGTCCCTCATTTGATGTTTTTTCTCTCAGTCAGACAGTTCCAAACAAAGGTGGAAGTGCGATAGACTTCAGATCAAGAGGACTCAGGTTCAAATCCTTTAGTGAACTTGAAATCAAATACTTTTTTAATGTGTGCTTTCAAAGAGAGAGTGTTCTTTATTAGGTTATGTAGATCTCCATCTTAAATGTCCCTTATTAGACAATTTTTGGACATTTTTCCATTAGCGTGGGAAAAGCTCAGTGGTAGAGAATTTGACTGCAGATCTGTTAGGGCTGCGTAAGTTCAACTGAGATAGGAACAATAGGACAACTGAACTTGATTAAAATAATTGTTTAATTCAAAAGTTAATAAATGGCAAATGCATTTTTCGTATATACGGGTTCACTGCACCACCCCGCAGGGTGGAAACAGAGAAGACACTTGTTACTGACAAAGACATTATAATAAATACTCATGACAGAGATAGTTCCCACTTCCGAGCCGGCCTGTCAGAGTAGAGACTGGGCGTGGTTTAGACTTACCCAGCCTATCGTTGATGTTGGCGCCTTAAGCCAGTCCTGGCCCCTTAGCGCATGTGATGTCCCGACGCTGTTGCTGTGTAGATTACGCTCCTTCACCCCAAAGACTGAGGTCAGACAGCTCTGTAATATTGTCTGAGCTATTCACACCTGTTATACAATTTCCACTGTTCTCGCTCAAGGCTAACTACAGCTTCCCAGCTTCTTATCTGAGCTAACTGTTACTTCCAGCACACACACACAGACACCCAGGCGCCCAGTCCAACAGTTAGCTAATATTCAATCACATTTAATACAGTTACTAATCACGTTTGTTATAGTATTCAATCACATGTAATACAGTTGCTAATATTCAATCACGTGTGTTATAGTATTACTCAGAACCTCACATGTTCTTCGTGTGTATAGCTTATCTGTTATTGTCCATTGTACACCACAGTCAGCAGTCTCCTGATTCACCCCCTCCTGTGTCTCCCTAAGATTAGCACAGTCTCGGTCACACAGTACAGCTTCACACTACTGGTACATTTGTTGCTTCTCTCCTTTTAACACACACACATTTCAGGCTGATATTCATGGTTGGGCCCTGAGCACTGGTAAAAGTGAGAACAATGGAAAATGCAGGAGTCAGCAATTCAAACTTTAATGCATAAGAAGCCCTACTAGCTTATAGTTAGTTAAGCATGTCAAAAAACCTTATAAAACCCCACAGATCAAGCGGTCCCAGTTTCAAATTCTGGTGCCCCCTTAAAATCAAGTGCTTTCTAAGTGTATCTTGACGGTTAGAGTATTCTTTTTTAGATTATGTTACTCAATCTAAAATGTCCCTCATTTGATGTTTTTTCTCTCAGTCTAACAGTACCAAACAGAGTGGGTAGTCTGCTGCTCTTGAGATCCAGAGGTGTCAGGTAATTTTTTTTTCTATCCACTTGAAATCAAATACATTACTGGTGTGTTTTCCAAGAGGGAGAGATTTTGAAGAGGAAAAATAACTCTCCATCTAAAATGGCCCTTGTTAGACAGTTTTTCCCTCTTACACAGTTTCTGACAGAGGGGGTATAGCTCAGTGGTAGAGCATTTGACTGCAGATCAAGAGGTCCCAGGTTCAAATCCTGGTGCCCCCTTGATGTCAAGTACTATCTAATTGTATCTTGAGAGTCGAAGTGCTCATTTTCAGGAGTTGTTACTCAATCTAAAATGTCCCTCATTTGATGTTTTTTCTCTCAGTCAGACAGTTCCAAACAAAGGTGGAAGTGCGATAGACTTCAGATCAAGAGGACTCAGGTTCAAATCCTTTAGTGAACTTGAAATCAAATACTTTTTTAATGTATGCTTTCAAAGAGAGAGTGTTCTTTATTAGGTTATGTAGATCTCCATCTTAAATGTCCCTTATTAGACAATTTTTGGACATTTTTCCATTAGCGTGGGAAAAGCTCAGTGGTAGAGAATTTGACTGCAGATCAAGCGGTCCCAGCTTCAAATCCTGGTGCCCCCTTGATGTCAAGTACTATCTAATTGTATCTTGAGAGTGAGAGTGCTCATTTTCAGGAGTTGTTACTCAATCTAAAATGTCCCTCATTTGATGTTTTTTCTCTCAGTCAGACAGTTCCAAACAAAGGTGGAAGTGCGATAGACTTCAGATCAAGAGGACTCAGGTTCAAATCCTTTAGTGAACTTGAAATCAAATACTTTTTTAATGTGTGCTTTCAAAGAGAGAGTGTTCTTTATTAGGTTATGTAGATCTCCATCTTAAATGTCCCTTATTAGACCATTTTTGGACATTTTTCCATTAGCGTGGGAAAAGCTCAGTGGTAGAGAATTTGACTGCAGATCAAGCGGTCCCAGTTTCAAATTCTGGTGCCCCCTTAAAATCAAGTGCTTTCTAAGTGTATCTTGACGGTTAGAGTATTCTTTTTTAGATTATGTTACTCAATCTAAAATGTCCCTCATTTGATGTTTTTTCTCTCAGTCTAACAGAACCAAACAGAGTGGGTAGTCTGCTGCTCTTGAGATCCAGAGGTGTCAGGTAATTTTTTTTTCTATCCACTTGAAATCAAATACATTACTAGTGTGTTTTCCAAGAGGGAGAGATTTTGAAGAGGCAAAATAACTCTCCATCTAAAATGGCCCTTGTTAGACAGTTTTTCCCTCTTACACAGTTTCTGACAGAGGGGGTATAGCTCAGTGGTAGAGCATTTGACTGCAGATCAAGAGGTCCCAGCTTCAAATCCTGGTGCCCCCTTGATGTCAAGTACTATCTAATTGTATCTTGAGAGTGAGAGTGCTCATTTTCAGGAGTTGTTACTCAATCTAAAATGTCCCTCATTTGATGTTTTTTCTCTCAGTCAGACAGTTCCAAACAAAGGTGGAAGTGCGATAGACTTCAGATCAAGAGGACACAGGTTCAAATCCATGTCAAAAAACCTTATAAAACCCCACAGATCAAGCGGTCCCAGTTTCAAATTCTGGTGCCCCCTTAAAATCAAGTGCTTTCTAAGTGTATCTTGACGGTTAGAGTATTCTTTTTTAGATTATGTTACTCAATCTAAAATGTCCCTCATTTGATGTTTTTTCTCTCAGTCTAACAGTACCAAACAGAGTGGGTAGTCTGCTGCTCTTGAGATCCAGAGGTGTCAGGCAATTTTTTTTTCTATCCACTTGAAATCAAATACATTACTGGTGTATTTTCCAAGAGGGAGAGATTTTGAAGAGGCAAAATAACTCTCCATCTAAAATGGCCCTTGTTAGACAGTTTTTCCCTCTTACACAGTTTCTGACAGAGGGGGTATAGCTCAGTGGTAGAGCATTTGACTGCAGATCAAGAGGTCCCAGCTTCAAATCCTGGTGCCCCCTTGATGTCAAGTACTATCTAATTGTATCTTGAGAGTGAGATTGCTCATTTTCAGGAGTTGTTACTCAATCTAAAATGTCCCTCATTTGATGTTTTTTCTCTCAGTCAGACAGTTCCAAACAAAGGTGGAAGTGCGATAGACTTCAGATCAAGAGGACTCAGGTTCAAATCCTTTAGTGAACTTGAAATCAAATACTTTTTTAATGTGTGCTTTCAAAGAGAGAGTGTTCTTTATTAGGTTATGTAGATCTCCATCTTAAATGTCCCTTATTAGACAATTTTTGGACATTTTTCCATTAGCGTGGGAAAAGCTCAGTGGTAGAGAATTTGACTGCAGATCTGTTAGGGCTGCGTAAGTTCAACTGAGATAGGAACAATAGGACAACTGAACTTGATTAAAATAATTGTTCAATTCAAAAGTTAATAAATGGCAAATGCATTTTTCGTATATACGGGTTCACTGCACCACCCCGCAGGGTGGAAACAGAGAAGACACTTGTTACTGACAAAGACATTATAATAAATACTCATGACAGAGATAGTTCCCACTTCCGAGCCGGCCTGTCAGAGTAGAGACTGGGCGTGGTTTAGACTTACCCAGCCTATCGTTGATGTTGGCGCCTTAAGCCAGTCCTGGCCCCTTAGCGCATGTGATGTCCCGACGCTGTTGCTGTGTAGATTACGCTCCTTCACCCCAAAGACTGAGGTCAGACAGCTCTGTAATATTGTCTGAGCTATTCACACCTGTTATACAATTTCCACTGTTCTCGCTCAAGGCTAACTACAGCTTCCCAGCTTCTTATCTGAGCTAACTGTTACTTCCAGCACACACACACAGACACCCAGGCGCCCAGTCCAACAGTTAGCTAATATTCAATCACATTTAATACAGTTACTAATCACGTTTGTTATAGTATTCAATCACATGTAATACAGTTGCTAATATTCAATCACGTGTGTTATAGTATTACTCAGAACCTCACATGTTCTTCGTGTGTATAGCTTATCTGTTATTGTCCATTGTACACCACAGTCAGCAGTCTCCTGATTCACCCCCTCCTGTGTCTCCCTAAGATTAGCACAGTCTCGGTCACACAGTACAGCTTCACACTACTGGTACATTTGTTGCTTCTCTCCTTTTAACACACACACATTTCAGGCTGATATTCATGGTTGGGCCCTGAGCACTGGTAAAAGTGAGAACAATGGAAAATGCAGGAGTCAGCAATTCAAACTTTAATGCATAAGAAGCCCTACTAGCTTATAGTTAGTTAAGCATGTCAAAAAACCTTATAAAACCCCACAGATCAAGCGGTCCCAGTTTCAAATTCTGGTGCCCCCTTAAAATCAAGTGCTTTCTAAGTGTATCTTGACGGTTAGAGTATTCTTTTTTAGATTATGTTACTCAATCTAAAATGTCCCTCATTTGATGTTTTTTCTCTCAGTCTAACAGTACCAAACAGAGTGGGTAGTCTGCTGCTCTTGAGATCCAGAGGTGTCAGGTAATTTTTTTTTCTATCCACTTGAAATCAAATACATTACTGGTGTGTTTTCCAAGAGGGAGAGATTTTGAAGAGGAAAAATAACTCTCCATCTAAAATGGCCCTTGTTAGACAGTTTTTCCCTCTTACACAGTTTCTGACAGAGGGGGTATAGCTCAGTGGTAGAGACTTTGACTGCAGATCAAGAGGTCCCAGGTTCAAATCCTGGTGCCCCCTTGATGTCAAGTACTATCTAATTGTATCTTGACAGTCGAAGTGCTCATTTTCAGGAGTTGTTACTCAATCTAAAATGTCCCTCATTTGATGTTTTTTCTCTCAGTCAGACAGTTCCAAACAAAGGTGGAAGTGCGATAGACTTCAGATCAAGAGGACTCAGGTTCAAATCCTTTAGTGAACTTGAAATCAAATACTTTTTTAATGTGTGCTTTCAAAGAGAGAGTGTTCTTTATTAGGTTATGTAGATCTCCATCTTAAATGTCCCTTATTAGACAATTTTTGGACATTTTTCCATGAGCGTGGGAAAAGCTCAGTGGTAGAGAATTTGACTGCAGATCAAGCGGTCCCAGTTTCAAATTCTGGTGCCCCCTTAAAATCAAGTGCTTTCTAAGTGTATCTTGACGGTTAGAGTATTCTTTTTTAGATTATGTTACTCAATCTAAAATGTCCCTCATTTGATGTTTTTTCTCTCAGTCTAACAGTACCAAACAGAGTGGGTAGTCTGCTGCTCTTGAGATCCAGAGGTGTCAGGTAATTTTTTTTCCTCTCCACTTGAAATCAAATACATTACTGGTGTGTTTTCCAAGAGGGAGAGTTTTTGAAGAGGCAAAATAACTCTCCATCTAAAATGGCCCTTGTTAGACAGTTTTTCCCTCTTACACAGTTTCTGACAGAGGGGGTATAGCTCAGTGGTAGAGCATTTGACTGCAGATCAAGAGGTCCCAGGTCCAAATCCTGGTGCCCCCTTGATGTCAAGTACTATCTAATTGTATCTTGAGAGTTGGAGGGCTCATTTTCAGGAGTTGTTACTCAATCTAAAATGTCCCTCATTTGATGTTTTTTTCTCTCAGTCAGACAGTTCCAAACAAAGGTGGAAGTGCGATAGACTTCAGATCAAGAGGACTCAGGTTCAAATCCTTTAGTGAACTTGAAATCAAATACTTTTTTAATGTGTGCTTTCAAAGAGAGAGTGTTCTTTATTAGGTTATGTAGATCTCCATCTTAAATGTCCCTTATTAGACCATTTTTGGACATTTTTCCATTAGCGTGGGAAAAGCTCAGTGGTAGAGAATTTGACTGCAGATCAAGCGGTCCCAGTTTAAAATTCTGGTGCCCCCTTAAAATCAAGTGCTTTCTAAGTGTATCTTGACGGTTAGAGTATTCTTTTTTAGATTATGTTACTTAATCTAAAATGTCCCTCATTTGATGTTTTTTCTCTCAGTCTAACAGAACCAAACAGAGTGGGTAGTCTGCTGCTCTTGAGATCCAGAGGTGTCAGGTAATTTTTTTTTCTATCCACTTGAAATCAAATACATTACTAGTGTGTTTTCCAAGAGGGAGAGATTTTGAAGAGGCAAAATAACTCTCCATCTAAAATGGCCCTTGTTAGACAGTTTTTCCCTCTTACACAGTTTCTGACAGAGGGGGTATAGCTCAGTGTTAGAGCATTTGACTGCAGATCAAGAGGTCCCAGCTTCAAATCCTGGTGCCCCCTTGATGTCAAGTACTATCTAATTGTATCTTGAGAGTGAGAGTGCTCATTTTCAGGAGTTGTTACTCAATCTAAAATGTCCCTCATTTGATGTTTTTTCTCTCAGTCAGACAGTTCCAAACAAAGGTGGAAGTGCGATAGACTTCAGATCAAGAGGACTCAGGTTCAAATCCTTTAGTGAACTTGAAATCAAATACTTTTTTAATGTGTGCTTTCAAAGAGAGAGTGTTCTTTATTAGGTTATGTAGATCTCCATCTTAAATGTCCCTTATTAGACAATTTTTGGACATTTTTCCATTAGCGTGGGAAAAGCTCAGTGGTAGAGAATTTGACTGCAGATCTGTTAGGGCTGCGTAAGTTCAACTGAGATAGGAACAATAGGACAACTGAACTTGATTAAAATAATTGTTTAATTCAAAAGTTAATAAATGGCAAATGCATTTTTCGTATATACGGGTTCACTGCACCACCCCGCAGGGTGGAAACAGAGAAGACACTTGTTACTGACAAAGACATTATAATAAATACTCATGACAGAGATAGTTCCCACTTCCGAGCCGGCCTGTCAGAGTAGAGACTGGGCGTGGTTTAGACTTACCCAGCCTATCGTTGATGTTGGCGCCTTAAGCCAGTCCTGGCCCCTTAGCGCATGTGATGTCCCGACGCTGTTGCTGTGTAGATTACGCTCCTTCACCCCAAAGACTGAGGTCAGACAGCTCTGTAATATTGTCTGAGCTATTCACACCTGTTATACAATTTCCACTGTTCTCGCTCAAGGCTAACTACAGCTTCCCAGCTTCTTATCTGAGCTAACTGTTACTTCCAGCACACACACACAGACACCCAGGCGCCCAGTCCAACAGTTAGCTAATATTCAATCACATTTAATACAGTTACTAATCACGTTTGTTATAGTATTCAATCACATGTAATACAGTTGCTAATATTCAATCACGTGTGTTATAGTATTACTCAGAACCTCACATGTTCTTCGTGTGTATAGCTTATCTGTTATTGTCCATTGTACACCACAGTCAGCAGTCTCCTGATTCACCCCCTCCTGTGTCTCCCTAAGATTAGCACAGTCTCGGTCACACAGTACAGCTTCACACTACTGGTACATTTGTTGCTTCTCTCCTTTTAACACACACACATTTCAGGCTGATATTCATGGTTGGGCCCTGAGCACTGGTAAAAGTGAGAACAATGGAAAATGCAGGAGTCAGCAATTCAAACTTTAATGCATAAGAAGCCCTACTAGCTTATAGTTAGTTAAGCATGTCAAAAAACCTTATAAAACCCCACAGATCAAGCGGTCCCAGTTTCAAATTCTGGTGCCCCCTTAAAATCAAGTGCTTTCTAAGTGTATCTTGACGGTTAGAGTATTCTTTTTTAGATTATGTTACTCAATCTAAAATGTCCCTCATTTGATGTTTTTTCTCTCAGTCTAACAGTACCAAACAGAGTGGGTAGTCTGCTGCTCTTGAGATCCAGAGGTGTCAGGTAATTTTTTTTTCTATCCACTTGAAATCAAATACATTACTGGTGTGTTTTCCAAGAGGGAGAGATTTTGAAGAGGAAAAATAACTCTCCATCTAAAATGGCCCTTGTTAGACAGTTTTTCCCTCTTACACAGTTTCTGACAGAGGGGGTATAGCTCAGTGGTAGAGACTTTGACTGCAGATCAAGAGGTCCCAGGTTCAAATCCTGGTGCCCCCTTGATGTCAAGTACTATCTAATTGTATCTTGACAGTCGAAGTGCTCATTTTCAGGAGTTGTTACTCAATCTAAAATGTCCCTCATTTGATGTTTTTTCTCTCAGTCAGACAGTTCCAAACAAAGGTGGAAGTGCGATAGACTTCAGATCAAGAGGACTCAGGTTCAAATCCTTTAGTGAACTTGAAATCAAATACTTTTTTAATGTGTGCTTTCAAAGAGAGAGTGTTCTTTATTAGGTTATGTAGATCTCCATCTTAAATGTCCCTTATTAGACAATTTTTGGACATTTTTCCATGAGCGTGGGAAAAGCTCAGTGGTAGAGAATTTGACTGCAGATCAAGCGGTCCCAGTTTCAAATTCTGGTGCCCCCTTAAAATCAAGTGCTTTCTAAGTGTATCTTGACGGTTAGAGTATTCTTTTTTAGATTATGTTACTCAATCTAAAATGTCCCTCATTTGATGTTTTTTCTCTCAGTCTAACAGTACCAAACAGAGTGGGTAGTCTGCTGCTCTTGAGATCCAGAGGTGTCAGGTAATTTTTTTTCCTCTCCACTTGAAATCAAATACATTACTGGTGTGTTTTCCAAGAGGGAGAGTTTTTGAAGAGGCAAAATAACTCTCCATCTAAAATGGCCCTTGTTAGACAGTTTTTCCCTCTTACACAGTTTCTGACAGAGGGGGTATAGCTCAGTGGTAGAGCATTTGACTGCAGATCAAGAGGTCCCAGGTCCAAATCCTGGTGCCCCCTTGATGTCAAGTACTATCTAATTGTATCTTGAGAGTTGGAGGGCTCATTTTCAGGAGTTGTTACTCAATCTAAAATGTCCCTCATTTGATGTTTTTTTCTCTCAGTCAGACAGTTCCAAACAAAGGTGGAAGTGCGATAGACTTCAGATCAAGAGGACTCAGGTTCAAATCCTTTAGTGAACTTGAAATCAAATACTTTTTTAATGTGTGCTTTCAAAGAGAGAGTGTTCTTTATTAGGTTATGTAGATCTCCATCTTAAATGTCCCTTATTAGACCATTTTTGGACATTTTTCCATTAGCGTGGGAAAAGCTCAGTGGTAGAGAATTTGACTGCAGATCAAGCGGTCCCAGTTTAAAATTCTGGTGCCCCCTTAAAATCAAGTGCTTTCTAAGTGTATCTTGACGGTTAGAGTATTCTTTTTTAGATTATGTTACTTAATCTAAAATGTCCCTCATTTGATGTTTTTTCTCTCAGTCTAACAGAACCAAACAGAGTGGGTAGTCTGCTGCTCTTGAGATCCAGAGGTGTCAGGTAATTTTTTTTTCTATCCACTTGAAATCAAATACATTACTAGTGTGTTTTCCAAGAGGGAGAGATTTTGAAGAGGCAAAATAACTCTCCATCTAAAATGGCCCTTGTTAGACAGTTTTTCCCTCTTACACAGTTTCTGACAGAGGGGGTATAGCTCAGTGTTAGAGCATTTGACTGCAGATCAAGAGGTCCCAGCTTCAAATCCTGGTGCCCCCTTGATGTCAAGTACTATCTAATTGTATCTTGAGAGTGAGAGTGCTCATTTTCAGGAGTTGTTACTCAATCTAAAATGTCCCTCATTTGATGTTTTTTCTCTCAGTCAGACAGTTCCAAACAAAGGTGGAAGTGCGATAGACTTCAGATCAAGAGGACTCAGGTTCAAATCCTTTAGTGAACTTGAAATCAAATACTTTTTTAATGTGTGCTTTCAAAGAGAGAGTGTTCTTTATTAGGTTATGTAGATCTCCATCTTAAATGTCCCTTATTAGACAATTTTTGGACATTTTTCCATTAGCGTGGGAAAAGCTCAGTGGTAGAGAATTTGACTGCAGATCTGTTAGGGCTGCGTAAGTTCAACTGAGATAGGAACAATAGGACAACTGAACTTGATTAAAATAATTGTTTAATTCAAAAGTTAATAAATGGCAAATGCATTTTTCGTATATACGGGTTCACTGCACCACCCCGCAGGGTGGAAACAGAGAAGACACTTGTTACTGACAAAGACATTATAATAAATACTCATGACAGAGATAGTTCCCACTTCCGAGCCGGCCTGTCAGAGTAGAGACTGGGCGTGGTTTAGACTTACCCAGCCTATCGTTGATGTTGGCGCCTTAAGCCAGTCCTGGCCCCTTAGCGCATGTGATGTCCCGACGCTGTTGCTGTGTAGATTACGCTCCTTCACCCCAAAGACTGAGGTCAGACAGCTCTGTAATATTGTCTGAGCTATTCACACCTGTTATACAATTTCCACTGTTCTCGCTCAAGGCTAACTACAGCTTCCCAGCTTCTTATCTGAGCTAACTGTTACTTCCAGCACACACACACAGACACCCAGGCGCCCAGTCCAACAGTTAGCTAATATTCAATCACATTTAATACAGTTACTAATCACGTTTGTTATAGTATTCAATCACATGTAATACAGTTGCTAATATTCAATCACGTGTGTTATAGTATTACTCAGAACCTCACATGTTCTTCGTGTGTATAGCTTATCTGTTATTGTCCATTGTACACCACAGTCAGCAGTCTCCTGATTCACCCCCTCCTGTGTCTCCCTAAGATTAGCACAGTCTCGGTCACACAGTACAGCTTCACACTACTGGTACATTTGTTGCTTCTCTCCTTTTAACACACACACATTTCAGGCTGATATTCATGGTTGGGCCCTGAGCACTGGTAAAAGTGAGAACAATGGAAAATGCAGGAGTCAGCAATTCAAACTTTAATGCATAAGAAGCCCTACTAGCTTATAGTTAGTTAAGCATGTCAAAAAACCTTATAAAACCCCACAGATCAAGCGGTCCCAGTTTCAAATTCTGGTGCCCCCTTAAAATCAAGTGCTTTCTAAGTGTATCTTGACGGTTAGAGTATTCTTTTTTAGATTATGTTACTCAATCTAAAATGTCCCTCATTTGATGTTTTTTCTCTCAGTCTAACAGTACCAAACAGAGTGGGTAGTCTGCTGCTCTTGAGATCCAGAGGTGTCAGGTAATTTTTTTTTCTATCCACTTGAAATCAAATACATTACTGGTGTGTTTTCCAAGAGGGAGAGATTTTGAAGAGGAAAAATAACTCTCCATCTAAAATGGCCCTTGTTAGACAGTTTTTCCCTCTTACACAGTTTCTGACAGAGGGGGTATAGCTCAGTGGTAGAGACTTTGACTGCAGATCAAGAGGTCCCAGGTTCAAATCCTGGTGCCCCCTTGATGTCAAGTACTATCTAATTGTATCTTGACAGTCGAAGTGCTCATTTTCAGGAGTTGTTACTCAATCTAAAATGTCCCTCATTTGATGTTTTTTCTCTCAGTCAGACAGTTCCAAACAAAGGTGGAAGTGCGATAGACTTCAGATCAAGAGGACTCAGGTTCAAATCCTTTAGTGAACTTGAAATCAAATACTTTTTTAATGTGTGCTTTCAAAGAGAGAGTGTTCTTTATTAGGTTATGTAGATCTCCATCTTAAATGTCCCTTATTAGACAATTTTTGGACATTTTTCCATGAGCGTGGGAAAAGCTCAGTGGTAGAGAATTTGACTGCAGATCAAGCGGTCCCAGTTTCAAATTCTGGTGCCCCCTTAAAATCAAGTGCTTTCTAAGTGTATCTTGACGGTTAGAGTATTCTTTTTTAGATTATGTTACTCAATCTAAAATGTCCCTCATTTGATGTTTTTTCTCTCAGTCTAACAGTACCAAACAGAGTGGGTAGTCTGCTGCTCTTGAGATCCAGAGGTGTCAGGTAATTTTTTTTCCTCTCCACTTGAAATCAAATACATTACTGGTGTGTTTTCCAAGAGGGAGAGTTTTTGAAGAGGCAAAATAACTCTCCATCTAAAATGGCCCTTGTTAGACAGTTTTTCCCTCTTACACAGTTTCTGACAGAGGGGGTATAGCTCAGTGGTAGAGCATTTGACTGCAGATCAAGAGGTCCCAGGTCCAAATCCTGGTGCCCCCTTGATGTCAAGTACTATCTAATTGTATCTTGAGAGTTGGAGGGCTCATTTTCAGGAGTTGTTACTCAATCTAAAATGTCCCTCATTTGATGTTTTTTTCTCTCAGTCAGACAGTTCCAAACAAAGGTGGAAGTGCGATAGACTTCAGATCAAGAGGACTCAGGTTCAAATCCTTTAGTGAACTTGAAATCAAATACTTTTTTAATGTGTGCTTTCAAAGAGAGAGTGTTCTTTATTAGGTTATGTAGATCTCCATCTTAAATGTCCCTTATTAGACCATTTTTGGACATTTTTCCATTAGCGTGGGAAAAGCTCAGTGGTAGAGAATTTGACTGCAGATCAAGCGGTCCCAGTTTAAAATTCTGGTGCCCCCTTAAAATCAAGTGCTTTCTAAGTGTATCTTGACGGTTAGAGTATTCTTTTTTAGATTATGTTACTTAATCTAAAATGTCCCTCATTTGATGTTTTTTCTCTCAGTCTAACAGAACCAAACAGAGTGGGTAGTCT
The DNA here is from genome assembly GCF_045679555.1 of Salvelinus alpinus. Classification (NCBI taxonomy): domain Eukaryota; kingdom Metazoa; phylum Chordata; class Actinopteri; order Salmoniformes; family Salmonidae; genus Salvelinus; species Salvelinus alpinus. The sequence continues at coordinate 42,714,156 of NC_092092.1, forward strand.
GCTGCTCTTGAGATCCAGAGGTGTCAGGTAATTTTTTTTTCTATCCACTTGAAATCAAATACATTACTAGTGTGTTTTCCAAGAGGGAGAGATTTTGAAGAGGCAAAATAACTCTCCATCTAAAATGGCCCTTGTTAGACAGTTTTTCCCTCTTACACAGTTTCTGACAGAGGGGGTATAGCTCAGTGTTAGAGCATTTGACTGCAGATCAAGAGGTCCCAGCTTCAAATCCTGGTGCCCCCTTGATGTCAAGTACTATCTAATTGTATCTTGAGAGTGAGAGTGCTCATTTTCAGGAGTTGTTACTCAATCTAAAATGTCCCTCATTTGATGTTTTTTCTCTCAGTCAGACAGTTCCAAACAAAGGTGGAAGTGCGATAGACTTCAGATCAAGAGGACTCAGGTTCAAATCCTTTAGTGAACTTGAAATCAAATACTTTTTTAATGTGTGCTTTCAAAGAGAGAGTGTTCTTTATTAGGTTATGTAGATCTCCATCTTAAATGTCCCTTATTAGACAATTTTTGGACATTTTTCCATTAGCGTGGGAAAAGCTCAGTGGTAGAGAATTTGACTGCAGATCTGTTAGGGCTGCGTAAGTTCAACTGAGATAGGAACAATAGGACAACTGAACTTGATTAAAATAATTGTTTAATTCAAAAGTTAATAAATGGCAAATGCATTTTTCGTATATACGGGTTCACTGCACCACCCCGCAGGGTGGAAACAGAGAAGACACTTGTTACTGACAAAGACATTATAATAAATACTCATGACAGAGATAGTTCCCACTTCCGAGCCGGCCTGTCAGAGTAGAGACTGGGCGTGGTTTAGACTTACCCAGCCTATCGTTGATGTTGGCGCCTTAAGCCAGTCCTGGCCCCTTAGCGCATGTGATGTCCCGACGCTGTTGCTGTGTAGATTACGCTCCTTCACCCCAAAGACTGAGGTCAGACAGCTCTGTAATATTGTCTGAGCTATTCACACCTGTTATACAATTTCCACTGTTCTCGCTCAAGGCTAACTACAGCTTCCCAGCTTCTTATCTGAGCTAACTGTTACTTCCAGCACACACACACAGACACCCAGGCGCCCAGTCCAACAGTTAGCTAATATTCAATCACATTTAATACAGTTACTAATCACGTTTGTTATAGTATTCAATCACATGTAATACAGTTGCTAATATTCAATCACGTGTGTTATAGTATTACTCAGAACCTCACATGTTCTTCGTGTGTATAGCTTATCTGTTATTGTCCATTGTACACCACAGTCAGCAGTCTCCTGATTCACCCCCTCCTGTGTCTCCCTAAGATTAGCACAGTCTCGGTCACACAGTACAGCTTCACACTACTGGTACATTTGTTGCTTCTCTCCTTTTAACACACACACATTTCAGGCTGATATTCATGGTTGGGCCCTGAGCACTGGTAAAAGTGAGAACAATGGAAAATGCAGGAGTCAGCAATTCAAACTTTAATGCATAAGAAGCCCTACTAGCTTATAGTTAGTTAAGCATGTCAAAAAACCTTATAAAACCCCACAGATCAAGCGGTCCCAGTTTCAAATTCTGGTGCCCCCTTAAAATCAAGTGCTTTCTAAGTGTATCTTGACGGTTAGAGTATTCTTTTTTAGATTATGTTACTCAATCTAAAATGTCCCTCATTTGATGTTTTTTCTCTCAGTCTAACAGTACCAAACAGAGTGGGTAGTCTGCTGCTCTTGAGATCCAGAGGTGTCAGGTAATTTTTTTTTCTATCCACTTCAAATCAAATACATTACTGGTGTGTTTTCCAAGAAGGAGAGATTTTGAAGAGGAAAAATAACTCTCCATCTAAAATGGCCCTTGTTAGACAGTTTTTCCCTCTTACACAGTTTCTGACAGAGGGGGTATAGCTCAGTGGTAGAGCATTTGACTGCAGATCAAGAGGTCCCAGGTTCAAATCCTGGTGCCCCCTTGATGTCAAGTACTATCTAATTGTATCTTGAGAGTCGGAGTGCTCATTTTCAGGAGTTGTTACTCAATCTAAAATGTCCCTCATTTGATGTTTTTTCTCTCAGTCAGACAGTTCCAAACAAAGGTGGAAGTGCGATAGACTTCAGATCAAGAGGACTCAGGTTCAAATCCTTTAGTGAACTTGAAATCAAATACTTTTTTAATGTATGCTTTCAAAGAGAGAGTGTTCTTTATTAGGTTATGTAGATCTCCATCTTAAATGTCCCTTATTAGACAATTTTTGGACATTTTTCCATTAGCGTGGGAAAAGCTCAGTGGTAGAGCATTTGACTGCAGATCAAGAAGTCCCAGGTTTAAATCCTGGTGCCCCCTTGATGTCAAGTACGATCTAATTGTGTCTTGAGAGTCGGAGTGGTCATTTTCAGGAGTTGTTACTCAATCTAAAATGTCCCTCATTTGATGTTTTTTTCTCTCAGTCAGACAGTTCCAAACAAAGGTGGAAGTGCGATAGACTTCAGATCAAGAGGACTCAGGTTCAAATCCTTTAGTGAACTTGAAATCAAATAACTTTTTAATGTGTGCTTTCAAAGAGAGAGTGTTCTTTATTAGGTTATGTAGATCTCCATCTTAAATGTCCCTTATTAGACCATTTTTGGACATTTTTCCATTAGCGTGGGAAAAGCTCAGTGGTAGAGAATTTGACTGCAGATCAAGCGGTCCCAGTTTCAAATTCTGGTGCCCCCTTAAAATCAAGTGCTTTCTAAGTGTATCTTGACGGTTAGAGTATTCTTTTTTAGATTATGTTACTTAATCTAAAATGTCCCTCATTTGATGTTTTTTCTCTCAGTCTAACAGCACCAAACAGAGTGGGTAGTCTGCTGCTCTTGAGATCCAGAGGTGTCAGGTAATTTTTTTTTCTATCCACTTGAAATCAAATACATTACTGGTGTGTTTTCCAAGAGGGAGAGTTTTTGAAGAGGCAAAATAACTCTCCATCTAAAATGGCCCTTGTTAGACAGTTTTTCCCTCTTACACAGTTTCTGACAGAGGGGGTATAGCTCAGTGGTAGAGCATTTGACTGCAGATCAAGAGGTCCCAGGTCCAAATCCTGGTGCCCCCTTGATGTCAAGTACTATCTAATTGTATCTTGAGCGTCGGAGTGCTCATTTTCAGGAGTTGTTACTCAATCTAAAATGTCCCTCATTTGATGTTTTTTCTCTCAGTCTAACAGTACCAAACAGAGTGGGTAGTCTGCTGCTCTTGAGATCCAGAGGTGTCACGTAATTTTTTTTTCTATCCACTTGAAATCAAATACATTACTGGTGTGTTTTCCAAGAGGGAGAGTTTTTGAAGAGGCAAAATAACTCTCCATCTAAAATGGCCCTTGTTAGACAGTTTTTCCCTCTTACACAGTTTCTGACAGAGGGGGTATAGCTCAGTGGTAGAGCATTTGACTGCAGATCAAGAGGTCCCAGTTTAAAATCCTGGTGCCCCCTTGAAATCAGTCACTTTCTAAGTGTATCTCGAGAGATGGAGTGCTACTTTTAAGGAGTTGTTAATCAATCTAAAATGTCCCTCATTAGATGATTTTTCTCTCAGTCAGACAGTTCCAAACGAAGGTGGAATTGCAATAGACTTCAGATCAAGAGGACTCAGGTTCAACTCCTTTTGTCAACTTGAAATAAAATACTTTATGGGTATGTTTTCAAAGAGAGAGTGTTCTTTATTAGGTTATGTAGATCGCCATCTAAAATGTCCCTTATTAGACCATTTTTGGACAGTTTCAATTAGCGTGGGAAAAGCTCAGTGGTAGAGAATTTGACAGCAGCTCAAGAGGTCCCAGGTTCAAATCCTGGTGCCCCCTTGATGTCAAGTACTATCTAATTGTATCTTGAGAGTCGGAGTGCTCATTTTTAGGAGTTGTTACTCAATCTAAAATGTCCCTCATTTGATGTTTTGTCTCTCAGTCAGACAGTTCCTAACGGAGGTGAAAGTGCAATAGACTTCAGAATAAGATGACTCAGGTAGAAATCCTTTAGTCAACTTGAAATAAAATACTTTATGGGTATGTTTTCAAAGAGAGAGTGTTCTTTATTAGGTTATGTAGATCCCCATCTAAAATGTTCCGTATTAGACCATTTTTGTACAGTTTCTATTAGTGTGGGAAAAGCTCAGTGGTAGAGAATTTGACTGCAGATCAAGCGGTCCCAGTTTCAAATTCTGGTGCCCCCTTAAAATCAATTGCTTTCTAAGTGTATCTTGACGGTTGGAGCAATGTTTTTTAGATTATGTTACTCAATCTAAAATGTCCGTCATTAGATGGTTTTTCTCTCAGTCAAACAGTACCAAACAGAGTGGGTAGTGTGCTACTCTTGAGATCCAGAGGTGTCAGGTACATTTTTTTTCTATCCACTTGAAATCAAATACATTACTGGTGTGTTTTCCAAGAGGGAGAGTTTTTGAAGAGGCAAAATAACTCTCCATCTAAAATGTCCCTTATTGCACAATTTTTGGACAGTTTCTATTAGCGTGGGAAAAACTCAGTGGTAGAGAATTTGACTGCAGATCAAGCGGTCCCAGTTTCAAACTCTGGTGCCCCCTTAAAATCAATTGCTTTCTAAGTGTATCTTGACGGTTGGAGCAATGTTTTTTAGATTATGTTACTCAATCTAAAATGTCCGTCATTAGATGGTTTTTCTCTCAGTCAAACAGTTCTAAACAGAGTCGGTAGTGTTTTACTCTTGAGATCCAGAGGTCTAGTGTGTTTTCCAAGAGGGAGCGTTCTTGATTAGGCAAAATAACTGTCCATCTAAAATGGCCCTTGTTAGACAGTTTTTTCCTCCTACAGAGGTTCTGACAGAGGGGGTATAGCTCAGTGGTAGATCTTTTGACTACAGATCAAGAGGTCCCAGGTTCAAATCCTAGTGCCCCCTTGAAGACATGTACTTTCTAAGTCTATCTTTAGAGATGAAGTGCTATTTTTCAGGAGTTGTTACTCAATCTAAAATGTCCCGTATTAGATCTTTTTTCTCTCAGTCAGACAGTTCCAAACGAAGTTGGAAGTGCAATAGACTGCAGATCAAGAGGTCCCAGATTCAAATTCTGGTGCCCCGTTAACTTCTTTGATATAGGGGGCAGCATTTTCACTTTTGGATGAATTGCGTGCCCATAGTGAACTGCCTCCTACTCTGTCTCAGATGCTAATATATGCATATTATAATTAATTTTGGATAGGAAACACTCTCAAGTTTCTAAAACTGTTTGAATGATGTCTGTGAGTATAACAGAACTCATATGGCAGGCAAAAACCTGAGAAGAAATCCAAACAGGAAGTGAAAATTCTGAGAGTGGTCGTTGTTAAAGTCATCGCCTATTCAATTCCCTGTAATATATGGATCTGTTTGCACTTCATACGCCTTCCACTAGATGTCAACAGTCAGTAGAACATGGAATGAAGCTGGGACCGGATGGGAGGGGAATGAGAGAAGTTAAAATCAAGTGCTTTCTAAGTGTATCTTGACGGTTGGAGTAATCTTTTTTAGATTATGTTACTCAATCTAAAATGTCCGTCATTTGATGGTTTTTCTCTCAGTCAAACAGTTCCCAACAGAGTGGGTAGTGTTTTACTCTTGAGATCCAGAGGTGTCAGGTTAAAAATGTTCGATCCACTTAAAATCAAATGCATTACTGGTGTGTTTTCCAAGAGGGAGAGTTCTTGATTAGGCAAAATAACTCTCCATCTAAAATGGCCCTTGTTAGACCGTTTTTTCCACTTATGGTTGTTCTGACATAGGGGGTATAGCTCAGTGGTAGAGCATTTGACTGCAGATCAAGAGGTCCCAGGTTCAAATCCTAGTGCCCCCTTAAAGACATGTACTTTCTAAGTCTATCTTTAGAGATGGAGTGCTATTTTTCAGGAGTTGTTACTCAATCTAAAATGTCCCGTATTAGATCTTTTTTCTCTCAGTCAGACAGTTCCAAACGAAGTTGGAAGTGCAATAGACTGCAGATCAAGAGGTCCCAGATTCAAATTCTGGTGCCCCGTTAACTTCTTTGATATAGGGGGCAGCATTTTCACTTTTGGATGAATTGCGTGCCCATAGTGAACTGCCTCCTACTCTGTCTCAGATGCTAATATATGCATATTATAATTAATTTTGGATAGGAAACACTCTCAAGTTTCTAAAACTGTTTGAATGATGTCTGTGAGTATAACATAACTCATATGGCAGGAAAAAACCTGAGAAGAAATCCAAACAGGAAGTGAAAATTCTGAGAGTGGTCGTTGTTAAAGTCATCGCCTATTCAATTCCCTGTAATATATGGATCTGTTTGCACTTCATACGCCTTCCACTAGATGTCAACAGTCAGTAGAACATGGAATGAAGCTGGGACCGGATGGGAGGGGAATGAGAGAAGTTAAAATCAAGTGCTTTCTAAGTGTATCTTGACGGTTGGAGTAATCTTTTTTAGATTATGTTACTCAATCTAAAATGTCCGTCATTTGATGGTTTTTCTCTCAGTCAAACAGTTCCCAACAGAGTGGGTAGTGTTTTACTCTTGAGATCCAGAGGTGTCAGGTTAAAAATGTTCGATCCACTTAAAATCAAATGCATTACTGGTGTGTTTTCCAAGAGGGAGAGTTCTTGATTAGGCAAAATAACTCTCCATCTAAAATGGCCCTTGTTAGACCGTTTTTTCCACTTATGGTTGTTCTGACATAGGGGGTATAGCTCAGTGGTAGAGCATTTGACTGCAGATCAAGAGGTCCCAGGTTCAAATCCTAGTGCCCCCTTAAAGACATGTACTTTCTAAGTCTATCTTTAGAGATGGAGTGCTATTTTTCAGGAGTTGTTACTCAATCTAAAATGTCCCGTATTAGATCTTTTTTCTCTCAGTCAGACAGTTCCAAACGAAGTTGGAAGTGCAATAGACTGCAGATCAAGAGGTCCCAGATTCAAATTCTGGTGCCCCGTTAACTTCTTTGATATAGGGGGCAGCATTTTCACTTTTGGATGAATTGCGTGCCCATAGTGAACTGCCTCCTACTCTGTCTCAGATGCTAATATATGCATATTATAATTAATTTTGGATAGGAAACACTCTCAAGTTTCTAAAACTGTTTGAATGATGTCTGTGAGTATAACATAACTCATATGGCAGGAAAAAACCTGAGAAGAAATCCAAACAGGAAGTGAAAATTCTGAGAGTGGTCGTTGTTAAAGTCATCGCCTATTCAATTCCCTGTAATATATGGATCTGTTTGCACTTCATACGCCTTCCACTAGATGTCAACAGTCAGTAGAACATGGAATGAAGCTGGGACCGGATGGGAGGGGAATGAGAGAAGTTAAAATCAAGTGCTTTCTAAGTGTATCTTGACGGTTGGAGTAATCTTTTTTAGATTATGTTACTCAATCTAAAATGTCCGTCATTTGATGGTTTTTCTCTCAGTCAAACAGTTCCCAACAGAGTGGGTCGTGTTTTACTCTTGAGATCCAGAGGTGTCAGGTTAAAAATGTTCGATCCACTTAAAATCAAATGCATTACTGGTGTGTTTTCCAAGAGGGAGAGTTCTTGATTAGGCAAAATAACTCTCCATCTAAAATGGCCCTTGTTAGACCGTTTTTTCCACTTATGGTTGTTCTGACATAGGGGGTATACCTCAGTGGTAGAGCATTTGACTGCAGATCAAGAGGTCCCAGGTTCAAATCCTAGTGCCCCCTTAAAGACATGTACTTTCTAAGTCTATCTTTAGAGATGGAGTGCTATTTTTCAGGAGTTGTTACTCAATCTAAAATGTCCCGTATTAGATATTTTTTCTCTCAGTCAGACAGTTCCAAACGAAGTTGGAAGTGCAATAGACTGCAGATCAAGAGGTCCCAGATTCAAATTCTGGTGCCCCGTTAACTTCTTTGATATAGGGGGCAGCATTTTCACTTTTGGATGAATTGCGTGCCCATAGTGAACTGCCTCCTACTCTGTCTCAGATGCTAATATATGCATATTATAATTAATTTTGGATAGGAAACACTCTCAAGTTTCTAAAACTGTTTGAATGATGTCTGTGAGTATAACAGAACTCATATGGCAGGCAAAAACCTGAGAAGAAATCCAAACAGGAAGTGAAAATTCTGAGAGTGGTCGTTGTTAAAGTCATCGCCTATTCAATTCCCTGTAATATATGGATCTGTTTGCACTTCATACGCCTTCCACTAGATGTCAACAGTCAGTAGAACATGGAATGAAGCTGGGACCGGATGGGAGGGGAATGAGAGAAGTTAAAATCAAGTGCTTTCTAAGTGTATCTTGACGGTTGGAGTAATCTTTTTTAGATTATGTTACTCAATCTAAAATGTCCGTCATTTGATGGTTTTTCTCTCAGTCAAACAGTTCCAAACAGATCCAGAGGTGTCAGGTTAAAAATGTTCGATCCACTTGAAATCAAATACATTACTGGTGTGTTTTCCAAGAGGGAAAGTTTTTGAAGAGGCAAAATAACTCTCCATCTAAAATGGCCCTTGTTAGACAGTTTTTCCCTCTTACACAGTTTCTGACAGAGGGGGTATTGCTCAGTGGTAGAGCATTTGACTGCAGATCAAGAGGTCCCAGTTTAAAATCCTGGTGCCCCCTTGAAATCAGTCACTTTCTAAGTGTATCTCGAGAGATGGAGTGCTACTTTTAAGGAGTTGTTAATCAATCTAAAATGTCCCTCATTAGATGATTTTTCTCTCAGTCAGACAGTTCCAAACGAAGGTGGAATTGCAATAGACTTCAGATCAAGAGGACTCAGGTTCAACTCCTTTTGTCAACTTGAAATAAAATACTTTATGGGTATGTTTTCAAAGAGAGAGTGTTCTTTATTAGGTTATGTAGATCGCCATCTAAAATGTCCCTTATTAGACCATTTTTGGACAGTTTCAATTAGTGTGGGAAAAGCTCAGTGGTAGAGAATTTGACAGCAGCTCAAGAGGTCCCAGGTTCAAATCCTGGTGCCCCCTTGATGTCAAGTACTATCTAATTGTATCTTGAGAGTCGGAGTGCTCATTTTTAGGAGTTGTTACTCAATCTAAAATGTCCCTCATTTGATGTTTTGTCTCTCAGTCAGACAGTTCCTAACGGAGGTGAAAGTGCAATAGACTTCAGAATAAGATGACTCAGGTAGAAATCCTTTAGTCAACTTGAAATAAAATACTTTATGGGTATGTTTTCAAAGAGAGAGTGTTCTTTATTAGGTTATGTAGATCCCCATCTAAAATGTCCCGTATTAGACCATTTTTGTACAGTTTCTATTAGTGTGGGAAAAGCTCAGTGGTAGAGAATTTGACTGCAGATCAAGCAGTCCCAGTTTCAAATTCTGGTGCCCCCTTAAAATCAAGTGCTTTCTAAGTGTATCTTGACGGTTGGAGTATTCTTTTTTAGATTATGTTACTCAATCTAAAATTTCCCTCATTAGATGTTATTTTTTCTCTCAGTCTAACAGTACCTAACAGAGTGGGTAGTGTGCTACTCTTGAGATCCAGAGGTGTCAGGTAATTTTTTTTCTATCCACTTGAAATCAAATACATTACTGGTGTGTTTTCCAAGAGGGAGAGTTTTTGAAGAGGCAAAATAACTCTCCATCTAAAATGGCCCTTGTTAGACAGTTTTCCCCTCTTTCACAGTTTTGGACAGAGGGGGTATAATTCAGTGGTAGAGCATTTGACTGCAGATCAAGAGGTCCCAGGTTCAAATCCTGGTGCCCCCTTGATGTCATGTACTATCTAATTGAATCTTGAGAGTCGGAGTGCTCATTTTCAGGAGTTGTTACTCAATCTAAAATGTCCCTCATTTGATGTTTTTTTCTCTCAGTCAGACAGTTCCAAACAAAGGTGGAAGTGCGATAGACTTCAGATCAAGAGGACTCAGGTTCAAATCCTTTAGTGAACTTGAAATCAAATACTTTTTTAATGTGTGCTTTCAAAGAGAGAGTGTTCTTTATTAGGTTATGTAGATCGCCATCTAAAATGTCCCTTATTAGACAATTTTTGGACAGTTTCTATTAGCGTGGGAAAAGCTCAGTGGTAGAGAATTTGACTGCAGATCAAGCGGTCCCAGTTTCAAATTCTGGTGCCCCCTTAAAATCAAGTGCTTTCTAAGTGTATCTTGACGGTTAGAGTATTATTTTTTAGATTATGTTACTCAATCTAAAATTTCCCTCATTAGATGTTTTTTCTCTCAGTCTAACAGTACCTAACAGAGTGGGTAGTGTGCTACTCTTGAGATCCAGAGGTGTCAGGTAATTTTTTTTCCCTCTATCCACTTGAAATCAAATACATTACTGGTGTGTTTTCCAAGAGGGAGAGTTTTTGAAGAAGCAAAATAACTCTCAATCTAAAATGGCCCTTGTTAGACAGTTTTTCCCTCTTACACAGTTTCTGACAGAGGGGGTATAGCTCTGTGGTAGAACATTTGACAGCAGATCAAGAGGTCCCAGTTTCAAATCCTGGTGCCCCCTTGATGTCAAGTACTATCTAATTGTATCTTGAGAGTCGGAGTGCTCATTTTCAGGAGTTGTTACTCAATCTAAAATGTCCCTCATTTGATGTTTTTTCTCTCAGTCTAACAGTACCAAATAGAGTGGGTAGTGTGCTACTCTTGAGATCCAGAGGTGTCAGGTAATTTTTTTTTCTATCCACTTGAAATCAAATACATTACTGGTGTGTTTTCCAAGAGGGATAGTTTTTGAAGAGGCAAAATAACTCCATCTAAAATGGCCCTTGTTAGACAATTTTTCGCTCTTACACAGGTTCTGACAGTGGGGGTATAGCTCAGTGGTTGAGCATTTGACTGCAGATCAAGAGGTCACATGTTCAAATCCTGGTGCCCCCTTGACGTCAAGTACTATCTAATTGTATCTTGAGAGATGGAGTGCTCATTTTCGGGAGTTGTTACTCAATCTAAAATGTCCCTCATTTGATGTTTTTTCTCTCAGTCAGACAGTTCCAAACAAAGGTGGAAGTGCGATAGACTTCAGATCAAGAGGACTCAGGTTCAAATCATTTAGTGAACTTGAAATCAAATACTTTTTTAATGTATGCTTTCAAAGAGAGAGTGTTCTTTATTAGGTCATGTAGATCTCCATCTTAAATGTCCCTTATTAGACCATTTTTTCCGCCCTTGGACAGTTTCTATTAGCGTGGGAAAAGCTCAGTGGTAGAGAATTTGACTGCAGATCAAGCGGTCCCAGTTTCAAATTCTGGTGCCCCCTTAAAATCAATTGCTTTCTAAGTGTATCTTGACGGTTGGAGTATTCTTTTTAGATTATGTTGCTCAATCTAAAATTTCCCTAATTAGATGTTTTTACTCTCAGTGTAACAGTACCAAACAGAGTGGGTAGTGTGCTACTCTTGAGATCCAGAGGTGTCAGGTACATTTTTTTTCTATCCACTTGAAATCAAATACATTACTGGTGTGTTTTCCAAGAGGGAGAGTTTTTGAAGAGGCAAAATAACTCTCCATCTAAAATGTCCCTTATTGCACAATTTTTGGACAGTTTCTATTAGCGTGGGAAAAACTCAGTGGTAGAGAATTTGACTGCAGATCAAGCGGTCCCAGTTTCAAACTCTGGTGCCCCCTTAAAATCAATTGCTTTCTAAGTGTATCTTGACGGTTGGAGCAATGTTTTTTAGATTATGTTACTCAATCTAAAATGTCCGTCATTAGATGGTTTTTCTCTCAGTCAAACAGTTCTAAACAGAGTCGGTAGTGTTTTACTCTTGAGATCCAGAGGTCTAGTGTGTTTTCCAAGAGGGAGCGTTCTTGATTAGGCAAAATAACTGTCCATCTAAAATGGCCCTTGTTAGACAGTTTTTTCCTCCTACAGAGGTTCTGACAGAGGGGGTATAGCTCAGTGGTAGATCTTTTGACTACAGATCAAGAGGTCCCAGGTTCAAATCCTAGTGCCCCCTTAAAGACATGTACTTTCTAAGTCTATCTTTAGAGATGGAGTGCTATTTTTCAGGAGTTGTTACTCAATCTAAAATGTCCCGTATTAGATATTTTTTCTCTCAGTCAGACAGTTCCAAACGAAGTTGGAAGTGCAATAGACTGCAGATCAAGAGGTCCCAGATTCAAATTCTGGTGCCCCGTTAACTTCTTTGATATAGGGGGCAGCATTTTCACTTTTGGATGAATTGCGTGCCCATAGTGAACTGCCTCCTACTCTGTCTCAGATGCTAATATATGCATATTATAATTAATTTTGGATAGGAAACACTCTCAAGTTTCTAAAACTGTTTGAATGATGTCTGTGAGTATAACAGAACTCATATGGCAGGCAAAAACCTGAGAAAAAATCCAAACAGGAAGTGAAAATTCTGAGAGTGGTCGTTGTTAAAGTCATCGCCTATTCAATTCCCTGTAATATATGGATCTGTTTGCACTTCATACGCCTTCCACTAGATGTCAACAGTCAGTAGAACATGGAATGAAGCTGGGACCGGATGGGAGGGGAATGAGAGAAGTTAAAATCAAGTGCTTTCTAAGTGTATCTTGACGGTTGGAGTAATCTTTTTTAGATTATGTTACTCAATCTAAAATGTCCGTCATTTGATCTTTTTTCTCTCAGTCAGACAGTTCCAAACGAAGTTGGAAGTGCAATAGACTGCAGATCAAGAGGTCCCAGATTCAAATTCTGGTGCCCCGTTAACTTCTTTGATATAGGGGGCAGCATTTTCACTTTTGGATGAATTGCGTGCCCATAGTGAACTGCCTCCTACTCTGTCTCAGATGCTAATATATGCATATTATAATTAATTTTGGATAGGAAACACTCTCAAGTTTCTAAAACTGTTTGAATGATGTCTGTGAGTATAACATAACTCATATGGCAGGCAAAAACCTGAGAAGAAATCCAAACAGGAGGTGAAAATTCTGAGAGTGGTCGTTGTTAAAGTCATCGCCTATTCAATTCCCTGTAATATATGGATCTGTTTGCACTTCATACGCCTTCCACTAGATGTCAACAGTCAGTAGAACATGGAATGAAGCTGGGACCGGATGGGAGGGGAATGAGAGAAGTTAAAATCAAGTGCTTTCTAAGTGTATCTTGACGGTTGGAGTAATCTTTTTTAGATTATGTTACTCAATCTAAAATGTCCGTCATTTGATGGTTTTTCTCTCAGTCAAACAGTTCCAAACAGATCCAGAGGTGTCAGGTTAAAAATGTTCGATCCACTTGAAATCAAATACATTACTGGTGTGTTTTCCAAGAGGGAAAGTTTTTGAAGAGGCAAAATAACTCTCCATCTAAAATGGCCCTTGTTAGACAGTTTTTCCCTCTTACACAGTTTCTGACAGAGGGGGTATTGCTCAGTGGTAGAGCATTTGACTGCAGATCAAGAGGTCCCAGTTTAAAATCCTGGTGCCCCCTTGAAATCAGTCACTTTCTAAGTGTATCTCGAGAGATGGAGTGCTACTTTTAAGGAGTTGTTAATCAATCTAAAATGTCCCTCATTAGATGATTTTTCTCTCAGTCAGACAGTTCCAAACGAAGGTGGAATTGCAATAGACTTCAGATCAAGAGGACTCAGGTTCAACTCCTTTTGTCAACTTGAAATAAAATACTTTATGGGTATGTTTTCAAAGAGAGAGTGTTCTTTATTAGGTTATGTAGATCGCCATCTAAAATGTCCCTTATTAGACCATTTTTGGACAGTTTCAATTAGTGTGGGAAAAGCTCAGTGGTAGAGAATTTGACAGCAGCTCAAGAGGTCCCAGGTTCAAATCCTGGTGCCCCCTTGATGTCAAGTACTATCTAATTGTATCTTGAGAGTCGGAGTGCTCATTTTTAGGAGTTGTTACTCAATCTAAAATGTCCCTCATTTGATGTTTTGTCTCTCAGTCAGACAGTTCCTAACGGAGGTGAAAGTGCAATAGACTTCAGAATAAGATGACTCAGGTAGAAATCCTTTAGTCAACTTGAAATAAAATACTTTATGGGTATGTTTTCAAAGAGAGAGTGTTCTTTATTAGGTTATGTAGATCCCCATCTAAAATGTCCCGTATTAGACCATTTTTGTACAGTTTCTATTAGTGTGGGAAAAGCTCAGTGGTAGAGAATTTGACTGCAGATCAAGCAGTCCCAGTTTCAAATTCTGGTGCCCCCTTAAAATCAAGTGCTTTCTAAGTGTATCTTGACGGTTGGAGTATTCTTTTTTAGATTATGTTACTCAATCTAAAATTTCCCTCATTAGATGTTATTTTTTCTCTCAGTCTAACAGTACCTAACAGAGTGGGTAGTGTGCTACTCTTGAGATCCAGAGGTGTCAGGTAATTTTTTTTCTATCCACTTGAAATCAAATACATTACTGGTGTGTTTTCCAAGAGGGAGAGTTTTTGAAGAGGCAAAATAACTCTCCATCTAAAATGGCCCTTGTTAGACAGTTTTCCCCTCTTTCACAGTTTTGGACAGAGGGGGTATAATTCAGTGGTAGAGCATTTGACTGCAGATCAAGAGGTCCCAGGTTCAAATCCTGGTGCCCCCTTGATGTCATGTACTATCTAATTGAATCTTGAGAGTCGGAGTGCTCATTTTCAGGAGTTGTTACTCAATCTAAAATGTCCCTCATTTGATGTTTTTTTCTCTCAGTCAGACAGTTCCAAACAAAGGTGGAAGTGCGATAGACTTCAGATCAAGAGGACTCAGGTTCAAATCCTTTAGTGAACTTGAAATCAAATACTTTTTTAATGTGTGCTTTCAAAGAGAGAGTGTTCTTTATTAGGTTATGTAGATCGCCATCTAAAATGTCCCTTATTAGACAATTTTTGGACAGTTTCTATTAGCGTGGGAAAAGCTCAGTGGTAGAGAATTTGACTGCAGATCAAGCGGTCCCAGTTTCAAATTCTGGTGCCCCCTTAAAATCAAGTGCTTTCTAAGTGTATCTTGACGGTTAGAGTATTATTTTTTAGATTATGTTACTCAATCTAAAATTTCCCTCATTAGATGTTTTTTCTCTCAGTCTAACAGTACCTAACAGAGTGGGTAGTGTGCTACTCTTGAGATCCAGAGGTGTCAGGTAATTTTTTTTCCCTCTATCCACTTGAAATCAAATACATTACTGGTGTGTTTTCCAAGAGGGAGAGTTTTTGAAGAAGCAAAATAACTCTCAATCTAAAATGGCCCTTGTTAGACAGTTTTTCCCTCTTACACAGTTTCTGACAGAGGGGGTATAGCTCTGTGGTAGAACATTTGACAGCAGATCAAGAGGTCCCAGTTTCAAATCCTGGTGCCCCCTTGATGTCAAGTACTATCTAATTGTATCTTGAGAGTCGGAGTGCTCATTTTCAGGAGTTGTTACTCAATCTAAAATGTCCCTCATTTGATGTTTTTTCTCTCAGTCTAACAGTACCAAATAGAGTGGGTAGTGTGCTACTCTTGAGATCCAGAGGTGTCAGGTAATTTTTTTTTCTATCCACTTGAAATCAAATACATTACTGGTGTGTTTTCCAAGAGGGATAGTTTTTGAAGAGGCAAAATAACTCCATCTAAAATGGCCCTTGTTAGACAATTTTTCGCTCTTACACAGGTTCTGACAGTGGGGGTATAGCTCAGTGGTTGAGCATTTGACTGCAGATCAAGAGGTCACATGTTCAAATCCTGGTGCCCCCTTGACGTCAAGTATTATCTAATTGTATCTTGAGAGATGGAGTGCTCATTTTCGGGAGTTGTTACTCAATCTAAAATGTCCCTCATTTGATGTTTTTTCTCTCAGTCAGACAGTTCCAAACAAAGGTGGAAGTGCGATAGACTTCAGATCAAGAGGACTCAGGTTCAAATCATTTAGTGAACTTGAAATCAAATACTTTTTTAATGTATGCTTTCAAAGAGAGAGTGTTCTTTATTAGGTCATGTAGATCTCCATCTTAAATGTCCCTTATTAGACAATTTTTTCCGCCCTTGGACAGTTTCTATTAGCGTGGGAAAAGCTCAGTGGTAGAGAATTTGACTGCAGATCAAGCGGTCCCAGTTTCAAATTCTGGTGCCCCCTTAAAATCAATTGCTTTCTAAGTGTATCTTGACGGTTGGAGTATTCTTTTTAGATTATGTTGCTCAATCTAAAATTTCCCTAATTAGATGTTTTCACTCTCAGTGTAACAGTACCAAACAGAGTGGGTAGTGTGCTACTCTTGAGATCCAGAGGTGTCAGGTACATTTTTTTTCTATCCACTTGAAATCAAATACATTACTGGTGTGTTTTCCAAGAGGGAGAGTTTTTGAAGAGGCAAAATAACTCTCCATCTAAAATGTCCCTTATTGCACAATTTTTGGACAGTTTCTATTAGCGTGGGAAAAACTCAGTGGTAGAGAATTTGACTGCAGATCAAGCGGTCCCAGTTTCAAACTCTGGTGCCCCCTTAAAATCAATTGCTTTCTAAGTGTATCTTGACGGTTGGAGCAATGTTTTTTAGATTATGTTACTCAATCTAAAATGTCCGTCATTAGATGGTTTTTCTCTCAGTCAAACAGTTCTAAACAGAGTCGGTAGTGTTTTACTCTTGAGATCCAGAGGTCTAGTGTGTTTTCCAAGAGGGAGCGTTCTTGATTAGGCAAAATAACTGTCCATCTAAAATGGCCCTTGTTAGACAGTTTTTTCCTCCTACAGAGGTTCTGACAGAGGGGGTATAGCTCAGTGGTAGATCTTTTGACTACAGATCAAGAGGTCCCAGGTTCAAATCCTAGTGCCCCCTTAAAGACATGTACTTTCTAAGTCTATCTTTAGAGATGGAGTGCTATTTTTCAGGAGTTGTTACTCAATCTAAAATGTCCCGTATTAGATATTTTTTCTCTCAGTCAGACAGTTCCAAACGAAGTTGGAAGTGCAATAGACTGCAGATCAAGAGGTCCCAGATTCAAATTCTGGTGCCCCGTTAACTTCTTTGATATAGGGGGCAGCATTTTCACTTTTGGATGAATTGCGTGCCCATAGTGAACTGCCTCCTACTCTGTCTCAGATGCTAATATATGCATATTATAATTAATTTTGGATAGGAAACACTCTCAAGTTTCTAAAACTGTTTGAATGATGTCTGTGAGTATAACAGAACTCATATGGCAGGCAAAAACCTGAGAAAAAATCCAAACAGGAAGTGAAAATTCTGAGAGTGGTCGTTGTTAAAGTCATCGCCTATTCAATTCCCTGTAATATATGGATCTGTTTGCACTTCATACGCCTTCCACTAGATGTCAACAGTCAGTAGAACATGGAATGAAGCTGGGACCGGATGGGAGGGGAATGAGAGAAGTTAAAATCAAGTGCTTTCTAAGTGTATCTTGACGGTTGGAGTAATCTTTTTTAGATTATGTTACTCAATCTAAAATGTCCGTCATTTGATGGTTTTTCTCTCAGTCAAACAGTTCCAAACAGATCCAGAGGTGTCAGGTTAAAAATGTTCGATCCACTTAAAATCAAATGCATTACTGGTGTGTTTTCCAAGAGGGAGAGTTCTTGATTAGGCAAAATAACTCTCCATCTAAAATGGCCCTTGTTAGACCGTTTTTTCCACTTATGGTTGTTCTGACATAGGGGGTATAGCTCAGTGGTAGAGCATTTGACTGCAGATCAAGAGGTCCCAGGTTCAAATCCTAGTGCCCCCTTAAAGACATGTACTTTCTAAGTCTATCTTTAGAGATGGAGTGCTATTTTTCAGGAGTTGTTACTCAATCTAAAATGTCCCGTATTAGATCTTTTTTCTCTCAGTCAGACAGTTCCAAACGAAGTTGGAAGTGCAATAGACTGCAGATCAAGAGGTCCCAGATTCAAATTCTGGTGCCCCGTTAACTTCTTTGATATAGGGGGCAGCATTTTCACTTTTGGATGAATTGCGTGCCCATAGTGAACTGCCTCCTACTCTGTCTCAGATGCTAATATATGCATATTATAATTAATTTTGGATAGGAAACACTCTCAAGTTTCTAAAACTGTTTGAATGATGTCTGTGAGTATAACATAACTCATATGGCAGGCAAAAACCTGAGAAGAAATCCAAACAGGAGGTGAAAATTCTGAGAGTGGTCGTTGTTAAAGTCATCGCCTATTCAATTCCCTGTAATATATGGATCTGTTTGCACTTCATACGCCTTCCACTAGATGTCAACAGTCAGTAGAACATGGAATGAAGCTGGGACCGGATGGGAGGGGAATGAGAGAAGTTAAAATCAAGTGCTTTCTAAGTGTATCTTGACGGTTGGAGTAATCTTTTTTAGATTATGTTACTCAATCTAAAATGTCCGTCATTTGATGGTTTTTCTCTCAGTCAAACAGTTCCCAACAGAGTGGGTCGTGTTTTACTCTTGAGATCCAGAGGTGTCAGGTTAAAAATGTTCGATCCACTTAAAATCAAATGCATTACTGGTGTGTTTTCCAAGAGGGAGAGTTCTTGATTAGGCAAAATAACTCTCCATCTAAAATGGCCCTTGTTAGACCGTTTTTTCCACTTATGGTTGTTCTGACATAGGGGGTATAGCTCAGTGGTAGAGCATTTGACTGCAGATCAAGAGGTCCCAGGTTCAAATCCTAGTGCCCCCTTAAAGACATGTACTTTCTAAGTCTATCTTTAGAGATGGAGTGCTATTTTTCAGGAGTTGTTACTCAATCTAAAATGTCCCGTATTAGATCTTTTTTCTCTCAGTCAGACAGTTCCAAACGAAGTTGGAAGTGCAATAGACTGCAGATCAAGAGGTCCCAGATTCAAATTCTGGTGCCCCGTTAACTTCTTTGATATAGGGGGCAGCATTTTCACTTTTGGATGAATTGCGTGCCCATAGTGAACTGCCTCCTACTCTGTCTCAGATGCTAATATATGCATATTATAATTAATTTTGGATAGGAAACACTCTCAAGTTTCTAAAACTGTTTGAATGATGTCTGTGAGTATAACATAACTCATATGGCAGGCAAAAACCTGAGAAGAAATCCAAACAGGAAGTGAAAATTCTGAGAGTGGTCGTTGTTAAAGTCATCGCCTATTCAATTCCCTGTAATATATGGATCTGTTTGCACTTCATACGCCTTCCACTAGATGTCAACAGTCAGTAGAACATGGAATGAAGCTGGGACCGGATGGGAGGGGAATGAGAGAAGTTAAAATCAAGTGCTTTCTAAGTGTATCTTGACGGTTGGAGTAATCTTTTTTAGATTATGTTACTCAATCTAAAATGTCCGTCATTTGATGGTTTTTCTCTCAGTCAAACAGTTCCCAACAGAGTGGGTCGTGTTTTACTCTTGAGATCCAGAGGTGTCAGGTTAAAAATGTTCGATCCACTTAAAATCAAATGCATTACTGGTGTGTTTTCCAAGAGGGAGAGTTCTTGATTAGGCAAAATAACTCTCCATCTAAAATGGCCCTTGTTAGACCGTTTTTTCCACTTATGGTTGTTCTGACATAGGGGGTATACCTCAGTGGTAGAGCATTTGACTGCAGATCAAGAGGTCCCAGGTTCAAATCCTAGTGCCCCCTTAAAGACATGTACTTTCTAAGTCTATCTTTAGAGATGGAGTGCTATTTTTCAGGAGTTGTTACTCAATCTAAAATGTCCCATATTAGATCTTTTTTCTCTCAGTCAGACAGTTCCAAACGAAGTTGGAAGTGCAATAGACTGCAGATCAAGAGGTCCCAGATTCAAATTCTGGTGCCCCGTTAACTTCTTTGATATAGGGGGCAGCATTTTCACTTTTGGATGAATTGCGTGCCCATAGTGAACTGCCTCCTACTCTGTCTCAGATGCTAATATATGCATATTATAATTAATTTTGGATAGGAAACACTCTCAAGTTTCTAAAACTGTTTGAATGATGTCTGTGAGTATAACATAACTCATATGGCAGGCAAAAACCTGAGAAGAAATCCAAACAGGAAGTGAAAATTCTGAGAGTGGTCGTTGTTAAAGTCATCGCCTATTCAATTCCCTGTAATATATGGATCTGTTTGCACTTCATACGCCTTCCACTAGATGTCAACAGTCAGTAGAACATGGAATGAAGCTGGGACCGGATGGGAGGGGAATGAGAGAAGTTAAAATCAAGTGCTTTCTAAGTGTATCTTGACGGTTGGAGTAATCTTTTTTAGATTATGTTACTCAATCTAAAATGTCCGTCATTTGATGGTTTTTCTCTCAGTCAAACAGTTCCCAACAGAGTGGGTCGTGTTTTACTCTTGAGATCCAGAGGTGTCAGGTTAAAAATGTTCGATCCACTTAAAATCAAATGCATTACTGGTGTGTTTTCCAAGAGGGAGAGTTCTTGATTAGGCAAAATAACTCTCCATCTAAAATGGCCCTTGTTAGACCGTTTTTTCCACTCATGGTTGTTCTGACATAGGGGGTATACCTCAGTGGTAGAGCATTTGACTGCAGATCAAGAGGTCCCAGGTTCAAATCCTAGTGCCCCCTTAAAGACATGTACTTTCTAAGTCTATCTTTAGAGATGGAGTGCTATTTTTCAGGAGTTGTTACTCAATCTAAAATGTCCCGTATTAGATCTTTTTTCTCTCAGTCAGACAGTTCCAAACGAAGTTGGAAGTGCAATAGACTGCAGATCAAGAGGTCCCAGATTCAAATTCTGGTGCCCCGTTAACTTCTTTGATATAGGGGGCAGCATTTTCACTTTTGGATGAATTGCGTGCCCATAGTGAACTGCCTCCTACTCTGTCTCAGATGCTAATATATGCATATTATAATTAATTTTGGATAGGAAACACTCTCAAGTTTCTAAAACTGTTTGAATGATGTCTGTGAGTATAACATAACTCATATGGCAGGCAGAAACCTGAGAAGAAATCCAAACAGGAAGTGAACATTCTGAGAGTGGTCGTTGTTAAAGTCTTCGCCTATTCAATTCCCTGTAATATATGGATCTGTTTGCACTTCATACGCCTTCCACTAGATGTCAACAGTCAGTAGAACATGGAATGAAGCTGGGACCGGATGGGAGGGGAATGAGAGAAGTTAAAATCAAGTGCTTTCTAAGTGTATCTTGACGGTTGGAGTAATCTTTTTTAGATTATGTTACGCAATCTAAAATGTCCGTCATTTGATGGTTTTTCTCTCAGTCAAACAGTTCCAAACAGATCCAGAGGTGTCAGGTTAAAAATGTTCGATCCACTTAAAATCAAATGCATTACTGGTGTGTTTTCCAAGAGGGAGAGTTCTTGATTAGGCAAAATAACTCTCCATCTAAAATGGCCCTTGTTAGACTGTTTTTTCCACTTATGGATGTTCTGACATAGGGGGTATAGCTCAGTGGTAGAGCATTTGACTGCAGATCAAGAGGTCCAAGGTTCAAATCCTAGTGCCTCCTTGAAGACATGTACTTTCTAAGTCTATCTTTAGAGATGGAGTGCTATTTTTCAGGAGTTGTTACTCAAACTAAAATGTCCCGTATTAGATCTTTTTTCTCTCAGTCAGACAGTTCCAAACGATGTTGGAAGTGCAATAGACTGCAGATCAAGAGGTCCCAGATTCAAATTCTGGTGCCCCGTTAACTTCTTTGATATAAGGGGCAGCATTTTCACTTTTGGATGAATTGCGTGCCCATAGTGAACTGCCTCCTACTCTGTCTCAGATGCTAATATATGCATATTATAATTAATTTTGGATAGGAAACACTCTCAAGTTTCTAAAA
Organism: Salvelinus alpinus; assembly: GCF_045679555.1. NCBI lineage: Eukaryota > Metazoa > Chordata > Actinopteri > Salmoniformes > Salmonidae > Salvelinus > Salvelinus alpinus. The sequence goes on from NC_092092.1 coordinate 42,735,775, forward strand.
CTGTTTGAATGATGTCAGGCAAAAATCTGAGAAAAAATTCAAACAGGAAGTGAAAATTCTGAGAGTGGTCGTTGTTAAAGTCTTCGCCTATTCAATTCCCTGTAATATATGGATCTGTTTGCACTTCATACGCCTTCCACTAGATGTCAACAGTCAGTAGAACATGGAATGAAGCTGGGACCGGATGGGAGGGGAATGAGAGAAGTTAAAATCAAGTGCTTTCTAAGTGTATCTTGACGGTTGGAGTAATCTTTTTTAGATTATGTTACTCAATCTAAAATGTCCGTCATTTGATGGTTTTTCTCTCAGTCAAACAGTTCCAAACAGATCCAGAGGTGTCAGGTTAAAAATGTTCGATCCACTTAAAATCAAATGCATTACTGGTGTGTTTTCCAAGAGGGAGAGTTCTTGATTAGGCAAAATAACTCTCCATCTAAAATGGCCCTTGTTAGACCGTTTTTTCCACTTATGGTTGATCTGACATAGGGGGTATAGCTCAGTGGTAGAGCATTTGACTGCAGATCAAGAGGTCCCAGGTTCAAATCCTAGTGCCCCCTTAAAGACATGTACTTTCTAAGTCTATCTTTAGAGATGGAGTGCTATTTTTCAGGAGTTGTTACTCAATCTAAAATGTCCCGTATTAGATATTTTTTCTCTCAGTCAGACAGTTCCAAACGAAGTTGGAAGTGCAATAGACTGCAGATCAAGAGGTCCCAGATTCAAATTCTGGTGCCCCGTTAACTTCTTTGATATAGGGGGCAGCATTTTCACTTTTGGATGAATTGCGTGCCCATAGTGAACTGCCTCCTACTCTGTCTCAGATGCTAATATATGCATATTATAATTAATTTTGGATAGGAAACACTCTCAAGTTTCTAAAACTGTTTGAATGATGTCTGTGAGTATAACAGAACTCATATGGAAGGCAAAAACCTGAGAAAAAATCCAAACAGGAAGTGAAAATTCTGAGAGTGGTCGTTGTTAACTTCTTGAGAATACAGGGGGTGCTATTTTCCCATTAGCATGATTTGCTCTACAGATTAAACTGCCTCTTATTCAATTATTGCTCTTACTATATGCATATAAATAATACCATTGGGAAGAAAACAATCTCTAGTTTCTAAAACCGTTTCAATTTTGTCTCTGAGTGATACACAAGTCATTTGACAGCACTTTCCCTGACCAAGAAGTAGAATGCAAGAAGTCTATGCTCGCTTCAACGCTCTGCCTATATATGGTCATGACCCCTATGACCAGAAACACACTTCATTCGCCTTCCTCTGGGTGTCAAGAGGACGTCAGAGGAGAAATTCTTTGTTTATCTGGTACTGACGTGAAATAAGACCTATTTCTTTGGCGTGACCGACAACTTCCGGTTTTCTGATTCGCACGAGTTGGAGCTGCGATTGTGTACTGTTTTGCTGGCGTTATGGATGAAAACTATCTCCGTGTCGAATTTTGTTTGATACATGTGACCATATCATCGTAATGTATGTTTTTTCAATATAGTTTAATCAGATTATTTGAATTTTTTCGGGAGTTTTGTGGTGTTCCGTTGTCTGATTTTATTTACGTTTGAGAGATCCGTGCCACTCGACCAGTACCTGTGCTAAATGGAGTGGGAAAGGAACAATTCTGAACGGAACCAACGACTCATCTTGACAAAGGACACTTTGATCAACATTCTGATGAAAGATCAGCCATAGTAAGACCCAATTTACGATGTTATATCATATCTGTTGTGCATGTGAACTGGCCGTGGGCGCCTAGCCGAATCTGCCTGGTATAGCTATGCTAATTTAGCGCTACATTTTGTTTTCGTTATAAAACATTTAATAAATCTGAAATATTGTTTGGATTCACCAGATGTTGGGCTTTCAATATCTGTACGCTGTGTATTTTTCTGAAATGTTTTAAGATGAGTAATTCGTTATATGACGTTGGTCTCTGTAATTGTTCTGGCTGGGTCAGCACTATTTCAGATTGCAGCTGCAATGTAGAACTGTGATTTATACCTGAAAAATGCACATTTTTCCCAAAATAAACTATGCTATACCATAAATATGTTATCAGACTGTCATCTTATGAAGTTGTTTCTTGGTTAGTGGCTATATATATTTTTATTTAGTCGAATTAGTGATAGCTACTGACGCAGGAAAAAACTATTGGGAGTAAAAAAATCGTGTCCTTTGCTAACGTGGTTAGCTAATAGATTTACATATTGTGTCTTCCCTGTAAAAAAATTTAAAAATCTGAAACGGTGGCTTTATTCACAAGACCTGTATCTTTCATCTGGTGTCTTGGACTTGTGATTTAATGATATTTAGATGCTACAAGTTACTTGTGACGCTATGCTAGCTATGCTACTCAGTGGGGGGGGGGGGGGGTGGGGGGTGCTACCGGATCAGGGTTGGTGACTCGTGAGAAGTTAAAGTCTTCGCCTATTCAATTCCCTGTAATATATGGATCTGTTTGCACTTCATACGCCTTCCACTAGATGTCAACAGTCAGTAGAACATGGAATGAAGCTGGGACCGGATGGGAGGGGAATGAGAGAAGTTAAAATCAAGTGCTTTCTAAGTGTATCTTGACGGTTGGAGTAATCTTTTTTAGATTATGTTACTCAATCTAAAATGTCCGTCATTTGATGGTTTTTCTCTCAGTCAAACAGTTCCCAACAGAGTGGGTAGTGTTTTACTCTTGAGATCCAGAGGTGTCAGGTTAAAAATGTTCGATCCACTTAAAATCAAATGCATTACTGGTGTGTTTTCCAAGAGGGAGAGTTCTTGATTAGGCAAAATAACTCTCCATCTAAAATGGCCCTTGTTAGACCGTTTTTTCCACTTATGGTTGTTCTGACATAGGGGGTATAGCTCAGTGGTAGAGCATTTGACTGCAGCTCAAGAGGTCCCAGGTTCAAATCCTAGTGCCCCCTTAAAGACATGTACTTTCTAAGTCTATCTTTAGAGATGGAGTGCTATTTTTCAGGAGTTGTTACTCAATCTAAAATGTCCCGTATTAGATCTTTTTTCTCTCAGTCAGACAGTTCCAAACGAAGTTGGAAGTGCAATAGACTGCAGATCAAGAGGTCCCAGATTCAAATTCTGGTGCCCCGTTAACTTCTTTGATATAGGGGGCAGCATTTTCACTTTTGGATGAATTGCGTGCCCATAGTGAACTGCCTCCTACTCTGTCTCAGATGCTAATATATGCATATTATAATTAATTTTGGATAGGAAACACTCTCAAGTTTCTAAAACTGTTTGAATGATGTCTGTGAGTATAACATAACTCATATGGCAGGCAGAAACCTGAGAAGAAATCCAAACAGGAAGTGAAAATTCTGAGAGTGGTCGTTGTTAAAGTCATCGCCTATTCAATTCCCTGTAATATATGGATCTGTTTGCACTTCATACGCCTTCCACTAGATGTCAACAGTCAGTAGAACATGGAATGAAGCTGGGACCGGATGGGAGGGGAATGAGAGAAGTTAAAATCAAGTGCTTTCTAAGTGTATCTTGACGGTTGGAGTAATCTTTTTTAGATTATGTTACTCAATCTAAAATGTCCGTCATTTGATGGTTTTTCTCTCAGTCAAACAGTTCCCAACAGAGTGGGTCGTGTTTTACTCTTGAGATCCAGAGGTGTCAGGTTAAAAATGTTCGATCCACTTAAAATCAAATGCATTACTGGTGTGTTTTCCAAGAGGGAGAGTTCTTGATTAGGCAAAATAACTCTCCATCTAAAATGGCCCTTGTTAGACCGTTTTTTCCACTTATGGTTGTTCTGACATAGGGGGTATACCTCAGTGGTAGAGCATTTGACTGCAGATCAAGAGGTCCCAGGTTCAAATCCTAGTGCCCCCTTAAAGACATGTACTTTCTAAGTCTATCTTTAGAGATGGAGTGCTATTTTTCAGGAGTTGTTACTCAATCTAAAATGTCCCGTATTAGATATTTTTTCTCTCAGTCAGACAGTTCCAAACGAAGTTGGAAGTGCAATAGACTGCAGATCAAGAGGTCCCAGATTCAAATTCTGGTGCCCCGTTAACTTCTTTGATATAGGGGGCAGCATTTTCACTTTTGGATGAATTGCGTGCCCATAGTGAACTGCCTCCTACTCTGTCTCAGATGCTAATATATGCATATTATAATTAATTTTGGATAGGAAACACTCTCAAGTTTCTAAAACTGTTTGAATGATGTCAGGCAAAAATCTGAGAAAAAATTCAAACAGGAAGTGAAAATTCTGAGAGTGGTCGTTGTTAAAGTCTTCGCCTATTCAATTCCCTGTAATATATGGATCTGTTTGCACTTCATACGCCTTCCACTAGATGTCAACAGTCAGTAGAACATGGAATGAAGCTGGGACCGGATGGGAGGGGAATGAGAGAAGTTAAAATCAAGTGCTTTCTAAGTGTATCTTGACGGTTGGAGTAATCTTTTTTAGATTATGTTACTCAATCTAAAATGTCCGTCATTTGATGGTTTTTCTCTCAGTCAAACAGTTCCAAACAGATCCAGAGGTGTCAGGTTAAAAATGTTCGATCCACTTAAAATCAAATGCATTACTGGTGTGTTTTCCAAGAGGGAGAGTTCTTGATTAGGCAAAATAACTCTCCATCTAAAATGGCCCTTGTTAGACCGTTTTTTCCACTTATGGTTGTTCTGACATAGGGGGTATAGCTCAGTGGTAGAGCATTTGACTGCAGATCAAGAGGTCCCAGGTTCAAATCCTAGTGCCCCCTTAAAGACATGTACTTTCTAAGTCTATCTTTAGAGATGGAGTGCTATTTTTCAGGAGTTGTTACTCAATCTAAAATGTCCCGTATTAGATATTTTTTCTCTCAGTCAGACAGTTCCAAACGAAGTTGGAAGTGCAATAGACTGCAGATCAAGAGGTCCCAGATTCAAATTCTGGTGCCCCGTTAACTTCTTTGATATAGGGGGCAGCATTTTCACTTTTGGATGAATTGCGTGCCCATAGTGAACTGCCTCCTACTCTGTCTCAGATGCTAATATATGCATATTATAATTAATTTTGGATAGGAAACACTCTCAAGTTTCTAAAACTGTTTGAATGATGTCTGTGAGTATAACAGAACTCATATGGCAGGCAAAAACCTGAGAAGAAATCCAAACAGGAAGTGAAAATTCTGAGAGTGGTCGTTGTTAACTTCTTGAGAATACAGGGGGTGCTATTTTCCCATTAGCATGATTTGCTCTACAGATTAAACTGCCTCTTATTCAATTATTGCTCTTACTATATGCATATAAATAATACCATTGGGAAGAAAACAATCTCTAGTTTCTAAAACCGTTTCAATTTTGTCTCTGAGTGATACACAAGTCATTTGACAGCACTTTCCCTGACCAAGAAGTAGAATGCAAGAAGTCTATGCTCGCTTCAACGCTCTGCCTATATATGGTCATGACCCCTATGACCAGAAACACACTTCATTCGCCTTCCTCTGGGTGTCAAGAGGACGTCAGAGGAGAAATTCTTTGTTTATCTGGTACTGACGTGAAATAAGACCTATTTCTTTGGCGTGACCGACAACTTCCGGTTTTCTGATTCGCACGAGTTGGAGCTGCGATTGTGTACTGTTTTGCTGGCGTTATGGATGAAAACTATCTCCGTGTCGAATTTTGTTTGATACATGTGACCATATCATCGTAATGTATGTTTTTTCAATATAGTTTAATCAGATTATTTGAATTTTTTCGGGAGTTTTGTGGTGTTCCGTTGTCTGATTTTATTTACGTTTGAGAGATCCGTGCCACTCGACCAGTACCTGTGCTAAATGGAGTGGGAAAGGAACAATTCTGAACGGAACCAACGACTCATCTTGACAAAGGACACTTTGATCAACATTCTGATGAAAGATCAGCCATAGTAAGACCCAATTTACGATGTTATATCATATCTGTTGTGCATGTGAACTGGCCGTGGGCGCCTAGCCGAATCTGCCTGGTATAGCTATGCTAATTTAGCGCTACATTTTGTTTTCGTTATAAAACATTTAATAAATCTGAAATATTGTTTGGATTCACCAGATGTTGGGCTTTCAATATCTGTACGCTGTGTATTTTTCTGAAATGTTTTAAGATGAGTAATTCGTTATATGACGTTGGTCTCTGTAATTGTTCTGGCTGGGTCAGCACTATTTCAGATTGCAGCTGCAATGTAGAACTGTGATTTATACCTGAAAAATGCACATTTTTCCAAAAAAAAACTATGCTATACCATAAATATGTTATCAGACTGTCATCTTATGAAGTTGTTTCTTGGTTAGTGGCTATATATATTTTTATTTAGTCGAATTAGTGATAGCTACTGACGCAGGAAAAAACTATTGGGAGTAAAAAAATCGTGTCCTTTGCTAACGTGGTTAGCTAATAGATTTACATATTGTGTCTTCCCTGTAAAACATTTTAAAAATCTGAAACGGTGGCTTTATTCACAAGACCTGTATCTTTCATCTGGTGTCTTGGACTTGTGATTTAATGATATTTAGATGCTACAAGTTACTTGTGACGCTATGCTAGCTATGCTACTCAGTGGGGGGGGGGGGTGGGGGGTGCTACCGGATCAGGGTTGGTGACTCGTGAGAAGTTAAAGTCTTCGCCTATTCAATTCCCTGTAATATATGGATCTGTTTGCACTTCATACGCCTTCCACTAGATGTCAACAGTCAGTAGAACATGGAATGAAGCTGGGACCGGATGGGAGGGGAATGAGAGAAGTTAAAATCAAGTCCTTTCTAAGTGTATCTTGACGGTTGGAGTAATCTTTTATAGATTATGTTACTCAATCTAAAATGTCCGTCATTTGATGGTTTTTCTCTCAGTCAAACAGTTCCAAACAGATCCAGAGGTGTCAGGTTAAAAATGTTCGATCCACTTAAAATCAAATGCATTACTGGTGTGTTTTCCAAGAGGGAGAGTTCTTGATTAGGCAAAATAACTCTCCATCTAAAATGGCCCTTGTTAGACTGTTTTTTCCACTTATGGATGTTCTGACATAGGGGGTATAGCTCAGTGGTAGAGCATTTGACTGCAGATCAAGAGGTCCAAGGTTCAAATCCTAGTGCCCCCTTGAAGACATGTACTTTCTAAGTCTATCTTTACAGATGGAGTGCTATTTTTCAGGAGTTGTTACTCAATCTAAAATGTCCCGTATTAGATCTTTTTTCTCTCAGTCAGACAGTTCCAAACGATGTTGGAAGTGCAATAGACTGCAGATCAAGAGGTCCCAGATTCAAATTCTGGTGCCCCGTTAACTTCTTTGATATAAGGGGCAGCATTTTCACTTTTGGATGAATTGCGTGCCCATAGTGAACTGCCTCCTACTCTGTCTCAGATGCTAATATATGCATATTATAATTAATTTTGGATAGGAAACACTCTCAAGTTTCTAAACCTGTTTGAATGATGTCTGTGAGTATAACAGAACTCATATGGCAGGCAAAAACCTGAGAAGAAATCCAAACAGGAAGTGAAAATTCTGAGAGTGGTCGTTGTTAAAGTCATCGCCTATTCAATTCCCTGTAATATATGGATCTGTTTGCACTTCATACGCCTTCCACTAGATGTCAACAGTCAGTAGAACATGGAATGAAGCTGGGACCGGATGGGAGGGGAATGAGAGAAGTTAAAATCAAGTGCTTTCTAAGTGTATCTTGACGGTTGGAGTAATCTTTTTTAGATTATGTTACTCAATCTAAAATGTCCGTCATTTGATGGTTTTTCTCTCAGTCAAACAGTTCCCAACAGAGTGGGTAGTGTTTTACTCTTGAGATCCAGAGGTGTCAGGTTAAAAATGTTCGATCCACTTAAAATCAAATGCATTACTGGTGTGTTTTCCAAGAGGGAGAGTTCTTGATTAGGCAAAATAACTCTCCATCTAAAATGGCCCTTGTTAGACCGTTTTTTCCACTTATGGTTGTTCTGACATAGGGGGTATAGCTCAGTGGTAGAGCATTTGACTGCAGCTCAAGAGGTCCCAGGTTTAAATCCTAGTGCCCCCTTAAAGACATGTACTTTCTAAGTCTATCTTTAGAGATGGAGTGCTATTTTTCAGGAGTTGTTACTCAATCTAAAATGTCCCGTATTAGATCTTTTTTTCTCTCAGTCAGACAGTTCCAAACGAAGTTGGAAGTGCAATAGACTGCAGATCAAGAGGTCCCAGATTCAAATTCTGGTGCCCCGTTAACTTCTTTGATATAGGGGGCAGCATTTTCACTTTTGGATGAATTGCGTGCCCATAGTGAACTGCCTCCTACTCTGTCTCAGATGCTAATATATGCATATTATAATTAATTTTGGATAGGAAACACTCTCAAGTTTCTAAACCTGTTTGAATGATGTCTGTGAGTATAACAGAACTCATATGGCAGGCAAAAACCTGAGAAGAAATCCAAACAGGAAGTGAAAATTCTGAGAGTGGTCGTTGTTAAAGTCATCGCCTATTCAATTCCCTGTAATATATGGATCTGTTTGCACTTCATACGCCTTCCACTAGATGTCAACAGTCAGTAGAACATGGAATGAAGCTGGGACCGGATGGGAGGGGAATGAGAGAAGTTAAAATCAAGTGCTTTCTAAGTGTATCTTGACGGTTGGAGTAATCTTTTTTAGATTATGTTACTCAATCTAAAATGTCCGTCATTTGATGGTTTTTCTCTCAGTCAAACAGTTCCCAACAGAGTGGGTAGTGTTTTACTCTTGAGATCCAGAGGTGTCAGGTTAAAAATGTTCGATCCACTTAAAATCAAATGCATTACTGGTGTGTTTTCCAAGAGGGAGAGTTCTTGATTAGGCAAAATAACTCTCCATCTAAAATGGCCCTTGTTAGACCGTTTTTTCCACTTATGGTTGTTCTGACATAGGGGGTATAGCTCAGTGGTAGAGCATTTGACTGCAGCTCAAGAGGTCCCAGGTTTAAATCCTAGTGCCCCCTTAAAGACATGTACTTTCTAAGTCTATCTTTAGAGATGGAGTGCTATTTTTCAGGAGTTGTTACTCAATCTAAAATGTCCCGTATTAGATCTTTTTTTCTCTCAGTCAGACAGTTCCAAACGAAGTTGGAAGTGCAATAGACTGCAGATCAAGAGGTCCCAGATTCAAATTCTGGTGCCCCGTTAACTTCTTTGATATAGGGGGCAGCATTTTCACTTTTGGATGAATTGCGTGCCCATAGTGAACTGCCTCCTACTCTGTCTCAGATGCTAATATATGCATATTATAATTAATTTTGGATAGGAAACACTCTCAAGTTTCTAAAACTGTTTGAATGATGTCTGTGAGTATAACATAACTCATATGGCAGGCAGAAACCTGAGAAGAAATCCAAACAGGAAGTGAAAATTCTGAGAGTGGTCGTTGTTAACTTCTTGCAACTATAGGGGGTGCTGTTCTGCATTAGCATATTTGGGTCTCCAAATTAAACTGCCTCGTGCTAAATTCTTGATCGTACAATATGCATATTATTGTTATTATTGGATAGAAAACACCTTCTAGTTTCTATAGAAGTTGGAATTTTGTCTCTGAGTGGTACAGAACAATATCTACAGCACTTTTCATGACAGGCGTCAGATTTCAGAATTTTTTACCCCTGATCTGGAGTCTGTTTTTAAGGCGACAGTGAATGCTATGAAGAAACCGACACTGCCTACGTCTTCCTCTGGGTGTCTGTACGTCATCACGTTTTGAATGGAGTCTATTGCACAATCCCAGCCCATATAAAACCACAAAACGTGGGACTACCTTTCTCTCTCTCCGCGCGCCACAAGCAAGATAGGCATCGGACCTGCCTCATTCCAAATCGTTGTTTAACTAGTTAGATTTCTCCGGTCATGTTTTCAGTCGTTATAGTTGTTAAAAACATCATAATGTAGTTAATTTGAACCGTTTTATAGCAATTTATATCCGTTTAGTGCGATTTTGAGGAATTTCTTTGTCGTGCCCTTTTTAGCTTTGGAAACGTTTCGGGGTGTCGGTCGTTGGTGGTGGACATTTCGAAGGACAGAGGACATCTATCGACCAAAAGACGTTTATAACATAGAAAGGATACATTGCCCAAGAATATGATGGAAGAACAGCTCAAAGTAAGCAATATTTAATATGATAAATTGTTGTTCTGTCGAAATATTTTAAACGCATATTTCGCCATTTTGTTTGTTATCGCGTCACTTGGCGAACCCTGTATTGAAAAGTAAGGATAATTTTAAAAATGTAAGTCAGCGGTTGCATTAAGAACTAATTTGTCTTTCGATTCCTGTCAACCCTGTATTTTTTAGTCAAGTATATGATTAGCTTTCAATTAAACTAGATCACTCTGATAGATGACGTCAGACATATTGAGGCTTGATTTCCTAGTATTTTTATTGTGTAACCACGGTTTTGTATGGCTAAATATGCACCTTTTCGAACAAACTGTATATGTATGTTGTAAAATGATGTTACAGGAGTGTCATCTGAAGAATTCTGAGAAGGTTAGTGAAAAAATTAATATATTTTGGCGGTGATTACGTTATAGCGCTCTTTGGCTGGAATCGATGCTCTGGTAACGTTTGCACATGTGGTATGCTAACTTATCGATTTATTGTGTTTTCGCTGAAAAACGCTTAGAAAATCTGAAATATGGTCTGAAATCACAAGAACTGGGTCTTTCCATTGCTATGCTTTGTCTATTTTTATGAAATGTTTTATGATGAGTAAATTGGTCATACACGTTGCTCTATCTAGTAATTCTAGTCGATTTGTGATGGTCGGTGCAATTGTAAACTGTGATTTCTACCTGAAATATGCACTTTTTTCTAACAACACCTATCCTATACCATAAATATGTTATCAGACTGTCATCTGAAGAGGTTTTTTATAGGTTATTGGCTATCAATATCTTAGTTTAGCCGAATTGGTGATAGCACCTGAAGGAGTAAGAAACTGATGGAGTTAGAAAAGTGGTGTATTTTGCTAACGTGTTTAGCTAATAGATTTACATATTGTGTCTTCCCTGTAAAACATTTGAAAAATCTGAAATGGTGGCTTTATTCACAAGATCTGTATCTTTCATCTGGTGTCTTGGACTTGTGATTTAATGATATTTAGATGCTACTATCTACTTGTGAAGCTATGCTAGCTATGCTAATCAGTGTGTGGGGGGGGTGGGGGGTGATCCTGGACCCGGGGTAGAGGCTCGTGAAAGGTTAAAGTCATCGCCTATTCAATTCCCTGTAATATATGGATCTGTTTGCACTTCATACGCCTTCCACTAGATGTCAACAGTCAGTAGAACATGGAATGAAGCTGGGACCGGATGGGAGGGGAATGAGAGAAGTTAAAATCAAGTGCTTTCTAAGTGTATCTTGACGGTTGGAGTAATCTTTTTTAGATTATGTTACTCAATCTAAAATGTCCGTCATTTGATGGTTTTTCTCTCAGTCAAACAGTTCCAAACAGATCCAGAGGTGTCAGGTTAAAAATGTTCGATCCACTTAAAATCAAATGCATTACTGGTGTGTTTTCCAAGAGGGAGAGTTCTTGATTAGGCAAAATAACTCTCCATCTAAAATGGCCCTTGTTAGACTGTTTTTTCCACTTATGGATGTTCTGACATAGGGGGTATAGCTCAGTGGTAGAGCATTTGACTGCAGATCAAGAGGTCCCAGGTTCAAATCCTAGTGCCCCCTTGAAGACATGTACTTTCTAAGTCTATCTTTAGAGATGGAGTGCTATTTTTCAGGAGTTGTTACTCAATCTAAAATGTCCCGTATTAGATCTTTTTTCTCTCAGTCAGACAGTTCCAAACGAAGTTGGAAGTGCAATAGACTGCAGATCAAGAGGTCCCAGATTCAAATTCTGGTGCCCCGTAAACTTCTTTGATATAGGGGGCAGCATTTTCACTTTTGGATGAATTGCGTGCCCATAGTGAACTGCCTCCTACTCTGTCCCAGATGCTAATATATGCATATTATAATTAATTTTGGATAGAAAACACTCTCAAGTTTCTAAAACTGTTTGAATGATGTCTGTGAGTATAACAGAACTCATATGGCTGGCAAAAACCTGAGAAAAAATCCAAACAGGAAGTGAAAATTCTGAGAGTGGTCGTTGTTAAAGTCATCGCCTATTCAATTCCCTGTAATATATGGATCTGTTTGCACTTCATACGCCTTCCACTAGATGTCAACAGTCAGTAGAACATGGAATGAAGCTGGGACCGGATGGGAGGGGAATGAGAGAAGTTAAAATCAAGTGCTTTCTAAGTGTATCTTGACGGTTGGAGTAATCTTTTTTAGATTATGTTACTCAATCTAAAATGTCTGTCATTTGATGGTTTTTCTCTCAGTCAAACAGTTCCCAACAGAGTGGGTCGTGTTTTACTCTTGAGATCCAGAGGTGTCAGGTTAAAAATGTTCGATCCACTTAAAATCAAATGCATTACTGGTGTGTTTTCCAAGAGGGAGAGTTCTTGATTAGGCAAAATAACTCTCCATCTAAAATGGCCCTTGTTAGACCGTTTTTTCCACTTATGGTTGTTCTGACATAGGGGGTATAGCTCAGTGGTAGAGCATTTGACTGCAGATCAAGAGCTCCCAGGTTCAAATCCTAGTGCCCCCTTAAAGACATGTACTTTCTAAGTCTATCTTTAGAGATGGAGTGCTATTTTTCAGGAGTTGTTACTCAATCTAAAATGTCCCGTATTAGATATTTTTTCTCTCAGTCAGACAGTTCCAAACGAAGTTGGAAGTGCAATAGACTGCAGATCAAGAGGTCCCAGATTCAAATTCTGGTGCCCCGTTAACTTCTTTGATATAGGGGGCAGCATTTTCACTTTTGGATGAATTGCGTGCCCATAGTGAACTGCCTCCTACTCTGTCTCAGATGCTAATATATGCATATTATAATTAATTTTGGATAGGAAACACTCTCAAGTTTCTAAAACTGTTTGAATGATGTCTGTGAGTATAACAGAACTCATATGGCAGGCAAAAACCTGAGAACAAATCCAAACAGGAAGTGAAAATTCTGAGAGTGGTCGTTGTTAAAGTCATCGCCTATTCAATTCCCTGTAATATATGGATCTGTTTGCACTTCATACGCCTTCCACTAGATGTCAACAGTCAGTAGAACATGGAATGAAGCTGGGACCGGATGGGAGGGGAATGAGAGAAGTTAAAATCAAGTGCTTTCTAAGTGTATCTTGACGGTTGGAGTAATCTTTTTTAGATTATGTTACTCAATCTAAAATGTCCGTCATTTGATGTTTTTTCTCTCAGTCAAACAGTTCCAAACAGATCCAGAGGTGTCAGGTTAAAAATGTTCGATCCACTTAAAATCAAATGCATTACTGGTGTGTTTTCCAAGAGGGAGAGTTCTTGATTAGGCAAAATAACTCTCCATCTAAAATGGCCCTTGTTAGACCGTTTTTTCCACTTATGGTTGTTCTGCCATAGGGGGTATAGCTCAGTGGTAGAGCATTTGACTGCAGATCAAGAGGTCCCAGGTTCAAATCCTAGTGCCCCCTTGAAGACATGTACTTTCTAAGTCTATCATTAGAGATGGAGTGCTATTTTTCAGGAGTTGTTACTCAATCTAAAATGTCCCGTATTAGATCTTTTTTCTCTCAGTCAGACAGTTCCAAACGAAGTTGGAAGTGCAATAGACTGCAGATCAAGAGGTCCCAGATTCAAATTCTGGTGCCCCGTAAACTTCTTTGATATAGGGGGCAGCCTTTTCACTTTTGGATGAATTGCGTGCCCATAGTGAACTGCCTCCTACTCTGTCCCAGATGCTAATATATGCATATTATAATTCATTTTGGATAGGAAACACTCTCAAGTTTCTAAAACTGTTTGAATGATGTCTGTGAGTATAACAGAACTCATATGGCTGGCAAACACCTGAGAAAAAATCCAAACAGGAAGTGAAAATTCTGAGAGTGGTCGTTGTTAAAGTCATCGCCTATTCAATTCCCTGTAATATATGGATCTGTTTGCACTTCATACGCCTTCCACTAGATGTCAACAGTCAGTAGAACATGGAATGAAGCTGGGACCGGATGGGAGGGGAATGAGAGAAGTTAAAATCAAGTGCTTTCTAAGTGTATCTTGACGGTTGGAGTAATCTTTTTTAGATTATGTTACTCAATCTAAAATGTCCGTCATTTGATGGTTTTTCTCTCAGTCAAACAGTTCCCAACAGAGTGGGTCGTGTTTTACTCTTGAGATCCAGAGGTGTCAGGTTAAAAATGTTCGATCCACTTAAAATCAAATGGATTACTGGTGTGTTTTCCAAGAGGGAGAGTTCTTGATTAGGCAAAATAACTCTCCATCTAAAATGGCCCTTGTTAGACCGTTTTTTCCACTTATGGTTGTTCTGACATAGGGGGTATAGCTCAGTGGTAGAGCATTTGACTGCAGATCAAGAGGTCCCAGGTTCAAATCCTAGTGCCCCCTTAAAGACATGTACTTTCTAAGTCTATCTTTAGAGATGGAGTGCTATTTTTCAGGAGTTGTTACTCAATCTAAAATGTCCCGTATTAGATCTTTTTTCTCTCAGTCAGACAGTTCCAAACGAAGTTGGAAGTGCAATAGACTGCAGATCAAGAGGTCCCAGATTCAAATTTTGGTGCCCCTTTAACTTCTTTGATATAGGGGGCAGCATTTTCACTTTTGGATGAATTGCGTGCCCATAGTGAACTGCCTCCTACTCTGTCTCAGATGCTAATATATGCATATTATAATTAATTTTGGATAGGAAACACTCTCAAGTTTCTAAAACTGTTTGAATGATGTCTGTGAGTATAACATAACTCATATGGCAGGCAAAAACCTGAGAAGAAATCCAAACAGGAAGTGTAAATTCTGAGAGTGGTCGTTGTTAAAGTCATCGCCTATTCAATTCCCTGTAATATATGGATCTGTTTGCACTTCATACGCCTTCCACTAGATGTCAACAGTCAGTAGAACATGGAATGAAGCTGGGACCGGATGGGAGGGGAATGAGAGAAGTTAAAATCAAGTGCTTTCTAAGTGTATCTTGACGGTTGGAGTAATCTTTTTTAGATTATGTTACTCAATCTAAAATGTCCGTCATTTGATGGTTTTTCTCTCAGTCAAACAGTTCCAAACAGATCCAGAGGTGTCAGGTTAAAAATGTTCGATCCACTTAAAATCAAATGCATTACTGGTGTGTTTTCCAAGAGGGAGAGTTCTTGATTAGGCAAAATAACTCTCCATCTAAAATGGCCCTTGTTAGACTGTTTTTTCCACTTATGGATGTTCTGACATAGGGGGTATAGCTCAGTGGTAGAGCATTTGACTGCAGATCAAGAGGTCCCAGGTTCAAATCCTAGTGCCCCCTTGAAGACATGTACTTTCTAAGTCTATCTTTAGAGATGGAGTGCTATTTTTCAGGAGTTGTTACTCAATCTAAAATGTCCCGTATTAGATCTTTTTTCTCTCAGTCAGACAGTTCCAAACGAAGTTGGAAGTGCAATAGACTGCAGATCAAGAGGTCCCAGATTCAAATTCTGGTGCCCCGTAAACTTCTTTGATATAGGGGGCAGCATTTTCACTTTTGGATGAATTGCGTGCCCATAGTGAACTGCCTCCTACTCTGTCTCAGATGCTAATATATGCATATTATAATTAATTTTGGATAGGAAACACTCTCAAGTTTCTAAAACTGTTTGAATGATGTCTGTGAGTATAACATAACTCATATGGCAGGCAAAAACCTGAGAAGAAATCCAAACAGGAAGTGAAAATTCTGAGAGTGGTCGTTGTTAAAGTCATCGCCTATTCAATTCCCTGTAATATATGGATCTGTTTGCACTTCATACGCCTTCCACTAGATGTCAACAGTCAGTAGAACATGGAATGAAGCTGGGACCGGATGGGAGGGGAATGAGAGAAGTTAAAATCAAGTGCTTTCTAAGTGTATCTTGACGGTTGGAGTAATCTTTTTTAGATTATGTTACTCAATCTAAAATGTCCGTCATTTGATGGTTTTTCTCTCAGTCAAACAGTTCCAAACAGAGTGGGTATTGTTTTACTCTTGAGATCCAGAGGTGTCAGGTTAAAAATGTTCGATCCACTTAAAATCAAATGCATTACTGGTGTGTTTTCCAAGAGGGAGAGTTCTTGATTAGGCAAAATAACTCTCCATCTAAAATGGCCCTTGTTAGACTGTTTTTTCCACTTATGGATGTTCTGACATAGGGGGTATAGCTCAGTGGTAGAGCATTTGACTGCAGATCAAGAGGTCCCAGGTTCAAATCCTAGTGCCCCCTTGAAGACATGTACTTTCTAAGTCTATCTTTAGAGATGGAGTGCTATTTTTCAGGAGTTGTTACTCAATCTAAAATGTCCCGTATTAGATCTTTTTTCTCTCAGTCAGACAGTTCCAAACGAAGTTGGAAGTGCAATAGACTGCAGATCAAGAGGTCCCAGATTCAAATTTTGGTGCCCCTTTAACTTCTTTGATATAGGGGGCAGCATTTTCACTTTTGGATGAATTGCGTGCCCATAGTGAACTGCCTCCTACTCTGTCTCAGATGCTAATATATGCATATTATAATTAATTTTGGATAGGAAACACTCTCAAGTTTCTAAAACTGTTTGAATGATGTCTGTGAGTATAACATAACTCATATGGCAGGCAAAAACCTGAGAAGAAATCCAAACAGGAAGTGTAAATTCTGAGAGTGGTCGTTGTTAAAGTCATCGCCTATTCAATTCCCTGTAATATATGGATCTGTTTGCACTTCATACGCCTTCCACTAGATGTCAACAGTCAGTAGAACATGGAATGAAGCTGGGACCGGATGGGAGGGGAATGAGAGAAGTTAAAATCAAGTGCTTTCTAAGTGTATCTTGACGGTTGGAGTAATCTTTTTTAGATTATGTTACTCAATCTAAAATGTCCGTCATTTGATGGTTTTTCTCTCAGTCAAACAGTTCCAAACAGATCCAGAGGTGTCAGGTTAAAAATGTTCGATCCACTTAAAATCAAATGCATTACTGGTGTGTTTTCCAAGAGGGAGAGTTCTTGATTAGGCAAAATAACTCTCCATCTAAAATGGCCCTTGTTAGACTGTTTTTTCCACTTATGGATGTTCTGACATAGGGGGTATAGCTCAGTGGTAGAGCATTTGACTGCAGAACAAGAGGTCCCAGGTTCAAATCCTAGTGCCCCCTTGAAGACATGTACTTTCTAAGTCTATCTTTAGAGATGGAGTGCTATTTTTCAGGAGTTGTTACTCAATCTAAAATGTCCCGTATTAGATCTTTTTTCTCTCAGTCAGACAGTTCCAAACGAAGTTGGAAGTGCAATAGACTGCAGATCAAGAGGTCCCAGATTCAAATTCTGGTGCCCCGTAAACTTCTTTGATATAGGGGGCAGCATTTTCACTTTTGGATGAATTGCGTGCCCATAGTGAACTGCCTCCTACTCTGTCTCAGATGCTAATATATGCATATTATAATTAATTTTGGATAGGAAACACTCTCAAGTTTCTAAAACTGTTTGAATGATGTCTGTGAGTATAACATAACTCATATGGCAGGCAAAAACCTGAGAAGAAATCCAAACAGGAAGTGAAAATTCTGAGAGTGGTCGTTGTTAAAGTCATCGCCTATTCAATTCCCTGTAATATATGGATCTGTTTGCACTTCATACGCCTTCCACTAGATGTCAACAGTCAGTAGAACATGGAATGAAGCTGGGACCGGATGGGAGGGGAATGAGAGAAGTTAAAATCAAGTGCTTTCTAAGTGTATCTTGACGGTTGGAGTAATCTTTTTTAGATTATGTTACTCAATCTAAAATGTCCGTCATTTGATGGTTTTTCTCTCAGTCAAACAGTTCCAAACAGAGTGGGTATTGTTTTACTCTTGAGATCCAGAGGTGTCAGGTTAAAAATGTTCGATCCACTTAAAATCAAATGCATTACTGGTGTGTTTTCCAAGAGGGAGAGTTCTTGATTAGGCAAAATAACTCTCCATCTAAAATGGCCCTTGTTAGACTGTTTTTTCCACTTAAGGATGTTCTGACATAGGGGGTATAGCTCAGTGGTAGAGCATTTGACTGCAGATCAAGAGGTCCCAGGTTCAAATCCTAGTGCCCCCTTGAAGACATGTACTTTCTAAGTCTATCTTTAGAGATGGAGTGCTATTTTTCAGGAGTTGTTACTCAATCTAAAATGTCCCGTATTAGATCTTTTTTCTCTCAGTCAGACAGTTCCAAACGAAGTTGGAAGTGCAATAGACTGCAGATCAAGAGGTCCCAGATTCAAATTCTGGTGCCCCGTAAACTTCTTTGATATAGGGGGCAGCATTTTCACTTTTGGATGAATTGCGTGCCCATAGTGAACTGCCTCCTACTCTGTCCCAGATGCTAATATATGCATATTATAATTAATTTTGGATAGAAAACACTCTCAAGTTTCTAAAACTGTTTGAATGATGTCTGTGAGTATAACAGAACTCATATGGCTGGCAAAAACCTGAGAAAAAATCCAAACAGGAAGTGAAAATTCTGAGAGTGGTCGTTGTTAAAGTCATCGCCTATTCAATTCCCTGTAATATATGGATCTGTTTGCACTTCATACGCCTTCCACTAGATGTCAACAGTCAGTAGAACATGGAATGAAGCTGGGACCGGATGGGAGGGGAATGAGAGAAGTTAAAATCAAGTGCTTTCTAAGTGTATCTTGACGGTTGGAGTAATCTTTTTTAGATTATGTTACTCAATCTAAAATGTCCGTCATTTGATGGTTTTTCTCTCAGTCAAACAGTTCCCAACAGAGTGGGTCGTGTTTTACTCTTGAGATCCAGAGGTGTCAGGTTAAAAATGTTCGATCCACTTAAAATCAAATGCATTACTGGTGTGTTTTCCAAGAGGGACAGTTCTTGATTAGGCAAAATAACTCTCCATCTAAAATGGCCCTTGTTAGACCGTTTTTTCCACTTATGGTTGTTCTGACATAGGGGGTATAGCTCAGTGGTAGAGCATTTGACTGCAGATCAAGAGGTCCCAGGTTCAAATCCTAGTGCCCCCTTAAAGACATGTACTTTCTAAGTCTATCTTTAGAGATGGAGTGCTATTTTTCAGGAGTTGTTACTCAATCTAAAATGTCCCGTATTAGATATTTCTTCTCTCAGTCAGACAGTTCCAAACGAAGTTGGAAGTGCAATAGACTGCAGATCAAGAGGTCCCAGATTCAAATTCTGGTGCCCCGTTAACTTCTTTGATATAGGGGGCAGCATTTTCACTTTTGGATGAATTGCGTGCCCATAGTGAACTGCCTCCTACTCTGTCTCAGATGCTAATATATGCATATTATAATTAATTTTGGATAGGAAACACTCTCAAGTTTCTAAAACTGTTTGAATGATGTCTGTGAGTATAACAGAACTCATATGGCAGGCAAAAACCTGAGAAAAAATCCAAACAGGAAGTGAAAATTCTGAGAGTGGTCGTTGTTAAAGTCATCGCCTATTCAATTCCCTGTAATATATGGATCTGTTTGCACTTCATACGCCTTCCACTAGATGTCAACAGTCAGTAGAACATGGAATGAAGCTGGGACCGGATGGGAGGGGAATGAGAGAAGTTAAAATCAAGTGCTTTCTAAGTGTATCTTGACGGTTGGAGTAATCTTTTTTAGATTATGTTACTCAATCTAAAATGTCCGTCATTTGATGGTTTTTCTCTCAGTCAAACAGTTCCAAACAGAGTGGGTATTGTTTTACTCTTGAGATCCAGAGGTGTCAGGTTAAAAATGTTCGATCCACTTAAAATCAAATGCATTACTGGTGTGTTTTCCAAGAGGGACAGTTCTTGATTAGGCAAAATAACTCTCCATCTAAAATGGCCCTTGTTAGACTGTTTTTTCCACTTATGGATGTTCTGACATAGGGGGTATAGCTCAGTGGTAGAGCATTTGACTGCAGATCAAGAGGTCCCAGGTTCAGATCCTAGTGCCCCCTTGAAGACATGTACTTTCTAAGTCTATCTTTAGAGATGGAGTGCTATTTTTCAGGAGTTGTTACTCAATCTAAAATGTCCCGTATTAGATCTTTTTTCTCTCAGTCAGACAGTTCCAAACGAAGTTGGAAGTGCAATGGACTGCAGATCAAGAGGTCCCAGATTCAAATTCTGGTGCCCCGTAAACTTCTTTGATATAGGGGGCAGCATTTTCACTTTTGGATGAATTGCGTGCCCATAGTGAACTGCCTCCTACTCTGTCTCAGATGCTAATATATGCATATTATAATTAATTTTGGATAGGAAACACTCTCAAGTTTCTAAAACTGTTTGAATGATGTCTGTGAGTATAACATAACTCATATGGCAGGCAAAAACCTGAGAAGAAATCCAAACAGGAAGTGAAAATTCTGAGAGTGGTCGTTGTTAAAGTCATCGCCTATTCAATTCCCTGTAATATATGGATCTGTTTGCACTTCATACGCCTTCCACTAGATGTCAACAGTCAGTAGAACATGGAATGAAGCTGGGACCGGATGGGAGGGGAATGAGAGAAGTTAAAATCAAGTGCTTTCTAAGTGTATCTTGACGGTTGGAGTAATCTTTTTTAGATTATGTTACTCAATCTAAAATGTCCGTCATTTGATGGTTTTTCTCTCAGTCAAACAGTTCCAAACAGAGTGGGTATTGTTTTACTCTTGAGATCCAGAGGTGTCAGGTTAAAAATGTTCGATCCACTTAAAATCAAATGCATTACTGGTGTGTTTTCCAAGAGGGAGAGTTCTTGATTAGGCAAAATAACTCTCCATCTAAAATGGCCCTTGTTAGACTGTTTTTTCCACTTATGGATGTTCTGAGATAGGTGGTATAGCTCAGTGGTAGAGCAATTGACTGCAGATCAAGAGGTCCCAGGTTCAAATCCTAGTGCCCCCTTGAAGACATGTACTTTCTAAGTGTATCTTTAGAGATGGAGTGCTATTTTTCAGGAGTTGTTACTCAATCTAAAATGTCCCGTATTAGATCTTTTTTCTCTCAGTCAGACAGTTCCAAACGAAGTTGGAAGTGCAATAGACTGCAGATCAAGAGGTCCCAGATTCAAATTCTGGTGCCCCGTAAACTTCTTTGATATAGGGGGCAGCATTTTCACTTTTGGATGAATTGCGTGCCCATAGTGAACTGCCTCCTACTCTGTCTCAGATGCTAATATATGCATATTATAATTAATTTTGGATAGGAAACACTCTCAAGTTTCTAAAACTGTTTGAATGATGTCTGTGAGTATAACATAACTCATATGGCAGGCAAAAACCTGAGAAGAAATCCAAACAGGAAGTGAAAATTCTGAGAGTGGTCGTTGTTAAAGTCATCGCCTATTCAATTCCCTGTAATATATGGATCTGTTTGCACTTCATACGCCTTCCACTAGATGTCAACAGTCAGTAGAACATGGAATGAAGCTGGGACCGGATGGGAGGGGAATGAGAGAAGTTAAAATCAAGTGCTTTCTAAGTGTATCTTGACGGTTGGAGTAATCTTTTTTAGATTATGTTACTCAATCTAAAATGTCCGTCATTTGATGGTTTTTCTCTCAGTCAAACAGTTCCAAACAGAGTGGGTATTGTTTTACTCTTGAGATCCAGAGGTGTCAGGTTAAAAATGTTCGATCCACTTAAAATCAAATGCATTACTGGTGTGTTTTCCAAGAGGGAGAGTTCTTGATTAGGCAAAATAACTCTCCATCTAAAATGGCCCTTGTTAGACTGTTTTTTCCACTTATGGATGTTCTGACATAGGTGGTATAGCTCAGTGGTAGAGCATTTGACTGCAGATCAAGAGGTCCCAGGTTCAAATCCTAGTGCCCCCTTGAAGACATGTACTTTCTAAGTCAATCTTTAGAGATGGAGTGCTATTTTTCAGGAGTTGTTACTCAATCTAAAATGTCCCGTATTAGATCTTTTTTCTCTCAGTCAGACAGTTCCAAACGAAGTTGGAAGTGCAATAGACTGCAGATCAAGAGGTCCCAGATTCAAATTCTGGTGCCCCGTAAACTTCTTTGATATAGGGGGCAGCATTTTCACTTTTGGATGAATTGCGTGCCCATAGTGAACTGCCTCCTACTCTGTCTCAGATGCTAATATATGCATATTATAATTAATTTTGGATAGGAAACACTCTCAAGTTTCTAAAACTGTTTGAATGATGTCTGTGAGTATAACATAACTCATATGGCAGGCAAAAACCTGAGAAGAAATCCAAACAGGAAGTGAAAATTCTGAGAGTGGTCGTTGTTAAAGTCATCGCCTATTCAATTCCCTGTAATATATGGATCTGTTTGCACTTCATACGCCTTCCACTAGATGTCAACAGTCAGTAGAACATGGAATGAAGCTGGGACCGGATGGGAGGGGAATGAGAGAAGTTAAAATCAAGTGCTTTCTAAGTGTATCTTGACGGTTGGAGTAATCTTTTTTAGATTATGTTACTCAATCTAAAATGTCCGTCATTTGATGGTTTTTCTCTCAGTCAAACAGTTCCAAACAGAGTGGGTATTGTTTTACTCTTGAGATCCAGAGGTGTCAGGTTAAAAATGTTCGATCCACTTAAAATCAAATGCATTACTGGTGTGTTTTCCAAGAGGGAGAGTTCTTGATTAGGCAAAATAACTCTCCATCTAAAATGGCCCTTGTTAGACTGTTTTTTCCACTTATGGATGTTCTGACATAGGGGGTATAGCTCAGTGGTAGAGCATTTGACTGCAGATCAAGAGGTCCCAGGTTCAAATCCTAGTGCCCCCTTGAAGACATGTACTTTCTAAGTCTATCTTTAGAGATGGAGTGCTATTTTTCTGGAGTTGTTACTCAATCTAAAATGTCCCGTATTAGATATTTTTTCTCTCAGTCAGACAGTTCCAAACGAAGTTGGAAGTGCAATAGACTGCAGATCAAGAGGTCCCAGATTCAAATTCTGGTGCCCCCTTAAAGACATGTACTTTCTAAGTCTATCTTTAGAGATGGAGTGCTATTTTTCAGGAGTTGTTACTCAATCTAAAATGTCCCGTATTAGATCTTTTTTCTCTCAGTCAGACAGTTCCAAACGAAGTTGGAAGTGCAATAGACTGCAGATCAAGAGGTCCCAGATTCAAATTCTGGTGCCCCGTTAACTTCTTTGATATAGGGGGCAGCATTTTCACTTTTGGATGAATTGCGTGCCCATAGTGAACTGCCTCCTACTCTGTCTCAGATGCTAATATATGCATATTATAATTAATTTTGGATAGGAAACACTCTCAAGTTTCTAAAACTGTTTGAATGATGTCTGTGAGTATAACAGAACTCATATGGCAGGCAAAAACCTGAGAAAAAATCCAAACAGGAAGTGAAAATTCTGAGAGTGGTCGTTGTTAAAGTCATCGCCTATTCAATTCCCTGTAATATATGGATCTGTTTGCACTTCATACGCCTTCCACTAGATGTCAACAGTCAGTAGAACATGGAATGAAGCTGGGACCGGATGGGAGGGGAATGAGAGAAGTTAAAATCAAGTGCTTTCTAAGTGTATCTTGACGGTTGGAGTAATCTTTTTTAGATTATGTTACTCAATCTAAAATGTCCGTCATTTGATGGTTTTTCTCTCAGTCAAACAGTTCCAAACAGATCCAGAGGTGTCAGGTTAAAAATGTTCGATCCACTTAAAATCAAATGCATTACTGGTGTGTTTTCCAAGAGGGAGAGTTCTTGATTAGGCAAAATAACTCTCCATCTAAAATGGCCCTTGTTAGACTGTTTTTTCCACTTATGGATCTTCTGACATAGGGGGTATAGCTCAGTGGTAGAGCAGTTGACTGCAGATCAAGAGGTCCCAGGTTCAAATCCTAGTGCCCCCTTGAAGACATGTACTTTCTAAGGCTATCTTTAGAGATGGCGTGCTATTTTTCAGGAGTTGTTACTCAATCTAAAATGTCCCGTATTAGATCTTTTTTCTCTCAGTCAGACAGTTCCAAACGAAGTTGGAAGTGCAATAGACTGCAGATTAAGAGGTCCCAGATTCAAATTCTGGTGCCCCGTTAACTTCTTTGGTATAGGGGGCAGCATTTTCACTTTTGGATGAATTGCGTGCCCATAGTGAACTGCCTCATACTCTGTCCCAGATGCTAATATATGCATATTATTATTACTTTTGGATAGAAAACACTCTGAAGTTTCTAAACTGTTTGAATGATGTCTGTGAGTATAACAGAACTCATATGGCAGGCAAAAACCTGAGAAAAAATCCAAACAGGAAGTGAAAATGCTGAGAGTGGTCGTTGTTAAAGTCATCGCCTTTTCAATTCCCTGTAATATATGGATCTGGTTGCACTTCATACGCCTTCCACTAGATGTCAACAGTCAGTAGAACATGGAATGAAGCTGGGACCGGATGGGAGGGGAATGAGAGAAGTTAAAATCAAGTGCTTTCTAAGTGTATCTTGACGGTTGGAGTAATCTTTTTTAGATTATGTTACTCAATCTAAAATGTCCGTCATTAGATGTTTTTTCTCTCAGTCAAATAGTTCCAAACAGAGTGGGTAGTGTTTTACTCTTGAGATATAGAGGTGTCAGGTTAAAAATGTTCGATCCACTTGAAATCAAATGCATTACTGGTGTGTTTTCCAAGAGGGAGAGTTCTTGATTAGGCAAAATAACTCTCCATCTAAAATGGCCCTTGTTAGACCATTTTTTCCTCTTATAGAGTATCTGACATAGGGGGTATAGCTCAGTGGTAGAGCATTTGACCGCAGATGAAGAGGTCCCAGGTTCAAATCCTAGTTCCCCCTTGAAGACATGTACTTTCTAAGTCTATCTTTAGAGATGGAGTGCTATTTTTCAGGAGTTGTTACTCAATCTAAAATGTCCCTCATTAGATGTTTTTTTCTCTCAGTCAGACAGTTCCAAACGAAGTTGGAAGTGCAATAGACTGCAGATCAAGAGGTCCCAGATTCAAATTCTGGTGCCCCGTTAACTTCTTTGATATAGGGGGCAGCATTTTCACTTTTGGATGAATTGCGTGCCCATAGTGAACTGCCTCCTACTCTGTCCCAGATGCTAATATATGCATATTATTATTACTATTGGATAGAAAACACTCTAAAGTTTCTAAACTGTTTGAATGATGTCTGTGAGTATAACAGAACTCATATGCAGGCAAAAACCTGAGAAAAAATCCAAACAGGAAGTGAAAATTCTGATAGTGGTCATTGTTAAAGTCATCGCCTATTCAATTCCCTGTAATATATGGATCTGTTTGCACTTCATACGCCTTCCACTAGATGTCAACAGTCAGTAGAACATGGATTGAGCTGGGACCGGATAGGAGGGGAATGAGAGAAGTTAAAATCAAGTGCTTTCTAAGTGTATCTTGACCGTTGGAGTAATCTTTTTTAGATTATGTTACTCAATCTAAAATGTCCGTCATTAGATGTTTTTTCTCTCAGTCAAATAGTTCCAAACAGAGTGGGTAGTGTTTTACTCTTGAGATATAGAGGTGTCAGGTTAAAAATGTTCGATCCACTTGAAATCAAATGCATTACTGGTGTGTTTTCCAAGAGGGAGAGTTCTTGATTAGGCAAAATAACTCTCCATCTAAAATGGCCCTTGTTAGACCATTTTTTCCTCTTATAGAGTATCTGACATAGGGGGTATAGCTCAGTGGTAGAGCATTTGACCGCAGATGAAGAGGTCCCAGGTTCAAATCCTAGTTCCCCCTTGAAGACATGTACTTTCTAAGTCTATCTTTAGAGATGGAGTGCTATTTTTCAGGAGTTGTTACTCAATCTAAAATGTCCCTCATTAGATGTTTTTTTCTCTCAGTCAGACAGTTCCAAACGAAGTTGGAAGTGCAATAGACTGCAGATCAAGAGGTCCCAGATTCAAATTCTGGTGCCCCGTTAACTTCTTTGATATAGGGGGCAGCATTTTCACTTTTGGATGAATTGCGTGCCCATAGTGAACTGCCTCCTACTCTGTCCCAGATGCTAATATATGCATATTATTATTACTATTGGATAGAAAACACTCTAAAGTTTCTAAACTGTTTGAATGATGTCTGTGAGTATAACAGAACTCATATGCAGGCAAAAACCTGAGAAAAAATCCAAACAGGAAGTGAAAATTCTGATAGTGGTCATTGTTAAAGTCATCGCCTATTCAATTCCCTGTAATATATGGATCTGTTTGCACTTCATACGCCTTCCACTAGATGTCAACAGTCAGTAGAACATGGAATGAAGCTGGGACCGGATGGGAGGGGAATGAGAGAAGTTAAAATCAAGTGCTTTCTAAGTGTATCTTGACGGTTGGAGTAATCTTTTTTAGATTATGTTACTCAATCTAAAATGTCCGTCATTAGATGTTTTTTCTCTCAGTCAAATAGTTCCAAACAGAGTGGGTAGTGTTTTACTCTTGAGATCCAGAGGTGTCAGGTTAAAAATGTTCGATCCACTTGAAATCAAATGCATTACTGGTGTGTTTTCCAAGAGGGAGAGTTCTTGATTAGGCAAAATAACTCTCCATCTAAAATGGCCCTTGTTAGACAATTTTTTCCTCTTATAGAGTATCTGACATAGGGGGTATAGCTCAGTGGTAGAGCATTTGACCGCAGATGAAGAGGTCCCAGGTTCAAATCCTAGTTCCCCCTTGAAGACATGTACTTTCTAAGTCTATCTTTAGAGATGGAGTGCTATTTTTCAGGAGTTGTTACTCAATCTAAAATGTCCCTCATTAGATGTTTTTTTCTCTCAGTCAGACAGTTCCAAACGAAGTTGGAAGTGCAATAGACTGCAGATCAAGAGGTCCCAGATTCAAATTCTGGTGCCCCGTTAACTTCTTTGATATAGGGGGCAGCATTTTCACTTTTGGATGAATTGCGTGCCCATAGTGAACTGCCTCCTACTCTGTCCCAGATGCTAATATATGCATATTATTATTACTATTGGATAGAAAACACTCTCAAGTTTCTAAAACTGTTTGAATGATGTCTGTGAGTATAACAGAACTCATATGCAGGCAAAAACCTGAGAAAAAATCCAAACAGGAAGTGAAAATTCTGATAGTGGTCATTGTTAAAGTCATCGCCTATTCAATTCCCTGTAATATATGGATCTGTTTGCACTTCATACGCCTTCCACTAGATGTCAACAGTCAGTAGAACATGGAATGAAGCTGGGACCGGATGGGAGGGGAATGAGAGAAGTTAAAATCAAGTGCTTTCTAAGTGTATCTTGACGGTTGGAGTAATCTTTTTTAGATTATGTTACTCAATCTAAAATGTCCGTCATTAGATGTTTTTTCTCTCAGTCAAATAGTTCCAAACAGAGTGGGTAGTGTTTTACTCTTGAGATATAGAGGTGTCAGGTTAAAAATGTTCGATCCACTTGAAATCAAATGCATTACTGGTGTGTTTTCCAAGAGGGAGAGTTCTTGATTAGGCAAAATAACTCTCCATCTAAAATGGCCCTTGTTAGACCATTTTTTCCTCTTATAGAGTATCTGACATAGGGGGTATAGCTCAGTGGTAGAGCATTTGACCGCAGATGAAGAGGTCCCAGGTTCAAATCCTAGTTCCCCCTTGAAGACATGTACTTTCTAAGTCTATCTTTAGAGATGGAGTGCTATTTTTCAGGAGTTGTTACTCAATCTAAAATGTCCCTCATTAGATGTTTTTTTCTCTCAGTCAGACAGTTCCAAACGAAGTTGGAAGTGCAATAGACTGCAGATCAAGAGGTCCCAGATTCAAATTCTGGTGCCCCGTTAACTTCTTTGATATAGGGGGCAGCATTTTCACTTTTGGATGAATTGCGTGCCCATAGTGAACTGCCTCCTACTCTGTCCCAGATGCTAATATATGCATATTATTATTACTATTGGATAGAAAACACTCTAAAGTTTCTAAAACTGTTTGAATGATGTCTGTGAGTATAACAGAACTCATATGCAGGCAAAAACCTGAGAAAAAATCCAAACAGGAAGTGAAAATTCTGATAGTGGTCATTGTTAAAGTCATCGCCTATTCAATTCCCTGTAATATATGGATCTGTTTGCACTTCATACGCCTTCCACTAGATGTCAACAGTCAGTAGAACATGGATTGAGCTGGGACCGGATAGGAGGGGAATGAGAGAAGTTAAAATCAAGTGCTTTCTAAGTGTATCTTGACCGTTGGAGTAATCTTTTTTAGATTATGTTACTCAATCTAAAATGTCCGTCATTAGATGTTTTTTCTCTCAGTCAAACAGTTCCAAACAGAGTGGGTAGTGTTTTACTCTTGAGATCCAGAGATGTCAGGTTAAAAATGTTCGATCCACTTGAAATCAAATGCATTACTGGTGTGTTTTCCAAGAGGGAGAGTTCTTGATTAGGAGAAATAACTCTCCATCTAAAATGGCCCTTGTTAGACAGTTTTTTCATCTTATAGAAGTTCTGACAAAGGGGGTATAGCTCAGTGGTAGAGCATTTGACTGCAGATCAGGAGGTCCCAGGTTCAAATCCTTGTGCCCCCTTGAAGACTTGTACTTTCTAAGTCCATCTTTAGAGATGGAGTGCTATTTTTCAGGAGTTGTTACTCAATCTAAAATGTCCCTCATTAGATCTTTTTTCTCTCAGTCAGACAGTTCCAAACGAAGTTGGAAGTGCAATAGACTGCAGATCAAGAGGTCCCAGATTCAAATTCTGGTGCCCCGTTAACTTCTTTGATATAGGGGGCAGCATTTTCACTTTTGGATGAATTGCGGGTCCATAGTGATCTGCCTCCTAATCTGTCCCAGATGCTAATATATGCATATTATTATTACTTTTGGATAGAAAACACTCTGAAGTTTCTAAACTGTTTGAATGATGTCTGTGAGTATAACAGAACTCATATGGCAGGCAAAAACCGGAGAAAAAATCCAAACAGGAAGTGAAAATTCTGAGAGTGGTCGTTGTTAAAGTCTTCGCCTTTTCAATTCCCTGTAATATATGGATCTGTTTGCACTTCATACGCCTTCCACTAGATGTCAACAGTCAGTAGAACATGGAATGAAGCTGGGACCGGATGGGAGGGGAATGAGAGAAGTTAAAATCAAGTGCTTTCTAAGTATATCTTGACGGTTGGAGTAATCTTTTTTAGATTATGTTACTCAATCTAAAATGTCCGTCATTAGATGTTTTTTCTCTCAGTCAAATAGTTCCAAACAGAGTGGGTAGTGTTTTACTCTTGAGATCCAGAGGTGTCAGGTTAAAAATGTTCGATCCACTTGAAATCAAATGCATTACTGGTGTGTTTTCCAAGAGGGAGAGTTCTTGATTAGGCAAAATAACTCTCCATCTAAAATGGCCCTTGTTAGACAATGTTTTCCTCTTATAGAGTTTCTGACATAGGGGGTATAGCTCAGTGTTAGAGCATTTGACTGCAGATCAAGAGGTCCCAGGTTCAAATCCTTGTGCCCCCTTGAAGACATGTACTTTCTATGTCCATCTTTAGAGATGGAGTGCTATTTTTCAGGAGTTGTTACTCAATCTAAAATGTCCCGTATTAGATATTTTTTCTCTCAGTGAGACAGTTCCAAACGAAGTTGGAAGTGCAATAGACTGCAGATCAAGAGGTCCCAGATTCAAATTCTGGTGCCCCGTTAACCTTTCAGTAATACCCATCCCAGATCCGGGAGCATCCTCATCAAAAAAGCTGACTAGCGTAGCCTAGCCTAACGGGACAGGGATATCATATAATATAATTTTCATGAAATCACAAGTCCAATACAGCAAATGAAAGATAAACATCTTGTGAATCCAGCCATCATTTCCGATTTTTAAAATGTTTTACAGCGAAAACACAATATGTATTTCTATTAGCTAACCACAATAGCCAAAGACTCAACCGCATATGTTCACCATGTTTCTACCGCATAGGTAGCTTTCACAAAACCGACCAAATAGAGATATAATTAGTCACTAACCAAGAAACAACTTCATCATATGACAGTCTTATAACATGTTATACAATAAATTTATGTTTTGTTCGAAAATGTGCATATTTGAGGTATAAATCATAGTTTTACATTGCAGCTACCATCAAAACTAGCACCAAAGCAGCCAGAATAATTACAGAGAGCAACGTGAAATATATAAATACTCATCATAAAACATTTATGAAAAATACATGGTGTACAGCAAATGAAAGATAAACTTCTTGTGAATCCAGCCAATATTTCCGATTTTTTAAGTGTTTTACAGCGAAAACACAATATAGCATTATATTAGCTTACCACAATAGCCACACACAACCGCATTTATTCACCGCATAGATAGCATTCGCAAAAACCAGCAAAAGATATAAAATTAATCACTAACCTTGAAGAACTTCATCAGATGACAGTCTTATAACATCAGGTTATACAATACACTGATGTTTTGTTCGAAAATGTGCATATTTAGAGCT
Source organism: Salvelinus alpinus (assembly GCF_045679555.1). NCBI lineage: Eukaryota > Metazoa > Chordata > Actinopteri > Salmoniformes > Salmonidae > Salvelinus > Salvelinus alpinus. The sequence goes on from NC_092092.1 coordinate 42,766,221, forward strand.
GCAAACCGTGGTTATACATTGTGAAAATGTAGCAACATTTCCCCAGAATGTCAGGAGCTATTTTGGACACTCACCTAATCTGACCAAAGAACTCATCATAAACTTTACTAAAAAATACTTGTTGTATGGCAAATGAAAGATACACTGGTTCTTAATGCAACTGCCGTGTTAGATTTTTAAAAATAACTTTACCATAACAAACAGCTTGCGTTATTGCGAGACAGCGCCCGCAGAAACGGCGGAGAATAGAAATAACATTTTCCACAGAAATACGAAATAACATCATAAATTGTTCTTACTTTTGCTGAGCTTCCATCAGAATCTTGTACAAGGAGTCCTATTTCCAGAATAAATCGTTGTTTGGTTTTAGAATGTCCTTTTCTCCTGTCGAATTCGCGCCACAATGCTAGCCAAGCTTGGTGACGTTCCCAGTTTCTCTCGACGCAAAGAACGGAAAACTCCAAAAGTCCCAATAAACGTTGAATAATCTGATAAAACTCGGTTGAAAAAACATACTTTACGATGTTATTATCACATGTATCAAATAAAATCAGAGCCGGAAATATTAGCCGTGTATACCGAACGCTTATCAGAAGACAATATGGAGGTGCTTCGCGCGCCTAGGTAGAGAAAGGAAATTCCTGACCTGCCACTCCAAAAGCTCTTGTTCGACCTCAGATCAAGCTAGACACCCCATTCCACCTTCCACTGCCTGTTGACATCTAGTGGAAGGCGTATGAAGTGCCTTGATAAGTTCCTTTCCTGAGGATGGCTCACCTCTCACAGTTCTGGGTGACTTTAACCTCCCCACGTCTACCTTTGACTCATTCCTCTCTGCCTCCTTCTTTCCACTCCTCTCCTCTTTTGACCTCACCCTCTCACCTTCCCCCCCTACTCACAAGGCAGGCAATACGCTTGACCTCATCTTTACTAGATGCTGTTCTTCCACTAATCTCATTGCAACTCCCCTCCAAGTCTCCGACCACTACCTTGTATCCTTTTCCATCTCGCTCTCATCCAACACTTCCCACACTGCCCCTACTCGGATGGTATCGCGACGTCCCAACCTTCGCTCTCTCTCCCCCGCTACTCTCTCCTCTTCCATCCTATCATCTCTTCCCTCTGCTCAAACCTTCTCCAACCTATCTCCTGATTCTGCCTCCTCAACCCTCCTCTCCTCCCTTTCTGCATCCTTTAACTCTCTATGTCCCCTATCCTCCAGGCCGGCTCGGTCCTCCCCTCCTGCTCCGTGGCTCGACGACTCATTGCGAGCTCACAGAACAGGGCTCCGGGCAGCCGAACGGAAATGGAGGAAAACTCGCCTCCCTGCGGACCTGGCATCCTTTCACTCCCTCCTCTCTACATTCTCCTCTTCTGTCTCTGCTGCTAAAGCCACTTTCTACCACTCTAAATTCCAAGCATCTGCCTCTAACCCTAGGAAGCTCTTTGCCACCTTCTCCTCCCTCCTGAATCCTCCTCCCCCTCCCCCCTCCTCCTCCCTTTCTGCGGATGACTTCGTCAACCATTTTGAAAAGAAGGTCGACGACATCCGATCCTCGTTTGCTAAGTCAAACGACACCGCTGGTTCTGCTCACACTGCCCTACCCTGTGCTTTGACCTCTTTCTCCCCTCTCTCTCCAGATGAAATCTCGCGTCTTGTGACGGCCGGCCGCCCAACAACCTGCCCGCTTGACCCTATCCCCTCCTCTCTTCTCCAGGCCATTTCCGGAGAACTTCTCCCTTACCTCACCTCGCTCATCAACTCATCCTTGACCGCTGGCTGCGTCCCTTCCGCCTTCAAGAGAGCGAGAGTTGCACCCCTGCTGAAAAAACCTACACTCGATCCCTCCGATGTCAACAACTACAGACCAGTATCCCTTCTTTCTTTTCTCTCCAAAACTCTTGAACATGCCGTCCTTGGCCAGCTCTCCTGCTATCTCTCTCAGAATGACCTTCTTGATCCAAATCAGTCAGGTTTCAAGACTAGTCATTCAACTGAGACTGCTCTTCTCTGTGTCACGGAGGCGCTCCGCACTGCTAAAGCTAACTCTCTCTCCTCTGCTCTCATCCTTCTAGACCTATCGGCTGCCTTTGACACAGTGAACCATCAGATCCTCCTCTCCACCCTCTCCGAGTTGGGCATCTCCGGCGCGGCCCACGCTTGGATTGCGTCCTACCTGACAGGTCGCTCCTACCAGGTGGCGTGGCGAGAATCTGTCTCCGCACCACGTGCTCTCACCACTGGTGTCCCCCAGGGCTCTGTTCTAGGCCCTCTCCTATTCTCGCTATACACCAAGTCACTTGGCTCTGTCATATCCTCACATGGTCTCTCCTATCATTGCTATGCAGACGACATAGACGACATCCTTTCCCCCTTCTGATAACCAGGTGGCGAATCGCATCTCTGCATGTCTGGCAGACATATCAGTGTGGATGACGGATCACCACCTCAAGCTGAACCTCGGCAAGACGGAGCTGCTCTTCCTCCCGGGGAAGGACTGCCCGTTCCATGATCTCGCCATCACGGTTGACAACTCCATTGTGTCCTCCTCCCAGAGTGCTAAGAACCTTGGCGTGATCCTGGACAACACGCTGTCGTTCTCAACTAACATCAAGGCGGTGACCCGTTCCTGTAGGTTCATGCTCTACAACATTCGCAGAGTACGACCCTGCCTCACACAGGAAGCGGCGCAGGTCCTAATCCAGGCACTTGTCATCTCCCGTCTGGACTACTGCAACTCGCTGTTGGCTGGGCTCCCTGCCTGTGCCATTAAACCCCTACAACTCATCCAGAACGCCACAGCCCGTCTGGTGTTCAACCTTCCCAAGTTCTCTCACGTCACCCCGCTCCTCCGCTCTCTCCACTGGCTTCCAGTTGAAGCTCGCATCCGCTACAAGACCATGGTGCTTGCCTACGGAGCTGTGAGGGGAACGGCACCTCCGTACCTTCAGGCTCTGATCAGGCCCTACACCCAAACAAGGGCACTGCGTTCATCCACCTCTGACCTGCTCGCCTCCCTACCTCTGAGGAAGTACAGCTCCCGCTCAGCCCAGTCAAAACTGTTCGCTGCTCTGGCACCCCAATGGTGGAACAAACTCCCCCACGACGCCAGGTCAGCGGAGTCAATCACCACCTTCCGGAAACACCTGAAACACCACCTCTTTAAGGAATACCTAGGATAGGATAAAGTAATCCTTCTACCCCCCCCCCCCCCCCCCCCTTAAAAGAGTTAGATGCACTATTGTAAAGTGGTTGTTCCACTGGATATCATAAGGTGAATGCACCAACTTGTAAGTCGCTCTGGATAAGAGCGTCTGCTAAATGACTTAAATGTAAATGTAAATGTAAGTGCATGCATATCGATAAATATAAGCCAGTTGAATAGGCAGGCCCTGGAACAGAGCCTCGTTTTCAGATTTTTCACTTCCTGTATGGAAGTTTGCTGCAAAATGAGTTCTGTTTTACTCACAGATATAATTCAAACAGTTTTAGAAACTTGAGAGTGTTTTCTATCCAATAGTAATAATAATATGCATATTGTATGATCTAGAATAGAGTACGAGGCAGTTTAATATGGGCACGATTTTTTCCAAAGTGAAAATAGCGCCCCCCTATTGACAAGAAGAATGATTGAGGCCACTGTGTTAAAGGGGACCTTCAATGCTGCAGACATTTTTTGGTACCCTTCCACAGATCTATGCCTCGTCACAATCCTGTCTCGGAGCTCTACAGATAATTCCTTCAACCTCATGGCTTGGTTTTTGCTCTGACATGCACTGTCAACTGTGGGACCATATATAGACAGGTGTGTGCCTTTCCAAATAATGTCCAATCAATTGAATTTACCACAGGTGGACTCCAATCAAGTTGTAGAAACATCTCAAAGATGATCAATGGAAACAGGATGCACCTGAGGTCAATTTCGAGTCTCATAGCGAAGGGTCTGAATACGTCTGTAAATAAGGTAAAAATCTGTATTCGCATTGTCATTATGGGGTATTGTGTGTAGTTTGCTGAGGATTTAAAAAAAATCCACTTTAGAATAAGCCTGTAACATAACCAAATGTGTAAAAAGTCAAAGGGTCTGAATACTTTCAGAAGGCACTGTATATGACAGAAGATCGGATCAATGCACGTGTCCGAATGGTGATCTAACTTAGTTGATGATCTAGTATACCTAGGAATACCTAGGATAGGATAAAGTAATCCTTCTAACCCCCCCCCCCCCCCCCTTAAAATAGTTAGATGCACTATTGTAAAGTGGTTGTTCCACTGGATAGCATAAGGTGAATGCACCAACTTGTAAGTCGCTCTGGATAAGAGCGTCTGCTAAATGACTTAAATGTAGTAGTATCATAAAGCATTTGTTTCAAACCACAGTTCTCGGCATATCTCATTAATTTAGTTATATTTCAATTATTATTATCCTTCCCATTTATATTAAAATCACTCAAGATAAAAACATCTCTGTTACTATCTCTGGCCTGGTCAAACCCAGTGCACAAGTATTCGAGATAGGACACCTTAGAGCTAGGAGGTCTATACACACATCCTACCAATATGGGTGCCTGGTGAGGCAGATATACTTGAGGCCATAGTGCCTCTATTTGACATACAGGTAATCACTCCTCTTAAAAGGTATATGATTCTGAATGTACAGTGCTACACCCCCACCATTGCTATTCCTGTCCCTTCTAAGTAGACCATATAAATGAATGTTAATTTGCCCATCATTAACTGTTGCATCCAAATGCGTTTCAGTCAAAGCTAAAATATGAATATTATATATGTTGACCAAGTTAGGAAGGCTACATACATTAACTTGAACTATATGCAGCCCTTTCCATGTCAAGTGAAAATCAATAGAGCATGTCTTTTTTATAGTTGAAGTTGTCATGATACACTACAACACACAAACTCAGATTTGAACATTGGATTAAGATAGCCAGGTAGTTACTTTAACTTGTTATGGCTGCAGGGGGCGTATTGAAAAACTGGAAAAATGTGCCCATTTTCAAACGGCCTCTTACTCAATTCTTGCTCTTACAATATGCATATTATTATTACTATTGGATAGAAAACAGTCTCTAGTTTCTAAAACCGTTTGAATTATTTCTCTAAGTGGAACAGAACTCTTTTTACAGCCCATTTCCTATCCGGAAGTGAGATTTCCAAAATCGATGTCTCTCTTCAAGAGCTTGTCTATAAAAGGGCATGTCACTTAGGACTGTAGAAACACGTCATACGCCTTCCCCTGGGTGTCATGCGGAAGTGAGAGCAGAAATGACTTGATTATCTCGTCCTGGGATTGAACACAACCTCTTGGAGTGAGATGTGCGCACTTAATTTTTTTTCCTGGGCGCGAAGTTGGACCTGGACTCGGCTCCTGGAAAACCCTCGTTAAAGGTGAATATGATCTCTGGCTTCGATTTTATTTGATACATGTCACAATATCATCCTAAAGTATGTTTTTTCAATATAGTTTAATTATATTATTGAAATTTATTCTGGACTTTAGACGTGATGCGACGCAAGAATTTTGTCAAGAAGGAGAGGTTAGCGCCGCACGGCCAGTGTGCTTGCTAATTCAAGAGGGAAATCGTTCGTTCTGGATCCAAATAAAGACGGTTCTGAACAAAGGACCCCTTGGAGAACATTCTGATGGAAGATCAACAAAGATAAGGACCCAATTTGGGATGCTTTTTCATATATCTGTCGAACTGTGCTATCGCTACCGTTTGACTAGAATCAATGCTGCTGTGTGCTAGCTATTGTAGTAAGCTAATATAACGATATATTATGTTTTCGCTGTAAAACACTTCAAAAATCGGAAATATTGGCTCTATTCACAAGATCTTTGTCTTTCATTAGCTATCCACCATATATTTTTCTGAAATGTTTTATGATGTGTAATTAGTAGTTGACGTTGGTGTCTGTATTTTCTCTGGCTACTCCCGTGCGATTTCTGACTGTAGCTATGATGGTAGCAGTAATGTAAAACTGATTTATAGCTAAAATATGCACATTTTTTAAACAAAACATAGATTTATTGTGTAACATGTTATAGGACTGTCATCTGAGGTAGTTTTTTCTAGGTTATTTAGGTTGGTTCTAGGTTAGTTAGGTTGGCTTGTGCATGCTACTTGCATCCTACTTGTGCTGTGAAAAATGTCTGTCCTCTTTTTTATTTGGTGGTGAGCTAACATAAATATATGTGGTGTTTTCTCTGTAAAACATTTAAAAAATCGGACATGTTGGCTTGATTCACAAGATGTTTATCTTTCAAATGCTGTATTGGACTTGTTAATGTGTGAAAGTTAAATATAAAAAAAAAAAAGATTTTGAATTTCGCGCCCTGCACTTGAGCTGGATGTTGTCATAGGTTTACCGGTGTCGGGCTGCAGCCATAACAGGCTAGAGTCCTGATACAGTTGCCAGTTGATGTAAAGTTTATCCATCACCATGGAGACTCGTTGATTCAGGCAACACTTTTCTTTCATGATGGGATACAGTTTTTTTCTCCTTTCATTGATCTCCATGGGGAAGTGATCATTCATTCCAAAATCAGTGTTTCTGAGTTCTCTGCCCCTGCTCTTGACCATTTCATTTTGCTTAAAAAGTTAAAAACATGCAATAATAGCCCATGACCTATTCCCAGAGGCCTTACCCATTCTATGGACTCTGGAGAAGGTGACATTACGCACGACATCAGTGGGCAGTTTCAGTTGAGTTGACATAAAGTCTCGGACAGTGTCCTCACAGCTTCTGCTGTTGTCATTTTCCAGTATCCCTGAAAAGATTGTCTCGCATTGATTAACACTGTACATCAAGCAAGGTTTCTCCACCTTGCCATGAATAGAGTCTACAGTACCTTTCAGCTCCGTGTTTTCTTTCCTTAGATCATCAATCTGACATTGGCGGAAGTCTAGTGTGGCACATAATGCATTGACGTCCTCTCGTAGTATATCCAATATATAAAGTTTGGCAAGCCTTTCATTAATGTATTTCAACAAGTCAACATCCATAATCAGTAAACCTCTCCCCACTCTCCACCCACACCCTCTTGTTGCTTGGGGATGGTTTGGTACCATCGTTGATACCGCTTGGCCAACTTGGCTATGGTTTGTTTTGTTGATTGGGTTTGTTGTCCGAAACCAGTGACATGTTTCATTGAGCTCTTAACTATCTCTCGTTAATGAATCGTTCGAGCTCCTCAATGGATTCTGAATCATCCAGCGTGTTTGCAGGCAGAGTAAAACAAAAATAACAAAACAGTGGATGTATCTTTCCGAACATATACAGGCCGTCGGTAGATACACCCAATACAAAAATAAAATTAAACGATTGTGTACTCACTCCTGCCTGTTATATTGAAATATGTGCGGCAAACAATTAACCGAATCGTACACTCATTGGTGGCACACAAGACATGCAACCGGAGTTCACTTCACAGTCCCCAGGTCCAGAACAGACGCTGGGAAATTAACAGTATTAAATAGAGCCATGACTACATGGAACTCTCTGCCACCCCAAGTAACTCAAGCTAGCAATACAATCAGATTTTAAAAATACCGTACGGCACGACGAGGAATGTGAAGACACACACAGGCATTTTTATGTATTTTATATTGTATTTTGCATTGTATTATGTATTGTATTACAGCTGAAGTCGGAAGTTTGCATAAACCTTAGCCAAATACATTTCAACTCAGTTTTTCACAATTCCTGACATTTAATCCAAGTAAAGATTCACTGTCTTAGGTCAGTTAGGGTCACCATTTATTTTAAGAATGTGAAATCTCAGAGTAATAGTAGAGAGAATTATTTATTTCATATTTTATTTATTTCATCACATTCCCAGTGGGTCAGAAGTTTACATACACTCAATTAGTATTTGGTAGCATTGCCTTTAAATTGTATAACTTATGTCAAATGTTTCAGGTAGCCTTCCACAAGCTTACCACAATAAATTGGGTGAATTCTGGCCCATTCCTCCTGACAGAGCTGGTGTAACTGAGTCAGGTTTGTAGGCCTCCTTGCTCGCACATGCTTTTTCAGTTCTGCCCTCAAATTCCCTATAGGATTGAGGTCAGCGCTTTGTGATGGCCACTCCAATAGCTTGACAATGGTGTCCTTAAGCCATTTTGCCACAACTTTGGAAGTATGCTTGGAGTCATTGTCCATTTAGAAGACTCATTTGTGACCAAGCTTTAAAACTTCTTGAGAATACAGGGGGTGCTATTTTCCCATTAGCATAATTTGCTCTACAGATTAAACTGCCTCTTATTCAATTATTGCTCTTACTATATGCATATAAATAATACCATTGGAAAGAAAACAATCTCTAGTTTCTAAAACCGTTTCAATTTTGTCTCTGAGTGATACAGAAGTCATTTGACAGCACTTTCCCTGACCAAGAAGAAAAAAGCAAGATGTGTTATGCCAGCTTCAACGCTCTGCCTATATATGGTCGTGCCCCCTATGACCCGAAACACACCTCATTGGCCTTCCTCTGGGTGACAAGAGGACGTCAGAGGAAAAATATCTTGTTTATCTGGGACTGACGTGAAATGAGAGCTAATTCTTTGGCGTGACCGACAACTTCCGGTTCTCTATATCGTGCGACTTGGTGCTGCGATTGTCTTCTGTTGTACGGCCATTATTATCTCCGTCTCGAAGTTTGTTTGATACATGTGACCAGATCATCGTAATGTATGTTTTTTCAATATAGTTTAATCAGATTATTTGAATTTTTTCGGGAGTTTTGCGGTGTTCCGTTGTCTGATTTTATTATCGTTTGAGAAATCCGTGCCACTCGACCAGTACCTGTGCTAAATGGAGTGGGAAAGGAACCATTCTGAACGCAACCAACGACTCATCTTGACAAAGGACACTTTGATCAACATTCTGATGAAAGATCAGCCATAGTAAGACCCAATTTACGATGTTATATCATATCTGTTGTGCATGTGAACTGGCCGTGGGCGCCCAGCCGAATCTTCCTGGTATAGCTATGCTAATTTAGCGCTACATTTTGTTTTCGTTATAAAACATTTAATAAATCTGAAATATTGTTTGGATTCACCAGATGTTGGGCTTTCAATATCTGTACGCTGTGTATTTTTCTGAAATGTTTTAAGATGAGTAATTCGTTATATGACGTTGGTCTCTGTAATTGTTCTGGCTGGGTCAGCACTATTTCAGATTGCAGCTGCAATGTAGAACTGTGATTTATACCTGAAAAATGCACATTTTTCACAAAAAAAACTATGCTATACCATAAATATGTTATCAGACTGTCATCTTATGAAGTTGTTTCTTGGTTAGTGGCTATATATATTTTTATTTAGTCGAATTAGTGATAGCTACTGACGCAGGAAAAAACTGTTGGGAGTAAAAAAATCGTGTCCTTTGCTAACGTGGTTAGCTAATAGATTTACATATTGTGTCTTCCCTGTAAAACATTTTAAAAATCTGAAATGGTGGCTTTATTCACAAGACCTGTATCTTTCATCTGGTGTCTTGGACTTGTGATTTAATGATATTTAGATGCTACAAGTTACTTGTGACGCTATGCTAGCTATGCTACTCAGTGGGGGGGTGGTGGGGGGTGCTCCCGGATCAGGGTTGGTGACTCGTTAGAGGTTAACTTCCTGACTGATGTCTTGAAATGTTGCTTCAATATATCCACATAATTGTTCATCCTCGTGATGCCATCTATTTTGTGAAGTGCACCAGTCCCTCCTGCAGCAAAGCACACCCACAACATGTTGCGGCCACCCCCGTGCTTCACGGTTGGGATGGTGTTCTTCGGCTTGCAAGCCTCCCCCTCTTTCCTCCAAACATAACGATGGTCATTATGGCCAAACAGTTCCATTTTTGTTTCATCAGACCAGAGGATATTTCTCCAAAAAGTATGATCTTTGTCCCCATGTGCATTTGCAATCCGTCGTCTGGCTTTTTATGGTGGTTTGGAGCAGTGGCTTCTACCTTGCTGTGCAGCCTTTCAGGTTATGTTGAAATAGGACTCGTTTTACTGTGGATATAATAATAGATACTTTTGTACCTGTTTCTTCCAGCATCTTCACAAGGTCCTTTGCTGTTGTTCTGGGATTGATTTGCACTTTTTTGCACCAAATTACGTTTATCTGTAGGAGACAGAACACGTCTCCTTCCTGAGCGGTATGACAGCTGCGTGGTCCCATGGTGTTTATACTTGCGCACTATTGTTTGTACAGATGAACGTGGTACCTTCAGGCGTTTGGAAATTGCTCCCAAGGATGAACCAGACTTGTGGAGGTCTACAATTTTAGTCTCAAGTAAATAATGAAACATGTTCAATTTGGTTTAAATAATGCAAAATCAAAGTGTTGGAGAAGAAAGTGTCGTGTCTTTGACTATGCCAGATTGATTGCTATGACATGCTATTCTATAAAATAATTTCTCCGGTATCAATATTACCTGATTGAACTAATCATGTAAATATTAATTAACTAGAGGGACACCACGAAATAATATTTATAGAGCTGTTATCTTTCGAATAAACTCTTAAAGATTTTGTAATATTTTACTAAATAACAGTCACATTAATCGTCATTTTATTCAGTCTCATCTGAAGGTTGTAAGTCCTTGATTGTCTGCAAGAATCCTGGCTAACAAGTTGAATCAGCAATACAAAATTGGGTTTAATTATTTATTTACTAAATACCTAACTAATCACACAGAATCACACATATACAATTAAATCATAACTTGATCACAAATTACGTCATACAGAAAACGTCCCTAGCGGGCGGAATAGATATGACAGCTTGTTACACAAAGAGAAGGGGCGGGATTTTAGTGAAAGAGCGGGAGATTCGGAACATAGGCGAGCTGTGCTCTCGTAAATATCGTATCTTATGCATTCTAAATTACCGCCCATTTAAGAAAGAAAATGCAATACATATTTACTCTGAGCTGCGCTTCAGTAGGTTGGTGGTAGATGGAAGACCGTATCGCCAACCCGAGTCCTCTGTCCTTTGGAGGATGTCTCTGGTCTCTGGTAGTCACGGGATACTTTGTAGTACCGTTGTGTGTGGAAGACGGGATACCCGGAGTGTCCTTCCTAACCTGCGTTTGTAGCAGCTGTTGCCAACTCAACGGCTAGGAGATATCACTTCTGTAGTGAACACGAGTTCAAAGTTCATACCATTCACAATCAAAGTCCATGCTGATGTTGGCCTAGTTCTGTAGTTATTGTCTGAACCATCTTGACATCGGATCGTCATCCAAAATGTACCTGGAACAGGATGTTACCTTCTGGGAAAATGGCTTTTATAGTGGAGGAGAGGGGTGTGTCTGAAAAGTCTATTACCCAGGTCTCTTCACAGGGGCGGGCCCCTGGTTGAGCAGAGGAAAACTTATGAAAGCACAGATCTCTCATTTGGAAGCTAAAATTACATTTCATCTCTTCACAAATAATCTCATATTCAAACATTTGAATTAAACAACAATTCCATGTGAATCCGATACCTCTGACGTTTAGACTTTTCACAGTAGAGTTTGTCATTCTATCATTGATGAGAATGTGTCAGCGGGCAACCGAACTGACATAATATACCTTAAGTACCACCGCATATGTTCAGTTGGTTGGATTGCCAGAATATAGTTCATTTCCCCCCAACTTCTGATGTTACCCAGAATCTCTATGTTAACCCATGGGTTTCCTTATGTCACATCAGTTATAGTGGGGAGAGAGAAAAGGGGGAAGGAGGTATTTATGACTGTCGTAAACCTACCCCCAACCCAACGTCATGACAGTCCCCCCATGTTGGGTTCAATCTTGCGATTAACCTGCATGTTGCAAACCAACATACAAATGACCGTGGGTTGTCCTGGTTGTGGACCATCGTTGTGGTCCCCATCTGGTGGTCGACCCAGGTAGTGCTTCTGCGAATGAAGAAGTCTGCTCCATGGCTGGACAGCAGATGTCCAGTTGGTGATCGCTGTTGCAGTCCCCCCTCTGGTGTGGTCGACCCGGGTAGGGTGTCTGCAAATGAAGAAGTCTGCTCCATGGCTGGGCAGCGGAGGTCCGGATTGGGATCGCCGTTCCGGACCCGTCGTCTGGTCGTCCAGACTGGAAGAGCTGGGCAGTAACTTAGGCAGATGTTAACAACGCACACACACTCATGAAATATAGCATTACATTTCCTCCCAAATGAGCGGCGTTGTGGCACTAACTGATGGTTGTATGGGGAAGTTGTTTATGGCTCTATCACTTTCTACATGCCGAAGAAAATGAAACAAAATGAAATGAAAGCATAAACAAAACAAAATATAGTTATGCCACCTTAACCATCTAATTGGACTGTATTCTATCTACGTCCATGGTCTTGGCAAAATGACCCTATCATGGCATTGTCTAATGTCATATCTAGGGCTCTTCTAATTTGCGGGGTGTTGGTTAGGGTACTATCCTAAGTTGATAACTATATGATACGTCTACAGCTGTAAGGCACTAGTTTTGGGCAGTCTACAGGGATTGACCTATGGACTTCTGAGAAGAAAACTGGTGAGTGCTGTAGCTGTAGAGTTAAAGGCCTCAAAATAAATGTTCAACTTTACTAAGGCTGGTATTTTGCTCGGACCCTTAAGTGATCCTAGCATAAATCCTAATTGGATGTTCCGTTGTACATGTGCGTTTATGCGTACGCAAGCACACATGTCAAGGGAAGGAAACCAAGTATCCTGGCAGATTACAACTTTTCAGAATGAGTCTGACGTAGTCAGGTAATTTTCAGGTCAATGCCTGGAGGTCAGTCAGAATTGGTGTCGAGGGAGTCTGTAGTGGTTTTACTACCAGTCACTGTCTTCCACTATTGTAGTGGCAGTAGGTATGAAGAAGTATTCTTCATAGCTATGTTATCCACGGAGGAGCTAACCTCATGACGGAAGTACTTTAAGTATTAGACCAGTCGTACGTGGTGTGATCGTGGTTCCTGACTTCTAATAACTTTTCTCCTGAACGGAGGGTTCTATTTATTAGTGGCGTGTGTAACCATTGGAAGAGTGCAATGGAGATTCCCTTCCCCGCGCTGCACTCTGAGTGACTCAGACTCAGTCGCTGTTATCAAAAGCAATTTAAGTGAGGTTACTAATCCTCTTACTGAGTGTTGCTGGGCTGACTGTGGTATTGGTACTGGTACTCAAGGGGTCCAGTCGTCCTACCGATTTATTCTGAAATGTTATCCTACAGGAATACATGATTAGAGCATTTTACTAGTTGTCTTGTAGTGACTACTACACATGGCAAGGAATGATTATTGTTGCCATTTATTTTGGAGGTGGACAAGTCCACTGGACTTCCTTTACGACCAGTGTGGTACACCTCAGTAATATCTTAGATGTGTTCTAAGATAATCCCCGTCTAGGGGCCTGTCTGCTCCTCACTGTTCTCAAATGGGAGTTTACAACTAGATTTGATTTATGCTCTGGCGGCCTCGTACGGTGTTGTCCGTAGTCTCGACCCCCCCATCGGCCTCGATAAGGCTCATCATGGGTCTGGGCTACTATTCCCCCCCTTTGCGTCTCGGGACCCCCCCACCAGCATGTGGTGTTGGTATCCGAGGCGCAAACGAAAGGTTCGGACCCTATGTACGAGTTGTCAGTGGCCGCGTTATTATGAGAATGGCTGCAACCTTTCAACCAAATCTCCTGGTGTTTGTGCTTCAACACCCTCAATGGCTGTCGAGGTCTGTCAGTCACCACCGCGACCGCGTGTGGCAACCTCTTCAGTACCTGCGAACTGAGACGAGGATATCGGTCTGTGATATCGCAAAGTGTTTCACCAGTGGGAATCATCGGGTCAGTTGCTGGACTGACGCCATTAGTGTCATTGTAAGGGTTGACAGTCCCCCACAAAGTGGAAGGTGTGTCATCGGAAGCAGAGTATACTCTGCGCATCGATGTTTTTCTTGCTGAGACGGCCGCAGTGCTTGCGGAAGTGTCCGAAGGGCAAGACAAGTTCATCTCAACTACCGTATTGCATGACTGCAAGGAGGAGGGAAGTAGCTCATTCACAGAGACAGCTGGCTCGAAAACGTGAAAAGAATTGTCAATCAGATTGGCTGATGGAATGTGTTGAGATATCGTAATATCTCCTTGGATCGGATTCTGCACCAAGTGGGTTTTAAATGTATTTTTCCCAAGGGGTGCTTCCGACAGATACCCCTCGTGACTGACTGCGTTGCAGCTAGCGTTAGGGAAAGACAGTGTGGTCGGTGGCGAAGGCACGGTAGCCTGTGACCATACCTGGTTGGTTTTCCAATCCATCAATGGGAGTAACCGATCCATCAAGTCTGCTCCGAGTAGCAGGGGTACAGTTTCGAGGCTAGTAACATACACAGGGTGGACGAGCGATATGTCCTTGAAGTGTAGTTTCAGCATGACGCTCAATGTGAGAGGCGAGGTAGTCTGAGTGACCCCTCGAAGTGTAGTGTCGCATCGTTCCACTTTTAACCAACGTTTAGTTGGCTTCAAAGCCCTTTTTAGATCATCAAACAATGTTTGAGAGATGAGTGATATTGTCGCACCCGAATCAATTAGCGCATGACAAGTTAAGCAGTCCTCCAGGACTGTTTCCAGGTACGGGCGTTTAGATTCGTGTTTAGTGGACATATTCCCCACGAAGTGAAGTGGTCTTTCGCAACAACGTGATGTGTCAATTCTGTTCAAGGTGGAAGCAGATTGACTTTTACGATTTTGAGTGGGCTTGGCTTTAACGAAGCGTTTGACCTTTTTCTTCGCAACCTTTGTATCAGAGTTTATGAACAAAGCCCGTGGGCTTGTTTCTTGGTCAATCGGGCCCTGGATAGGGTCTCGAGTGAAAGCAGGAGGGATTTGAATTTTAACGTCCTTGCTATGGGTGTTAATTCCTGCGGACCTGGAGTCCGGTAATTCCCTGTCTAGTCCTTGTGACTTATCTTTTACCCTTTTCTCAAATGTTTCTCGCTTTAGTTCTTCGCGTAGTGGAACTTCTGGAGAACATTGGTCTACGTTTTGATCATCCTTCAACCCTTTGTTACCCTTGTGCTCTGACACTTTGTGTGGGTTGGGTGCAGGAACGTAGTGAACAGGTCGATTGTAGCGGTGGTCGTTTTGATGGCGACGTGCTTTACAGTTATTTCGACCGCGGAGGTTATTGGAATCATGGTTTCGTGGTAGAAACTGTTGTTGTGCGTCATTTCTTAACGCTCCAATACCTGATAATGCACCCTCTGACTGGAGTGAGTGCTCCTGGTCAAACTTCAAAACCGAGTGGTCAGGGCTCTTGGCGTTGCGAGCTTTTGATGCCTCAAAAGCTGTGCTTGCAAGCTCTCTGAGTTGTAAGATAGGCAAGCCAATGTGGGCTGCAGTGCCCAAGTAGGTAATGAAGGTGGGATACATGTTCGACAGGAACATTTGTTTAAATGGTAACAGGTCTTCCATGCCTGTTTCAGTGAGTAGGCCAAAGTAAGCTGAACGAAGCCTATGATAGTAAGATTGTGGGTGCTCATTCCGAGCTTGTTTGACCGTGTTAGCCAGTGAGCTATCGTGTTTGCGAGTTGCAGAACCACTGAATTCTAATTTCAAAGCTGTGGCAAGTTTAGCGTAGTCATTTAGCACGTGTTGCTGTTGTAGGCGAATGAACCTTGTCACGTGTCTATTCGACGTTCGCTTCAACAGGTAAACCCTGTCAGAACCCGTAGCGTTCGGGTAGCCATCCAACGCGTCCTCTATGTCAGCTAGGAACGTCTCAGTATCGTTTGGCTGACCTGGAACGGGGTCAAAGGTGGGGAAATACTTGACGAGTTTGTCAAGGTATTCCGCGTCAAGCGGGCGGAGAGGGTGGGCTTTATCCTGTGGGGAAAGTGGGGCCAAAAGGCCAAGAGGAGAAGCCAAGCTTTGGCTTTGTTGGCCAAGAGGCGCCATATTACTCAGTGCCGAATGGCCAAGCGGAGAAGACTGGGGGACACCTGACGGAGGCAATGTCTGAAACCTATCGTCTTCACTCCATTGAGTACCGGGCTCTGGTTGCTTGGATGGATAGTCACGCTGTAGAGCGTGACCCTTCTGGACTTCCTCCAGATGGTACCTAAGGGTGGTATTCTGCTGCATTGCAGAGTCCACTTGAGCGCTTAGAGTACTGATTTTGGACACGTGAGTGTCGCACTTGCTCTTTTCAGTCTCAAACTTATCTGTCATGGCTTGCAGATAGAGGTCTTGAGTACGGAGCGAGAGATTCAGTGATGAGATTTCTTCCGCTTGTTTAGAAATCAAGATTTCCATCTTCATCACCCGAGTTCTCTCATCATTCATTTGGTCAGCGACTTCAATGAGTTCTGCTGATTTGTCATCCAACTTCGTCATTGTGTTCATCAACTGATCGTCTTTGGTCTGCAGAATTTTGAGTAGCGCCGTGTTACTCTGAGTAACGTTCAACAAAACTGCCTGCATGTTATCAAATTGCGCGCTCCTATTTGTAGATAACTCAACAGATTTATCTAGTTTGGAGTGGACCACCTCGTATTTAGTTTTGGCTAAATCGAGTTGTTCCTGGAGACGACGATTTTGTTTACGAGTTTGTGCTCGTTCATCGTCATAAGTATTTGCAATTACTTTCAATTGTTCAGATTTCAAACGCAGTTCCTCGACTAGCAGAATGTTTTCATTTCCTGCTTTTGTCAATAGTGGCTCAGTTCTCTCCACCTGTACCCTAATGCTAGCCATGACTGGCACGTGCTTCAGCTGTGCACGGTGGTATTGAACCGATGCCACATTTTTATGGCGATACATCAGTGCAAAAGTGGGGAGAACCGTCACAAAGCCTGCGTTTGATGGTTGATTTTGGAGAGCGTTCGCAATTTCGGCTGTTTTTTCACTAATGGCATAATTAGGGTTGGTATCGCTGCTGAGGTCAGGGATCAATCCTTTTATGGGTGGAGGTTCACTACTTAGCGGAGGAGTGGTGACCACCTCCTTTGATAGCTTGCACATTATTAGAAAAATTTTAGAGGAAAATTATTCACTAAGTTTATTCAAAGTTTGGATTTGGAATTAATTGGAAGCTGCAAAGACAAGTTTAATCTATTTATAGATGTTGACAAACTACCAGTACTGTACCAGTAATGTGGGAGTTGGACGTGAATGAATTTGCAAAAGCAAATTGAATCAATTAATCAATGCCAATGATTAATCCTACCTGTGTAGGCTCTGGGTATTAAACTTTAATTAACATGAGATGTGGCTTCATCTAGGTTAATGTGAGAAGTTTAAAAGTGTCTCATTTGATTGGAAGAACATTAAATTATGTTCAACAATTTAACTTATTAAATTGAATGAGACGATAATCCATACAATCTCTGTTGATTGGATATCATAAGTGTAAACAGAGACCAAATGTTTGGAACATTCAACACTGTGGCACTTCTCCCTAAGGCCGAAACCACATGGGATTCCCGCTGGGCGGGGCTTCTGTCAATACTGGATTATTGAATGGGTTCTGAAAAACCCAAATTTTACTGATTGATCAATTTAATGATAAATCAAACCTGTATAGGCAATTTGTGAATTAAACTTTAATTAACCTGAGAAGTGCTTAATCTAGGTTAGTTTGGAAAAAGTTTGCAATGTCTTATTTAGAGAACTCAACAATTTGGATATTATTTAAAATATCTATTTCAGAATGTAAATGGCCAGAGTTACACTTTTTAGTTCAATAGGATAAGACATTGATATTCGTCTGGAAATCATAAGTAATGACTTGAGTGTGACCTGAATAATTCTTCATGAACGAACATTCTGGGCACACTTCAGCGGCCAATGATTTAACCCGCTGAAAACAAACGGAACTACCCGCGTGCGGGACTTCCGTTCCGCGAGGCGGAGGAATTTCAGCGTGGCACCAGGGAAAAAAAATGCTATTTTTCCTTGTTAGCTTTAGCACCTCGTGCCAGCTAACATTTACATTTACATTTAAGTCATTTAGCAGACGCTCTTATCCAGAGCGACTTACAAATTGACTAACCCTCCTAGTTTGGAGTTGTAGCACGTAGGATTCCCTTGGCAAGGGAAAGGTTTTACTAATAACGTATTATGTTCAAACCCTTTTCGGCGTTTTTTTTGACGATGTTTTAACCGGAACACGCGGCAAACATGAAACGCACCGTGTTCTCTTCGCGTTGAATCGCGAGAGAGAGATAATTATCGCTGGTCACGATATCTCCTGAATTTCAATCGGCTGGCCCTTTGTCCTCGCTCGAGAAATTAATAATGACCTGCCCTACCCGCGTATGAGACGCGCCAGGCAGAAATAGCCCTGCGTTTGGTCAAACGCACTATTTCTCAGATTTCTGTAATTAGCTTACAGCCTCTTACAAGAAATGTATTCGCTTACGTTGTCCACTGACTATGTCAGAGGACGTGGGGCGGGGGAATCTACAGCACACACAACCGAAAATGCTTGTCTATCACTCCAAAAATGTGTATAATAAACTTGGTATATTATGGAATCTGCTTTTCAATTTTATACAGGCTGAATCAAAATGAAAGCCTCATTCTATCTTAGACTCCACGCAGGGGGCTCCAATATGTCGTGTCTTTGACTATGCCAGATTGATTGCTATGACATGCTATTCTATAAAATAATTTCTCCGGTATCAATATTACCTGATTGAACTAATCATGTAAATATTAATTAACTAGAGGGACACCACGAAAGAATATTTATAGAGCTGTTATCTTTCGAATAAACTCTTAAAGATTTTGTAATATTTTACTAAATAACAGTCACATTAATCGTCATTTTATTCAGTCTCATCTGAAGGTTGTAAGTCCTTGATTGTCTGCAAGAATCCTGGCTAACAAGTTGAATCAGCAATACAAAATTGGGTTTAATTATTTATTTACTAAATACCTAACTAATCACACAGAATCACACATATACAATTAAATCATAACTTGATCACAAATTACGTCATACAGAAAACGTCCCTAGCGGGCGGAATAGATATGACAGCTTGTTACACAAAGAGAAGGGGCGGGATTTTAGTGAAAGAGCGGGAGATTCGGAACATAGGCGAGCTGTGCTCTCGTAAATATCGTATCTTATGCATTCTAAATTACCGCCCATTTAAGAAAGAAAATGCAATACATATTTACTCTGAGCTGCGCTTCAGTAGGTTGGTGGTAGATGGAAGACCGTATCGCCAACCCGAGTCCTCTGTCCTTTGGAGGATGTCTCTGGTCTCTGGTAGTCACGGGATACTTTGTAGTACCGTTGTGTGTGGAAGACGGGATACCCGGAGTGTCCTTCCTAACCTGCGTTTGTAGCAGCTGTTGCCAACTCAACGGCTAGGAGATATCACTTCTGTAGTGAACACGAGTTCAAAGTTCATACCATTCACAATCAAAGTCCATGCTGATGTTGGCCTAGTTCTGTAGTTATTGTCTGAACCATCTTGACATCGGATCGTCATCCAAAATGTACCTGGAACAGGATGTTACCTTCTGGGAAAATGGCTTTTATAGTGGAGGAGAGGGGTGTGTCTGAAAAGTCTATTACCCAGGTCTCTTCACAGGGGCGGGCCCCTGGTTGAGCAGAGGAAAACTTATGAAAGCACAGATCTCTCATTTGGAAGCTAAAATTACATTTCATCTCTTCACAAATAATCTCATATTCAAACATTTGAATTAAACAACAATTCCATGTGAATCCGATACCTCTGACGTTTAGACTTTTCACAGTAGAGTTTGTCATTCTATCATTGATGAGAATGTGTCAGCGGGCAACCGAACTGACATAATATACCTTAAGTACCACCGCATATGTTCAGTTGGTTGGATTGCCAGAATATAGTTCATTTCCCCCCAACTTCTGATGTTACCCAGAATCTCTATGTTAACCCATGGGTTTCCTTATGTCACATCAGTTATAGTGGGGAGAGAGAAAAAGGGGGAAGGAGGTATTTATGACTGTCGTAAACCTACCCCCAACCCAACGTCATGACAAAAGTAAAAGTGCAATATGTGTCATGTAAAAAAGCTAACGTTTAACCTTTCACGAGCCTCTACCCCGGGTCCGGGATCACCCCCCACCCCCCCCACACACTGATTAGCATAGCTAGCATAGCTTCACAAGTAGATAGTAGCATCTAAATATCATTAAATCACAAGTCCAAGACACCAGATGAAAGATACAGATCTTGTGAATAAAGCCACCATTTCAGATTTTTAAAATGTTTTACAGGGAAGACAAAATATGTAAATCTATTAGCTAAACACGTTAGCAAAATACACCACTTTTCTAACTCCATCAGTTTCTTACTACATCAGGTGCTATCACCAATTCGGCTAAACTAAGATATTGATAGCCACTAACCAAGAAAAAACCTCTTCAGATGACAGTCTGATAACATATTTATGGTATAGGATAGGTTTTGTTAGAAAAAAGTGCATATTTCAGGTAGAAATCACAGTTTACAATTGCACCGACCATCACAAGACGACTAGAATTACTATAGAGAGCAACGTGTATGACCAATTTACTCTTAATAAAACATTTCATAAGAATAGACAAAGCATAGCAATGGAAAGACCCAGATCTTGTGATTCCAGACAATATTTCAGATTTTCTAAGCGTTTTACAGCGAAAACACAATAAATCGATAAGTTAGCATACCACATGTGAAAACGTTACCAGAGCATCGATTCAAGCCAAAGAGCTATAACGTAATCACCGCCAAAATATATTAATTTTTTCACTAACCTTCTCAGAATTCTTCCGATGACACTCCTGTAACATCATTTTACAACATACATATACAGTTTGTTCGAAAATGTGCATATTTAGCCATACAAAACCGTGGTTACACAATGAAAATACTAGGAAATCAAGCCTCAAAATGTCTGACGTCATCTTTCAGAGTGATCTAGTTTAATTGAAAGCTAATCATATACTTGACTAAAAAATACAGGGTTGACAGGAATCGAAAGACAAATTAGTTCTTAATGCAATCGCTGATTTACATTTTTTAAATTATCCTTACTTTTCAATACAGGTTGCGCCAAGCGAAGCTATAGCAAACAAGATGGCGACATAAACGTTTAACATTTATCGACAGAAACACGATTTATCATCATAAATTGTTCTTACTGTGAGCTGTTCTTCCATCAGAATCTTGGGCAAAGAATCCTTTCTTGGGTCTAATCTTCTTTTGGTCGATAGATGTCCTCTGTCCTTCGAAATATCCATTAACGATCGAACGGGACCCCGAAACGTGTCCAAAGTTTCAGAGTGCACGACAAAGAAATTCCTCAAAATCGCACTAAACGGATATAAATTGCTATAAAACGGTTCAAATTAACTACATTATGATGTTTTTAACAACTATAACGACTAAAAACATGACCGGAGAAATATCACTCTCTAAACAACCATTTGGAAGGAGGCAGGTCTGATGTCCATTTTGCGCATGACGCATGCAGGAAGAGAGCGGTACTTCTACGTTTTCGTGTTTTATAGTGGCTCTGATTGCGCAATCGACTCCATTCAAAACGTGATGACGTACTGACACCCAGAGGAAGACGTAGGCAGTGTCGGTTTCTCCATAGCATCTACTGGCACCTTAAAACCGATCCCAGATCAGGGGTAAAAATTTCTGAAATCTGACTCCCTGTCAGGAAAAGTGATGTAGAAGTAGTTCTGTACCACTCAGAGACAAAATTCCAACGGCTATAGAAACTAGAAAGTGTTTTCTATCCAATAATAACAATAATATGCATATTGTACGATCAAGAATTGAGCACGAGGCAGTTTAATTTGGAGACCAAAAAATGCTAATGCGGAACAGCACCCCCTATAGTTGCAAGAAGTTAACTAGTGATTATGTTAAGATTGATTGTTTTTATAAGATACGTTTAATGTTAGCTAGCAACTTACCTTGGCTCCTTGCTGCTCTCGCATAACAGGTAGTCAGCCTGCCACACAGTCTCCTCATGGAGTGCAATGTAATCGGCCATGATCGGTGTCCAAAAATGCTGATTACCGATTGTTATGAAAACTTGAAATCGGCCCTAATTAATGTTCTAGACACGTTTCATGGGAACGTTGCAAAAACATTTGTTTAATTATAGATCACCTCTTTTTACTATTGCCCGAGCCAATCAAGGCCCTGATTGGTGAACCACTGATCCATTCACATCTCTTTGTCTGTTAGCAAGGTAATGGATACTCTCACACACAGCGTTTTTAAGATAGTGTTTTCAAGTAAAGACAGTAAAACCAGCAGGAATTCAGCTAAAAAATGTATTTAATTTAGGAAATCTGTTCCCAAGTACTCCCCAAAATAAATGTAATCAAGGTATGATAGTATTATTATTGTCAAATACTGTCACGTTCCTGACCTTATTTCCTTTGTTTAGTCTTTGTTTAGTTGGTCAGGACGTGAGCTGGGTGGGTATAGTCTATGTTTTGTGTCTCATTGGTTTAGGTGTGTCTGATTGGCCTGATATGGTTCTCAATCAGAGGCAGGTGTTTTATGTTGTCTCTGATTGGGAACCATATTTAAGTAGGCTGTGTTCACTGTTTGTTTGTGGGTGATTGTTCCTGTTCATTGCGTTCTTTGTTTTCACTAGGTTCACATGTTCAGGTCTGTAGCGTCGTTGGTTTCATTCTGTTTATTGTTTTGTTCGTGTTTATGAAGTGTTCCAATAAATATGGAAACGTACCACGCTGCGATTTGGTCCTCCTCTCTTCCACCTAACGACGAGCGTTACAAATACAGTCTCTTTTTAGGATTAGTTGTGGTCAATTTGAAGTGCACAAATCATAATTATGTTCCGCCCCCCCGACCATCTACTCCGAAAAAATATTGTCCCGAAGCTGAATCTAGTTGCCTACACCTGAAGTATATCATTAATTTAAAAGTTCAAAAGTGCATGTACAACTGCAGATTGCCCTTTTCAAATCAGAATCAAATCAAATATTATTGGTCACATACACATGGTTAGCAGATGTTATTGCTAGTGTAGCAAAATGCTTACGCTTCTAGATCCGACATTGCAGCAGTATCTAACATTTTATTGTGATTTCTCTGATTTGTCCCAAGTGATTCTGTTGCAATCTGTCTGTTTTTCCACATTAAAACTTGGAGATGGAACTCTGTGTTGTGTATTGTTTTGGTATAACTGGCATTATCATTGCTTAAATGGCAAATGTGAGAAAGTACAGACATGCTCCTGTAAATATACACATTTAGTTATTTTCTGAGAATACGGCAACCATGTTCTAGGTATGTTTCTATCAGCAGCAACACTACAACCTGGTCCATGTTTTCAGCAACAAATTAGGAATGTTAAAGATAGAAATGCAACGACGAGAGCTGATGTGATTCCTAATCAGAGACACATGTTTTTTTCTACATGGTATATGTGACGTGGATTTCAAAAAGATAAATACATCTCTGAGATGCTCAGCTATCTAGAACTCTACTGATTCCCATCTTTCAATGAGGAAGTCATTTTAATCAGATCAAATAAATGTGTTGGCATTGAGTATATTGCTAAGAATGTGAGAGTAGGTGACTCCCCTAGTGGGCCTTGAACACTAGTCACCAGCACCAATGACGAACACTCTAACCACTGTCCCAAAAAGGGATGTCTCTATAGCATGTGTTTATTGGGCTAGTATAGTTAGGCCCTGTCCAGCATTAGACAACTATACAGAAATACCTTAAATTGTTGAAATAAGTCAATCAAATCTCATATAGCG
Organism: Salvelinus alpinus; assembly: GCF_045679555.1. Classification (NCBI taxonomy): domain Eukaryota; kingdom Metazoa; phylum Chordata; class Actinopteri; order Salmoniformes; family Salmonidae; genus Salvelinus; species Salvelinus alpinus. Next base: position 42,790,010 of record NC_092092.1, read on the forward strand.
CAAATGACCAGCAAACCTGGTTTCAAAAAACAAATAAAGCAACACTTCACGGCACAACGCCTCTCCCCCCATGTGGCCTAATTGTTGTGTTTTTGTACTGAGATGTACTGTATGTCTAACTGATAGATGCACACACACACACACACACACAATGTTAAAGTATTTTGTCTATAACATTTTTTTTGCTATGTGCCGGACCCCAGTAACACTAGCTGCCGGACGCCAGTAAGACTAGCTACTGTATATGGGGGATTGGAAGTGATGCAGACAGTTACATTGATGTAAGCTATAATATTAAAGCTGATAATACACCTTACATTTAAAAATAAAAAATACACTTTTATTGTCCTATTTGGAACAAATAAATATATATATTATTTAAATACTAGCTGTCGCCATTGAGGTCTGCTAATGGGGATCCTAATAAATCTAAAAATAGAAATGAGAGAAAAGTCCAACTTAACTTACAACTGACACAGACATCGAGGAATAGCAGGAAGATTTGAATGATGTGATCCAAGATGTTGTGAGTTCAAATCCCAGGTGAGGACAAATTAATGAAGACAACTCAGGCATGGTGAAATATTCTGAATGGTTTCAGATAAACAAATTATCTTTAAATGTAAAAAAAATCTACTTTATTGTTATCACTAGTAAGAAAAATAAGTAACTTCCACTAAATTCCTCTGAGTTCTAATTGATGAAAAGTTATCCTTCCACGGGACGGTTGAGCTAATGTAGGCTAATGCAATTAGCATGAGGTTGTAAGTAACAATAACATTTCCCAGGACATAGACATATCTGATATTGGCAGAAAGCTTAAATTCTTGTTAATCTAACTGCACTGTCCAATTTACAGTAGCTATTACAGTGAAAGAATACCACGCTATTGTTTGAGGAGAGTGCACAGTTTTGAACTTGAAAAGTTATTAATAAACAAATTAGGCATATTTGGGAAGTTGATACAACATTTTGAACAGAAATGCAATGGTTCATTGGATCAGTCTAAAACTTTGCACATACACTGCTGGCGAATAGTGGCCAAAATATAAATTGCAGCTGGGCTGGAATAATACATTATGGCCTTTCTCTTCCATTTCAAAGATGATGGTACAAAAAAATAAAAAAATAAAAAATATATTGTCAGAATGCTCATTTCACCAATGAGCCAATGATTTACCAGGAACAAGGAATGAACCCCAACAATCCGAAACTCAATATATTTTCTATTTACGGCATTAATGTACGCCAATTATGCACCTTCATCTATAAATACTCATATCTCCCAGACAGTTTACCTAAACCCTTCAATGGATTCTTCCAGGTTAATTCTGAAATCCATCTATATAACACCAGACACTGTGATAACCTTCACCCTCCGCACTGCCGCAACTCACATAGTCAATTCTCTATCAGATACAGAGGTACCATACTCTGGAATTCTTATCTTAACATTGCCGAAACATCATCAGCCCTCAATAACTTCAAGCAAAGACTGATGAACCAAATTGCTCAGTAATCTCCTCCATATTCCCTAGCTCTCACACACATGCACACACACACTCACATGCACACACACATTTAAATAAATAAAACTTTCAACTTAAATTAAATAATAATTACATTATAAATAAGCATGCAGAATGTAATCATCTGTGTCAAATATGTACATTGAAAACACTATGTTGAAAGTACTGTGTGAGTATCCCTAAGACAAAAAGAGCTAAGACTGCATCAGTGGTTTACCAATCAGGGCTTGGCAACAGTAACAAGGTCTGATGTGTAATAAAAATTCACTTTTTTTGGAGAATGTTTCTTTGGGATCATCAGGTGACATCCTAACAACTGATACACAGAAATGTTATTGCAACTTTCCCATGAAACGTGTCTAGAACATTAATATCTTACATTCTGAGAACATGGCAACCAGGTTCTATGTATGTTTGGTGGTACATTGATGGAATAATCTCCAAACCCTCCGAAAATTGGACACGTGAATGTTCTTGCAACGTCCCTATCAAGGCTCAGTAGACGACCCAGATGCAGACAGTTTCGAAGTAACAAAACTGTATTACAGAAAGAGGGGGGCAGGCAAACGACAGGTCAAGGGCAGGCAGAGGTCAGTAGTCTAGAGCAGAGTCCGAAAGGTACAGAACGGCAGGCAGGCTGAGGGTTAGGGCAGGCAGAGATCAGTAATCAAGGGTGGTGTGACAATGTACAGAATGGCAGGCAGGCTCAGGGCATGCAGAATGGTCAAAAACCGGGAGAAATAGAAAACAGGAACTAGAGAAAGACAGGAGCATAGGAAAAACGCTTTTAGGCTTGACGAAACAAAACGAACTGGCAACAGACAAACAGAGAACACAGGTAAAAGTACACTGGGGATAATGGGGAAGATGGGAGGAGGGTGCAGACAAGCACAAAGACAGGTGAAACAGATCAGGGTGTGACAGTCCCATGAAACGCGTCTAGAACATTAATGTTGTATATTCTGAGAACATTAAAACCATGTTCTAGATCAGTTCTGTTTGACATTAAGGGAATTGTATCCTATCTTTATCACACAAATTATACTAAAAAGGTTTCCAGAAAGGTTTTTGCTAACTTAGATAGAATGTTCCCCTAACTAACGGAAAACTTGACCCTCAAAAATTAGGGCAACATTGCGCGTAACATTACAAAAATGTTCTCTCTCCCTAGAATTGTTAGCTGGGAACATAAGCATTTCGCTGCATCTGCTATAACATCTGCTAAACTGTGTATGTGACCAATAAACGGCGATTTGATTTGACATACAGTACCAGTCAAAAGTTTGGACACACCTACTCATTCAAGGGATTTTCTTTATTTTTACTATTTTCTACATTGTAGAAGACATCAACAGTATCAACACTATGAAATATCTCATATGGAATCATTTAGTAAACAAAAAAGTGTTAAACAAATCAAAATATATTTTATATTTGAGATTATTGAAAGTAGCCACCCTTTGCCTTGATGACAGCTTTGCACACTCTTGACATTCTCTCAAACAGCTTCATGAGGAAGTCACCTGAAATGAATTAACAGGTGTGTCTTGTTAAAAGTTAATTTTTGTAATGTTACGCTCCTCAACATTCCTCTAATGTCTGAGTGTCAAGTTTTCCATCAGTTAGGGGAACATTCTATCTATGTTAGCAAAAACCTTTCCGAGAACTTTTTTAGCATGTTTTGGTGTTAAAGATAGGAGAAAATTCCCTTAAAGTCAAACAGAACCTATGTAGAACGTGGTTACTATGTTCTCAGAATATACACCATTTGTCACGTGTCTGACCTTATTTCTTTTGTTTAGTCTTTATTTAGTTTGTCAGGACGTGAGTTGGGTGGGTATTTTCTATGTTGTCTGTTTCTATGTGGGGTTTTCTCGTTTGGCCTGATATGGTTCTCAATCAGAGGCAGCTGTCATTCCTTGTCTCTGATTGGGAACCATATTTAGGTAGCCTGTTTTCTGTTGGGGTTTGTGGGTGATTGTCTATGTTTAGTGTTTGTGTCAGCACTATTTGTTATTTAGTTTCACGGTCGTCGTTTATTTGTTTTTGTATAGGTTTCATAGAGGTTCTCTGTCTATTAAATATTAAAATCAAGATGAACACTAGCTACGCTGTGCTTTGGTCCTCTCCTTCTTCCACCGACGACAACCGTGACACCATTAATGTTCTAGACACGTTTTAGAACATTAACCTTTTTTGGTTACTACATGATTCCACGTGTTATTTAATAGTTTTGATTATTATTAATATTCTACAATATAGAAAATAGTAAAAATAAAGAAAAACCCTTCAATGAGTAGGTGTGTCCAAACTTTTGACTGGTACTGTACATGTATTCAATATAACGTCTATAGTGCTGAAGCATAGAAACATTGTTTGTGGCCTAAAACTTGGTCATGCTGCTGCTCTCCCTCAGTATAAGCTAAAGCCATTTCCCCATGGGCATCATCGGCACATTGAGAATCTTCATCGTTGTTTTTTTATTCCATCCACTTATTTTCTTTCAGCTGCTGCGAGATAGGGAGACTTGCATTTCAATTATAGATTGGTATCACATTCAACTCGTTCTTTTCTCTAATCCCTTTTCCCTTGACAAAGGTCAAAGCCTGCTCCATCTTTTTCAGTCTGACCATCTTTAAATTCATACTTTATGAGGCCTCTGCTTTTCATTCTGATCCTTCACCTCTATTATATTCATTAGTAATATGGACTGAACGTACACATATGTGATCATTCTGACAATTTATAACAGCATTACATCTCTATATTTGTGTTCTTTATTCCTGTATTGGAAGCTTATTATCTCCAATGTCCATTGTCATATCTCTTTCTGTCAACAATTACCCTTATCTAATGTCATTACCCTGATACATTATTTATGTAAAACCATGCCCTTCATCCCAAATGTCAAACAGAATGTTGAATCGGGAATTGCATTACAATTATCTGCTTTTCATTTTTGAGTTTACTATCTGCTTGACATATCAAAAATCTGTTGTACAGTACATATTCAGCTGAGCTTTCAAACCTTCGTATAAAGAGTCACCATGTCTTTTCAACATAATTGCACCTTTCATCCTTAGCGCACAGCTAGATGTACTGTAATTTGCCTCCATTTCTTGGATGTGCACCCAATGAAGCGTAATCGGGTGTACTATATAATATTTTTTTCAACGCTTGATTAGATAATATATGTCTACCTTAGCTGTTGGTGTGCTTTCTCACGTCTCACTTTTTTTAATGTGGTGTCCATTCAACGTGGTGTTAGTGCAATTCATATTATTCTGTGACAGATTATATGTGACAGAGTATATGATATGTTACAGAGTGCATGATATGTTACATTATGAATGGAATAGCATTCGAACAATATCATACGAATGGGAGGACGTATAGAATCATACGTCTTACCCGGTCGTACAATAGTATACGAATTGGATGAACTAATTTATCGTACATCTCGGAGGACGTATAGTATTTCATGATTTTATGTGAGACCAGGTTGCTTATTGCGCCATAACAACAATTAGAATCAAGGGAAGAATTTATGTTGGCGGTTAGAGGAACTAATGACAAAGGTTAGAAGTAAAACAACAAAGGCTAGGTGAATAATGTTAATGGCGCCGGAGGAGATGACTGCCATTTTACGGGCTCCTAACCAATTGTGCTATTGTGTGTTATTTTTCGCATTTTTTGTAACTTATTTTGTACATAATGTTTCTGCCACCGTCTCTTATGACCGAAAAGAGCTTCTGGATATCAGGACAACTATTACTCACCTCCTACTGGACGGAGATTCTTTAACAAATCGGACGCAAAGAATTTACTTCAGACACGGGACAAGGCCCAAATCCCTGTCATTTGCATGAAGATGAGATGGAGATATCGGGGGCGTAGGCCAGGTTTCCTTGTAAGGGTCCTAAGGGGAGTGCGTATTCCACCTCTACCATCAGTCCTATTAGCCAACGCGCAATCATTGGATAATAAAATGAATGAGCTCCGATCAAGACTATCCAACCAACGGGACATTAAAAATTGTAATATCTTGTTTCATCGAGTCGTGGCTGAACGACGACATGGATAACATACAGCTGGCTGTGTTTTCGGTGATTCAGCAAGATAGAACAACTGCCTCTGGTAAGACAAGGGGTGGAGGTCTGCGTCTATTTGTAAATAACAGTTGGTGCACAAAATCGAATATTAAGGAAGTCTCTAGGTTTTGCTCGCCTGAGGTAGAGTATCTCCTGATAAGCTGTAGACCACACTATTTACCAAGACAGTTTTCGTCTACAGTTTTCGAAGCTGTCTATTTACCACCACAAAACGATTCTGGCACTAATACCGCACTCAATGAGCTGTATAAGGCCATAAGCAAACAAAAAAATGCTCATCCAGAGGAAACGCTCCTAGTAGCTTTAATGCACGGAAACTTAAATCCATTTTACCTAATTTCTACCAGCATGTTACATGTGCAACCAGAGGAAAAAATAAATCTAGACCACCTTTACTTCACACACAGAGACGCGTACAAAGCTCTCCCTTGCCCTCCATTTGGCAAATCTGACCGTAACTCTATCCTCATAATTCCTGCTTACAGCAGGAAGTCCCAGCAACTCGCTAAATATGGAAGTGGTCAGATGACGCAGATGCTAAGCTACAGGACTGTTTTTCTAGCCCAGACTGGAATATGTTCTGGGATTATTCCGATGGCAATGAGAAGTACACCACAGTCATCACTGGCTTCATCAATAAGTGCATCCCTGACGTCTTCCCCACAATGTCGGTACGTACATACCCCAACCAGAAGCCATGGATTACAGGTAACATCCACATTGAGCTAAAGGCTAGAGATGCTGCTTTCAAGGAGCGGGACTCGAACCCGGACGCCTATAAGAAATCCCGCTATGCCCTCCGATGAACCATCAAACAGGCAAAGCGTCAATACAGGACTAAGATTGAATCGTACTACACCGACTCCGACGCTCATTGGATGTGGCAGGGCTTGCAAACTATTACGGACTACAAAGGGAAGCAAAGCCGCGAGCTTCCCAGTGACACGAGTCTACCAGACGACCCTCTCCACACATCAACAACAGTCACCCACGAAGCATCGTTACCCATCGCTCCACAAAAGCCGCGGCCCTTGCAGAGCAAGGGGAACCACTACTTCAAAGTCTCAAAGCGAGTGACGTAACCGATTGAAACGCTATTAGCGCACACCACTGCTAACTAGCTAGCCATTTCACATCCGTTACACTCACCCCCCTTTCAACCTCCTCCTTTTCCGCAGCAACCAGTGATCCGGGTCAACAGCATCAATGTAACAGTATAACTTTACAGCGTCCCCTCACCCCGGGCGCGAACCAGTGACCCTCTGCGCACATCAACAATGGTCGCCCACGAAGCATCGTTACCCATCGCTCCACAAAGCCTGCGGCCCTTGCAGAGCAAGGGGAACCACTACTTCAAGGTCTCAAAGCGAGTGACGTAACCGATTGAAACGCTATTAGCGCGCACCACCGCTAACTAGCTAGCCATTCACATCCGTTACACCAGGATAACAAGTGTCTTCACTGACATTTACTATTATCATGACACAAGGCGAGACCCAGATGCAGACACAGGAGGCAGATGGTTGGAGTCTTACAATGTTTATTAATCCAAAATGAGTAGGCAAGAGAATCGTCGTGGACAAGCAAAAGGTCAAAACCAGATCAGAGTCCAGGAGGTACAGGGTAGCAGACAGGCTCGTGGTCAAGGCAGGCAGAAAGGTCAGGCAGGCGGGTACAGAGTCCAGAAACAGGCAAGGGTCAAAACCGGGAGGACGAGAAAAAGGAGAAAATCAGGAGAACAGGAAAACCACTGGGTGACTTGGAAAAACATACAAGACGAGCTGGCACAGAGAGACAGGAAACACAGGGATAAATACACTGGGGAAAATAAGCGACACCTGGAGGGGGTGGAGACAATCAGCGTGACAGGTGAAACAGATCAGAGCGTGACAACTATAGCAGTTGTGCACAGATCAATAAGCTGTGTGCCACCAGTATTTCGAATGATAGCTACTGACCATTGCCGCGGGAAGTAGGGGTGCTGGAACACCATCTGAAAAATCAGAGTAAAAAATGTAATGATTTATAAAAACACTAATAATAATAAAAAATTCAAAAAATCACAAAAGTCGAGCACTGGGCCTTTAATAGTTCTGTATTAGTGGACGAATATAGCCATCTGTAGCGTGGGTCATTTTTTGTATTCCTGTAGCTGCAGCTCTCACTGTCTGACAGGTGATATTATTCCGCACATTGCCTACAAGGCCCTGTAGCATATATGGGCACATGTGATAAAATAATACAAATACACATGCATTAATTTAATTCCACAAAATTATGCAAATTAACTTATAGAACAATAAGCATGACTGATCAAATGTATTTTCGGCTGCTAACAAATTAACGGTTAGCATTAACATCCCTAATACAAACCTTTAAAACCACAACAAATTAAAGATACACCATGCATAAATCGCTCTGCCATTTTCTGGTTGCTAAAATTCTGATAGTTCACCTAATTCTAGTTTATGAGAGAAAACAAACAAACAAAAAGTATGTTGTAGAGAATCACTGTACCATCTCAACCGCTGTGAAATATATTTTCCATAACAAAATATACTGTATTTTCAGGTGTTTAAAGATGGTGTACAAAACTGAATGTAAAATATGCAAAAACCAGACCTATGAACTGGAAGCATAGAAATAGCTCACATAGAACATATCTACCGCTTCTTAGACTTGCTTTCAATGAGAATGACATATCTATAACACACAGTTTTTGGGTTGGGTCGCCCAAAAAGTTACATATTGCAGCTTTAAGAGACATAAATACTGTAGCATGTGGTGTCTCCCATAGACACCAATGCAATAGCAGCTGGGTCTGGTCTACATAGTTCATTGACTTTCATAACTGCATTTGGAGACCTATGTTGACCCCATGTTAAACAGCCAAAGAGAGGAGATATACAGTGGGGAGAACAAGTATTTGATACACTGCCGATTTTGCAGGTTTTCCTACTTACAAAGCATGTAGAGGTCTGTAATTTTTATCATAGGTACACTTCAACTATGAGAGACGGAATCTAAAACAAAAATCCAGAAAATCACATTGTATGATTTTTAAGTAATTAATTTGCATTTTATTGCATGACATAAGTATTTGATACATCAGAAAAGCAGAACTTAATATTTGGTACAGAAACCTTTGTTTGCAATTACAGAGATCATACGTTTCCTGTAGTTCTTGACTAGGTTTGCACACACTGCAGCAGGGATTTTGGCCCACTCCTCCCTACAGATCTTCTCCAGATCCTTCAGGTTTCGGGGCTGTCGCTGGGCAATACGGACTTTCAGCTCCCTCCAAAGATTTTCTATTGGGTTCAGGTCTGGAGACTGGCTAGGCCACTCCAGGACCTTGAGATGCTTCTTACGGAGCCACTCCTTAGTTGCCATGGCTGTGTGCTTCGTGTCGTTGTCATGCTAGAAGACCCAGCCACGACCCATCTTCAATGCTCTTACTGAGGGAAGGAGGTTGTTGGCCAAGATCTCGCGATACATGGCCCCATCCATCCTCCCCTCAATACGGTGCAGTCGTCCTGTCCCCTTTGCAGAAAAGCATCCCCAAAGAATGATGTTTCCACCTCCATGCTTCACGGTTGGGATGGTGTTCTTGGGGTTGTACTCATACTTCTTCTTCCTCCAAACACGGCGAGTGGAGTTAGACCAAAAAGCTCTATTTTTGTCTCATCAGACCACATGACCTTCTCCCATTCCTCCTCTGGATCATCCAGATGGTCATTGGCAAACTTCAGACAGGCCTGGACATGCACTGGCTTAAGCAGGGGGACCTTGCGTGCGCTGCAGGATTTTAATCCATGACGGCGTAGTGTGTTACTAATGGTTTTCTTTGAGACTGTGGTCCCAGCTCTCTTCAGGTCATTGACCAGGTCCTGCCGTGTAGTTCTGGGCTGATCCCTCACCTTCCTCATGATCATTGATGCCCCACGAGGTGAAATCTTGCATGGAGCCCCAGACCGAGGGTGATTGACCGTCATCTTGAACTTCTTCCATTTTCTAATAATTGCGCCAACAGTTGTTTCCTTCTCACCAAGCTGCTTGCCTATTGTCCTGTAGCCCATCCCAGCCTTGTGCAGGTCTACAATTTTATCCCTGATGTCCTTACACAGCTCTCTGGTCTTGGCCATTGTGGAGAGGTTGGAATCTGTTTGATTGTGTGTGGACAGGTGTCTTTTATACAGGTAACGAGTTCAAACAGGTGCAGTTAATACAGGTAATGAGTGGAGAACAGGAGGGCTTCTTAAAGAAAAACTAACAGGTCTGTGAGAGCCGGAATTCTTACTGGTTGGTAGGTGATCAAATACTTATGTCATGCAATAAAATGCAAATTAATTATTTAAAAATCATACAATGTGATTTTCTGGATTTTTGTTTTAGATTCCGTCTCTCACAGTTGAAGTGTACCTATGATAAAAATTACAGACCTCTACATGCTTTGTAAGTAGGAAAACCTGCAAAATCGGCAGTGTATCAAATACTTGTTCTCCCCACTGTAGCTCAGTAGTAGAGTATTTGACTGTAGCTCAAGAGGTCTGAAGTTTGAATCCTGGTGCCCCCTTTAAATCAATAGTTCTTAACTATAGTTTGAGATAGGGAGTGTCCTTAATGTGTGCTTTTTTGCTCCATCTAAAATGTTCTTTATTAGACCATATGTCTCTCCTTTCAATATATTTCTAAGAGGGGGCATAGCTCAGTGGTAGAGCATTTGGCTCTGGATCTTGAGAGCCCATGTTAAAGTCCCTGTGCCCCCTTTAAAACAAACAGTTTAAACTCATCATTTCTGGAAAGTGTTGAGATCTCATGAGGCCAGCTGTGTTTCTCTTATATAATATCAGCTCTCTGATATTCTTGCCTTTGTGTATGGTTTAGAGAAACACTTAAATATTATTTTTGTCCACATATTTGAAATGTATGTAGAGTTTCTTATATAAAAACAAATGACTAGTAGCGAGAGGTTAAAGTTCACAGAACTTGTCATAGGGAACTTCCTCTGACCAGGCGTTGCTAACTCATGCCAGATCTTTCAATGCCTGGAAAGGTATTTTAAGTATCAGCTAACCACATCATATGTTATTGCAATCGATCAGTCGATGACACAGTCCATTTTGCCTAACAAATAACATGTTGAAATGTTTAACAAAATGGGTCAATTCTAATTTATATTGTTGAGGGGACGATCTCAATACGAACGATTAGGCCTATGTAAAACACCTAAATCACTAGGAAATGTTTCTGCCTCTCTGTAAAGATATTCTGTAGTTATGAACATGTCTGTTCAAAGATGATCCAATTATTCCCCAAGCATATACTGATCCAACTCATTAGCTCAACCGAAAATACAATACCTTTTCTATATGATTATATCTGACACCAATGTAACAAAACGATACCACAGTTCAGCAAAGGTCATTGAACACAATGAAACGTTACAAGGCCATTAATCAAAGTCAGACTTTCCTCAATCTAATTGAACAGAGAGCATCATCGAATATGCTTACTACTTGAAAATGTCTTAATTAATCTCCTCTTATGACCCACGATGCTTTGCACCCACAGCTCTGGGTCACAGCCAACATGCTGCCTCAGCAGAAACGATGGTTGCTTTCCAATGCTCAGACGTTGCATGCATCAACCAATGATTGCATGCCACGTCCAAAAACAAGACCTCAACCATGTTCGAGTTTATTGGATATTGAACATGTTAAGATCCTGTTTAAATGTTTTGCAGCATTCCAACAGATGGCACTGTGGGCTTCTGATTTGAACCCAAATGTTGAAATATAGAAATGTCTTGGATATTTGCCACTGCTACAGTATTGTTGCATTTCCACAAAAACAAGACCTCAACCATGTTTGAGTTTATTGGATATTGAACATGTTAAGATCCTGTTTAAATGTTTTGCAGCATTCCAACAGATGGCACTGTGGGCTTCTGATTTGAACCCAAATGTTGAAATATAGAAATGTGTTGGATTTTTGCCACTGCTACAGTATTGTTGCATTTCCAATCAACCAAAAATACATATTATGTAGGAAATATGGTTGTGTAATATATTATAGCATTTGTTAAAAAGACATGTGAAATATATAAACAGATTGTGACATATGTCACATTTTTATTGTCGACATTCCCGGAAGCAACATTCAAAAATGCTGGGATTTGTTAACGTCTGAAAATATGTATCTGTTTATCATGTTGTTTATGTCATTTTTATTACCAGGTCATCTTCAGACTTTAAAAGGAGATGAAGTTGGGTAATATTGGAGCACTATTGCCTCTTTAAAAGGCTGTAACTGCAGCACCTCCCCTTTTATTCAGAGGATGATGTCATCCGGGAGTCGCTCAGAGTGTTTTTTTTCTTCTCCTGCTCTATCGCTCTCTCTTCGCATTTGCGCTCTCCATTAGTGAGGTGACAGGATACTTCTCTGTCTCTCCATATTTTCTCTCTTTCTCGCTCTCCCTCTCTCTCTTCCTCATTAGCTTCCTCTAACAGCAGGGATGTAGTCCTCTGCCTCTTTCAAACTTCAGCACCTGCTATGCTGTGAACTCCTTGGTGACCTCTATTGATTCTATTGAGACCTTTTTTGTCTCTCGCTCCTTACTGAGATATTTTGCTCCACTTGTTTGAGAGGATCTAAGAGGACCTTATTGGGTTTGGAAGGTGTTTGATTTCTCTCTATACCCTGGTGGAACTACAGGACCATGGCCATGAAGGAGACCATTCTGCCCATCAGCGAGGTGTCTGGCCCGGCCCCGTTGCCCTACCCGGAGGTAGTGGAGCTCAACGTGGGTGGCCAGGTGTATGTCACGAAGCGCTCCACCCTGGTCAGCGTGCCCGACACCACCCTGCACGCCATGTTCACCCGGTGCCCGCCACGGGAGCTGCCAAGGGACAGCCGCGGGCGCTTCTTTATCGACCGCGATGGATTCCTGTTCCGCTACGTGCTGGACTTCCTGCGAGACCGCCAGCTGGTGCTGCCCGACCACTTCCCTGAACGTGAGCGCCTGCAGAGGGAAGCCGAGCACTTCCAGCTGGGCGAACTGCTGCGCCTCCTGGGGCCCCGGGTGGGTTCCAAGCAGGGCTCCATGAATGATGAAGGCTGCCACAGCGATATTGAGGAGAGCTCACAAAGCAGTGAGTACCCCACAGGTCGTACCTTGACTTCCTCGGACAAGAGGTCAGGGTTCATCACCATCGGCTACAGGGGATCCTACACCACGGTGCGGGACAACCAAGCCGATGCCAAGTTCCGACGCGTGGCCAGGATCATGGTGTGTGGACGCATCGCTCTGGCCAAAGAGGTGTTTGGGGAAACACTGAACGAGAGCCGGGACCCAGACCGGCCACCGGAGAAGTACACGTCAAGGTTTTACCTCAAGTTTACCTACTTGGAGCAGGCATTTGACCGGCTTTCTGAGGCGGGCTTTACAATGGTGGCTTGTAATTCCACGGGAACAGCCGCTTTTGTCAACCAGTACAGGGACGACAAAATCTGGAGCAGCTATACGGAGTACATCTTCTTCAGTAAGTGCAATATGACTTCTCACGCATTCACTAGCATACATTTTGGAAAAGTGGGTCCAACATGTTTTGTCAGGTTTTAGTATTGTGTCAAATTTCGCTTCACAAGTGAAATGATTGAATGGATTATTTGCCTACCTATTTTGACTTGGATTGAATACATTTTCCTCTACGGGGTTCAAAGTAATCATTACCAGCTTCTTCACTTTCCTTTAGAACATCCTCCCTGTTCCTCTAATCAGATTTTGACATGTTTTCCAAATCACAATAGATGGGTAAAAGTGAGAATGGATTAGAGAGAAAGGTGTGTAGGACAGTAACATATAGGGCTCTATTTTGACAAAGTCTTAGCACTGGCGGTAGGCTATACGTTCGGGCGAGTATCAGAAATATTTTTGCTAATTTCACAACCAGAATTATGGGTGCAATAGCTGACGGTGGCGTGAAAGGCCTGGGTTTTGATTAATAAACAAGTTTTGGGTGTTTCAAGGCTTGACACCTCACTGGCCAATCAGAACATGCACCATGGCTAAAAATGTGGTTGCTTCAAGTCGTGTATTTACGGTCTTTTATGTATTGCATTGTCATCAACTCCAATACGAATATTAGTCTGTTAAAGCCTAGTTCGTTGAATTGCCTGCCCCATATTTGCTAAATATGTTGAACATATTTGCAGTCACATTATTGTAATTGCATTGCTCGATATGGAAATACATGAATAAACATAGGCTATAGCATTCACACTCATATAGAGGGTATGCCAGAGGAGGCTGGTGGGAGGAGCTATAGGAGGACATGCTCATTGTAAAGGCTGGATTGGAATAAATGAAATGGTATGAAACAAATCAAACATATGTAAGCCATGTTTACATTAAACATTAATTCCATTCCAGCCATTACAATGAGCCTGTCCCCCTATAGCTCCTTCCACCAGCCTCATCTGGGCTAAGCCCACTGTAAATTGCAGTTTGGACATGCCAAACATAGTCAATAAGCAATATTAAATTCACTAGAGAGGAGGTCAAGAGGAGTGGCCCTGGGAGTGTGGTGCCAGGAAAATAACCTCTCACCCAATGTCAACAAAACTAAGGAGCTGATCGTGGACTTAAGGAAACGGCAGAGGGAGCACCCCCCTATCCACATCAACGGTACAGCAGTGGAGAAGGTGGAGAGCTTCAAGTTCCTTGGCGTACACATCACTGACAAACTGAAATGGTCCACCCACACAGACAGTGTGGTGAAGAAGGTGCAGCAGTGACTCTTCAAACTCAGGAGGCTGAAGAAATTTGGTTTGGCACCTAAAACCCTCACAAAGATCATCAAGGACAACAACCACCCGAGCCACTGCCTGTTCACCTCGCTATCATCCAGAAGGCGAGGTCAGTACAGGTGCATCAAAGCTGGGACAGAGAGACTGAAAAACAGCAATCACTAGCACATTAGAGGCTGCTGCCTATATACATACACTTGAAATCACTGGCCACTTTAATAATGGAACACTAGTTACTTTAATAATGTTTACATATTTTGCATTACTCTTCTCATATGTATATACTGTATTCTATCCTATTCTACTGGTATCTTAGTCTATGCCACTGACATTGCTCATCCAAATATATATATATATATTCTTAATTCCATTCCTTTACTTCAGATTGTGTGTATTGTTAGGTATTACTTGTTAGATATTACTGCACTGTTGGAGCTAGAAACACATGTATTTCGCTACACCCGCAATAACATCTGCTAAACACGTGTATGTGACAAATAAAATTTGATTTGATTTTGAATATCGATAAGGCCTAAAAAAGACAGTGTATGATAATAAACAAATTCAGAAAAAAACTAAACAACTTGTTTTAAATAGGTTGTTTGAATACGGTTACAGATATCCTAATTGCTCCCCCGCACATAATACAGACAAGGCAACATAGACTATGGAGGGTTTTACGCACATCCAACAATTCACAGGAGCTGGACAAAGATGCAATATAAAGACAAAGGGGGAATGTCCACTCACTGTTATACTGCTCATAAATGTAATGTTTTATAAACATCATGGAACCATCCTATAGGTCATATTTGCACTTCTCCAGAAATAGCAGATGAAATTGCATTGCATTCAAGCCATGTATGTTCTCAACATAAACCCACTGACGGTGAATCTTTCTAATAAGTTTTAAGTCAAATTAAACGAAAAACAATCAATCAGTTTTTTAAAACATCAACTATATTTTTAAACAGGATCAGGTCAGAAGCATGATATCATAAATCACATCTCTCGTTCCATGAGCATAAGGTAATGTATGCACACGTAGGCCTAAGGGCTCATTGGTAGGAGGCATGAATGTTTGTCCTACACATTTACGATCAAAGTTTATTAAATAGTATACAGTAACCATAGAATAGGCCTAGTTATAACAAACTTGTAGCCTATCAAGTTTTTTGTATTGGCTTCAACATGGAAATATTAGTCCACACACGTTGCATTCGTATTTCAAAAGTGTACTGCATGTTCAAGCCATGGACAATTGGACATTGCCCAAATGTTATAATAAGATTAGTCTACCATTAGCCTGCCATCCCATTATTTGACAGGTCTAATAGGCTAGTGGAAGATGCAATTGTTTTTACCAAATTAAAAAGGAAAAGCAATAAGAAGTCTATTGTAATAACTTGATGACGCCGTTGTACGGGCTCCTAACCAACTGTGCTATTTTGTTTGTTTTTTCACATTGTTTGTAACTCATGTTGTACATAATGTTGCTGCTACCGTCTCTTATGACCGAAAAGAGCTTCTGGACATCAGAACAGCGATTACTTACCTCGAACTGGACAAAGATTGTTTCTTTAATGAGTTTGATGCAAAGGATATACTGCTTTGTCAAGACAAGGCCCAAATCCCTGTCATCAGCGTGAAGAAAAGACAGAGAAAAGGGGGAGGAGTACCTTGTAAGAAAACCACCACTACCCTCCGTATTATTGGCCAACGTGCAATCATTGGAAAACAAACTGGATGATTAAGACTATCCTACCAACAGGGCATTAAAGACTGTAATATCTTATGTTTCACCGAGACGTGGCTGAACGACGACACGGAATATATTGAGCTGGCTGGCTTCTTCGTGCATCGGCAGGACAGAGCAGCTACGTCTGGTGGTAAGACGAGAGACGGGTGTGTGTGTCTATTTGTCAACTACTGCTGGCGCGCGATATCTAATTGTAACGGTGTTCCTCCTCCTCTTCATACGAAGAGGAGGAGTAGTGATTCGACCAAGGCGCAGCGTTGTGATATGACATGATGATATTTATTTAAACAAGACAAAACGAACTATACTTGACAACTAAACAAAATAACAAACCGAATGTAGACAGACTTGGACCACGAACTTACATGAAACACGAAGAACGAACGAACAAGTACTTACTACAAACAAAACGACGAACGAACGAAACAGTCCCGTATGGTGCAACATCGACACAGACACAGGAGACAACAACCCACAAACAAACAGTGTGAAAACACCTACCTTAATATGGCTCTCAATCAGAGGAAATGAAAACCACCTGCCTCTAATTGAGAGCCATATCAGGTCACCCTTTAAACCAACATAGAAACAGAAAACATAGACTGCCCACCCAAACTCACGTCCTGACCAACTAACACATACAAAACTAACAGAAAACAGGTCAGGAACGTGACACTAATATTAAAGAAGTCTCGAGGTATTGCTCGCCTGAGAATACATCATAATAAGCTGTAGACCACACTATCTACCAAGAGAATTCTCATTTATATTATTCGTAGCCGTCTATTTACCACCACAAACCGATGCTGGCACTAAGACTGCACTCAATGAGCTGTATAAGGCCATAAGCAAACAACAAAATGCTCATCCAGAAGAGGCGCTCCTAGTTGCCGCCGACTTTAATGCAGGCAAACTAAATCCATTATAACAAATTTCTACCAGCATGTCACATGTGCAACCAGAGGAAAAAAACTCTAGACCACCTTTACTCCACACACAGGGATGCACACAAAACTCCCCCTCAACCTCCATTTGGCAAATCTGACCATAATTCTATGCTCCTGATTCCTGCTTACAAGCAAAAACTAAAGCAGGAAGTACCAGTGACTTGCTCAATACGGAAGTGGTCAGATGATGCGGATGCTACGCTACAGGACTGTTTTGCTAGCACAGACTGGAATATGTTCTGGGATTCATCCAATGGCATTGAGGAGTATACCACCTCAGTCACCGGCTTCATCGACGACGTCGTCCCCACAGTGACCATACGTACATTTCCTAACGAGAAACCATGGATTACAGGCAACATCAGCATTGAGCTAAAGGCTAGAGCTGCCGATTTCAAGGAGCGGGACATTAATCCGGACACTTAAAAGAAATCCTGTTATGCCCTCAGACGAACCATCAAACAGGCAAAGCATCAATACAGGACAAAGATTGAATCCTCAGCTCTGACGCTCGTCGGATGTGGCAGGGCTTGAAAACTAGAGCTGCCCAGTGACGCAAGCCTACTAGACTAGCTAAATGCCTTTATGCTCGCTTCGAGGCAAGCAACACTGAAGCATGCATAAGAGCACCAGCTGTTTCAGACGACTGTGTGATTACACTCTCTGTAGCCGATGTGAGTAAGACCTTTAAACAGGTCAACATGCGCAAAGCCGCATGGCCAGACAGATTATCAGGACGTGTACGCAAAGCTTGTCTACTGTACACTGACATTTTCAACCTCTCCCTGACCGAGTCTGTAATACCTACTGTACATGTTTCAAACAGACCACCATAATCCATGTGCCATGAAAGCGAAGGTAACCTGCCTAAATGATTACCGCCCCATAGCACTCACGTCGGTAGCCATGAAGTGCTTTGAAAGGATGGTCATGGCTCACATCAACACTATCATTCCGGAAACCCTAGGCCCTCTCCAATTTGCATACCGCCCCAGCAGATCCACAGATGATGCAATCTCAATCGCACTACACACTGCCCTTTCCCACCTGGACAAAAGGAACACCTACGTGAGAATGCTATTCATTGACTACAGCTCAGCGTCCAACACCATAGTGCCCACAAAACCCATCACTAAGCTAAGGACCCTGGTACTAAACCTCCCTCTGCAACTGGATCCTGGACTTCCTGACGGGCCGCCCCAGGTGGTATGGGTAAGCAACAGCACATCTGCCTCAACACTGGGGCCCCTCAGGGGTGCGTGCTTAGTCCCCTCCTGTACTCCCTGTTCACCCATGACTGTGTGGCCAAGCACGACTCCAACACCATCATTAAGTTTGCTGACGACACAACAGTGACAATGACAACGATGAGACAGCCTATAGGGAGGAGGTCAGAGACCTGGCAGTGTGGTGCCAGGACAACAACCTTTCCCTCATTGTGAGCAAGGCAACGGAGCTGATCGGGGACTATAGGAAAAGGAGGGCCCAACAGGCCCCCATTAACCTCGACGGGGCTGAAGTGGAGCGGTCGAGAGCTTCAAGATCCTTGGTGTCCACATCACCAACAAACTATTATGGTCCAAACACACCAAGACAGTTGTGAAGAGGGCACGACAACACATTTCCCCCCTCAGGAGACTGAAAAGATTTGGCATGGGTCCCCAGATCCTCAAACAGTTTACAGGTTCCCGGGTGGCGCAGTGGTCTAGGGCACTTAATCGCAGTGCTAGCTGCGCCACCAGAGTCTCTGGGTTCGCGCCCAGGCTCTGTCGCAGCCGGCCGCGTCCGGGAGGTCCGTGGGGCGACGCACAATTGGCATAGCGTCGTCTGGGTTAGGGAGGGTTTGGCCGGTAGGGATATCCTTGTCTCATTGCGCTTCAGCGACTCCTGTGGCGGGCCGGGTGCAGTGCGCGCTAACCAAGGGGGCCAGGTACACGGTGTTTCCTCTGACACATTGGTGTGGCTGGCTTCCGGGTTGGAGGCGCGCTGTGTTGAGAAGCAGTGCGGCTTGGTTGGGTTGTGCTTCGGAGGACGCATGGCTTTCGACCTTTGTCTCTCCTGAGCCTGTACGGGAGTTGTAGCGATGAGACAAGATAGTAATTACTAGCGATTGGATACTATGAAGAAAAAAAAATTGGGGAGAAAATTGGATAAAAGTAAAAAAAGAATTTAAAAAAAGTTTACAGGTGCACCATGGAGAGAATCTCGACCGGTTGCATCACCGCTTGGTATGGCAACAGCTCTGCATCATTTTCTAAACTATTTCTTGAACTGCGTTGTTGGTTAATTAAGGGCTTGTAAAGTAAGCATTTCACGGTAAGGTCTACACCTGTTGTATTCGGTGCATGTGACAAATAAAATTTGTGTCGATTTGACAAATGAGGCCCAAAATAATGATAATAATTGAAATTCAGCTTCAGGAACAGGTAATGGAATGAGTTACCGACATCTCCATGGCCAGTTGGAACATTGTTAGCTGCTGAGAGATGAGATTAAATTTGTTTGTTATAGAGGCATAGTAAAAACAATACAAGACAATCACACACAACATACAATTGTAAAACGCACGCTCATTTGCAATTTTGAACTGTTAAACCCGGTGCTTTTCTTCTATTTTGAAACCCTAGCGCCAGGATTGGTCATTTACCTGTCTTATATGAGCTCGCTTGCACTGAGATGGGAGCGGTGGCAATATCTGAGGTGTGTCCTTAAAACCATGAACCAAAGTGTCAATTTCAATATGAGATGGTGGGGATATTTAGACCAACCGAAAGCTGGTCTTAGCTGTAATGTGGTTGGTTATGGGATGGATTTTGACAATGAAAGCACAGCCTATCCGGCCGTGACGCACATTGCTCAAATGAACATGGAACAGGAAAAATGCTATGTTTGTGCCTGTGAGCCTTGTATTCGTGAACATAAAAAAACATCCAGTGTATATGCTCAATATGTTTGGAGTGTTGACAGTCAACATTGTTGTAATTGGCTTCTATGAGTATAGTCCTTTATGCATCACACTTCTCCTCAAACTAAAAATACTAGGCTCCTGTAAATTGTATGTGTGAGGCGCGTTCTCAAAAACCAAGGTATAGCCTACCGTTGATACTATATTATATAATGAAAACGAAATAGTTAGAAAAACTACAAACATTTATTTTATGGAAAAGAGATGTGTGTTTCTGGAGGATGCACGATGCTGCCTTGTTGCCAAAATGACCAAGCGGGGCGTAGATTACTATTCGATTTGAGAAGGGCGCTCCTCCCTCTCCGCTTTCGGCGATGACACGAGGGGCCTTTGCCAGGTTCAACCCAAGCCGGCATAAAATAACTCCCTCATTTAAGTATGTTTAAATGCACAGTAATAATTCGATATTAAACTGATTATGTCAGTAGGCAGATAATGCAATAGTCATTGAGCACGGTTACATGCACACAATAATGCGATTATTGTGGCTAGTCAGGTTAATATAATAGTTATTTTAAAACCTTTACATGCTTTGCAAGAAAACCAGGTGTTTTAAATTGGCATATGCTTACTTCGATTATGACCTCATGCAGATTTAAGATAAGCAAAGTAAGGTGTTTACATGACCATAATCAGTTTAATATCAAATTATTACTGTGCATGTAAACATACTAATTTAAACCCCTTACTATTAATCGACCTAAGGTCAATCGAAGTAAGCATACGCCGATTAAAACACCTGTTTTCTGAGCAATCTTCCAGCTGCGTAGTTGATCTACACATGTGCTAGCACCAGCTGAGCGTGCCTCCCTCTTTAGTGCAAGTGAAGTGAGTTCGGAACAACTGAATGTATCCCTTTTAGAAGTAGTTTTCACATACAAACGTTCTATGTCCGAATTCAGAATCACATATGCTTCCCAAAAAAAACATGGTCGCTGTGGTAGAACATTTATTTGATTGCCGATTTTCTGCATTTATCAGAGTGCCATCAGGTAGCCTGATTTCAGATGTGTCCATGTTAACAGGATTGTCAGGGAAATCTTTCTTCTTACAAAGCATGTAAACATTTTAATTGAACTATTATATTAATCTGGCTATCCACAATAATCACATAATTGGGTACATGTAACCATACTCTGTGAGTCTGGATCTGAGTACCTCCTGACCCTTCACCGAATGCAAACAAATTTGGGGCGTCTGATTGGTCCAAAAACCAATGGGTTGAGCTAGAACACATGCGGGTGAAGCGACAGTTTGAAAATGTGTCATTGGCTTTGATACTCTGATTGGTTGGAGACAATCCAATCGCTGATGACTCTGTTTTATACAATGCCTCACAAACGACTTCAATGCTGGCAGTCCTCAGGCTAAATTCGCACCCCTTCTTGCCTGCGCACTCGTTCACACAACCCTCAAAGATTTACAAGCAGTGGATTGGTGTAACTGTATTGGTAGACATTTAATCTACACCTTTACAATCCTTTTACATCTTTGAGGGGCGTGAAGGCGAGTAGCAGGGCGTAGCATGGAATGGGATGCGGCTCAAAAAGGACAAAAAATTACCTAAACTGCCACTCGCTTTCAACAAGTTTACCATAGGATATCGATTGCTTGCTACCAAAAATCAAAAAATCTGAACTGCTGAAATTACTGCAAGAGTGTTAATATAAACAATTTGGCAAAGTAATTATTAACCACCATCAAGGCACGCAAATTACATAGGCAATAAAATGTGAACCTCGTTATGAATGGACAAAACGTTAGCTCCATTACAATCGCTGATTGTAAATGACAGCTTTATAGTACTGCGTTACTAGCTAGCTAACTAATCATTTTGTGTGTAAACCAGCCTGATTTAATTGATCTGTAGAATGTTATCTTGAGTGGGCCAACAAATGGAAGTTCCATATTGCATTGGGCATGCTAGCTAGCTAACATGTAAATAAAAAAAAATAAAAAAATGGAAATGAACATCAGTATTTGCCTTCAGTAATCATATATGTTTACATTACAATAAACTAAAGGGTTTTCCAAACTTAAGGAAGATGAGTAGTGGTGGAGAGTAGACTTAAAAAAACATTTTTTAAATATAAAATATTTAACCAGGTAGGCCAGTTGAGAACAAGTTCTCATTTACAACTGCGACCTGGCCAAGATAAAGCAAAGCAGTGCGACAAAAACAACAACACAGAGTTACACATGGGATAAACAAAGGTACAGTCAATAACACAATAGAAGAATGTACAGGCAATAAATAAGCCATAGTTACTCCAGGTGTCGACTCCCATTTCTGAGTGTCAACATTTGATTTGTCTTGGAATCGACTTAGAAGATTTAGTATTTTTTTAATGGAGGAGATTAGTTGCCGTACTTCTGAGAACACAAACACTTGCATCCTTCATATCGAGCAAGGTATGGAGAGAGAGTGGGGCAGGTCGGCAGGTCGGCCTCAGGCAGACAGTCAGAACAGTGCACTACAGTGGTTCTTCATTTAAAAGTTGTGGCGCACTGCAGCACAGCTTGTGGGGTGCTGCAGAATTCTATGCCATGTTATTTAAGTGTCAGCTATTGTTGCCAGAATTACGCAATTTACCACAATCTGACACCATCTAACACAAACGGTCAGGTCATAAACTCAAAACCTTTAAAGGAAGAACCACTGTAGGCCTATCAAAAGCTGTGACTTGCAATGGAATGCTGTATCTTGCCATTTCTTGGCTTGCAATGTCTCGCAAATTCAGTAAAGCAGGGCCTGTCATCAATGAATCGGCTAGGATATTCTGCACGCAAAAGACCGAAGACTGAACACACACTAGCATCATTAGCAAAGCGGAGGCGAGCCAGATCGAGGGAGAGAGAGGAGGGGGCAGGCAGAAAACATTTCTTGGTAATCTGTATCTCGTAATTTCTTGACATGCACGCCTCACAAATGCATGCCTCTCTGGTTTTATCACATTTTACAATATTCCCCAGGCCGTTAGCCTAATATCTAGTTAGTCTATAGGCCTAACACGGAAACTAATGTTTTGTGATAACTGCACTGTGATTTTAATTTTGTGGGGGAAAAACAAAGAAAACAGTTTTCGGGTAGGGATTTTTCTTAATGTTATGGATCCCAACTTCACACCCCTAATCAAATCCCCAATTCAAATAACTTCAAATGTTATTTGTCACATACACGTGTTTGGCAGATGTTATTGCGGGTGTAGCGAAATGCTTGTGTTTCTAGCTCCGACAGTGCTGTAAGATCTAACAAGTAATATCTAACAATTGCATAACATATAGCTAATGCACACAAATGTAAGTAAAGGAATGGAATTAACAATATATAAATATATGGACGAGCAATGTCAGAGCAGCATAGACAACAATAGAATAGCATAGAATACAGTATAAACATATGAGATGAGTAATGCAAGATATGTAAACATTACTAAAGTGACTAGCGTTCCATTTATTAAAGTGGGCAGTGATTTCAAGACAACGTATAAAGAAAGCAGCCTCTAATGTGCTAGTTGTAGCTTTTTAACAGTCTGATTTCCTTGAAATAGAAGCTGTATTTCAGTCTCTCGGTCCCAGCTTTGATACACCTGTACTGACCTCGTGTTTTGGATGATAGCGGGGTGAACAGGCAGTGGCTCGGGTGGTTGTTGTCCTTGATGATCTTTTTGGCCTTCCTGTGACATTTCCAACAATGAACGGCGCCGATATCTGAATTCTTATTGTGGGCCACATCACGTTTATTAGTGCTCACATTCTAGGGCAATGGACAACATTCAATATCCTTGAAGTAGCAGAGTTTGCTTTGTCAATTTTGGTAGTCTTATGTTGGATGATTTAAAAAAAATTCAATCATAATTATACACTTAATTTTTTCAAAAAGCAATGGCTGATAATCACACCTCACAAAAAAAAAAACTTTTCTTCAATGGAGTTGCCACTGACAAGCAGAAATATATAATCTTCCACCTTCCCAGGCCCCTTGAACGTGTTCTTCAACCTGACAAAAGATAACTAGGCAGCCAGCTCCCACGGGGCAGCAACACATCACACTAAAGCCGGCCGACAGGCCCTGTCGACCCCGCTGCCCCCTGCCCCTGTGTGCCTGCTCTCCCCCCGTCAAGCCTCCCCTTTCCGTCAAAGCCTTCACGTCCAATGGGACCAAGCCAAGAGTTCTTCATTAGCAGCAGGGAAACGTGACTGGGGGAGGTGAGACAGGGGTCTGGCAACAAGTCAGGGAGCAAAATGTCTGGAACTGTAGACAGTCATAATATAGACTGGGCATTTTGTCTTCATGAACACCTTTCAGTCCCCTGAAGTCTTTGCAGGCATACAAACACACATTCAGACACACATACACAATGATACACAAGCACACGTAGCCTACATCCACACAGGCACACCACGTACGCACAAACACGCACACACACTCCCCTCTTTCTCAGTATTTATTTCTATCGATTAGAATGCTCCAATCTGTTTAGATTGGAGCAGTCCCCCCCCTCCACAAATCATTCCCTATTCCCCAGACATACCTCACCCCTAGATACACCCCACCAAAACCCCATCTATCTGCCCTCAGGCAGTTTTCGATCCTTCAATCATTCCTCTTCCAATGAAACCAGGGGCTCTATTTTCGGCTGCCGTTAAGGCGGCACTAATGTCAAACGCTCGCTCTTTGGCAAAGCCAGCTCTCTGCTATTTGGGTTGGATATCAGCTCGCTTGAACTAAGGTGGGAGGGGTGGAAATATTTGAGGTGTGTCCTTAAAAATGCCAATTTGCTCACCAAAATCTGGTCTTAGCAGTAATGTAATTAGTTATGGCATCGATTTGGCCAGCAGAAGCAGCAAAACAGTCAACAGACATTCTTTACATTGGACAGTATTATTGTCCATGAAGCTTCTGTGAAAACTTTGGACTCATTAGGCCTATGTACATTTACATTTAAGTCATTTAGCAGACGCTCTTATCCAGAGCGACTTACAAATTGGAAAGTTCATACATATTCATCCTGGTCCCCCCGTGGGGAATGAACCCACAACCCTGGCGTTGCAAGCGCCATGCTCTACCAACTGAGCCACACGGGAATGTGCGATGCCAGGGAACTGAAAGGGGGCAGCAGGTAGCCCAGTGTTTAGAGCGTTGGGCCGTAACCGGAAGGTTGCTGGATTGAATCCCTGAGCTGACAAGGTAAAATATGTCGTTCTGCCCCTGAGCAAGGCAGTTAACCCACTGTTCCCCAGGCACCGTAGATGTCGATTAAGGCAGGGGTTGGGTTAAATGCGGAAGACACATTTCAGTTGGGTACATTCAGTTGGACAACGGACTAGGTTCCCCCCTTTCCCCTAACGAATGAAAGGTGTCTGAAATCTTTTTAGGACATCAAATCACCATTTATTTGTCACATGCTCCGAATTCAATGCTCCGAATACCGTGAAATGCTTACTTACAAGCCCTTAACCAACAATGCAGCTCAAGAAAATATTTACTAAATTAACTAAAGTAAAAAATATAAAAACGTTTTTTTTTAAAGTAACACAAGAAAATTACATAACAATAACAAGGCTATATACAGGGGGTACCGGTACTGAGTCAATGTGCAGGGGTACAGGTTAGTCGAGGTAATATGTAAAGTGACAATGCATAGATAATAAACAGCGAGTAGCAGCAGTGTAAAAACAAATGGGGGGAGGGTGTCAATGTAAATAGTCCGGGTGGCCAGTTGATTAATTGTAGAGCAGTCTTATAGCTTGGGGCGACACAACAGTGTCGGAGCCTTTTGGTCCTAGATTTGGCGCTCTGGTACCGCTTGCCGTGCGGTAGCTGACACTGCCTAGTATATAGGTCCTGGATGTCATGAAGCTTGGCCCAAGTGATATACTGGGCCGTAGGCAATACCATCTGTAGCGCCTTACGGTTGGATGCCAAGCAGTTGCCATACCAGGCAGTGATGCAACCGGTCAGGATGCTCTTGATGGTGCAGCTGTATAACCTTTTGAGGATCTGGGGACCCATGCCAAATCTTTTCAGTCTCCTGAGGGGGAATTGGTGTTGTCGTGTCCTCTTCACAACTGTCTTGGTGTGTTTGGACCATGATAGTTTGTTGGTGATATGGACACCAAGGAACTTGAAACTCTCGACTGCTCCACTTCAGCCCCGTCGATGTTAATGGAGGCCTGTTTGGCCCTCTTTTTCCTGTAGTCCATGATCAGCTCCTTTGTCTTGATCACATTAAGGGAGAGGTTGTTGTCCTGGCACCACACTGCCAGATCTCTGACCTCCTCCCTTTAGGCTGTCTAATCATTGTCGGTGATCAGGCCTACCACTGTTGTGTCGCCAGCAAACTTAATGATGGTGTTGGAGTTGTGCTTGGCCACGCAGTCATGGGTGAACAGGGAGTACAGGAGGGGACTAAGCACGCGTGGCAGATGTGTTGTTGCCTACCCTTACGACCTGGGGCGGCCCGTCAGGAAGTCCAGGATCCAGTTGCAGAGGGAGGTGTTTAGTCCTAGGGTCCATCACTTAATGATGATCTATGTGGGCACTATGGTGTTAAACGCTGAGTTGTAGTCAATGAACAGCATTCTCACAAAGGCGTTCTTTTGGTCCAGGTGGGAAAATGTGGAGTGCGATTGAGATTGCGTCATCTGTGGATCTGTTGGGGCGGTATCCAAATTGGAGTGGGTCTAGGGTTTCCGGGATGATTGTGTTTATGTGAGCCATGACCAACCTTTCAAAGCACTTCATTGCTACCGACACGAGTGCTACAGGGCTGTAATCATTTAGGCAGGTTACCTCTGCTTTCTTGGTTACAGAGACTATGGTGGTCTTTTTAAAACATATACAGTTGACGTCGGAAGTTTACATACACTTAGGTTGGAGTCATTAAAACTCATTTTTCAACCACTCCACAAATTTATTGTTAACAAACTATAGTTTTGGCAAGTCGGTTAGGACATCTACTTTGTGGATGACACAAGCCATTTTTCCAACAATTGTTTACAGACAGATTATTTAACTTATAATTCACTGTATCACAATTCCAGTGAGTTAGAAGTTTACATACACTAAGTTGACTGTGCCTTTAAACAGCTTGGAAATTTCCAGAAAATAATGTCATGGCTTTAGAAGCTTCTGATAGGCTAATTGACATAATTTGAGTCAATTGGAGGTGTACCTGTGGATGTATTTCAAGGCCTACCTTCAAACTCTTAGGAAAATGGGAAAATAAAAAGAAATCAGCCAAGACCTCAGAAAAAAAATTGTGGCCATCACAAGTTTGGTTCAGCCTTGGGAGCAATTTCCAAACACCTGAAGGTACCACGTTCATCTGTACAAACAATAGTATGCAAGTATAAACACCATGGGGCCACGCAGCCGTCATACAGCTCAGGAAGGAGATGGGTTCTGTCTCTTAGAGATGAATGTACTTTAGTGCGAAAAGTGCAAATCAATCCCAGAACAACAGCAATGGACCTTGTGAAGATGCTGGAAGAAACAGGTACAAAAGTATCTATATCCACAGTAAAAATAGTCCTACATAGACATAACCTGATAGGCCGCTCAGCAAGTAGGAATACACTGTTCCAAAACCTCCATAAAAAAGCCAGACTACGGTTTGCAACTGCACATGGGGACAAAGATCATACTTTTTGGAGAAATGTCCTCTGGTCTGATGAAACAAATATAGAACTGTTTGGCCATAATGACCATCGTTATGTTTGGAGGAAAAAGGGGGAGGCTTGTAAGCCGAAGAACACCATCCCAACCGTGAAGCACGGCGGTGGCAGCCTCATGTTGTGGGGGTGCTTTGCTGCAGGAGGGACTGGTGCACTTCACAAAACAGATGGCTTCAGGAGGATGAAAATTATGTGGATATATTGAAGCAACATCTCAAGACATCAGTCAGGAAGTTAAAGCTTGGTCACAAATGGGTCTTCCAAATGGACAATGACCCCAAGCATACTTCCAAAGTTGTGGCAAAATGGCTTAAGACAACAAAGTCAAGGTATTGGAGTGGCCATCACAAAGCCCTGACTTCAATCCTATAGGAAATGTGTGGGCAGAACTGAAAAGGCGTGTGCGAGCAAGGAGGCCTACAAACCTGACTCAGTTCACCAGCTCGGTCAGGAGGAATGGGCTAAAATTCACCCAACTTATTGTGGGAAGCTTGTGGAAGGCTACCGGAAACATTTGACCCAAGTTAAACAATTTAAAGGCAATGCAACCAAATACTAATTGAGTGTATGTAAACTTCTGACCCACTGGGAATGTGATGAAAGAAATAAAAGCTGAAATAAATTATTCCCTCTGCTATTATTCTGACATTTCACATTCTTAAAATAAAGTGGTGATCCTAACTGACCTAAGACAGGGAATTCTTACTAGGATTAAATGTCAGGAATTGTGAAAAACTGAGTTTAAATGTATTTGGCTAAGGTGTATGAAACCTTCCATCTTCAACTGTATGTATTACAGACTTGGTCAGGGAGAGGTTGAAAATGTCAGTGAAGACACATGCCAGTTGGTCCACGCATGCTTTGAGTAGACGTCCTGGTGATCCATCTGGCCCCACGGCTTTGTGAAGATCTTGCTGACATCAGCTACGGAGAGCGTGATCACACAGTCATCCTGAATAGCTGAAGCTCTCATGCATGCTTCATTGTTGCTTGCCTGGAAGTGAGCATAAAAGCCTACTCGTCTGGTAGGCTCGTGTCATTGGGCAGCTCGTGGCTTGGTTTCCCTTTGTAGTCCGTAATAGTTTTCAAACCTTGCCACATCCGATGAGCGTAGAGCCAGTGTAGTAGGATTCAATCTTAGTCCTGTATTGATGCTTTGCCTGTTTGATGGTTTGTCTGAGCGCATAGCGGGATTTCTTTTAAGCGTCCAGATTAGTGAGCCTCTCCTTGAAAGTGCCAGCTCTAGTCTTTAGCTCGTTGCGGATGTTGCCTGTAATCCATGGCGTCTGTTTGGGAAATGTACGTACGGTCTGTATGGGGATGACGTTGTCGATGCACTTATTGATGAAACCGGTGACTGACGAGGTATACTCCTCAAGGCCACTGGATGACTCCCAGAACATATTCCCGTCTGTGCTAGCAAAACAGTCCTGTAGCGTAGCATCTGCGTCATCTGATCACTTCCGTATTGAGCGAGTCACTGGTACTTTCGTTTTTGCTTCTAAACAGGAATTAGGAACATAGAATTATGGTCAGATTTGCCAAATGGAGGACGAGGGAGAGCATTGTATGTGTCAATGTGTGTGGAGTAAAGGTGGTCTAGAGGTTTTTTTCCTCTGGTTGCACATGTGACATGCTGGTAGAAATGAGGTAAAACGGATTTAAGTTTGCCTGCATTAAAGTCCCCGGCCACTAGGAGCGCCTCATCTGGATGAGCATTTTCTTGTTTGTTTATGGCTTTATACAGCTCGTTGAGTGCGGTCTTCGTGCCAGCATCGGTTTGTGGTGGTAAATAGATGGCTATGAATAATATAGATAAGAACTCTTGGTAGATAGTGTGGTCTACACCTTATCATGAATTATTCTACCTCAGGCGAGCAATACCTCGAAACTTCTTTAATATTAGACATTGCGCACCAGCAGTTATTGACAAATAGACACACACCCCCGCCCGTCGTCTTACCAGACATAGCTGCTCTGTCCTGCCTTCTCTATATTATCCGTCACGTCTCGGGGAAACGTAAGATATATTACCGTTTTTAATGTCGTGTTGGTGGAAAGTCTTAATCGTAGAGTTTGTTTTCCAATGATTGCACATTGGACAATAATACAGAGGGTAGTTGTGTTTTCTTAATGATTATTTTACCAGGCAAGTCAGTTAGGAACAAATTCTTATTTACAATGACAGCCTACCGGAGAACAGTGGGTTAACTGCCTCTTTCAGGGGCAGAACAACATATTTTTACCTTATCATCTCAGGGATTCCATCCAGCAACCTTTCGGTTACTAGCCCAACAGTCTAACCACTAGGCTACCTGCCTACCTTCTTGTCGGCGAGTTCTTACAAGGCACCCCGCCCTCCTCCCCCTTTTCCTCCATAATTTCTTCACGCTGATGACGGGGATTTGGGCCTTGTCTTGACAAAGCAGTATATAATTCTCGTCATACTCATTGTGCTATCTTTCATGCCATCCAGTGTTGTGTATATATTGTGAACGTTTTTTTTTTTAAGGATTTGTTGTTTACTGTTCATTATCGCCCTGAAATGTAAATCATTTTTGCTCCAATTCAAATATATTTATATGCTATTGGTCAGTATAATAATTAGATATAGTATTGATTATTTAATGCAAACAACACAAGCAGTTGCTGTTTTAAATATAGTGACAATCTCTTTTGAAATAATCCAACTTGAGTGTTGGTGTTTTTCTTCCATGCCTCTCAATGGAATTCAAATGAAACCGAATGGAATCATGGAATGCTGTTTTCTCCCTTTTTACTTTTTGACTAAAGTAAAAGCTCATAACTTGGGTTCTGATAAAGATATCTCAGTTTGTAGTTTTCAGTAGTATAAAAAGTTTTAAAAAATGATCCAGCACGTGAGCGTTTTTTCTAGGCAGACACACAAATGGTTTCAATGTTTGTCTTCTTTCAGTAGTTCTTGTCTAAAGGATGATCTATAGCCTCAACTATTACCACTGTAACATTCTCTATCACTGTACTGAACTGTTGTCTGTTCTTCGTGAGACAAGGATTGAATAAGCACTGTAAAAGCTTTCCTTTATATCAATACACCAGCAAGATATTGGTTGGTTTCCTTTTCATCAATACATAGCACAAGATCAATGACATCCACAACATAAACCAGCATAAAATACATTTTTTTTAAACAGAGTAAAATACTTTCAATAGAACCTTGGCCAATCGGTCTCGGCTACAAGTTAAAGATAGGGCTACTTTCACAATCCTGTATCATTCCAAGGTGTGGCAGAGAGAGCTCAGAGGTGTCATTCAAAATTATTCCATGGGAGGTGTTGTATTTTGAAGGGAAAAACAAAATGCCAACATAAGATGTATGTGAGAACACTCCGTGGGAGGGGGGGGGGATCATCATATCTGACATCTATATACTGTATCTTCCCCCCCCCCCCCCCATTCAATGCACCATGATAGTAGAACACTTTTGAAAGTGAATTGTGCTAGAGGGCATAAATATGCAGGGGGGTAATGGATAGGGTGACGAAGCAAAAGTGTTGCGTGACATCTGAGGAGTTCGAGGCTACGGCTGCTGCTGACAAATGCTTGACTGGTTAAGAGGTTGAGGAGGCGGTTGGGTTATTTTCATCTAAAACTTTTCTTCCTGTCGGTGGAAAAGTTGGCATTGCTATACACACTTCTTCTCTGAAACTGAAACTGAGCCGTCTGTGTGATCCTGCTAGAGTCTTGCATAAATCATTGACCTCTCTGCAACAGGGCATTGTATTGATATTTATGAAGGAATCAAGCCTTCATTCCTGAGCAATGATAGAGCATCGCTGCACTAACAAAGCAGATGTGTCCCCTGTTGAATACAGTATAAGCATAGAGCTGCTGTTATGCTCAAAGATAGGCTAACTCCTGAACATGTGTTGTAACTGCATGCTGTTGTTCTAAATATGATTTGATACACTTTTCATATGCCATTACAAGGAAATGTCACAGGCCCATAGGTAACATAATGGTATATTACAGTCAAAGTAAAATTAAAACATAACAAATGTTTTACAGTGCAGGCAAATTGTTTGCACATTATGAATATTCAAAAAATACAAGAGAGACTATCATGTCTAAGACATAAACTGCAAATAAACTTCTCATAAACTTCTCAGCTCACTGGTCACGATAACAACACCCAGCAGGTATATCTCCTGGTCATCCCCAAAGCCAACACCTGCTTTGGCCTCCTTTCCTTCCAGTTCTCTGCTGCCAAAGACTGGAACTAATTGCAAAAAATCGCTGAAGCTGGAGACTTATATTTCCCTCACTAACTTTAAACATCAGCTATCCGAGCAGCTAACCCATCTGTAAATAGCCCATCCAATCTACCAACCGCATCCCTATATTGTTTTTATTTACTTTTCTGCTCTTTTGCACACCAGTATTTCTACTTGCACATCATCATCTGCACATCTATCACTCCAGTGTTAATTTGCTCAATTATAATTACTTGCAACTATGGCCTATTTATTGCCTTACCTCCTCACACCATTTGCACACACTGTATATAGACTTTCTTTTTTTCTATTGTGTTATTGACTGTAGGCTTGTTTATTCCATGTGTAACTCTGTGTTGTTGTTTGTGTCGCACTGCTTTGCTTTATCTTGGCCAGGTCGCAGTTGTAAATGAGAACTTGTTCTCAACTAGCCTACCTGGTTAAATAAAGGTGGCATTTTTTTAAATATATAAAAAATAGGAAGCATTGACCATGTTGTCGAAGAGGTCGCATTTAACCATGTTAAAATGTTTTGATGGTTCCACCTGTCACCAGTTTGCGGCAGAGACCATCCGAGAGACATTAGACACTCAGGTGTGTCCAATGTACTCATTATGATTATCCTGTTAAAACAGGTCTGTTTTCTGTTGTCCTTTGCAGAAGTTGGAATTGTGTGCCGTTGTCACGTTCCTGACCTGTTTTCTATTGTTTTGTATGTGTTTAGTTGGTCAGGGCGTGAGTTGGGATGGGCAGTCTGTGTTGTTTGTTCTATGTGGGAGTGTGTTGGTTAATTAGCCTTATATGGTTCTCAATCAGGGACAGGTGTTATTCATTTCCTCTGATTGAGAATCATATATAGGTTGGCTGTTCTCACTGTTTGTTTGTAGGTGATTGTCTTCCGTGTCTGTGTACCACACGGGAGTGTTTTCGGTTTGTTTGTTTTATGTAGTCTATTCCTGTTCGTGAGTTCTTTCGTGTCTTTATGTAAGTTCCATGTTCAGGTTTCGTCTACGTCGTTTTCTTATTTTGTAAGTTATTCAAGTGTTCTTCGTGTTTCGTCTTTATTTAATAAATTCATTATGTCATCATACCTCGCTGCGTATTGGTCCACCGATCCTTCTCTCCTCTCCTCGTCCGAGGAAGAGGAAGACGACAGCCGTTACAGCCGTGTATGTTTGTCTCCTGAGTGAGTTTTTGGAGACTTAGTGGTTTATTGTTTTCCCTGTGTTCCGTTCGTTACCATTTCACAGTAAAGTATTATGTTTATCCTTAACCGCTGATTCCTCATCTGGTCTCTTCTCTGCATCTGGGTCCAACCTCACCATGTTACAAGGATACTGTGAGATTCTGGCTATTAAGCTGCTAGCTTACGCTACTGTACCTGTAGACTTCCAGTCATTGTGCTAACGCTAGTTGACATTGGCTTCCGAAACTACCTCCAACTTCCTTCAGGTGGAGTTCGTTAGGAGGACAGGCCATTGTAAAGTCTGGAAAGGAATTAATGAGAGTGGTTTCATGTGGTTTCCATATGTTTGATACCTTTCCATTAGTTCCATTCCAACCATAACAATGAGCCCATCCTCCTATAGCGCCTCCCACCAGCCTATTCTGCTCACTTTACGCTGCATGCAGAGACATAAAAATCCACAACTTAATCTGACTCTGGGTAAATAGAAAAACAGCCATAATCTAAAACCATAAAGTTCAGCATTGACCACATTTAAAAGCATTCAAGAAAGCTTTTTCCAAAATGGAGTTATCCATCCCTCATCTGGCATTATACACTTTTAACCTTTTTCCCTAATCCAAACTGCAGCACCTTACCATGCATTATACATGCTGTTATGGTTCAGCAGTTTCACGCTGTTTCTCAGACCAAGTAAATTGATTGCCAATGTCTTTGGTCTGAAGGTCAATAGACAGAAACGTTGGCAATAAGCTAGAATACATATGTGAAACTTTGCAAACAAGGAGTGTGTAATATATTTAAAAAATCCATATTCCAGCGTAATGCAGACTTATTCTTGACATGTTATACTCTTAGATAAAAACCCAAAGGCTCTTGCTGAGTGTGTTTAAGGTTTTTCTCATACAGTAGCCGGTATTCCACAGAGACCGAACACGCATGCTCGCTCGACACACACACACACACACACACACCAATTACTTCTATGGAGTTAATCCTCTTTGCCAGGGACATATAGAGAGTCGACCCCTAGTCGGTCCCTATTACAGCCCATTCTTATCTAAAGCCCCACATATACTGCACACTGAGAACAGTTCTCAAATCTGTACTGTGCATTAGGCTGATCTTAAGCTATATTAATGTCTTACATTTGGTCATTGATATGTCTTCAGTCTACTGTTTGGATGGTTAAAATTCTTGTTACTTCATTTTTGATGCTATTCATAGTCCTGAAGTAACTGCTAGCCAAAGTTCCAATAAGAAGAACACATAATTCCCTGACGCATTGTCAGTTAAAGGGACATTACGCTCCAAAATCAGAGGTATTCAGACCTCAAATGTGGTCTTATGTGGAGAAGTCCACGTCCCAGGCCATCTGTTGTGTAGATTCAGCTATATGCCACATCCCCAAACGAATGGAAAAGATAAGCACAATATCATTTCCGGATCTTATTCAGCGCTTATCCCTTTCCACTCGTTTTGGGCATATAGCTGCGTCTACACAATTGATGGCGTGGGATGTGGATTCCTCATGACAACAGACTACTTTGTGGGTCTAAAAGCGTCTGACACATTTTGATTTTGGACTTTAAGACCATGGTAAGACGGAAATGTCAATATATGGCCTCATCGTCTTAAACATGCCCTGATTTGGTTATACATTTCCAGAGAGCAACCTAGAACTGTCCTGGCACAATACGATTGGCATGCAGACTTCATTTTGAAAGTTTTCTTTTCTGCCAAGCGAAGTGCCAACAAACAAGAACCGAGAGGCATGACAGAGCAAAGTTGTTCTATGCGGCGGCATTCTTCAATACTGAAATACTGCAGATCCAACACTGGGACAAGTGACAAACGTGGTGGGACTCCCAGCACATCTGGCCAAATGATGGATTTCATCTGACGTCAGGCGGAGGCTGGTTTTTGACTTTCTCGCCGTTCGCTCACTCCGTAAACTTCACTATCTCTGAGCATTTGGGGTAGGCTCAGAGATAGGTAGTTGACTCTCCATTTGAAACAAATCATCCCAATTCGCTATTTCTCATTTGATTTGCTATTGTTGTCCTTTAGAATTGTCAACCACACAAATTTCAGTGCGTAATAGATAGTGAGCACAATAGCAGGAGCATTAATAGTCTTCAACAAAAAATGCACTGTCAAATTCCCTTAACTATTAGGATATGCTTTCATTCAAATGACCTTTGTATTTTATGAACTTTGTCTCTATGCACTCTCACAGGGCCCTACACACACATACACACTGACAAGCCATCACACACAAACACTCACTTCATTTGCTCACACAGACATATGCATATACATTTATACTGACTCTACACACATCCACTCACATACAATCATCATATACGCTGCTGCTACTCTGATGCTCATATACCCTCATGCCTATGGCAATTACCCATTTACATACAGTTGAAGTCTGAAGTTTACATACACCTTTGCCAAATACATTTAAACTCAGTTTTTAACAATTCCTGACATTTATTCCTAGTAAAAATTCCCTGTCTTAGGTCAGTTAGGATCACCACTTTATTTTAAGAATGTGAAATGTCAGAATAAAAGAGAATGATTTATTTCAACTTTTATTTATTTAATCACATTCCCAATGGGTCAGAAGTTTACATACACTGAATTAGTATTTGGTAACATTGCCTTTTAAATTGTTTTAACTTGGGTCAAACATTTCAGGTAGCCTTCCACAAGCTTCCCACAATAAATTGGGTGAATTTTAGCCCATTCCTCCTGACAGAGCTGGTGTAACTGAGTCAGGTTTGTAGGCCTCCTTGCTCGCACATGCTTTTTCAGTTCTGCCCACAAATGTTTTATGTGATTGAGGTCAGAGCTTTGTGATGGCCACTCCAATACCTTGACTTTGTTGTCCTTAAGCCATTTTGCCACAACTTTGGAAGTATGCTTGGGGTCATTGTCCATTTGGAAGACCCATTTGTGAACAAGCTTTAACTTCCTGATTGATGTCTTGAGATGTTGCTTCATTATATCCACATCATTTTCCTCCCTCCTGATGCCATCTATTTTGTGAAGTGCACCAGTCCCTCCTGCAGCAAAATCACCCCCACAACATGATGCTGCCACCCCCGTGCTTCACGGTTGGGATGGTGTTCTTCGGCTTGCAAGCATCCCCCTTTTTCCTCCAAACATAATGGTGGTCATTATGGCCAAACAGTTCTATTTTTGTTTCATCAGACCAGAGGACATTTCTCCAAAAAGTACGATCTTTGTCCCCATGTGCAGTTGCAAACCGTAGTCTGGCTTTTTTATGGCGGTTTTGGAGCATTGGTTTCTTCCTTGTTGAGCGGCCTTTCAGGTTATGTCGATATAGGACTTGTTTTACTGTGGATATAGATACTTTTGTACCTGTTTCCTCCAGCATCTTCACAAGGTCCTTTTCTGTTCTGAGATTGATTTGCACTTTTCGCACTAAAGTACTTTCATCTCTAGGAGACAGAACCCATCTCCTTCCTGAGCGGTATGACAGCTGTGTGGTCCCGTGGTGTTTATACTTGCGCACTATTGTTTGTACAGATGAACGTGGTACCTTCAGGAATGAACCAGACTCTGGTTCATCCTTGGAGGTCTACAATTTCTTTTCTGATTTCTTTTGATTTGCCCATGATGTCAAGCAAAGAGGCACTGAGTTTGAAGGTAGGCCTTGAAATACATCCACAGGTACAACTCCAATTGACTCAAATGATGTCAATTAGCCTGTCAGAAGCTTCTAAAGTCATGACATAATTTCTTGGAATTTTCCAAGCTGTTTAAATCCCTAGTCAACTTAGTGTATGTAAACTTCTTACCCACTGGAATTGTGATACAGTGAAATAATCTGTCTGTAAACAATTGTCGGAAAATGTACTTGTGTCATGCACAAAGTAGATGTCCTAACCGACTTGCAAAAACTATAGTTTGTTAACAAGAAATTTGTGGAGTGGTTTTAAAACGAGTTTTAATGTCTCCAACCTAAGTGTATGGAAACTTCTGACTTCAACTTTATACAACTACTTCTCACTCCAGTATCCCTTCAGATTGTAAATATGGCATTGGAACTTACCGGGATATGGTATTTGAAAGAGACAGGATTGTGTGTTTACTTTCTCTTGTTTTCTTGTATTTTTATTTATTGTGTGCTTTTGCTCTACCTTGTGTTTTTTTTGTATTACATTGTAATTGATTAATTAGTTGATGGTTTTAGAGCTTGCGAGAAAGGCATTTCACTGTACTTTTGCACGTAACGTTGACTTAATTTGAAAGAGGGAGTGATAAAGTGTGTAAGGAAGTCTAGACAGAATTTGAGATATATTCATTTGCTGGGCTGCTACATACAGTGCATTCGGAAAGTATTCAGACCCCTTCACTTTTTCCACATCTTGTTACGTTACAGCCTTATTCTAAAATGTATTGGGAAAATAAGGTTTCCTCAATCAATCTAAACACAATACCCCATAATGACAAAGCAAAGAAACGTTTTTAATTATTCAGACCCTTTGCTATGAGACTCGAAATTGAGCTGAGGTTCATCATATTTCCAATGGTCATCCTTGAGATGTTTCTGCAACTTGGAGTCCACCTGTGATTGGACATGATTTGGACAGGCACACACCTGTCTATCAGGTCCCACAGTTGACAGTGCATGTCAGAGAAAAAACCAAGCCATGAGGTTGAAGGAATTGTCCATAGAGCTACGAGACAGGATTGTGTTGAAGCACAGATCTGGGGAAGGGTACCAAAGAAATGTCTGGAGCATTGAAGGTCCCCAAGAACACAGTCGCTCCAAGACTCTTCCTAGAGCTGGCCGCCCGGCCAAACTGATTAATTGTGGGAGAAGGGCCTTGGTCAGGGAGGTGAACAAGAACCCGATGATCACTTTGACAGTGTTCCGGAGTTGAGAAAGGTGAACGGCGCAAAGTACAGAGTTCCTTGAAGAAAACCTGCTCCAGAGCACTCAGGACCTCAGACTGGCGCAAAGGTTCACCTTCCAACAAGACAACGACCCTAGGCACACAGCCAAGACAACACAGGAGTGGCTTCGGGACAAGTCTCTGAATGTTCTTGAGTGGCACAGCCAGAACCCGGGCTTGAACCCCATCGAACATCTCTGGAGAGACCTGAAAATAGCTGTGCAGCAAAGCTCCCCATCCAACCTGACAGAGTTTGAGAGGATCTGCAGAGAAGAATGGAAGAAACTCCCCAAATACAGGTGTGCCAAGCTTGTAGCGTCATACCCAAGAATACTCAAGACTGTAGTCGCTGCCAAAGGTGCTTCAACAAAGTACTGAGTAAAGGGTCTGAATACTAACGTAAATGTGATATATTTTTTCTAAATGTTCAAAAATATCTAAACCTGTTTTTTCTTTGTCATTTTGTGGTATTGTGTGTAGTTTGATGGGGGGGGGGGCTATTTAATACATTTTAGAATAAGCCTGTAATGTAACAAAATGTGGAAAAAGTCGTGTCTGAATACTTTCCGAATGCACTGTATTTTACAATGTGTTGATCTATGCA
This sequence comes from Salvelinus alpinus, assembly GCF_045679555.1. Lineage (NCBI taxonomy): Eukaryota > Metazoa > Chordata > Actinopteri > Salmoniformes > Salmonidae > Salvelinus > Salvelinus alpinus. The sequence goes on from NC_092092.1 coordinate 42,828,790, forward strand.
TAAACGTATTCATATTTCCCCAACATATTCAAATGTTCTACGGGTTAGGGTTAGAATGATTTCCATCCGTACCGTTACTTTTCAAAACAATCTCTACTATAGCCATACAACGAACCCTTTCTGTTTACAACTTAAGGCCATAAACGGTGCAGTCTGGTAGGCTACATAGTCATCTGCTCAATGGCCCAATCACTCAGCTGCATCCCAAAACAAGTGTCAGGGCTGCCATTTTGCTGAAAAAACAAATTCCCAGATTGTGTAACTTTTTTAGTAAGTACAATTGCGCTGGGGATTCATATCAAGCAAATGCCAGCTGACTATGGTGGTCTTTATCTGCCTAAGTCTCATTGATTAGGCAGAAAGCTGTCTGATAACATGCCTGAAAGATAGTGGCGGTAGCCACTTTGCCTGTCATTTAAATCCAGATAGACACCAGGAATGTAAGTAGTCATGACCAAGTAGTCATTGTGGACTCTACCGGACCATGAAAATGGACACAGATGGGAATGTTCCAGGCACCCGATTAGCAGATGAAAGCATGAGTGAACACAATATGTTTACACCGTTTCCATGTGCATTATTCCTAGGACATCGTTTTGGCCCCAGAGGAAAAAATGAGCTTGTCAGGCCATCTGCTCTCCCAGACTCCCACCACTACACAGGTTGTGAGCCTGAGTATGAACAGATTAGTGCTTTCATTGTAATTGGATGTTCACTAGCAGGATTTTTTAAACTTGTTTCGATAGCCGTTGTTACTACAGAGTAAATGTGCACATTGATTTACAGATTACAGGTGGCAATGGGCACAAACCTGTCTGAAAACACCCAGCTGAGAATGTACTGCAAGTGAAATTCGAATTCTCACATAGTAGGAGAAAAAAGGGTAGCCATCCTCTTCCTCAATACACCAGTCTCCACTGATATACATGTATTCAATAGAATGTCTATAGTACTGAAGCATAGAAACAACCTGTATTTTTGTGGCTTTAAGGTTTGATCATGCTGCTGCTCTCCCTCTGTATAGGCTAAAGCTATTTCCCCATGGGCATCATCGGCACATATTTTTATTTTTTATTCCACGCACTCCTTTTCTTTCCCCAACTCAGCTGCTGCGAGATAGGGAGACTTGCATTTCAATTATAGATCGGTATCACATTCAACTCGTTCTTTTCTCTAATCCCTTTTCCCTTGACAAAGGTCAAAGCCTGCTCCATCTTTTTCAGTCTCACCATCTTTATAATCATACTTTGAGGCCTCTGCTTTTCATTCTGATCCTTCACCTCTATTATATTCATTAGTAACATGGACTGAACGTACACATATATGATCATTCTGACCATCTTTAACATTATATCTCTATATTTGTGTTCTTTATTCCTGCTATGAGTCTTTGTATTTCTCATCTCTTTTTTTCAACGATTACCCTTATCAAATATTACCCTGATACATTCTCCATCCTTTTGCTTTCAAACCATGCACTTCACCTCCAAATGGAGGGAATTGCATTACAGTTATCTGCTTTTCATTTTTGAGATCAGTTTGCTTGACATAAGTTTTTTTTATCAACATCTCAGGTCAGGTGTACATCTTTTGTTCTGCGAGTATTCAGCTGAGCTTTCCAACCTTATTAAGATTCACCAAGTCTTTTCAACATAATTGCACCTTTCATCCTTAGCGCACAGCTAGATGTACTGTAATTTGCCTCCATTTCTTGGATGTGCACTCAATGAAGCGTTATCGGGAGCACTTATATAATATTTTTTTCAACACTTGATTAGATAATAGATGTCTTCCTTAGCCGTTGGTGTGCTTTCTCGCATATCTCACTTTTTTATGTGGTGTCCATTCAACGTGGTCTCGGGCAATTAATATTATTCTGTATGTAAATCTGTAACACTCCATTTAGTATGTTATGTTAGGTTACATTATGAATGGAATAGCGGTTTTACAATAGGATACGAATTAGAGGACGTATCGTACCATATGTCTTACCTGGTCATACAATAGCATACAAATGGAATGACATAATTATCATACATCCTGGAGGACGTATAGTATTGCATATCTTTATCTGAGACCAGGTTGCTTGCTGCACGTAACAACAAAGGAGAAATATGGGAAAAATGTGCGTCGTAGAGGAACTAAAGGTTAGGAGAAGTAAAATGACAAATGAAAGGTGCATTTATGTAGCAGGTTAGGTGAATTGGGTTAAGTTTAGAATAAGGGTTAGAGGAATGGTTAGCTATAATGATACAGTTGTCCCCAATGCGACTCGAACATGTACAAAGTAACTAGACCATTCGTAGGTATCATACGTCTTGGCAGTACTCAGAAATAAGTCTAGTCTAATTTGTGTATGGGTCATTCCATGTAATTTCATCAAGCCATGACACCCACCATCTCAGATTGTTCTGAAATCCTTTCTGTAGTTAGAAACAGATAAGATAAGCATTCCGGAAACACAATTTTGTTGAAATATATAATTTGGCACTCCCAAGTGGCGCAGTGGTCTAAGGCACTGCATCGCAGTTGCTAGCTGTGCCACTAGAGATTCTGGGTTCGAGTCCAGGCTCTGTTGCAGCCGGCCGCAACCAGGAGACCCATGGGGCGGTGCACAATTGGCCCAGCGTCATCCGGGTTAGGGGAGGTTTTGGCCGGCAGGGATGTCCTTGTCCCATCGTGCACTAGCGACTCCTGTGGCGGGCCGGGAGCAGTGCACGCTGACACGGTCGCCAGGTTCACAGTGTTTCCTCCGACACAATGGTTAAGAGGGCATTGTGTCAAGAAGCAGTGCGGCTTGGTTGGGTTGTGTTTCGGAGGACGCACGGCTCTCGACCTTCGCCTCTCCCGAGTCCGTACGCTGCAGCGATGAGACAAGACTGTAACTACCAAATGGATACCACGAAATTGGGGAGAAAATGGGTTAAAGTAACAAAATAAATATACACTGCTCAAAAAAATAAAGGGAACACTTAAACAACACAAATGCACATTTGTGGCCTGCTGGAGGTCATTTTGCAGGGCTCTGGCAGTGCACCTCCTTGCACAAAGGCGGAGGTAGCGGTCCTGCTGCTGGGTTGTTGCCCTCCTACGGCCTCCTCCACGTCTCCTGATGTACTGGCCTGTCTCCTGGTAGCGCCTCCATGCTCTGGACACTACGCTGACAGACACAGCAAACCTTTTTGCCACAGCTCGCATTGATGTGCCATCCTGGATGAACTGCACTACCTGAGCCACTTGTGTGGGTTGTAGACTCCGTCTCATGCTACCACTAGAGTGAGAGCACCGCCAGCATTCAAAAGTGACCAAAACATCAGCCAGGAAGCATAGGAACTGAGAAGTTGTCTGTGGTCACCACCTGCAGAACCACTCCTTTTTTGGGGGTGTCTTGCTAATTGCCTATAATTTCCACCTTTTGTCTATTCCATTTGCACAACAGCATGTGACATTTATTGTCAATCAGTGTTGCTTCCTAAGTGGACAGTTTGATTTCACAGAAGTGTGATTGACTTGGAGTTACATTGTGTTGTTTAAGTGTTCCCTTTATTTTTTTGAGCAGTGTATATATATATTTATCCACAGGTACACCTCCAATTGACTCAAATTATGTCAATTAGCCTATCAGAAGCTTCTAAAGCCATGCCATAATTTTCTGGAATTTTCCAAGCTGTTTAAAGGCACAGTCAATTTAGTGTATGTAAACTTCTTACTCACTGGAATTGTGATACTGTCACGATCGTGTGGAGAGACGGACCAAGGCGCAGCGGAATATGAATACATCTTCTTTTATTTGAACGACGAAGATGAACACGAAACGAAACACTTACACAAACTATACAAAAACAACAAACGATCGTGAAGCTAAATAACGTAAGTGCACAGACAAGCAACAAACGTTCTACATAGACAATTACCCACAAAACACATGATGCCCATGGTTGCCTAAAATATGGCTCCCAATCAGAGACAAAATGAAAAACATCTGTCTCTGATTGAGAACCAATCAGGCAACCATAGACATACCTAGACACATCACACACCATAGACTATACTAAACACCTACACTGAACACAACCCCATCTACTCTATGAAACCCCCTAAACCATACAACCACACTAGACAATACAAAAACACATACTAACCCATGTCACACCCTGACCTAACTAAAATACTAATGAAAAACAAAGATAACTAAGGCCAGGGTGTGACAGATACAGTGAAATAATCTGTCTGTAAACAATTGTTGGAAAAATGGATTGTGTCATGCACAAAGTAGAAGTCCTAACCGACTTGCCAAAACTATAGTTTGTTAACAAGATTTTTGTGGAATGTTTGAAAAACGAGTTTTAATGACTCCAACCTAAGTCTATGTAAACTTCCGACCTCAACTGTATAATTTAATCTTTGAGAAATTAAACTAATTGATTGCACACAAATTGGCCATTTTAATGTATAGGATTCATCTAATATTAAATAATGATAGTACCTAACATCCAATTTAGACAACTTTTTCTGACAATGAGTAAGACATGAGGAATCCAAATAAGCGGTCAAAATCCATCCATTGACCCCCCACATCCCACGTCAATCCCATCCCAACAACAAGTACAAAGTATCAGTTCTCTATATCTGACAAGTAGTATGGAGCTGTGGCTCGGAATATTGTTTCTTCATCCTATGTAATGTATTCTCAGTGAAATTTGTGTTATTTTTACCTCTGTTCAGAGAAAAAATATATGGGGGATTGGAAGTGATACAGACAATTACATTGATGGAAGCTACAATCTATCTGCAACATTAAAGCTGATCTACTCTCCCCACCTCGACGGTCAAAGATAAAAGTAAAAAAAAATATGTACTAATAAATCGCATGCATAAGAGATTCTCCAATTAAAATGTTCCAGGCATTTACATATAAACTCCAGTCGTAATTTATCAAAAGTTTAAGTCAGCAGGCCTGATTTCCCAGATGTGTCATAGTGTTCTATTCTTTCCAGTACTTCCAGTAAAAAAAACCTGTCTGATTAGACTGAATAATGTCCGACAATCCCTTTTTTAATTCTATGCGCTATACATTTTGCATCACAACACTGAAGTGTTAGGGGCCTCAATTTTTTTTTCATGGGCTGGATCTTTATATTTCCCACTTGTATCCTGTTTCAGTAATAAAGAAATCAGACCTTGTTGTGTATGATAATCTACCATTTGCATAGGGGTGGTTAAAACATGCTAATAACATTCCTGTAAGTATATAATCTTTTTTTGGTATACCTCCATTGGTATGCCAACCAGCCCTGGAGTTTTCCCGGACTTAAAGGCTTTAATTGCATCAAGAACATCCTCGGTAATTTCGCCTTCACATGAGTCTTTCTGTACGGCTGTTAAGTTAACATTTATTAATAGATAAAAATCCATGTATATGCTATTAGCTTTGGTTAGAGGAGATGGAGTAGACTGAAACCGAAACATATGCTTAACTAACGAGTCACAACCCCGGATCCGGGATCCCCCCCATCAAAAAAGCTGACTAGCATAGCCTAGCCTAAAGCCACAGGGATATCATATAATCAAATGTTCATGAAATCACAAGTCCAAGACACCAAATGAAAGATACAGATCTTGTGAATCCAGCCATCATTTCCGATTTTTTTAATGTTTTACAGGGAAGACACAATATGTAAATCTATTAGCTAACCACGATAGCAAAAGACACAACTTTTTTTTCTCCACCATTTTTTTCCTGCATGGGCAGCTATCACAATTTCGACTAAATAAAGATATATATAGCCACTAACCAAGAAACAACTTCATAAGATGACAGTCTGATAACATATTTATGGTATAGCATATGTTTTTTTTAGAAAAATGTGCATATTTCAGGTATAAATCACAGTTCTACATTGCAGCTGCAATCTGAAATAGCGTTGGAAGCAGCCGGAATAATTACAGAGACCGACGTCAATTACCAAAATACTCATCCTAAAACATTTCTGAAAAATACACAGCATACAGCAAATGAAAGCCCAACATCTTGTGAATCCAGCCATAATTTCTGATTTTTAAAATGTTTTACAGGGAAGACACAATATGTAAATCTATTAGCTAACCACGTTAGCAAAAGACACCACTTTTTTTACTCCACCAGTTTTTTACTCCATCAGTAGCTATCACTAATTCGACTAAATAAAGATATATATATAGCCACTAACCAAGAAACAACTTCATAAGATGACAGTCTGATAACATATTTATGGTATAGCATATGTTTTTTTAGAAAAATGTGCATTTTTCAGGTATAAATCACAGTTTACCATTGCAGCCACTATCACAAAACTCACCCAAAGCGACTAGAATAACTACAGAGAGCAACGTGTATTACCTAATTACTCATCTTAAAACATTTCTGAAAAATACACAGCGTACAGCAAATGAAAGCCCAACATCTTGTGAATCCAGACAATATTTCAGATTTTCTAAGTGTTTTACAGCGAAAACACAATATATCGTTATATTAGCATACCACATGAGCTAACATCACCCCAGCATTGATTCGAGGCAAAAAGCGCGATAACGTTATCACCACCAAAATATATTAATTTTTTCACTAACCTTCTCAGAATTCTTCAGATGACAGTCCTGTAACATCATATTACACAATGCATATAGAGTTTGTTCGAAAATGTGCATATTTAGCATCACAAATCGTGGTTATGCTATGTAATCAGTCAAAACATGGCATGCATTCTGGCCGGCGCCATCTTGGAAGGGCACCTAAGTTTACGATTATTTATCGATTAGATTGACAAAAAAAATACAGGTTGGACAGCTAATGAAAGATGCATTGGTTATTAATGCAACCGCTGATTTAGATTTTAAAAATTAACGTTACTAGACATACAGTGTGTGTTACAGCCAGACTAGTGCCGCAATATTGGCCGAAAAATGCGTTTACATTTTTCCACATAAATACGGAATAAAATCATAAATAGTTCTTACTTTTGGACGAGCTTCCATCAGAATCTTGGGCAAGGTGTCCTTTTGTCCAAAAGAATCGTTGCTTTGTTGTAAAACGTCCACTTCAACTTCGGAACTAGCAGCTAACAGTAGCTACGTGGCACACACATGTCCAAATCCTCAAACGCAATACTACGAAAATTCCGAAAATAGCAATATACTCGCATAAACTGATATAAATCGGTTTCAAATAACTTCGTTATGATGTTTCTAACACCTATGCCGAATTAAATTACAGACGGACATATCTAAGGCCGATAACTGAGCGTTTCAAAATGCTATCCTGGGGTCTTGCGTTGCGTAATGGCGGAAGTTGAAAAGGGAGCGCACCTCGTTCCTTGCCCTTTTATAAGCTCTGAGAAATACGTAGAAACACCATTCCACTTCTCATTGGTTACTGACATCCAGGGGAAGGTGGGTGCAGTTCATTTCGATCCATAGGGCACACACAGAGCTTTAAACTGATCCGAGATCAGAGCCTAGTTTTCAGACCTTCGCATGTCCTGTCATGATTTTCGCTGTAGAAAGAGTTCTGGTTCACCCACAGACATAATTCAAACGGTTTTAGAAACTAGAGATTGTTTTCTATCCAATAGTAATAATAATATGCATATTGTACGAGCAAGAATTGAGTACGAGGCAGTTTAATTTGGAGACGCAAAATGTCGAAGTTGAAACAGCACCCCCTGTAGTGACAAGAAGTTTTAAAGTACTTCACTTCCTCTTTCAAAATATAATTTGGTGAATCATGGGTGACTGTCATTTGTAACAAGTTACAGTAAATTCTTTTGGTAGCATTTCTATGTTGAAGATTCAAAAATGATTTTGTACATTTTTCCCCATATTCCATCCAGTTTGTTACACTTGATCTTTCTTGAATAAGTTCATCCATGTCTAAGTTTTTCATCTAACTTATTCTGGACCTTTTAGTCTGTCTATTTCCTTTGTTAGTATGGTCTTTGGACCTAAATTGCTTTTGTTTTAGAGATGAGTACTGAATTGCATGGCCTCTAAAGGCACATTTAAGTGTCCCATACAATAAGGGGATTTGCTGTACCTAATGTTATGTCGCAAAAATTCAGTTATAAATTCCTCTGTCCTAGTGAAAACAAGTTATCATCCAATAGGCTTTGATTACATTTCCAATATCCTCGCCCATGTGGAAATTCAGTAAGAGTAATGTATATGCCAATTATCTGATGGTCCGACCACATTCTGTCTCCTATCAACACTTTTTAAAAACTTTTGGTGCCAACGAGAATGACATAAGAAAGAAGTCGACTAGCTTGATTGTTCCTGCACCATGTATATCTCACTAGTTCAGGATATTTAAACCTCCACATATCCACTAGTTCCAATATATCCATGACATTAATGATTTCCTTAAGATCATGAGGGTGATAGCTTGTAGTGTGACTTCATTTACAGCCCATTGAGGTATTTAAAACCATATTATAATCTCCCACCATAATAATAGAGTATTATATTGCGTGCAGGGTTGATCATTTATTATATATATTTTCAAAGCGTGGATCATCATTATTTGGTCCATAAAGGTTAATGAGCTATATGTCGGGGTCCAATAACATATTTAAAATCATCCATCTATCTTGCAGATCTGTTTGGACAATTTGCACATTCGGATCAAAATTACTGTTAATTAATATCATCACCCCTTTTGAATTTTCTGTAAACAGTAGATATTATATTTCATCTCTTTGAGCCAGGTAAGTATTGTTATTCTATTATTTGCTAAGCCATTACAAATAACTGGCTAGACGTATTTCACCATTTACCATAATGAGACACAATTTCAAATCTATTTATCGTAATATACACTACCTCATGAGAGCCAGTTTCATCATAGCGCTTGATGGTTTTTGCGACTGCACTTGAAGAAACGTTCAAAGTTCTTGAAATTTTCCGCATTGACTGACCTTCATGTCTTAAAGTAATGATGGACTGTCGTTTCTCTTTGCTTATTTGAGCTGTTCTTGACATAATATGGCGCACTGGGAAAGAAAGAAATTCAACGAATGAACTTTTAACAAGGCACACCTGTTCATTGAAATGCATTCCAGGTTACTACCTCATGAAGCTGGTTGAGAGAATGTCAAGATTGTGCAAAGCTGTCATCAAGGCAAAGGGTGGCTACTTTGAAGAATCTCAAATATAAAATATATTTTTATTTGTTTAACACTTTTTTGGTTACATGATTCCATATGTGTTATTTCAGAGTGTTGATGTCTTCACTATTATTATACAATGTACAAAATAGTAAAAATAAAGAAAACACCTTGAAAGAGTAGGTGTGTCCAAACTTTTGACTGGTACTGTATGTATGTATGTATGTATATATATATAAAATATAGGAAAATCATGTTTTTTACTGCATTGGGCCTGCACTGGGTTCCAGTCTCTTGCTGTTTGACAGACAGTTGATGGACTGAAATTTGCTATCTAGGTTTGAATCTCAGTCAGACTATCCCCTGCCTTCGCTACAATACATTTGTCATGCTACAATGCTAATGTACGTAGGTGCATGTGATGAATGTGAATATAATCTTTTTCCATTTTAGATAAAGTGCACTGTACTTGGATGTGCAAGGCTGTGAGAGACACAGTGGGGAAATTAGGGACAGTTTGTCCAGAATTGTATATCAATGAAACAGGTCAAAAAGATTAAGATTACAAGAGAGCTGTTTACTTTAGAAGGTGCCCAAATCAGCTTTATGGGACACTGTATCATCTGATGTGTCTGAAGTATACAGTGGGGCAAAAAGTATTTAGTCAGCCACCAATTGTGCAAGTTCTCCCACTTAAAAAGATGAGAGAGGCCTGTAATTTTCATCATAGGTACACTTCAACTATGACAGACAAAATGAGAAAAAAAAATCCAGAAAATCACATTGTAGGATTTTTATTGAATTTATTTGCAAATGATGGTGGAAAATAAATATTTGGTCAATAACAAAAGTTTCTCAATACTTTGTTATATACCCTTTGTTGGCAATGACAGAGGTCAAACATATAATATATATATATATATATATATATATATATATATATATATATATAATAGTATAATTCTGTATATGCATGGGTTTATTAACCTAACTGCCTAAGATGAAGTAAACCCGATTTGATATTTTCTTACTTCTAGGACTGATGGAATATCCGCTACCAAGTTTTTTTACAGGTTTATCAATGATTCCGTATCTCTCCCTTTGAAAGGCTTCCCGAGGCAGTTGCCTTAGGACAGCAGTTAAAAGCACCCGGATCCAGATGTGAAGGGACCTCTCAAATGAAGCTTTCACTATGGTCCTTCACCACTTTTACTGTGAGACTGGGGTCCTCCTTTTCCTGCCGTCTACAATTATCCCCTTTGTCTTGATCACGTTGAGGGAGAGGTTGTTATCAGATCTCTGACCTCGTCCCAATATAGGCTGTCTCATCATTGTCGGTGATCAGGCTTTTACCACTGTTGTGTCGTCGGCAAACGTAATGATTTTTATCTTCTTTTATTTCACCTTTATTTAACCAGGTAGGCCAGTTGAGAACAAGTCCTCATTTACAACTGCGAGCTGGTCAAGATAAAGCAAAGCAGTGCGACAAAATTAAACAACACAGAGTTACACATAAACAAACGTACAGTCAATAACACAATATAAAAAAGCTATGTACAGTGTGTGCAAATGTAGAAGAGTAGGCAATAAATAGGCCATAGAGGAGAAATAATTACAATTTAGCATTAACACTGGAGTGATGGATGTGCAGATGATGATGTGCAAGTAGAGATACTGGGGTGCAAAAGAGCAAGAGGGTAAGTAATAATTTGGAGGTGAGGTAGTTGGGTGTGCTATTTACAGATTGGCTATGTACAGTGATCGGTAAGCTGCTCTGACAGCTGATGCTTAAAGTTAGAGTGGGAGATATAAGACTCCAGCTTAAGTGATTTTAGCAATTCATTCCAGTCATTGGCAGCACAGAACTGGAAGGAAAGGCGGCCAAAGGAAGTGTTGGCTTTGGGGATGACCAGTGAAATATACCTGCTGGAGCGTGTGCTACGGATGGGTGTTGCTATGGTGACCAGTGAGCTGAGATAAGGCGGGGTATTACCTAGCATAGACTTATAGATGACCTGGAGCCAGTGGGTTTGGCAAGAAATATGTAGTGAGGACTTAGTATATGGGGCTTTGGTAACAAAATGGATGGCACTGTGATACACTCTACTCAGCAAACTGGATGTAGTCTTGGAGGCTATTTTGTAGATGAAATCGCTGAAGTCAAGGATCGGTAGGATAGTCAGTTTTACGAGGGTATGTTTGGCAGCATGAGTGAAGGAAGCTTTGTTGCGAAATAGGAAGCCGATTCTAGATTTAATTTTGGATTGGAGATGCTTAATGTGATTCTGGAAGGAGAGGTTAGTCTAACCAGACACTTAGCTATTTGTAGTTGTCCACATATTCTAAGTTAGAACTGTTCAGAGTAGTGTTGCTAGTCGGACGGGAGGATGTGGGCAGCAATCGGTTGAAGAGTATGCACTTAGTTTTACTTGCATTTATTAGCAGTTGGAGGCCTCAGAAGGAGTGTTGTATGGCATTGAAGCTTGTTTGGAGGTTTGTTAGCACATTGTCCAACGAAGGGCTAGATATATACAGAATGGTGTCATCTGCGTAGAGGAGGATCAGAGAATCACCAGCAGCAAGAGCGACATCATTGATATACACGGAGAAAAGAGTCGGCCCGAGAATTAAACCCTGTGGCACCCCAATAGAGATTGCCAAAGGTCCGGACAACAGGCCCTTCGTTTTGACACACTGAACTCTATCTGAGAAGTAGTTGGGGAACCAGGCGAGGAAATCATTTGAGAAGCCAAGGCTATTGAGTCTGCCGATAAGACTGCGGTGATTGACAGAGTCGAAAGCCTTGGCCAGGTCGATGAAGACGGCTGCACAGTACTGTCTTTATCGATGGCGGTTATGATATAATTTAGGATCTTGAGTGTGGCTGAGGTGCAACCATGACCAGCTCGGAAACCAGATTGCATAGTGGAGAAGGTACGGTGGGATTCGAAATAGTTGGTGATCTGTTGTTAACTTGATTTTCGAAGATTTTCGAAAAGCAGGGCAGGATAGATATAGGTCTATAACAGTTTGGGTTAAGAGTGTCTCCCCCTTTGAAGAGGGGGATGACCGCGGCAGCTTTCCAATCTTTGGGGATCTCAGACGATACGAAAGTGAGATTGAACAGGCTAGTAATAGGGGTTGCAACAATTTCAGCGGATAATTTTAGAAAGAGAAGGTCCAGATTGTCTAGCCCAGCTGATTTGTAGGGATCCAGATTTTTTTTATCTCTTTCAGAACATCGGCTGTCTGGATTTGGGTGAAGGAGAAGCGGGGGGGGGGGGGGCTTGGGCAAGTTGCTACAGGGGGTGTTGAGATGTTGGCCGGGGTAGGGGTAGCCAGGTGAAAATCATGGCCAGCCGAAGAAAAGTGCTTATTGAAATGATCAATTATCATAGATTTATCGGTGGTGACAATGTTTCCTATCCTCAGTGCAGTGGGCAAGTTGGTCAGAATGATATCTAAGAGGGTGCCCATGGTTACGGATTTAGGGTTGTACCTGGTGGGTTCCTTGATAATTTGTGTAAGATTGAGGGGATCTAGCTTAGATTGTAGGACGGCCGGGGTGTTAAGCATTTCCCAGTTTTTAGGTCACCTAACAGTACGAGCTCTGAAGATAGATGGGGGCAATCAATTCACATATGGTGTCCAGGGCACAGCTGGGGGCTGAAGGTGGTTTATAACAAGCACCAAGGGTGAGAGACTTGTTTCTGCAAAGGTGGAATTTTTAAAAGTAGAAGCTCGAATTGTTTGGGCACAGACCTGGATAGTATGACAGAACTCTGCAGGCTATCTGTGCAGTAGATTGCAGTAGACTCCGCCCCCTTTGGCAGTTCTATCTTGTTGGAAAATGTTATAGTTAGGGATACACATTTCAGGATTTTTGGTGGCCTTCTTAAGCCAGGATTCCAACACGGCTAGGACATCCAGGTTGGCAGAATGTGCTAAAGCAGTGAATAAAAAAGGCTTCTAATGTTAACATGCATAAAACCAAGGCTTTTACGGTTACAGAAGTCCACTAATGAGAGCGCCTGGGGAATAGGAGTGGAGCTAGGCATTGCAGGGCCTGGGTTAACCTCTACATCACCAAAGGAACAGAGGAGGAGTAGGATAAGGTGTATGGCTAAAGGCTATAAGAACTGGTCGTCTAGTGCGTTCGGAACAGAGAGTAAAAGGAGCAGGTTTCTGGGCACGGAAGAATAGATTCAAGGCATAATGTACAGACAAGGGTATGGTAGGATGTGAATACAGTGGAGGTAAACCTAGGCATTGAGTGACGATGAGAGAGGTTTTGTCTCTAGAGATACCATTTAAGCCAGGTGAGCAGGGCTGGAGTCTCTACAGTGAAATAAGACAATAATCACTAACCAAAACAACAATGGACAAGGCATATTGACATTAGGGAGAGGCATGTGTAGCCGAGTGATCATAGGGTCCAGTGAGTAGCTAGGCGAGCTGGAGACACGACGATTCAGACAGCTAGCGGGCCGAGGCTAGCACGTTAGCAGGAGGGCCTTAGGGGGACGTCACCAATGGCAGAGTCTGTAGAAACGCCCTTGGTCGGTTACGTCGGTAGACCAGTCATGATGGATCGACGGGGCTCCGTGTAGGCAGTAAAAGGTGTCCAGGCCAATTGGCAAAATAGGTATTGTAGCCCAAGAAGTGGCTGATGGACCTCTTCAGCTAGCCGGGAGTTGGGCCTAGCACGAGGCTAGCTCCAGGCTAACTGGTGCTTGCTACTGGACAGAGACGTTAGCCAGGAGTAGCCACTCGGTTAGCAGCTAGCCAGCTGCGATGACCAGGTGTAAAAGGTTCAGAGCTTGCGGTAGGAATCCGTAGATGTGGAGATCTGGTTGAGAAAAAAACAGTCTGATATGCTCTGGGTTGAATAGTCCTGTGCAGACTGGCAGGAGTTGACCATGCTGAGGCTAGCTAATGACCGCTAGCAGTGGCTAACTGACTACTAGCTAGTTAGCTGGCTAGTTTCTGTTGGGGGTTCCGGTTCTATAAAAAATATCCATACCACATTGGGTGAGGCGGGTTGCAGAAAAGTATGTTGAAATTGAGGTTAAAAATATAAAAACTATATACGAAATATATATGAAGAAAAAAAAGATGTATACACGTGACACGACAAAGACAAAGACGTCTGACTGCTACGCCATCTTCGATAAGCAACAATGATGGTGTTGGAGTTGTGTTTGGCCATCCAGTCATGGGTGGACAGGGAGTACAGGAGGGGACTGAGCACGCACCCCTGAGGCCCCCGTGTTGAGGATCAGCGGGGCAGATGTGGTGTTACCTACCCTTAACACCTGGGGGTGCACGTTAGGAAGTCCAGGATCCAGTTGCAGAGGGAGATGTTTAGTACAAGTGTCCTTAGCTTAGGGATGAGCTTTGATGGCACTATGGTGTTGAACGCTGAGCTGTAGTCAATGAATAGCATTCTCACGTAGGTGTTCCTTTTCTCCAGGTGGGAAAGGGCAGTGTGGAGTGCAATAGAGATTGCATCATCCGTGGATCTGTTGGGGCGGTATGCAAATTAGAGTGGGTCTAGTGTTTCTGGGATAATGGTGTTGATGTGAGTCATGACCAGCCTTTCAAAGTACTTAATGGCTACAGACGTGAGTGCTATGGGTCGGTAGTCATTTAGGCAGGTTACCTTGGGGTTCTTGGGCACAACGACAATGGTGGTCTGCTTGAAACATGCTGGTATTACAGACTCGGTCACGGACAGGTTAAAAATGTCAGTGAAGACACTTGCCAGTTGGTCAGCGCATGCTCGTAGTACATGTTCTGGTAATCCTAACTGGCCCTGCGGCCTTGTAAATGTTGACCTGTTTAAAGGTCTTACTCACATCGGCTGCGGAGAGCGTGATCATACAGTCATCTGGAAAAGCTGATGCTCTCATGCATGCTTCAGTGTTGCTTGCCTCGAAGTGAGCATAGAAGCCATTTAGCTCGTCTGGTAGGCTCGTGTCACTGGGCAGCTCGCGGCTGTGCTTCCCTTTGTAGTCTGTAATAGTTTGCAAGCCCTGCAACATCCGACGAGCGTCAGATCCAGTGTAGTACGATTCAATCTTAGTCCTGTATTGATGCTTTGCCTGTTTGATGGTTCGTCGGAGGGCATAGCGGAATTTCTTATGAGTGTATGGGTTAGAGTCCCGCTCCTTGAAAGCGGCAGTTCTACCCTTTAGCTCAGTGTGGATGTTGCCTGTAATACATGGCTTCTGGATGGGGTATGTACAGTACGTACGGTCACTGTGGGAATGACATCATCGATGCAATTATTGAAGCTAGTTTTCTCATGCTGCTGGTCTACTGGTAGGGAAATGGACAGGACATAATGGACTGCAATGGACAGTGGCGGCTCAGATGAGAAACATTTTCAAGGGCTATCCATTTTGAACATGTGCCATTAGGAGGACGAACTGAAATACTATCTGAAGTTGAACATGAACAAACGCCAGAAGGATGAGTGCCGTGAAGGTGCGTGGTGGTCAACCGTGCCTGGAATTGATTTAGCTTATCCCCCAAAAAATATTATTTGGGTTATCTGGTGGATTGTGGAGGTCTGCACACTGAGAAATGTATTGCAATTTAAACGAAGTGTCACGTATGCTCCCTCTCCGGCCTCTAGATCACCAGGCTGCTTGTTATGGCGCACACCTGTCACCATCGTTACGCGCACCTGCACGTCGTCAGACTCACCTGGACTCCATCACTTCCCTGATAACCTTCCCTATATGTGTCACTCCCTTTGGTTCCTTCGCTAGGCGTCATTGTTTCTGTTTCAGTTTCATGTCTGTATGCTGTTAGTTTTTCTTGTTTTGGATTATGTTTATTTTATTAAAACACTCACTCACTGAACTTGCTTCCTGACTCTCAGCACATATTGTTCCAATAAGAAGGCATTGAGACACCATCCTGTCATTACCACTAATGGAGGCCATGATGAGAAAAGTTCATGCCTGAAAAATAAGTTCAATGTATATTCTGCCAGTGTGAGGTTCTTAAATTAAAGTGAATCAACGTGAAGCACTAAGGACTGTCATTCTAAATTTGGGATGGATAATTTATCAAATGTATCGATGATATGGAAAGGCGAGGCTTCTAAAGATAG
This sequence comes from Salvelinus alpinus, assembly GCF_045679555.1. Classification (NCBI taxonomy): domain Eukaryota; kingdom Metazoa; phylum Chordata; class Actinopteri; order Salmoniformes; family Salmonidae; genus Salvelinus; species Salvelinus alpinus. The sequence goes on from NC_092092.1 coordinate 42,845,053, forward strand.
AGCTGTGCCCTAAAATGTGAGGAGAGCCACTAGATTGTAGCTTGGGCTAACCTTTCCCCAATCTCATTCTTATCAAGGTTGGTGTGAAACTGTTGTAACATGTGTTCTCTCTCGTCCCTGTGAAATGTTATTAACATGTTATAAGGTGATCTGTGCCTCTCTGGCTGATAAGATTTCAGCAGCTATCCTGTTTTCTGCTCCTCCAGAGGATGGTGAAACTAATGGCCTGCTAACTCTGGATGAGCTCCCATTTCCCCCTGTAGATACGGATGATGAGTAATGATTGAAGGTTGCTGTCATTGAACAAGAATTGTTAAACAACAGGGTTTTACGTTTTGACTAAGTTGATGTCCCAGGGACAGTGAAAAACATGGGTTAATCCAACCCGATTGTGGTAAGATATGGAAATAATGGTTAACACAGAGATTTATTCACCTCTGAATCTACAGATCCCTTGTGTATGTATTTTTGATACTCACTCCCATTAATAGAAGTACAGTAATCCCTCGTTTATCGCGGGGGTTACGTTCCGAAAATGACCCGCGATAAGTGAAATCCGCGAAATAGAAAACTTTTTTTTTTTTTACAATTAGCAACTATTACATGTATACAAATACAGTGACTCACGTGTAGGCCGTTTCGTCGACATTATGGGTTTAGGAGATGTTCGAAATTACAAGATAATTTGGCCAACTTAATGTAAATTTGCCAAGCTGTTTTATGTACGTACACATAACTGCACGAGACGACAAAATGATAGCACAATTCGTAGCATGTTTTGATACAAGAAGCGGGAGTGAGTTTTTAGCGAATCAGAATGCAGAGCACAATGCACCAAAAAAAAAAAAAAAATGCATTATGAAAATCCGCGAAATAGCGAATCCGCGATAAGTGAACCGCGAAGTGGCGAGGGATCACTGTATAACCTTTATTATGATTATAGTATTACCATACTAATTGGATTGTACAACCGAGAATGAAGGGCTTGAAATGAAGTGTGTTCTGTGTTCTATTTATGTGCTGTTCTAATAACCAATTTCTGTGTTCATGCAAGTGACTGATTGGACAAATCCTCACTTATCAGTATCTGCAATTTGGCAGTACGCCTAGACCTTGTTTTGAAAATGAAAGATATCTCAGTTTCAAGGTCTCAGCTTAGAGATAAGAAGCCTTGTGAGGTATTGGTCTGCCACATGTTACGAACCAGTATTGGTCGGTCACGTATGTCACGGGTCACTACTTTACAGGAGAGACGTTTGAACGTAAACTTTTTTTTTCAATCAAAATGTTTTTTTGGTTGGCAGAAATGCCTTCTCGAACATGTGAACTTTCATGTACCTTAATAACAAACTTGTATGCCTTCTGTAAATATGAATAAAATTGTTAAATTAGCATAGTTGTTTAAGCCACAGAAGAAGTTAGCAACCTTCCCGCTAGCCATGATTGGCTGAGATAAGTAGTGGACTGAACATGCTGAGAGATGAGTTTGGATTGGTCTGCCATATAGCATGCTTCTGTCTATTTGAGCTGGCCAATAGGTAATCCTGTCTAACGCAGCTTTTTTTTAATGAATCGTTATAAAACTTTTAAAAAGACTTGACTATGCAAGTATCCATTTCAGTAGAACATCACTGCAACAAGCAGTTTTATGAACGCTCAACACCGGTTGAATATGGCCGGTGTCAGTAAATGTCGGCAAAAAAGCGTCATACAAGGAGAATAGTCTAATGCCTCCCATCAAAAAGAGAGCTGGCCCAAGCAAGCACAGCTTACACCTGAAGCATGAGGACTTGCAGCGAGTGGTGAACTTCATCAACAGCTACACAGAGGATAATGCAATAGTATTACCAGGACGCCACCCAGGACACAAACACTTTGGTGGAAAGCTGCTGCCATCCCATGTGACAAAAGCAGCAGTGTGGCGTCTCTACAAGGAATTGAACACTTGGTATGTAAAGCACAAACAACATGTTTTCATTATTTAACTGACCAACATGACTGGCACTACTTTTATTGATCTCACATTATTTCTGTATTTTCCAGAGGTACGTGTAGTCGGGCTGTGTGATCATTTTAACTTCCAGTTTCCAAGATGATGTTTCTGTAGGCAGTGCTGCTGCTCTGCACATTTGTAGGTAAGTGAAACCTGTAATGATGCATTACAAAATTGTATCACGTTTTACATTTTCTTTTCATTATCTTATCTTAATGTTCTTTTGTTGTTTGCAGGTGCACTATCCTTCTGACCCTATGCAGCCAGGTCCCATCTACTTTTTAACTCCTCGCAAGTGTGGCTTGTTTGGTGTCTGCTGTGAAGAAATACCACAACAAGTCAACTACTTGACTGATGAAGGTATGTCATCCAACAAAGGCAGCAGCGCAGTCATCAACTACATGCACCATTTCTTCTCCAACTACGGAGTTGGGGAAACACGTGTGGACCTGAATTGTGATAGCTGCAGTGGCCAAAACAAGAACAAGTTTTTGCTCTGGTATTGTGCCTGGCGGACCATGCACAAGCTCCACCACAGTCTGGACCTTCACTTCTTGATCACAGGCCACACCAAGTTTGCCTCCGACTGGTGCTTCAGCCTCATCAAGCAGCGCTTCAGAAAGACCAGAGTGAACACTTTGTCTGAGATTGCTGGTGTTGTGAAGGACAGCACTGTGACGGGTCAACATCTCACAGCTGGTTTTGTGACATACGACACAGACTCACTAAACACAAATGCTTTGTTTGTAAGTTATGTCTGAGTGTTGGAGTGTGCCCCTGGCTATTCGTCAATAAAAATAAATAAAAACAATATCGTCTGGTTTAAGGAATTAGAAATTATTTTTGACTTACTTTGGATTCTTACATCAGTATTTATATTTTTGGCAACTTTTACTTCACTTCATTCCGAAAGAAAATAATGTACTTTTAACTACATACATTGTGCCTGACACCCAAAAGTACTCGTCCCATTCACAAATGTATCAAGAGAACATCCCTGGTCATCCCTACTGTAACGATTGTTCTCCTCCTCGTCTGAGGAGGAGCAGGGATCGGACCAAAACGCAGCTTTTGTGGAATACATAATGAGATTTTATTGAAACAAGACGAACACGAAACACACTTGATAAATTACAAAATAACAAACGACGTAGACCGACCTGAACATGAGAACTTACATATAACGAAGAACGCACGAACAGGAACAGACTAGACAAACGAAACAGTCCTGTGTGGTACAAACACTGACACGGAAGACAATCACCCACCAACAAACAGTGTGAACAGCCTACCTTAATATGGTTCTCAATCAGAGGAAACGTAAAACACCTGCCCCTGATTGAGAACCATATCAGGCTAATTGAAAAGCACCCAACATAGAAACACATAACATAGAATGCCCACCCAGCTCACGTCCTGACCATACTAAACAAATACAAAAACAAGGGAAAACAGGTCAGGAACGTGACACCTACTGCATTTGATCTCACTAAACACATGCTTCGTTTGTAAATGTCTGAGGGTTGGAGTGTGCCCCTGGCTATCCGCCAATAGAACATTTAAAAAACAATTTGGTTCATCTGGTTTAATATAAGGAATTTGAAATGATTTATACTTTTACTTTTGATACTTAAGTATTTTTAAAACCAAATACTTTTACTCAAGTAGTATTTTACTGGGTGACACTTTTACTTCAGTCATTTTCTATTGAGGTATCTTTACATCTGGACACGTTCTGTTTACCTGGAATGTTTCATCATTGATGACTACTACCACGTTTAGTCTTAATCTTTACTACACTACTCACTGTTTAGCACATGACCTCACATGTGAATCCTTAAAGAGATGGGTGGGGCTGCCTTAAGAGGGTGTGAACAATGCTGAATGGGTGTAGACAAAGGAGAGCTCTTCACTAGATACCAAAATATTCAAAGGCCATTTTCTCAAAAGTGAGTTTATAAGTTTATCGACTTTCAAAGCAGAATTACTTTCCCATTGTTCCTCAACTGTAGTGTATGATATAACATTTTCTAGCTCTGTGTCTATTATCAAATGTAAAAAACACCATTTAACATTTTGCTACATAAGACCGAATCCATGTAAAGACTGATCTTTTTTATAATCTGCTAAGCCATTACAATTATAACTGGCTATACTTATTTCACCCCTTACCGTAACTAGATACTATTCTCAGTCTAAATTGACCATAATTAGTGCTTGTAAATTTACTGTGGTAAGAGGTATTATGACAGTAAACATTCGAGACTTCAAATGTCTGATGTTTAGAATTCAAGAAACAGGTTCTAGTAATATTTGTTTTATTCCCTTGTCTGTTTGCCTGTGAGCCAGTGCCACAGATGTTAGAAAATGTGTTCAAGATATTATGTGTGTAGTAAATCTGAGTAGGTTGATGTGTATGATATTGGATGTGATTTAGTGAGTGGACGTGATGTCTGGATAAGAGTAAGACTACAACATGTAATGTCTAAATAAATAATAACCCAGCCAATTTGCATGGTTGAGTGTCTATGTGTGTCACATGAAGTGAGTATAGCCTTAATATTCAGGATGATAATTGTAATCCACATTGTATCACCATCATATTTGCATTATAGTTTTAATTGAAAAACACATCCCAGCATTTCCATAGCAATTGAAATGTCACATGATTATGAAATTGCTATAGAGACTGCTTTACTACAGTACAAATGTATCCCTTACAATATGTTATTATTCCCCATCATCCCTGTTCTGATATCTTCCCATTGCTTGTTGTAAACATAGACAAACATGTAGACAAAGGCATACAAAAGATAGACAAACAAAATACATTAAAATGATAGAAAAGTTCTCAACAATAGAGAGAGGAGAGTAGAGAGAGGGAGATAAGTGAAGAGAAGGAGAGAGTGAGAGAAGAGAGATCAAGTGTGTGTGTGTGTGTGTGTGTGTGTGTGTGTGTGTGTGTGTGTGTGTGTGTGTGTGTGTGTGTATGCGTCCATATGTGTAAGCGAGCGTGTAATTGAGTGCGTGTGTACGCATATCAACTTCATAGTGTTCAGATATTTATTTTCAAGGACATTAAAGAACCCCCCCACACATTGTTAAAGGGATAGTTTACTGAATTTAATATGAAATTGCTATGACAGCAGCCCATGCTTTGGTTTTGTTTATCTGGCTACTGTTTCAAATTCAAACTTTCTTGCATTTTTTGTACTTTTTGAGGTGGAGCGACCCATATGGCTCTGAGGTCAGGCTGGTCCATTTGTGGAGGCTGGTCTGAAAGGTTTTTAAAGTGTCAAGTGATTATTAACCAAGGAATCATGCCTTAATTATATCCTGTTATTCATTGAGATTGATTACTCTTTCACATAAACATTTCCAATATGACAAAGTACTGGATGTACTTCTCCAACCCCACTTAGAAATGTTATGTTCTTCAATAGAAGCTTCTTTAACATCAGATATGTGCAGTGTAGTGTCCCTCAGGGCAGTTGCCTTGGGCCGTTACGCTTCTCTATTTTTACAAATGATGATAGGAAAAAATACATTAATGCTGTGCTTTTATGGTCTCCCCTCTAGCTCCCTACAGTTAGACTGGAAGTATGGTCAAGGAAAATGGGTTTTGCCAGAGATAGCTTGAGCTGACAATGACTTGGTGATAAACACCTAAAGCCGGCATTCCATAGACAAGATGTGGTGTGTGTGGCCCGAGATAGAGATAGCCTGGAAGAGCTTAGGACAATCCCAAGCTCAATGACTGTGCTAATGCTAGTTAGCATTGGCTCGCGAAATTACCTCTAACTTTCTTTATACTGGACACAGAGACATAAACATGGTTTTCACAAGTTCATATAACTCTAGGGAAGTAAATTGCCAAAATCCTGAAGTATCCCTTTAAATATAGCTAAAACTAAAAGCATTCTATTGGGTTCAAAACATTCTGTAAGACCTAAACCTCAACTGGAGTTCATAAAGGGTGTGACCATTGAGCAAGTTGAGGAAGCTAAACTCCTAGGTATAACATTAGATGGTAAATGATCATGGTCAAATCATTTATAGACAAAGTTGTTGTGAAGATGGCAAGTGGTATGTCTGTTATAAAAATATGTTTTTTGACACAAATCAACTGTACTAGTTGCTCAGGCTCTGGTCTTTTTCCATCTTGATTACTTTAATATGGTCACGTTTTGCAAAGAAAGACCTAGCGAAGCTGCAGCTGGCTCAAAACAGAGCAGCATGCCTTGCCCTTAACTGCCGATACAGAACTAAGGTAAAGAACATGCATGCCAGTCTTCCCAAGTTAAGGGGTTGATGAGAGAAATGTTTGACGAAAATTCGAGATTGTCTGCATAATCAAATAACATTCAGCTCAGACACCCATACCCCATAAGACATCCCACCAGGGGTATCTTCACAGTCCCCAAGTCCAAATTGAATTCACGGCAAAGCAGAGTTTTTTATACTGAGAGATGATCGCATGGAACTCCCTTCAATCTCCAATTACTGAAGGCAAACAGCAAAATTACCTTAAAAAACAAATTCAACTCATGTAATGGTGAGAGCTGTGAGGGTACGCACATACACACTAACACATTATGCTTTAGTTGTATTGTTTATAATTTTTGTTGTTGTATTGTTTGTATATTGTTGTATTTTACATTTGTGTGACTCCCTTGTCTATCAGTGTTTGGTTAATTGTCATGTTTTTTTTGTGGACCCCAGGAGAAGTACCTGCTGCTTCTGCAAAAGCTAATGGGGATCCAAATAACAAATAATTTACAAATAAAAGATTTCCCTGAGAACATTGTTTCTTTCCATCATCAAAAACAGGCAAAATATAGGTAGCCCAAACTGTTGTTCTGTGGTTGGAGAGAGAGAGAGGCAGAGAGCGAGGGAAAGAGAGAGACTACACACTACTATGATGACATAGTGCACATAAATAACTTTTGCGATTAAATTCCCATGTACCGAATAAAGAACACAAGTTAAATGAGTTTCCATTGCATTTTCAACTCCACTGATGGTTGTGTAAAAAACAATGTTGCGTTATAGTATATTGCAAATGTGTCCACTCTGGTCTTGGCACAGGCTCTCTAGCCAACAGCTCACAGATACAGTGCGGGTAGGATAGCCTTGATGATTAGATTATGGACAAAAGATTACAATTATTTTTATTTGACAAAAGGCAGCCAAACATCGATCATAATGTCTCCAGAAAAAGACCCGCAATATTTATTGGAAAGGAGTATCATTTACCTTGTGAAGTTCATCATCACTTTTTTAATCTGTAGCCTAATAAACTGCCTTCTTTCCCAACAAGTCATAGTGAGAGGACCACACAACATGTCATTGTTTGACTCCAAATTGACTTCAATATGATGGTTATAATATTCATATTTTTGGATAAGAGCTTTTCCATCGCCATTTCTCACAATTAATTTTACAGACGGACAAAGATCCCACCTTGTCTAGCATGTTTTGTCAACATTTGGAAAATGTGCTGTTTCATCAGGCCTGTCGTGAATTTTTTTTTATTCAACATGTAAAGTTGAAGTCGGAAGTTTACATACACCTTCACAATTCCTGACATTTATTCCTAGTAAAAATGCCCTGTCTTAGGTGAGTTAGCATCACCACTTTATTTTAAGAATGTGAAATGTCAGAATAATAGTAGAGAGAATGATTTATTTCAGCTTTTATTTCTTTCATCACATTCCCAGTGGGTCAGAAGTTTACATACACTGAATTAGTATTTGGTAGCATTGCCTTTAAATTGTTTCACTTGGGTCAAACGTTTCGGGTAGCCTTCCACAACCTTCTCACAATAAGTTGGGTGAGTTTTGGCCCATTCCTCCTGACAGAGCTCGTGTAACTGAGTCAGGTTTGTAGGCCTCCTGGCTCGCACATGATTTTTCAGTTCTGCCCACAAATTTTCTATTGGATTGAGGTCAGGGCTTTGTGATGGCCACTCCAATACCTTGACTTTATTGTCCTTAAGCCATTTTGCAAGTATGCTTGGGGTCATTGTCCATTTGGAAGACACATTTGTGACCATGCTTTAACTTCCTGACTGATGTCCTGAGATGTTGCTTCAATATATCCACATAATTTTCATCCTCATGATGCCATCTATTTTATGAAGTGCACCAGTCCCTCGTGCAGCAAAGCACCCCCACAACATGATGCTGCCACACCCGTGCTTCACGGTTGGTATGGTGTTCTTCGGCTTGCAAGCATCCCCCTTTTTCCTCCAAACATAACGATGGTCATTATGGCCAAACAGTTCTATTTTTGTTTCATCAGACCAGAGGACATTTCTCCAAAAAGTATGACCTTTGTCCCCATGTGCAGTTGCAAACCGTAGTCTGGCATTTTTATGGTGGTTTTGGAGCAGTGGCTTCTTCCTTGTTGAGCGGCCTTTCAGGTTATGTCGATATAGGACTCGTTTTACTGTGGATATAGATACTTTTGTACCTGTTTCCTCCAGCATCTTCACAAGGTCCTTTGCTGTTGTTCTGGGATTGATTTGTACTTTTTGCACCAAAGTACGTTCACCTCTAGGAGACAGAACACGTCTCCTTCCTGAGCGGTATGACAGCTGTGTGGTCCCATGGTGTTTATACTTGCGTAATATTGTTTGTACAGATGAACGTGGTAACTTCAGGCATCTGGAAATTGCTCCCAATGATGAACCAGACTTGTGAAGGTCTACAATTTATTTTCTGAGGTCTTGACTGACTTCTTTTGATTTGCCCATGATGTCAAGCAAAGAGGCACTGAGTTTGAAGGTAGGCCTCGAAATACATCCACAGGTACACCTCCAATTGACTCAAATTATGTCAATTAGCCTATCAGAAGCTTCTGAAGCCATGACATCATTTTCTGGAATTTTCCAAGCTGTTTAAAGGCACAGTCAACTTAATGTATGTAAACTTCTGACCCACTGGATTTGTGATACAGTGAATGATAAGTGAAATAATCTGTCTGAAAACAATTGTTGGAAAAAGTACTTGTGTCATGCACAAAGTAGATGTCCTAACCGACTTGCCAAAACTATAGTTTGTTAACAAGAAATTTGTGGAGTGGTTGAAAAACGAGTTTTAATGACACCAACCTAAGTGTATGAAAATATCCAACTTCTGTTGTGTATGTAAACTTCCGACTTGAACTGCACTTTACTCGCATAAAAAGGTTGGATGGAAACCTGATTATAGTCCCAATGTCACCGGAGAAGGGCGGTGGCATCAGTGGTCCTATTTCACCACTGACCGACCCCACCTGAGTAGCCTTTCCCTACTGTCCCTAGGGCTCAGTGATGATCGTGCAGCCCTGACAAAGACTCTCCCAGAGAATCGATCTGAAACATGAAGACTCAGCAGGGAATTATATGGGAGAGGGAGGGTTGACCTTTGACTCGGTTCAATAGTAGATCACCAGCTTGTCCTTGGATGTTTACAATTTAAGTTCAAATATGTAATTCGGTAATGCTTTACATTAAGTTGCCACTATTACTATGTAACTACACAATAACTGTAGTAACAACATAGTAGTTACATGTGTTAGTAGGTAACTACTTGGTAATAAGGTTTAAGCCCTATAAGTTATTACACAATTGGAACAAGGAATGTGTAATTACACATCCACTTGCTGAAGGTTATTCCACATGTGTAATTACTGATGTTATTCCACATTTTCTTTTTCCACTATACAGTATAACTGTTTTGTAATTGCACATTTTAGACACTTGTGAATTACCATGTTAATAACTCAAACCAAAATGTGACATGTAACTACAAGGTGCCACTATCGTCAAATCCACATGTAATACCAGTGTTGATAAATAGGTTAGGACCTGGTAACAACAATTTTAACAAGACACACCCTGTCATTAACTTTCACCGACAACGATGAGACGGCCTAGTGGGAGGAGGTCAGAGATCTAGCAGTGTGGTGCCAGGACAACAACCTCTCCCTCAATGTGAGCAAGACAAAGGAGATGATCGTGGACGACAGGAAAATGAGGGCCGAACAGGCCCACATTGACATCGACGGGCTGTAATGGAGCGGCTCGAGAGTTTCAAGTTCCTTGGTGTCCACATCACCAACGAACTATCATGGTCCAAACACACCAAGACAGTCGTGAAGAGGGCACAACAACACCTTTTCCCCCTCAGGAGACTGAAAAGATTTGGCATGGATCCCCAGATCCTCAAAAAGATCTAGAGGTGCATCATCGAGTACTTCCTGACTGTTGTCTGGTATGGCAACTGCTTGGGACCCGACTGTAAGGCGTGTGATAGAAAAAAATAAACTTCTGTCCTACTAATGCTGTGTTTTTATGGTCTCCACTCTAGCTTCCTACAGTTAGACTAGGCGTATGGTCAAGGAAAATGTGTTTTGCCAGAGATAGCTTGAGCTGACAATGACTTGGTGATAAACACCTAAAGCCGGCATTCCATAGACAAAATGTGGTGTGTGTGACCCGAGATAGAGATAGCCTGGAAGAGTTTCGAACAATCCCTCATTGTTCTAATCATCCTGGCATCTGGGAAACTAAGCCGGGGTCAGGTTGAAACGGCACCGGGTTTGGATGACCACAGGATGACTTATGATGCCCCAATCTGCATAGGAGGGGTGGAACCAGCAATGACTAAGCATCTTTAATGTCAGCTATATAAAAACTCTGCATTGTCTGTAAGGGTTAGGCTGCTCAGCCCAACAGTCTTATTGCAATAATTTATCAATATTAAATGAAGATGATTGTTTGAAGAAATTACAAAGTCTCTCTCAGTATGAATTTCCATGACAGGCTCTACAGAGGGTAGTACGTACGGCACTGTATATCACTTGGGGAAAGCTTCCTGCCATTCAGGACCTATATTCTAGGCGGTGTCAGAGGAAGGCCCAAAAAATTATCAAAGACTCCAGTCACCCAAATCATAGACTGTTCTCTCTGCTACCGCACGGCAAGCCGTACTGGAGTGCCAGTCTAGGTCCAAAAGGCTTCTTAACAGCTTCTACCCCCAAGCTACAAGAATGCTGAACAATTAATCAAATGTGGCCCACCTACTTACTGTTTATTATCTATGCATAGTCACTTACCCCTACCTACATGTACAAATTACCTTGACCAACCTGTACCCCCGCACATTGGTACCGGCACCCCCCTGTATATAGCCTTGTTAATATGTAATTACATTTTTTACTTTAGTTTATTTAGTAAATACTTTCTTAACTCTATTTCTTGAACTGCATTGTTGGTTAAGGGCTTGTAAGTAAGCATTTCATGGTAAGGTCTACACTTGTTGTATTCAGTGAATGTGACAAATAACATTTGATTTGATTTTTGATTTGTTTATTTCTATGTCTTGAGGTGGCTCAATGGCTATACCGAATCAATTGTCATATAAGAACAATGTAGTTACATAGGATATGCTTGTAATTATCATGTGCAGTGCCTTCAGAAAGTATTCACACCCGTTGCCTTTTCCCACATTTTGTTGTGTTACAAGGTGGGATTATAATTTATTTAATTGTTATTTTTTCTCAACGAACTACACAAAATACTCTAATGTCAATTTGAGTCTTTCTGGGTAAGTCTAAGATCTTTGCACAACTGGATTGTATAACATTTGTACATTATTCTTCTTAAAATTCTTCAAGCTCTGTCAAGTTGGTTGTTGATTCTTGCTAGACAGCCATTTTCAAGACTTGCCATAGATTTTGAAACCGATTTAAGTCAAAACTGTAACTAGGCCACTCAGGAACGATCAATGTCTTGGTAAGCAACTACTGAATTTGTCTCCCATTGTCTGTTGGAAAGCAAACTGAACCAGATATTCCTTTAGGATTTGGCCTAAGCTTAGCTCTATTCTGTTTCTTTTTATTAAAAAAAAATACCTCCCTAGTCTTTGCCGATGACAAGCATACCCATAACATGATGCAGCCACCACCATACTTGAAAATATGGAGCGTTGTACTCTGTAATGTGTTGGTTTGGATTTTCCCCGAACATAACACTTTGTATTTAGGACATAAAGTTAATTTGTTTGCCACATTTTTATCAGTTTTACTTTAGTGCCTTATTAAAAACAGGATGCATGCTTTGAAATAATTTGATTTTGTACAGGCTTTCTTCCTTACACTCTGTCATTTAGGTTAGTATTGAGTAACTACAATGTTGTTGATCCATCCTCAGTTTTCTCACAGCCATTAAACTCTCTACCTGTTTTAAAGTCACCATTGGCCTCATGGTGAAATCCCTGAGCGGTTTACTTCCTCTCCGGCAACTGACTTAGGAAGGACACCTGTATCTTTGTAGTGACTGGGTGAATTAATAGACCATCCACAGTGAAATTAATAACTTCACCATGCTCAAAGAGATATTCAATGTCTGCTTTTTTTTACCAATGCTAAAACAGGAAAGGGCCTTCCCCAAACTGTTGCCACAAAGTTGGAAGCACAAATTAATCTAGAATGTTCTATGCCTTACCGTTAAGAGTTCCCTTCATTGGAACTAAGGGGCCTAGCCCGAACCAGGAAAAACAGCCCCAGACCATTATAGTTGGCACAATCCATTCGGGCAGGTAGCGTTCTCCTGGTATCCGCCAAACCCAGATTCGTTCTTCGGACTGTCAGATGGCTTACCGCCCCAATAGGTCCACAGACGACACAATCGCAATCACACTGCACACTGCCCTAACCCATCTGGACAAGAGGAAAACCTATGTAAGAATGCTGTTCATCGACTACAGCTCAGCATTTAACACCATAGTACCCTCCAAACTCGTCATTAAGCTCGAGACCCTGGGTCTTGACCCCGCCCTGTGCAACTGAGTCCTGGACTTTGACGGGCTGCCCCCAGGTGGTGAGGGGAGGAAACAACATCTCCACCCCGCTGATCCTCAACACTGGGGCCCCACAAGGGTGCGTTCTCAGCCCTCTCCTGTACTCCCTGTTCACCCATGACTGCGTGGCCATGCACGCCTCCAACTCAATCATCAAGTTTTCAGACGACATTACAGTGGTAGGCTTGATTACCAACAACGACAAGACGGCCTACAGGGAGGAGGTGAGGGCCCTCGGAGTGTGGTGTCAGGAAAATAACCTCACACTCAACATCAACAAAACAAAGGAGATGATCGTGGACTTCAGGAAACAGCAGAGGGAGCACCCCCCTATCCACATCGACGGGACAGTAGTGGAGAAGGTGGAAAGATTTACGGACAAACAGCGCCTCTTCAACCTCAGGAGGCTGAAGAAATTTGGCTTGTCACCAAAAACACTCACAAACTTTTACAGATGCACAATCGAGAGCATCCTGTCGGGCTGTATCACCGCCTGGTACGGCAACTGCTCCGCCCACAACCTTAAGGCTCTCCAGAGGGTAGTGAGGTCTACACAACGCATCACCGGGGGCAAACTACCTGCCCTCCAGGAAAACCTACACCACCCGATGTCACAGGAAGGCCAAAAAGATCATCAAGGACAACAACCACCCGAGCCTCTGCCTGTTCACCCCACTATCACCCAGAAGGCGAGGTCAGTACAGGTGCATCAAAGCTGGGACCCAGAGACTGAAAAACAGCTTCTATCTCAAGGCCATCACTGTTAAACAACCATCACTAACATTGAGAGATGTTGAGGGTTAACACCTTTAGTTGGCACTTCCTATTTGAGTTCTAGACAAACAATCGTTTATCTGATCATCCCTGTTTATGTTTTTTTTCTTCACTTTTTATATTTCTTCCTGTTTTTTAAGTTTGGTGTGGGTTTTTCTTTTGTTTGACTCTTCTTGGGCAAATTTAGTGGGTGCTCATGGTGGGGGTCTTTTAGGTCCCGGTTGGTGTTGCTAGTCAACTTTCAATGGACACCCCTATGAGTGGGATCAGTTTGTGGAACCGTTCAACTAATCTTCAAACTATCGTATTCTACTACTCTCATCACCCCACTGAGAACCATCGATACAGCTGGCTAGCCTATCTTCAAAGAATCATCTTCCAGAGCGAGTGGAAGCAGAGTGACTTCTGTAGTTCTGTTCAGGACTACACGATGGATCGCCGGTTGCCGGGCGAAGGCAGTTGAGAGCAACAGTAGAAGAGACGGATGGGGACCCCTTTTGGACAATCAGAGTATTACAAGTGTTCCGCGGAAAGGGCCAACCCAAGCCCTTTCCAAGAAGGCTTGGTTCCGACAGAGATACCCAAGGCATTTACACGTACAGTGCCTTGCAAAAGTCTTAATCCCCTTTGGAATTTTTACTATTTTGTTGCATTACAATCTGTAATTTAAATGGATTTTTATTTGGATTTTATGTAATGGACATACACAAAATAGTAAAAATTGGTGAAGTGAAATGCAAAAACATTACTTGCTTCATAAAATTCTAAACAATTTAAAACGGAAAAGTGGTGCGTGCATACAGTGGGGAGAACAAGTATTTGATACACTGCCAATTTTGCAGGTTTTCCTACTTACAAAACATGTAGAGGTCTGTAATTTTTATCATAGGTACACTTCAACTGTGAGAGACGGAATCTAAAACAAAAATCCAGAAAATCACATTGTATGATTTTTAAGTAATTAATTTGCATTTTATTGCATGACATAAGTATTTGATCACCTACCAACCAGTAAGAATTCCGGCTCTCACAGACCTGTTAGTTTTTCTTTAAGAAGCCCTCCTGTTCTCCACTCATTACCTGTATTAACTGCACCTGTTTGAACTCGTTACCTGTAAAAAAGACACCTGTCCACACACTCAATCAAACAGACTCCAACCTCTCCACAATGGCCAAGACCAGAGAGCTGTGTAAGGACATCAGGGATAAAATTGTAGACCTGCACAAGGCTGGGATGGGCTACAGGACAATAGGCAAGCAGCTTGGTGAGAAGGCAACAACTGTTGGCGCAATTATTAGAAAATGGAAGAAGTTCAAGATGACGGTCAATCACCCTCGGTCTGGGGCTCCATGCAAGATCTCACCTCGTGGGGCATCAATGATCATGAGGAAGGTGAGGGATTAGCCCAGAACTACACGGCAGGACCTGGTCAATGACCTGAAGAGAGCTGGGACCACAGTCTCAAAGTAAACCATTAGTAACACACTACGCCGTCATGGATTAAAATCCTGCAGTGCACGCAAGATCCCCCTGCTCAAGCCAGCGCATGTCCAGGCCCGTCTGAAAATTGCCAATGACCATCTGGATGATCCAGAGGAGGAATGGGAGAAGGTCATGTGGTCTGATGAGACAAAAATAGAGCTTTTTGGTCTAAACTCCACTCGCCGTGTTTGGAGGAAGAAGAAGGATGAGTACAACCCCAAGAACACCATCCCAACCGTGAAGCCTGGACGTGGAAACATCATTCTTTGGGGATGCTTTTCTGCAAAGGGGACAGGACGACTGCACCGTATTGAGGGGAGGATGGATGGGGCCATGTATCGCGAGATCTTGGCCAACAACCTCCTTCCCTCAGTAAAAGCATTGAAGATGGGTCGTGGCTGGGTCTTCCAGCATGACAACAACCCGAAACACACAGCCAGGGCAACTAAGGAGTGGCTCCGTAAGAAGCATCTCAAGGTCCTGGAGTGGCCTAGCCAGTCTCCAGACCTGAACCCAATAGAAAATCTTTGGAGGGAGCTGAAAGTCCGTATTGCCCAGCGACAGCCCCGAAACCTGAAGGATCTGGAGAAGATCTGTATGGAGGAGTGGGCCAAAATCCCTGCTGCAGTGTGTGCAAACCTGGTCAAGAACTACAGGAAACGTATGATCTCTGTAATTGCAAACAAAGGCTTCTGTACCAAATATTAAGTTCTGCTTTTCGGATGTATCAAATACTTATGTCATGCAATAAAATGCAAATTAATTACTTAAAAATCATACAATGTGATTTTCTGGATTTTTGTTTAAGATTCCGCCTCTCACAGTTGAAGTGTACCTATGATAAAAATTACAGACCTCTACATGCTTTGTAAGTAGGAAAACCTGCAAAATTGGCAGTGTATCAAATACTTGTTCTCCCCACTGTATGTATTCACCCCCTTTGCTATGAAGCCCCTAAATAAGATCTGGTGCAACTAATTACCTTCAGAAGTCACATAATTACTTAAATAAAGTCCACCTGTGTGCAATCTAAGTTTCACATGATCTGTCATGATCTCAGTATATGTACACCTGTTCTGAAAGGCCCCAGAGTCTGCAACCCCACTAAGCAAGGGGCACCACCAAGCAAGCGGCACTATGAAGACCAGGGAGCTCTCCAAACTGGTCAGGAACAAAGTTGTGGAGAAGTACAGATCAGGGTTGGGTTCTAAAAAAAGATCTGAAACTTGGAACATCCCAAGGAGCACCATTTAATCCATTATTAAAAAATGGACAGAATATGGCACCACAACAAACCTGCCAAGAGAGGGCCGCCCACCCAAACTCATGGACCAGGCAAGGAGTGCATTAATCAGAGAGGAAAAAAAGAGACCAAAGATAACCCTGAAGGAGCTGCAAAGCTCCACGGTGGAGATTGGAGTATCTGTCCATAGGACCACTTTAAGCCGTACTCTCCACAGAGCTGGGCTTTACGGAAAAGTGGCCAGAAGAAAAGCCATTGCTTAACCTCACTAGGGTATGTGGGACGGTAGCGTCCCACCTCGTCAACAGCCAGTGAAACTGCAGGGCGCCAAATTCAAAACAACAGAAATCCCATAATTTAAATTCCTCAAACATAAAAGTATTTTACACCATTTTAAAGATACACTTGTTGTAAATCCAGCCAAAGTGTCCGATTTCAAAAAGGTTTTACGACGAAAGCACACCAAACGATTATGTTAGGTTAGAGCCAAGTCACAGAAAAAGACAGCCATTTTTCCAGCCAAAGAGAGGAGTAACAAAAAGCAGAAATAGAGATAAAATTAATCACTAACCTTTGATGATCTTCATCAGATGACACTCATAGGACTTTATGTTACACAATACATGTATGTTTGTTTTGTTCGGTAAAGTTCATATGTATATCCAAAAATCTGAGTTTAGGCGGGACGCTACTGTCTCACTTGGCAAAAAGACAGAGAAAATGCAGAGCGCCAAATTCAAATTAATTACTATGAAAATTACTATAAAAATCTAACTTTCATTAAATCACACATGAAAGATACCAAATTAAAGCTACACTGGTTGTGAATCCAGCCAACATGTCAGAATTCAAATAGGCTTTTCGGCAAAAGCAAACGATGCTATTATCTGAGGATAGCACCATTGTAAACAAAGAGAGAGAAGCATATTTCAACCCTGCAGGCGCGACACAAAACGCAGAAATAAAAATATAACTCATGCCTTACCTTTGACGAGCTTCTGTTGTTGGCACTCCAATATGTCACATAAACATCACAAATGGTCCTTTTGTTCGATTAATTCCATCGATATATATCCTAAATGTCCATTGATTTGGATCCAGAAAAACACCGGTTCCAAATTGTGAAACGTGACTACAAAATATCTCAAAGGTTACCTGTAAACTTTGCCAAAAAATTTCAAACAACTTTTGTAATACAACTTTAGGTATTTTTTAATGTAAATAATCGATCAAATTGAAGACGGGATGATCTGTGTTCGAGTGACCCTCCTTCAAGATGGCCGTACTTCTTCATTACACAAAGGAATAACCTCAACCAATTTCTAAAGACTCTTGACATCCAGTGGAAGCGGTAGGAACTGCAAGAAGGTCCCTTAGAAATCTGGTTTCCCAATGAAAACTCATTGAAAAGAGAGTGACCTAAAAAAAAATGAAAATCTGAATGGTTTGTCCTAATAATATGTACTAATAATAATATGCATATCTTATCTTCTGGGGATGAGTAGCTGGCAGTTTAATTTGGGCATGCTTTTCATCCAAAATTCCGAATGCTGCCCCCTACCCAAGAGAAGTTAAAGAAGATAATAAGCAAAAACATTTGGTTTTCGCCAAAAAGCATTTGGGAGACTCCCCAAACATATGGTAGAAGGTACTCTGGTCAGATGAGACAAAAATGTGCTTTTTGGCCATCAAGAAAACGCTATGTTTTGCGCGAACCCAACACCTCTCATTACCCCGAGAACACCATCCCCACAGTGAAGCATGGTGGTGGCAGCATTATGTTGTGGGGATGTTTTTCTTCGGTAGGGACTGGAAAACTGGTTAGAGTTGAAGGAATGACGGATGGCATTAAATACAGGGAAATTCTTGAGGGAAACCTGTTCAGTCTTCCAGAGATTCGAGACTGGGACGGAGGTTTACCTTCCAGCAGGACAATGACCCTAAGCATACTGCTAAAGCAACACTCGAGGGGTTTAAGGGGAAACAATTAAATGTCTTGGAATGGCCTAGTCAATGCTCAGACCTCAATCCAATTGAGAATCTGTGGTATGCCTTAAAGATTGCTGTACACCAGCGGAACCCATCCAACTTCAAGGAGCTGGAGCAGTTGTGCCTTGAAGAAAGGGCAAAAATCCCAGTGGCTTGATGTGCCAAGCTTATAGAGACATACCCCAAGAGACTTGCAGCTGTAATTGCTGCAGAAGGTGGCTCTACAAAGTATTGACTTTGGGGGTGAATAGTTATGCACGCTCAAGTTCAGTTTGTCTTATTTCTTGTTTGTTTCTCAATAAAAAATATTTTGCATCTTCAAAGTGGTAGGCATGTTGTGTAAATCAAATGATACAAAAATAAATCTATTTTAATTCCAGGTTGTAAGACAACAAAATAGGAAAAATGCCAAGGGGGTAAATTATTTCGCAAGCCACTGTAAATACATTCATGATTTCTTACTCCAAATGGGCGGCAGTTTGTGTGCAAAGTATATGATTACTGTGAGAGTAGTTTCTAAATGTACCAAAGTATTATGTCTCTGCACCTCTCTCTCTCTCCCTCTCCATCTCCTTTGTAACAACCCGCCATATTGTCAGTATGCTAGGGCCTGTTTTAATATATTACCTGTGTTACCATTTAGTTATTTAGTAAATAATTAATTAAACCAATTTGTGTAGTACTGAATCAAGTAAGGCTGGGGTTTTTGTAAATGCAGGAGGATACGACTGTTCAGAATGATATGATATGAGGTTATAATTAATAGGTTGACTATTTTATGGATGTGATAGGTAAAGACCTTTAGACTTTAATTCGGGAGATGGTAACTCTTTAAACAATGGCTCTCGTGCTGCCCCAAATCCTAATGAGTTAATTGTTACATGATTAATTTAATCGGGTAACAATTAAACATAGTGTCACGATCGTTTGTAGAATTAACGGGCCAAGGCACAGCGTGCGTAGAGTTCCACACGTTTAATTAAAGAAACTCACCAAAACAATACAGAACAAACGAAACGTGAAGTCAAATGCAGTGCTAGCAGGCAACTACACACAAACAAACAAGATCCCACAAAAACCCAGTGGGAAAAGGCTGCCTAAATATGATCCCCAATCAGAGACAACGAAAAATAGCTGCCTCTGATTGGGAACTATACCAGGCCAACATAGACATATAATCACCTAGATAACCCACCCTAGTCACACCCCGACCTAACCAACATAGAGAATAAAAGGCTCTCTATGGTCAGGACGTGACACATAGTTAGTTGACTAAATAAATAACAGTCATCAGATGAATGAAAGTAAAGTCACGACAGTAGCCAGTATGTAAAACAATCGCATAAAAAAAATACATGAGTGAACCCTTTCATCAAAATAGCCGCTATCCACTAACACTACAACTACTGCTCATGAACACATTATTATTCTGAAAACTGGAAAGAATCTACCTGTGTAGTCTACCTGCTATTAATTATAGTCACCCAAACCATTCTGCAATTTCATCTGACTCCGCTGATAAAGCTATGTTGACACTCTTCTTTTAATACTGCAATGTGGTTTCGATTGAGTCGCGCGTCCCTAAGACTTATTGGAATAGGGTGCCAAGAACCATCCCACACAAAAGCACATTGATGAATGCCAAGGTAGAATAGGGAGCCACATATGACATGCCTTTGTCAAACAAGATGAAAAATGGAGAAGAACTCAATGGTAGGTCATTACTCCTTATATGATATGCTATTTATCTAACGGAGTCACATTTTCTCCTCTGGTGTACTGTCTCACTAACTCTAAAGTCCCTCTATTAGCTTGACTTTAGTTGTCTAAGCATTGAGAGGAGCAAGTTATTCATGCTCTATTTTCAAATCAAATGGGAGACAGTCGGACAGAACATTCTCCGTTTTAAAGGCCCAGGGAACATTCTAAATTGGTTTGATTTCTACTGACCCTCTGCAGTCTACTGCATTATTTTTTCCCTTCGTGCCACTGAGTGTAGAGAAAGACGGAAAAACTAAACCTGGCACTGATTCGATTCAACTTTAAAAAATTGCTGTGTGGGGGGGGAGCAATAGAGATACAGCATGTGTGTGCGCACGAGCGTGTGTGTCAGAGATAACGAGATCTGTCTCTGTCACTACTGTAAATCCCAGAGGTAGAAACATCTCTGTACACACAAAGGAACTGCATTGTGGGATGAGTAATCTCGGATCTACATATGTAATTGGTTTCTGTGGTGGAGGCAGTCATTGTGAATGATGTTTGGCGTCCTTGGGGTCTTGGCTGCTGTTGCTATTAGTGAGATAGTAAACCAAAGTGGAAGCCTTGAATTACAATGCCTTTGAGGTGCATCACTGATTTACAGCCTGCATGTGTTTGCTAATACGGGAATGCAGCGGCCCACCAAAAACCCCAGGCAGGCTGACATTTGAACACAAGCCATATCAGCTATTGTGAATGTAGATAATTGCTGTGTTTTTGTTTATTCTGCAGTGGGTAGGGGGGTGTAGAAGCATTTCTTTGATGAAATTCATGTTTAATATTTCAATTAAATGTTATGGGCAAATTGTAGAATCGACATAATATAATTTATGCCTCTAGTTCTGATGCTATACAACCAGGGGTCAGATTCAACCAAACTCATTCTACAAAAAATCTGAGCTGTGGAATATCACAAAATACGAATGCTGCAAAAAGGCACCATTTCACTTGAATCAAAATGAGTTATTTGTAAACATGCACATATTGTTTGTATGCAGATTTCAGAATATTTACATGAACATCTGTAGCCAATTGGATGGAAGCCTAGCTACTGACAAGGATTTTATGCTGGGTGTTGAGATGCGTTAGCTTTCTTACTGTAACCAGAGAGAGAGAGAGCGTGAGCGTGAGCGAGAGAGAGTACTCTAGCACAACTGATTCAACTGGTCAACTAATCACCAAGATGAATTAGGTGTGCTTGTACTGTAACATAAAATAAGTGGAATGGCTGTGGCACTGAAGGAGACATTTTGGGAAAATGGCAGCATGACATACACAGGTGCTCTTTACTCCAATTGTCTCAACATGTGACTGACCTTGTCTCTCTGCTGTGTGTTTGGCAGGGCCGGCATCGAAGATCGTCTCCCCCAAGCAGGACTGTGAGGAGCGCCAGAAGGACAAACTGGGCACCGACAAGGGCAGCGAGAGCGGCACCTCCCTCAACGAACTCTCCACCTCCAGCTCCGAGACCCACTCTGAGGCCACCTCGCCCCAGGACGGTCCCAACTTGGGTGGGGGAGGCGGCGGGGGATCCTTGGCCCCCTGCGGAGCCCTCCAGTCTGTCTCTCGGCAGCCGAGCACCCTCACCCTTGGGCGGCCCTCCAAGAAGGGCTCGTCAGTGCAGTGGATGCAGCTGCCAGATAGGCGACGCAACAGCGAGCTCTTCCAGCCGCTGATGGGGCGTGAGGGCGGCCTGAGCAGGAAGAAGAACACGGAGAGACCCAGCGCAGAGGAAGAGATGAAGCAGTGCATACAGGACTTTAACAACATCAAAATCCCACAGGCTTTCCCCGAGCGCAAGCGGCAGTGGCAGTCCGAACTACTCCAAAAGTATGGTCTATAGGGACCCTTTTCTATCACCATGCCACATGCAGTAGTCATTTTAATTTGGATTCCCTCCATTTGGCTGGTTTTAAGTGCTATGATTCGATCTAAAATGTCTTCCAGTTCAAATGAAGTTAAACGGATCGTCAACAAACTGTTTTTGTGAGGGGAGGCACAAGGTTAGTAAGCACATGCATTTCTGGGGCATATGTTAAAAGAAGCACAGCAGAACTCCCCTTTACCGGTATGTTGTCTCTTCAGTTCTAGATTGCATTGCAGATTACGTTTGAAACAATATGCCTATGTGAACAGTATATGACTACTGTACATTTAGTGGCCAGTTTATTAGGTACACCACCCCGTTCACAAAAATGGTTCGCTCCTACAGACAGTAAGTCAGGTGGCTGTGGCATGCTATATAAAGCATGCAGACATGCAAAGAGGCATTCAGTTACTGTTCGACTGAATGTTAGAATGGGCAAAATACAGTTGAAGTCGGAAGTTTACATACGCCTTAGCCAAATACATTTAAACACAGTTTTTCACAATTCCTGACATTTATCCTAGTAGGAATTCCCTGTCTTAGGTCAGTTAGGATCACCACTTTATTTTAAGAATGTGAAATGTCAGAATAATAGTAGAGTGAATGATTAATTTCAGCTTTTATTTCTTTCATCACATTCCCAGTGTGTCAAAAGTTTATATACACTGAATTAGTATTTGGTAGCATTGCCTTTACATTTAAGTCATTTAGCAGACGCTCTTATCCAGAGCGACTTACAAATTGGCGTTTAAATTGTTTAACTTGGGTCAAAGGTTTTGGGTAGACTTCCACAAACTTCCCACAATAAGTTGGGTGAATTTTGGCCATTCCTCCTGACAGAGCTGGTGTAACTGAGTCAGGTTTGTAGGCCTCCTTGCTTGCACACGCTTTTTCAGTTCTGCCCACACATTTTCTATAGGATTGAGGTCAGGGCTTTGTGATGGCCACTCCAATACCTTGACTTTGTTGTCCTTAAGCCATTTTGCCACAACTTTGGAAGTATGCTTGGGATCATTGTCCATTTGGAAGACCCATTTGCGATCAAGCTTTAACTTCCTGACTGATGTCTTGAGATGTTGCTTCAATATAACCACACAATTTTTCATCCTCACGATGCCATCTATTTTGTGAAGTGCACCAGTCCCTCCTGCAGCAAAAGCACCCCCACAACATGATGCTGCCACCCCCGTGCTTCACGGTTGGGATGGTGTTCTTCGGCTTGCAAGCATCCCCCTTTTTCCTCCTAACATAACGATGGTCATTATGGCCAAACAGTTCTATATTTGTTTCATCAGACCAGAGGACATTTCTCCAAAAAGTATGATCTTTGTCCCCATGTGCAGTTGTAAACCGTAGTCTGGCTTTTTTTACCCGGTACAAGATGGGTGTACCTAATAAACTGGTAACTGAGTGTATATTTCCATTATTTGACACATTCAGTGTCAGTGGATTGAAATTGTTGTGAATGCAGATGACTGTTGTTAACAAATAAGAAAACATAGATAAACTGTATACCGCTAAAGACTTAATTTAAAGTACATTATTCTCTCTGTAGATAATTAAGTGTTCAACATGTGAATTGTTTAAGAAGTTTGTAAATCCACATAGTGGAAAGAGTGGAAGATGTCCATTCAGTACCTACCATTGACGTCCTTTGTGTTTACTGTTGTTGTCCATGGTCAATATGTGAGTAATAACATTTATTGCTACTTTTTTATTCTACAATAAAAATATATCATGTTATGACACTTTTTAGTCCAGGACCAGGCTTAATCAGTGTCTGGGAAACCAGCTTTTTATGTATAAATCTCTCAGTGCTGGGCTAAGAAAGGGGAAGACAATTTTCTTACAATGACTATAGAGGCTGGTTTTGTCATATTTTACATCAGGATTTGAACCTTGGGAAAAGTCATCCAATCAAAAACAATGGTTGGAGCAGCACAGTTTTGGAAGTGTTTGTGTTTGTAGAGAACCACAGTAAATATGGTGTGCTGAAGACCAAGCCTTTGCTGCAGTGTTAACCTCAAGTCGTCTTTCTGTTGCTCACCCAATAACTTTTATGAAAATCACAGAAAAATCGGATTATTCAGCAATGGAAGACTGTTTTTGTAAGTCCCTATTTGTTGAAAATCTTTTATCTAATAAAAGTGTCGCTTAACGAGGAAAAAGCTGCTGGCCATTTTCATGAGTTTCCTGCTTCCCCAAAGACCTGAATTGGAGATCAGGAGTTTTTCAATTATAACGGAGGTTAACATGCCTTGATGCTCTGTTTTGAGGCAATGCACATTGTCAAGGCTATCTATATTTGCTCTGCAGAGGTACACTAAGATCTGTGTATTATATCAGGTGGCCAGTATACGCCAGTTTTTTTGGTAGTGTGTACAGCACATTTTCAAGGCGAGATGTTTCGTTTTAAAGACATTTAATGCATTCAATAAAATATGTTATAAACTAGAGGAACTACAAGATTTCCATCAACACAATTTTCAGACATATTGTGTACAACCCAATTACGAATCCCTTACCATGAGCACAGTGCACAAAGCAAAAACAAACCGAAGCTTAGTAAACTGAAGAAAACCCAACGTGCCAAATTGCTTTGACAGATGGGAAAATGTGGTGGCAAATTACACGAACACTTTGACTGCTTTGCGTTTGCTCTTTGAATAAGAAGAAAATGAGTGTCAGAGTCTCTTAAAACATGCTTCACTGAGTTTAACCCTGCTCGTCTAAATTGTCTCGATCCACGGTGCTGAAATGATCATGCGGTTAGTCTCAAACGAAATTGCTGTGTATCACAACACATTTAGCAGGTGAAGTTCTCTTCTCTGCCCGGGACCAAATATGTCAGAAAATGGAAATGTGAACAATGTTTTTCGATAATTGATTATTTCACTGATAGTTGAAGCAATACTGATGCTGTCCGATACGCTCAGAAACCAGTAATGTGGTAAGAATTCCAATAAAAACAGCCTTGGTCCATCTCTTGCAATCAGGGCTCATCTACAAGAGGTCGGTAAGAGGCCCCATTTGAATATATTTGAACGGGAAATAAAAGATGAAGATTTGCTGGCATTGTTAGCATCGTTTCCATGGTAACGCAGGAAAGTGGATGGACTCTCCGAACATAATGACAGCCACCCACTCTGGGTTAGATAGTGCTGGTTGATGCATGCATAAGCAAGAATCTTACATTCTGAGGTCCATGTAAACTAACACAACAGTTATTATTTAACCACGGAGAGAAAATTGCAGAGACATTATGAGTTTCTCTTGAATCCATTATCGCTCTGTGGGACTGCCAAGGCCATGCGCAAGTCCCAGTGAAATGTATTATTCTGCTTTTTGAAAATCTCCTTCTCACTGGGAATTTACTTTAGGAATTAGATCTGTCAATAGAGGATTGACCATTAGACAAGACCGAAAAGCCCTCTGAAATGTCCGACCGGTGCTGTTGGAAAAATTTCCCACATGCCCTTTATGAAAATTCACAGATTTGCATAGTGCTGAGCAAATAACCGAAATGTTGGTTTGTGGGGGGGGGGGTTGTTAAACTAATTGACTCGTTTTTTGGGGGGAGCTCAATGTGCCGTTTCTCTAGAGAGAAATCAAATCATGCAGGAGAAAAACTCAGTCAAGAACTATGTGGGACGCTGGACTGATTGGAAGTTGCAGTTTTCATTATTCAAATATTCAACCTAGATCAGAACAGAAACATGGTAATTAACTACAATGAAAGCCAGAATATGGGTTTGCGCTCAGGCTAGAATGGAAGGTGACTGGTGCGTAGGAGAAAAATTTATGTGGAGTTCAAAAGGTACTCACACTCAAAACCATGAAAAGGAATACCCCAAGGAGGTCAAGATGCAAAAATAATGTAGTTAATTTAATAGATGCTCAAAAAAATACAGAACATGCAAGGTGCTATAAAACTTAACTGGAGCATACGTTTCGGGCTTATCAGTGCTGTGAAGGGACTGCTGGTTCCTGTAGACAACATTACAAGAAACATGCAACAATGTCCAATTCCTTATTAAGCCCTCCAATTCCTCATTAAAAGCTTAATGAGGTATTGGACCTTACATGTTTTTTGTAATGTTGTCTACATGCACCAGCAGTGCCTCCCCCAGCACTCTGAGCTTTTACATTAATTAATAAGTCCTTTTTTTATTAATATGCAGTTGCGTTTCTCTTAATTCAACTACATTATGTAAACACTTTCATTGAATACACAACTTATTATAAACACCGTTTTCTTTATTAAATCTTAGCCTGAGGGCAGAAATATCTTTCCATATTTTGAGGATGGGATTGTTTAAGTAAAGTACCAATGCAGCCGTTTTTATCTCATCATCAAATAATTTCCGGGTAAAAATGAAGTACCTTACTGTGATTGTTTTCAATAAAAATTGTCAAAAATAAGAAGGAAAAAATAGCTTCTTCGCAAAAAACAATTTCTCACGCAATAATTTTGCTAGAACTCTGTGGTTTGAGCTGGGAGGGGAAAACTGAAAATGAGCTATTATTGGCAGAGATCTCTTTCTTATTGGTCTATTAATTAATTTACCACATGGTGATGTCACCATCGAAGGCCATAACTCCCTCCCATCAAAACAGGCTGAAATTTCAGGTGGTCTTTTCAAACATCTTTTACACGATGAGGGCATTTTCAGAATTTTCACAATTGCACATTATTATTCCAACCTCAATGTGGAAATATTTATAAAACACAGGAAAATCACATTTTTGACCGCACTGGACCAGACATGCCATATCGAGTGTTCAACAGAGAACTTGAGAATGACTCATGCAGCTCCCTCCTTCACAAGCTGATGTTGGACTTTTCGCATGGATCAGTCACAAAAATCTGTTGCACGATCGGAAGTCTGTTCTTGGGGCAAAATGTCACCAATACTGTATGAACATGATGGTGACAGCAAACCATAATGTAAAACCATAACCCAAACCGACAGATCTTTCCTCATTTAGTTTGGAGTGATTCTTTTGTACCATTAGCTCAGCCAACCACTATACTGAAAAAAAAGATCAAATAGATTTGGAACAACACTGGAACTACACGGAAATTAAAATGTTCACATCTCGTTTGACTTGGCCTCCGAGTGTGGACATCAAAGAGGGTACGTGCACCTGCCAAATGAGACTGCAGTACATTAAAATGGATACATTTTGATGTTACATATATGCATATTTTAAAAAAGCACAGGAAAATGAGCTGACCTTCAGAAACCTGAAGGTTTTACCTCAGTCGTCGCTTAAAATACATGACTTCATCAACCAAGGCCATATCCCATCCTAAGAGGTCACACGTGCCAAATAAAACAGGTGTAGACCTTACAGTTAAATGCTTACTTGCAAGCCCTTAACCAACAATGCAGTTCAAGAAATACAGTTAAGAAAATATTTACTAACTAAACGAAAAAAATCAAATAAACTCAAAATAACAATACCGAGGCTACATACAGGGGGTACCGGTACCGAGTCAATGCTCGGGGGTACAGGTTAGTCGAGGTAATTTGTACATGTATGTAGGGGTAAAGTGACTATGCATAGATAATAAAAAGTGAGTAGCAGCAGTGTAAAATGAAAGGGTCGGGGGGGTGTCAATATAAATAGTCCGGGTGGCCATTTGATTAAATGTTCAACAGTCTTATGTTTTTTTGGAGCGTTTCTCTGACACCGCCTAGTATACAAATCAAATCAAATGTTATTTGTCACATACACATGGTTAGCAGATGTTAATGCGAGTGTAACGAAATCCTTGTGCTTCTAGTTCCGACAATGCAGTAATATCCAACGAGTAATCTAACCTAACAATTTCACAACAATTACCTTATACACACAAGTGTAAAGGAATGAATAAAAAAATATATGAATGAGTGATGGTATAGAACGGCATAGGCAAGATGCAGTGCATGGTATAGATTACAGTATTTACATATGAGTAATGTAGGGTATGTAAACATTATATAAAGTGGCATTGTTTAAAGTGGCTAGTGATACATTACATCAAGATGGCAAGATGCAGTAGATGGTATAGAGTACAGTATATACATATGAGATGAGTAATGTAGGGTATATAAACATTATATGAAGTGGCATTGTTTAAAGTGGCTAGTGATACATTTTTTACATACATTTTTCCAGTGGCTGGAGTTGAGTCAGTATGTTGGCAGCAGCCACTCAATGTTAGTGATGGCTGTTTAACAGTCCGATGGCCTTGAGATAAAAGCTGTTTTATGATACACCTGTACTGACCTCACCTTCTGGATGATAGCGGGGTGAACAGCCAGTGGCTTGGGTGGTTGTTGTCCTTGATGATCTTTTTGGCCTTCCTGTGACATCGGGTGGTGTAGGTGTCCTGGAGGGCAGGTAGTTTGCCCCCGGTGATGTGTTGTGCAGACCTCACTACCCTCTGGAGAGCCTTACGGTTATGGGCGGAGCAGTTGCCGTACCAGGCGGTGATACAGTCCGACAGGATGCTCTCGATTGTGCAGCTGTAGAACTTTTTGAGGATCTAGGGACCCATGACAAATCTTTTCAGTCTCCTGAGGGGTACAATGATACAGTAGCTATGTTTCCATGAACTTGTCCTATGATTTTTGTAAAAATATAGAAAGTTCGCATAGAAAATAGATGTGACAATTGCCAATTGCGTTAATAAATCGGCAACAGTCTATATGCCCTCCCACCATCTGTTTCATGTCTCAGGTAGTCCGATAAAGCCAGCATGGATAGAATGTAATAACTGACTGTTTGCCATACACTGTATACTAATAATTCTCATGTGCCAACGTATCTCCACGGTCCGTGCCATGGTGAAACTTGCACTATTGCACTACTAATTGGATGGTATAACTTGCCAGCCAACCAGAAAGGCAAAGCAATTCAGGCATCCTTGAAAGTCAGGGCGATCCTTGTCCTGCAATGAAAGATCATTTTTATAGTTGAAAAACATTATTTTGTAGGCATTTTGAATGAAATGTGGAGTGGAGCTTTATAGTTCCATGATGAGATCACGTGCCCTGCGTACCCTGCGTACCAAAATTATAAGGTAATCATCATTTGAGAAGGGTGCAATTGGGACCGTTCCTGCATGTGGGCATTAATGCATTTCCAGGAACCCTTCTTTATACTTCTATTGGTCGAAGGACACAGTGTGCTAGCCAGCTAGTCCAAGGAGTACTCCAGTACACAGTAGGCAGGGGCGAAACCTTGTGTTAACTAATAAGCTAGCTAACAGGCGGTGATGCTAACTATCAAGCTAGTTAGTACAGGGTACGACCGGTACCGCCTGTCGGCCACAGTTTTCTCTGGTACACAACAGGCGGGAGGCAGGGGCGATACCGTGCTAGTTAGCTAGGACACGGTGTTGCCCCAGCCTTCTGCCTGCTGTGCTAGTGTGAGGCGGGGGAGAACGTTAGAGTGTCGTTCACCCCCGTCTGTCAGGCATGTTTTCCCGCAGTTCTGTTAATGATGGTGAGGGCATGCGGGAGTGAAGGACACTGTCTAAACTCAAGTAATAATTTTATTTCCGTTTTGACCCACATTCAAAAGTGTCACACAAGCATGAAGATGCAGGAACCAAGGGGGTTCCCGAGGGGGGGTGTTCATGCAGGAACCAATAGGATTCTCGGGGGGGGGGGGGGGGGCTTCCTGCAAATGCAGGAATGCTCACATGCAGGGATGCCCCGAATTGTGGGCTTCAGTTGCACTTTATTGTGTAATTTATTTGAAAAACACAGTTTCCATAATCAGTTGTTAGACAAAAGAAAAATCCACCCCTGTCAAATGGATACAAATGTTACCAATCTTCAGAAAATGTCTCCTATATCTGCTGTTTCCTTTACACGTCGCAATTATTCTGTTTTTTAGGACATTGCTTTTGTCGAATAAACCTGGGTCAATGGAAACCTGTCTAGTGGTACAATTGAGCGATTGAAGGGAAAAGTGCAGCAATTACGCATATGCATATGATTAAAGGGGAATTTCACCCTGGCTCTGCCATGGCATATAGTCACTTTTTTTGTCATAAACATCAACATTATCCAAACCACAAGCTAGAACGAGCGCGTTTTCATTTCACTGGTAAAATCTAGAAATTCTGACTTCCTGTGCTTTTGTCTGCTCATAGTGAACCACAAAGTCCAGCATTCATAGCGAATTTTGATCAACCAGCAGACAGTAATCTCAGAATTTCTCTAGGCGTTTTGCCCGTGTAGTGTTCTGTCTGGCTGTGCTAATTATTATTATGGTTAAAATAATGTTTTTGTGTATATGTTTGGCCCACAATGGTAGGATGACAAAACAAAGAACCCTGCAGTAAACATTGTGAAATCATATAAATTATGTATGTGATGGTTTCCCCACTAAGCAACGAGTTGGAGTCACAGCCTGAGCCTCACACCATTAGCTCTGACAAATTGAAAACCCTTGTCATTGGCGATTCCATTATCCGCAATATTAGACTTAAAAATAATTATCCAGCGATCATACATTGTTTACCAGTGGGCAGGGCAACCGTCATAAAGGTTAATCTGAAGATGGTGCTGGCTGAGGCTAAAAATGCATAGTATAGATGGTATAGGGATATTGTTATCCACGTCGGCACCAACGATGTTAAAATGAAACAGTCAGAGGTCACCAAGCGCAAGATAACTTCAGCGTGTAACTTAGCAAGAAAGATGTGCTGGCATTGAATAATTGTCTCTTAATAATTGTCCTTTTAGGGAGAGTGATGAACTTTACAGCAGACTCGTACAACTCAATCGCTGGTTGAAAACAGTTTTCTGCCCCTCCCAAAAGATAGAATTTGTAGATAACTGCCCCTCTTACTGGGACTCTCCCACAAACAGGACCAAGCCTCTCCTGCTGAGGCGTGACGGACTCCATCCAAGCTGAAGAGGTGCTCTCGTCTTATCTATCAACATAGACAGGGCTCTAACTCATCTAGCTCCACAATGAGATAGGGTGCAGGCACGGCAGTAGGCTGTTACCAGCCTGCCATCTTAGTGGAGTCTGCCACTAGCACAGTCAGTGTAGTTAGCTCAGCTTTCCCCATTGAGGCAGTGTCTGCCTCAATCTAGGTCGGGCAAAACTAAACATGGCGCTGCTCTCCATGGCAATCTTACTGAAATAAAGACCGCCTCCATTCCTGTCATTATTGAAAGTCATTGTGATACTATTGCACATCTCAAATATGACTACGTAACGTTAAATCCCTCACTCCCAAGGCAGTCATAGTCAATTAAGTAATCACTGATCATAACCTTGATGTGACTGGCCTAACTGAAACATGGCTCAAGCCTTATGAGTTTACTGTGTTAATTAAATGAGGCCTCTCCTCCTGGTTACATTAGTGACCATTTCCCCCGCACATCCCGCAAAAGCGGAGGTGTTGCTAACATTTACGACAGCAAATGTAATTTTATATTGTAAAAAATGACTGCGTTTTTGTCTTTTGATCTTGTAGTCATGAAATCTTTGCATCCCACTCAATCACTTTTTATAGATACTGTTTACAGGCCTCCTGGGCCGTATACAGCGTTCCTCATTGCGTTCTCTGAATTCCTATCGGACCTCGTAGTCATGGCTGATAATATTCACATTTCTGGTGACAGACCCAGTACAAAAGGCTTTCAGAGCCGTCATCAACGCAATGGGTTTTGTCCAGCATGTCGCTGGACCTACGCATTATGTCCAGTGTAATAAATATTGTGGATCTAAATGTTTTTCCTCATAATCCTGGACTATCGGACCACCATTTAATTAAATTTGCAATCGCAACAAATAATCTGCTCAGACCCCAACCAAGGACTATAAATTCTCGGACAACACAAAGATTCCTAGATGCCCTTTCAGACTGTTAACCACCTAACCGAGGACCTAAACTTAACCTTGCGTAATACCTCGGATACAGTCACATCTCAAAGAACAAAAAACATTTGTCACAAGAAATTAGCTCCCTGGTATACAGAAAATACCTGAGCCCTAAAGCAAGCTTCCAGAAAATTGGAACGGAAATGCTGCTCTTCCGAAAAAGCCCTCACTGCTGCTTGATCAGACTACTTTTCCAACCTGACTGAGGAGAATAAAAATTGTCAAAAAAATACATGTTGGATTATCGCAAAGCTAACTAAAAAGCAGCATTCTCCAAGTGAGGACGGCCTTCACTTCAGCAGTCATGAAATCATGAACTTCTTCGACGAAAAGATCATGATCATTAGAAAGCAAATTATGGACTCCACTTTGAATATGCATATTTCTCTAAAGCTCAGTTGTCCTGAGTCTGCACAAATCTGCCAGGACCGAGGATCAATGGAGACACTCCAAGTTTTATAATCCTGTTTCTCTCAACACATTCACGAAAATAGTCATGGCCTCTAAACCTTCCAGCTGCCTACTAGACCCTATTCCAACTCAACTACTGAAAAAGCTACTTCCTGTGCTTGGCCCTCCTATGTTGAACATAATAAAAGTACCCCTATCCTCCAGATATGTACCAAACTCACTAAAAGTGGCAGTAATAAAGCATCTCCTGAAAAAAGCAAAAACTTGACTCGGAAATGTTTCAAAATTATCGGCCTATAATCGAATCTCCCATTCCCATAAAAAAAAAAAAAAACTGTTCAACAGCAACTCACTGCCTTCCTGAAGACAACTAATGTATAACGCTCCAGTCTGGTTTTAGACCCATCATAGTACTGAGACTGCACTTGTGAAATTGGTAAATGACCTTTTAATGAAGTCAGACCAGGCTCTGCATCTGTCCTTGTGCTCCTAGACCTTAGTGCCGCTTTTGACACCGTCGATCAACACATTTTTTGGGAGAGATTGGAAACTCTAATTGGTGGACGTGGACAAGGTCTTGCCCTACGTGGACAAGGTCTTGCCTGGTTGTCAGAAAGAAATCAGTATGTCTCTGTGGATTGTTTGCCCTCTGACAAATCAAGTTTCAGTGTCCCTCAAGGTTCTGTTTTAGGACCACTATTGTTTTCACTATATATTCTTCCTCTTGGTGATGTCATTCGGAAACACAATGTCAACTTTTACTGCAGACATAAGGAAAATCTGAAACATTTTGTCAGAAAATTATTCAGAAAAGCTAATCCATGCTTGTCACTTCTAGATTAGACTACTGCAATGCTCTACCCGGAGAGCACTAAATAAACTTCAGGTACTGCTAAATACGGCTGCTAGAATCTTGACTAGAACCAAAAATGCATATCATATTACTCCAGGGATAGCCTCTGACTTCCTGTTAAGGCTATGGCTGATTTAAAAGTTTTACCTACAAAGCATTCCATGGACTTGCTCCGACCTATCTCTCCAATTTGGTCATGCCGTACATACCTATAAGTTCACTACGGTCACAAGACGCAGGCCTCCTTATTGTCCCTAGAATTTCAAAGGAAATACCTGGAGGCAGGGCTTTCTCCTATAGAGCTCCATTTTTATGCAATTGTCTGCCTATCCACAGATGCAGACTCAGTTTTGACCTTTAAGTCTTTACTGAAGACTCATCTCTATTTTTTTTATTTAACTAGGCAAGTCAGTTAATAAGAAAACATTTTTATTTTCAATGACAGCCTAGGAACAGTGGGTTAACTGCCTTGTTCAGGGGCAGAACAACTGATTTTTACCTTGTCCGATCTAGCAACCTTTTGGTTACTGGCCTAACGCTCTAACCACTAGGCCACCTGCCGCCCCATTAGGTCCTATGATTGAGTGTAGTCTGGCCCAGGGGTGCGAATGTGAACGGCAAGGCACTGGAGTGACGAACCGCCCTTGCTGTCTCTGCACTGGGGTTCCCTGCCTCTGACCGTATTACGAGGCCTGAGTCACTGGCTTACTAGTGTTCTTCCATGCCGTCCCTAGGAGGGTTGTGTCATGTCGTGCCAGGCTTTTTCGCTATCCTCGACAGGCTGTGGGTGGGGTTATATCCTGCCTGGTTTGCCCTGTCCGGAGGTATCGTTGGATGGGGCCACATTGTCCCCTGACCCTCCCTGTACCAGCCTCCAGTATTTATGCTGCAATGTTCTATGTGCCGGGGGGCTAGTGTCAGTCTGTCCTATCTGGTGTAATTCTCCTGTCTCATCTGGTGTCCTTTGTGTACTTAGGTATGCTCCCTCTTATTCTCCCATCTCTCTCTATCTCTCGCTCTCTTTCCTCTCTCGGAGGACCTGAGCCCTATGACCATATCTCAGGACTACCTGGCCTGGTGACTCCTGGCTGTCTCCATCACACCTGGTCGTGCTGCTGATCCAGTTTCTGCTATTTTGCCTGTGGCTATGGAACCCTGACTTGTTCACTGGACGTGCTACCTTGTCCCGGACCTGCTGTTTTTGACTCTCTCTCTCCCTCTCCCTCTCTACCGCACCTGCTGTCTCAACCTCTGAATGCTCGGCTGTGAAAAGCCAACTGACATTAACTCCTGAGGTGCTGACCTGTTGCACCCTCTACAACCACTGTGATTATTATTTGACCAGCATGTCAAATAATAATCATTTACGAATGTTTGAAGATCTTGAAGAATGATCTGGCCTTAATGGCCATGTACTAATATAAGGAGACTGAAAAGGACTGGCAGAAGAGGACTGGCCACCCCTCATAGCCTGGTTCCTCTCTGGGTTTCTTCCTAGGTTCCTGCCTTTCTAGGGAGTTTTTCATAGCCACCGTGCTTCTACATCTGCATTGCTTGCTGTTTGGGGTTTTAGGCTGGGTTTATGTATAAGCACTTTGTGACATCTGCTGATGTTAAAAGGGCTTTATAAATACATTTTATCGATTGATAAATCTTTCCAAATATAATGGTAAATGCTTGATGTTTCTCAGCACTTTACGCTTGTCTGAATAGTCAGCAACAGAGCAAACAAAGTGTATATATTTGCACTTAAATAATTAAATTGGACATGTTATCCTTTATCACATGCCAGTATTCGTTTTGTATCCAATGCATTTAGTTTACGTTAGGATGAAGTCGCCGTGGCCTTCTAATCTAGTTAGATTGCATCATTAATATGAGTTATCAAATAATATAAAACCCATGTTATCTTGAACATCAGTCACCACAGGTGCGATAGTTGTATGAATTAATCCGAATGAAAGCCCACGCATTAAAAAACAGCAGCTCTAATGCAATATTAGCTTCAGAGTGAAACACCACTATTCTGGCTATTAATCATTCGTAAACAGTGAGTAAAATAGCTTATTTAGCTATCTAAAAAAATCGTAGCCTGTACGATATCATGCATGCAATCTTACCTGTCCTGTCCGCAACGATGGAGCAGCAGACCAAGCAATATGCGAGAGGAGGACCCTAAACCGTAGGATAATTATTCTGGTCGGTGTCAACTTCATTAATTACAGGTACTGAGGAAAATGTTACTTGTTATTCGTGTCAGATATTTCTGTTTTAGCATAGTTGTCCACTAAATTGCTAGCGTTTGTTGCTCACGCTGCTACAGTGGCTACAATGTGGCTACAAACACATTGAGCTTGGTGCAATGTCAATGCGTTATCACGGGATGCTGCCTTCGAAATCATCTGAAATGTCAGTAACATACTGGAAAAGTGCTTTGGAGACAGGTAGGCAGCATCCTTTGGATTGGTTAAATAATAACAATAGGCTACACCAACATTAGTTTCCATTCATACAAAGTGATTGCCCAGCACAAAGTCGTTATGGTCGGCGTCGAAGCGTGCTGGTCAGACCTCTGGGCTACAGAAGTTCAGAATGCACTAGCAAGCTGTGAGTATACTTGATCATACTTCATTGGAATGAGGTAAGTTCCCAGCTAGCAATGAGGAAGAGGCCCTCTTCCGGGGGGCCGAAACTGATTGAATCGGCTCGGAATCGGGTGTTGGACTCAGCCCGGTATCAAAATTAATGACTGCCCAGAATTGGCCCAAGTACATTGGGCTGTTTCGATCTACCAGAACTCAGCTGACTTTGCCGGCATCTTAGCAGAATCCCCCCAGGAGCGGGCCGATGCAAATTTAAATAAATTTATACAAAATTATCAGATTTTGTAATTATAAATATAACTTTTATACATTCAAATTATACCCATCCACAAACGAACATTTTGTCTCGGAGGAAATACCATACACCTGGTGACCGTGTCAGTCTGCATGCGCCTAGCCCGCCACAGGAGTCGCTACAGCATGATGGGATAAGGACATCCCAGCCGTCCAAACCCTCCGCCGAACTCGGACGACACTGGACCAATTGTGCGTCGCCTCATGGGTCTCCCAGTCACGGCTACTCTTGCAATAAATGCCAGGGGATGTATTTATTAGACCATAGAAAGTCAGAGCCTTGATTAAATAATATCACATCGAGAACTTAGAGTGAATTGTCCCTATAGCTACTACCCCAAGGTAATGTGGTCTTCATAGACCTATGGGATGAGTGCCCAACTTTGGCCCTAACACCACCTGTCTTTCCCCCAGCAGTCTCCCTTCCAAGTACTGAGCAGCAGACCCAACCTTTAGTGTTACCTTTAGTGGTATGACACTTTGAAAGGCCACTACTTATTTTTAACATAGATTAATAATCTAGAATAGATCAACACAATATGGTATTTTTCATATCCCATAGAGAGACAAAACTGTATAGCATAATTCCATTTTCATACATGTATAAACTCAAGTTGACATTCATTGGACAGCACTAGTGCTGAATCAACTTGGAGAGAAACGGACACCAGAGTAGAGTAACATTTAGAGTTTTTTAAAACAGTAAAATGTATTACAGGTGTATAAGTGGTTTTGGGATGAATTTGGAGTCCATACACAAGCAAAATGGCCTCTCTCTAAATGGAAACCAGCATAATAGACGCAACATTTTTACTTTTCAGGATAATTTACTCTTGGTTTGAATATAATGTGTTGAAGATGAGTCCTTCAAATGACTTCTAATATGGTCTCTCTTCAGACACAGCAGGTGCAAACAATTAGCTGAAGCATCCACAATTAAAACATTTTTGAAGATGCAATCGCAAAATGAGAGTATTTTGTTTTTCATCTCGAGTTTGAAAATCAAAAATTACACTTGGCATGTTTTACAGCTTGCAATAAAAGACATGTCTTGTGCATTACAGATTTGATTAAGGCTTGTCAGAGAGCGTTATCCTTCCTACTGCATTTTCTTGAAATGACGTTCCCTCATGACAAAACTTTAATCCGCATCGTATTTCATGGGCTGCACGTCATTATTCAAGATTGTGAACAGCCCTTTTCTGCATTGAGTTGTTTTTACAGATTAGTTTATGATATAACAGCAAACCAATTGAGCAAAGAGTTGGCATACATGTCTAAAATGTGAGATGTGTTGTCCACATCAAGTAAAACCAAAGGAAAAAACAGAGTATGTTGCAGCCCTGAAACAAATGTTGAAGGTATAAGCTGATCCTTTGCGTGTTTGAGTGGATTGCAAGTCAAATTATATTAGTCACATGCGTCGAATACAACAGGTGTAGTAGACCTTACAGTGAAATGCTTACTTATGAGCCCCTAACCAACAGTGCAGTTTAAAAAAATATGGATAAGAATAAGAGATAAAAGTAACAAGTAATTAAAGAGCAGCAGTAAAAAATGTAATAATATATACAGCGGGGTGCCGGTACAGAGTCAATGTGCGGGTGCACTGGTTAGTTGAGGTAGTATGTACATGTTGGTAGAGTTAATTAAAGTGACTAGGCATAGATGACAACAGAGAGTGGCAGTGGTGTGGAGAGGGGGGGGGGGGGGGGGGGCAATGTGAATAGTCTGGGTAGCCATTTGACTAGATGTTGAGGAGTCTTATGGCTTGGGGGTATAAGCCGTTTAGAAGCCTCTTGGACCTAGACTTGGCACTCCGGTACCACTTGCCGTGTGGTAGCAGAGAGAACAGTCTATGACTAGGGTGACTGGAGTCTTTGACAATTTCCAGGGCCTTCCTCTGACACCGCCTGGTACAGAGGTCCTGGATGGCAGGAAGCTTGGCCCAAGTGATGTACTGGGCCGTTCGCACTACCCTCTGTAGTGCCGCCTTGCGGTCGGAGGCCGAGCAGTTGCCATACCAGACAGTGATGCAACCAATAAGGATATTCTCGATGGTGCAGCTGTAAAACCTTTTGAGGATCTGAGGACCTTTGCCAAATCTTTTCAGTCTCCTAAGGAGGAATAGGTTTTGTTGTGCCCGCCTCACGACTGTCATGGTGTGCTTAGACCATGTTAGTTTGTTGCTAATGTGGACACCAAGAAACTTGAAGCTCTCAACCTGCTCCACCACAGCCCCGTCGATAAGAATGGGGGCGTGCTCGGTCCTCTTTTTCCTGTAGTCGACAATCATCTCCTTTGTCTTGATCAAGTTGAGGGAGAGGTTGTTGTCCTGGCACCACACGGCCAGGTCTCTGACCTCCTACCTATAGGCTGTCTCAGTGTTATCAGTGATCAGTCATTGGCAAATTTAATGGTGGTGTTGGAGTCGTGCCTGGCCGTGCAGTCATGAGTGAACAGGGAGTACAGGAGTGGGCTGAGCCTGTGTTGAGGATCAGCGTGGCGGACGTTTTGTTACCTACCCTTAGCATCTGGGGGCGGCCCGTCAGGAAGTCCAGGATCCAGTTGCAGAGGGAGGTGTTTAGTCCCAGGGTCCTTAGCTTATTGATGAGCTTTGAGGTCACTATGGTGTTGAACGCTGAGCTGTAGTCAATGAATAGCATTCTCACATAGGTGTTCCTTTTGTCCAGGTGGGAAAGGGCAGTGTGGAGTGCAATAGAGACGGCATCATCTGTGGATCTGTTGGGGCGGTATGCAAATTGGAGTGGGTCTAGGGTTTCTGGGATGATGGTGATGATGTGAGCCATGACCAGCCTTTCAAAGCACTTCAATGGCTACAGACATGAGTGCTACAGGTCGGTAGTTATTTAGGAAGGTTACCTTAGTGTTCTTGGGTTCAGGCACTATGGTGGTCTGCTTAAAACATGTTGGTATTACAGACTCGGACAGGGAAAGGTTGAAAATGTCAGTGAAGACACTTGCTAGTTGGTCAGCACATGCTCGCAGAACACGTCCTGGTAATCCGTCTGGCCCTGCGGCCTTGTGAATGTTGACCTGTCTAAAGGTCTTACTCACATCGGCTCTGGAGAGAGTGATCACTCTGTCTTCCGGTACAGCTAGTGCTCTCATGCATGTTTCAGCGTTATTTGCCTCGAAACAAGCATAGAAGTAGTTTAGCTCATCCGGTAGGCTCGTGTCGCTGGGAAGCTCTTGGCTGTGCTTCCCTTTGTGGTCTGTAATGGTTTGCAGGCCCTGCCACATCCAACGAGTTTCAGAGCCAGTGTAGTACGACTCAATCTTAGTCCTGTATTGATGCTTTGCCTGTTTGATGGTTCGTCAGAGGGCATAGCGGGATTTCTTATAAGCTTCTAGTTTAGAGTCACGCTCCTTGAAAGCGGCAGCTCTAGCCTTTAGCTCAGTGCGGGTGCTGCCAGTAATCCATGGTTTCTGGTTGGGGTATGTACGTACGGTCACTGTGGGGACGACGTCATCGATGCACATATTGATGAAGCCAATGACAGATGTGGTGTACTCCTCAATACCATTGGAGGAATCCCAGAACATATACCAGTCTGTGCTAGCAAAACAGTCTTGTAGCTTAGCATCTATTAGCATCTTAGCATCTATTTTATCTAGTCACTGGTGCTTCCTGCTTTAATTTCAGGATAGAATTATGGTTAGATTTGCAAATGGAGAGGTTTGTATGCATCTCTGTGTGTGGAGTACAGGTGGTCCAGAGTTATTTCCCCTCTGGTTGCACATAAGTTTCCCTGCATTAAAGTCCCCGGCTACTAGGAGCGCCGCCTCTGGGTGAGCGTTTTCTTGTTTGCTTATTTGCTTATACAGCTCATTCAATGCTTACTTGGTGCCAGCCTCAGACTGTGGTGGTATGTAAAACAGCTACAAAGAATATAGATGGTTACTCTCTCGGTAGGTAATGTGGTCTGCAGCTTATCATAAGAAACTCTACCTCAGGCGAGCAATGGCTAGAGACTCCCTTAGGCTCGAGACTCCCTTAGATATCGTGCACCAGCTGTTGTTTACAAAAATACATAGACCACCGCCCCTTGTCTTACCAGACACCGCTGTTCTATCCTGCCGGTACATCGTATAACTTGTTCAGATTTACATATCATTTTACATTTTGTTGAGATTGGCTTGACATGACAGGAGTTTGGCATTACAAAACTTTTAGGAAAAACTGATTAGAGCTCGTTTTCCACATCAGGAAAGTTTGTTTACAGCATAATAATAATAGCATTCCTGAAACCTCAAACCTGAACATATAGCATTGCACTGTTGTTATGTTGTGGCAACGTGATGAAATATACCGTTGGGGTCTTGGGGCTTGACTTGGGGGTAAAATATGCAGCCTATGCCCTTGAACCGTCACCACAAGAGGTGTACCATTAGCGTAGACACAGCATCCTGTTCTTGTGTGCGCCTCTAGGCCTAATTGAGCGCCATGCAGCCAAACCCACTCTCCGCTTGATTAGCACAGTGGGAGAGGGGAAGCCAGAGTAATAGAGCTGTTCCCACAAATCACCATCGCTCCAAACTGACTCACTACTATCTAGAGACGGGACGAAAGAGACACTCAGTATAAACCAACCGTCTGAGAGCTATGATTTGGCTCATGAGGATGCCTCAAGACATCCATTCTAGGGGTTTGTTTCCACTTCCCTTTGATATAGGTTTAGGTATTTTTAGAGAAGCCATCCGGATTGCACTAGATGACAGCAAACTGTGCGAAAAAAGCCTCCACAGACACTACATCTCTGCAGATGCTACATGGTCACAACTAATTTCTCAGTGTGGTTCTGTTTGGCCTGCGGGACTTCCCTTAGTGTTTCCATTGTCTGAGCTTGTTAGGCACGCCTCTTGGAGGAGGGAACGCAACACCCTGCTACACTCAACTCCCCGTGGAGTGAAAGAGGTATGTGATTGTAGGTGCGGGTAAGGATGACAGAGGCCGAGAATATTACCATTAACAGGGAATGTATTCCTTCACACGGTACTTTGGGGAAAAGGGGCTGGACGGAACCAAAGCAAAGAAAGTTAAAGTTAAAGAGCCCCCTCTCCTACCTTACCTACCTACTCACTACTTACCTAACTAGCACCACCTGGTGCACTAACCAAAATACAGGGGGTGGGCCGCCCAGGTCTTATCTAGTGTGCATAGACAGAGTACATACTACGGGTATATGTATGCCCGCAGGCCTCTTGCCTAAGCATTCCCAAGGTGCCTTCCCCTTCCCCCCTGGGAACAAAAACAGAATAATACTAACGTAACGTGAGAAATGTCAATAATCAAACACAGTCCCTGTGACAAAAACATACCTCCGGCTACAAAATACTTTACAAAACCCACAACAACACAGAAACTGGGGAACGTAAACAGATCTCCCTGTGAATTTTGTATTGTAATTTCATATAAAGTAAGTCGTTGTGCACCTAGGCACATCCCCATATTTCGGCCTACATGCTAAGGTGCTACACTAATGCACATCCACTGTGAATATGCATAACAGTGGCTGTCTGTGCCATTTATGATAAGGGAGCACGATTTCTATTACAGCGTATTGGATGACTGGCATTCATATTCCATTCACCCAGCTCAGTGTAACATCGATAGGTTTGTGCTCCTACATGATACTCAGATTTTCCCTGTACCCATCATGAGGTTGCTACAACCTAGCCTATGAAATCAAATCAAATCAAATCAAATCAAATTTTATTAGTCACATACACATGGTTAGCAGATGTTAATGCGAGTGTAGCGAAATGCTTGTGCTTCTAGTTCCGACAATGCAGTAATAACCAACAAGTAATCTAACCTAACAATTCCACAACTACTACCTTATACACACAAGTGTAAAGGGATAAAGAATATGTACATAAAGATATATGAATGAGTGGTGGTACAGAACGGCATAGGCAAGATGCAGTAGATGGTATAGAGTACGGTATATACATATGAGATGAGTACTGTAGGGTATGTAAACATAAAGTGGCATAGTTTAAAGTGGCTAGTGGTACATGTATTACATAAAGATGGCAAGATGCAGTAGATGATATAGAGTACAGT
This sequence comes from Salvelinus alpinus, assembly GCF_045679555.1. Classification (NCBI taxonomy): domain Eukaryota; kingdom Metazoa; phylum Chordata; class Actinopteri; order Salmoniformes; family Salmonidae; genus Salvelinus; species Salvelinus alpinus. The sequence continues at coordinate 42,887,159 of NC_092092.1, forward strand.
ATATACATATGAGATGGGTAATGTAGGGTATGTAAACATTATATTAAGTGGCATTGTTTAAAGTGGCTAGTGGTAAATTTTTACATAATTTCCATCAATTCCCATTTTTAAAGTGGCTGGAGTTGAGTCAGTATGTTGGCAGCGGCCGCTAAATGTTAGTGGTGGCTGTTTAACAGTCTGATGGCCTTGAGATAGAAGCTGTTTTTCAGTCTCTCGGTCCCTGCTTTGATGCACCTGTACTGACCTCGCCTTCTGGATGATAGCGGGGTGAACAGGCAGTGGCTTGGGTGGTTGTTGTCCTTGATGATCTTTATGGCCTTCCTGTGACATCGGGTGGTGTAGGTTTTCCTGGAGGGCAGGTAGTTTGCCCCCGGTGATGCGTTCTGCAGACCTCACTACCCTCTGGAGAGCCTTACGGTTGTGGGCGGAGCAGTTGCCGTACCAGGCGGTGATACAGCCCGACAGGATGCTCTCGATTGTGCATCTGTAGAAGTTTGTGAGTGCTTTTGGTGACAAGCCGAATTTCTTCAGCCTCCTGAGGTTGAAGAGGCGCTGCTGCGCCTTCTTCACGACGCTGTCTGTGTGGGTGGACCAATTCAGTTTGTCCGTGATGTGTACACCGAGGAACTTAAAACTTTCCACCTTCTCCACTACTGACCCGTCGATGTGGATAGGGGGGTGCTCCCTCTGCTGTTTCCTGAAGTCCACAATCATCTCCTTTGTTTTGTTGACGTTGAGTGTGAGGTTATTTTCCTGACACCACACTCCGAGGGCCCTCACCTCCTCCCTGTAGGCCGTCTCGTCGTTGTTGGTAATCAAGCCTACCACTGTAGTGTCATCCGCAAACTTGATGATTGAGTTGGAGGCGTGCATGGCCACGCAGTCGTGGGTGAACAGGGAGTACAGGAGAGGGCTCAGAACGCACCCTTGTGGGGCCCCAGTGTTGAGGATCAGCGGGGTGGAGATGTTGTTACCTACCCTCACCACCTGGGGGCGGCCCGTCAGGAAGTCCAGGACCCAGTTGCACAGGGCGGGGTCGAGACCCAGGGTCTCGAGCTTGATGACGAGTTTGGAGGGTACTATGGTGTTAAATGCTGAGCTGTAATCGATGAACAGCATTCTCACATGGGTATTCCTCTTGTCCAGATGGGTTAGGGCAGTGTGCAGTGTGGTTGCGATTGCGTCGTCTGTGGACCTATTGGGTCGGTAAGCAAATTGGAGTGGGTCTAGGGTGTCCGGTAGGGTGGAGGTGATATGGTCCTTGACTAGTCTCTCAAAGCACTTCATGATGACGGAAGTGAGTGCTACGGGGCGGTAGTCGTTTAGCTCAGTTACCTTAGCTTTCTTGGGAACAGGAACAATGGTGGCCCTCTTGAAGCATGTGGGAACAGCAGACTGGGATAAGGATTGATTGAATATGTCCGTAAACACACCAGCCAGCTGGTCTGCGCATGCTCTGAGGACGCGGCTGGGAATGCCGTCTGGGCCTGCAGCCTTGCGAGGGTTAACACGTTTAAATGTTTTACTCACCTCGGCTGCAGTGAAGGAGAGCCCGCAGGTTTTGGTAGGGGGCCGTGTCAGTGGCACTGTATTGTCCTCAAAGCGGGCAAAAAAGTTGTTTAGCCTGTCTGGGAGCAAGACATCCTGGTCCGAAATGAAATGAAAAAATGAAAGTTTACAACGTTTGTGCACAGGTGGAGATCATTTTTTGTAATCAAGGTGACAGACATTGACACATTCAATACTGCCTTTGCAAACTCTTGCCTGCATTTAGCTGACGGAGGGTGTAATCATTAGTCCAACAGTTGCAAATGTCACGTTCCTGACCTATTTTCTGTTGTTTTGTATGTGTTAGTCGGTCAGGGCGTGAGTGTGGGTGGGCATTTCTATGTTTTGTGTTTCTGTGTTTAGGTCTTGTAATCAGCCTTATATGGTTCTCAATCAGAGACAGGTGTTGGACGTTTTCCTCTGATTGAGAACCATATATAGGTTGGCTGTTCACACTGTTTGTTTGTGGGTGGTTGTCTTCCGTGTCTGTGTATATGTTTGCACCATACGGGACTGTTTCGTTCGTTCGTTTGTTTTGTAGTAAGTACTTATTCGTTCGTTCTTCGTGTTTCATGTAAGTTCGTCGTTCTAAGTCTGTCTACTTTCGTTTTGTTATTTTGTATCATTTCAAGTATAGTTCGTTTTGTTCTTGTTGTAATAAACTTCAGTATGTCATTTCAACGCGCTGCACCTTGGTTTAATCCCTGCTCCTCCTCTTCGTATGAAGAGAGAGAGGAACGCCGTTACAGCAAATGTAAGTTTCTATTGGATAATTCAGGTACGTTTATCCCCGTTTCATTCTGTTGAGCTTCCGTTTAAGAAAAGTTTTAAAACATATTTGGCAGAACGATTACACCCCTGATCACACGTAAACACAGTTCACTTGCATACCGGACACATACAAACGGCTCGTTGTATATATCATTCCTTTCTCGCATCTATGTACACACTGTCCTCTTCTCACTTTTTCCCTTAGCTTATGGACATCAGTACACAACACATCAGCTGTCTGTGACCAGGCAAAAAAAATGGTCCAAGCCAAACCTTCATATCAAGACCAGTCATAGTCAATAAAGCTACTAGAACTAACACCATTACAATCATGCAGTACAGTGTAGCGGAAATCAGTTTAGCAGTTATACCAGCGGGCCCAGGTGGCAATAAATGTATAATACCAACAGCTTACATTGACTTAGAATAGTTCCCGTGTTGGACAGCCATAGCCAGCTTGCTAACATAGCAGCCCTTTGTCTTGAGCTGGTTGTTTGAGTAGGCTTAACTGGCTTGGCTGCATTTGACACTAGCTAAGTGAGTGAAAGTGAAAAATATACAGTAGTGGTCAAAAGTTTGGACACCTACTCATTCCAGGGTTTCTCTTTATTTTTACTATATTATAGAATAACGGTGACGACATCAAAACAATGAAATAACCAAAAAAGTGTTAAACAAATCCAAATATATTTTAAATGTGATATTCTTCAAAGTAGCCACCCTTTGCCTTGATGACAGCTTTGCACACTCTTGGCATTCTCTCAACAAGATTCATGAGGTAGTCACCTGGAATGCATTTCAATTAACAGGTGTGCCTTGTCAAAAGTTAAATTGTGGAATTTCTTTTCCTTTTTAATGCGTTTGAGCCAGTCAGTTGTGTTGTGACAAAGTAGGGGTGGTATTCAGAAGATATCCCTATTTGGTAAAAGACCAAGTCCATATTATGGCAAAAAAACAGCTCAAATAAGCAACAGGAAAGACATGAAGGCCAGTTAATCCGGAACATTTCAAGAACTTTGAAAGTTTCTTCAATTCCAGTCGCAAAAAACATCAAGCACTATGATGAAACTGGCTCTCATGAGGACTGCCACAGGAAAGGAAGACCCAGAGTTACCTCTGCTGCAGAGGATACGTTCATTAGAGTTAACTGCACCTCAGATTGCAGACCAAATAAATACTTAAGAGGGTTCAAGTAACAGACACATCTCAACATAAATTGTTCAGAGGAGACTGCGTGAATTAGGACTGCTGCAAAGAAACCACTACTAAAGGACACCAATAATAATAAGAGACTTGCTTGGGCCAAGAAACATGAGCAATGGACATTCCACCGGTGGAATTCTGTCCTTTGGTCTGATGAGTCCAAATGTGAGATTTTTGGTTCCAACCGCCATGTCTTGGTGAGACGCAGAGTAGATGAACGGAGGATCTCCACATGTGTTGTTTCCCACAGTGAAGCATGGAGGAGGAGGTGTGGGGGTGCTTAGCTGGTGACACTGTCAGTGATCTATTGAGAATTCAAGGCACACTTAACCAGCATGGTTACCAGAGCATTCTGCAGCGATAATAAAAATAAAGAAAAACCCTTGAATGAGTAGGTGTGTCCAAACTTTTGAATGGTACTGTATATACTACAAAATATAGCTAGCTCTCAATCTCTCTCTCTCTCGCTTCTCCTTCATTTTGGAAGAACTGTTCAGCTGTCTTTCTCTCTCTTTGAGTCAACTACACACACATGTTATGCCTTGCAGTGATAGCTACATGTAGCTTATCTTTTCAGTACTACTCTGAATGAAAATATAAAACGCAACGTGTAAAGTGTTGGTCCCATTTTCATGAGCGGAAAAAATGATCCCAGAAATGTTCCATACAACAAAAATATTATTTAGCTCAATTGTTGTGCACAAATGTGTTTAAATCCCTGTTAGTGAGCATTTCTGCTTTGCCAAGATAATCCATCCACCTGAAAGGTGAGGCATATTAAGAAACTGATTAAACAGCATGCTCATTACACAGGTGCACCTTGTCTTGGGGACAATAAAAGGCCACTCTAAAATCTGCACTTTTGTCACATAAAACACAATGCCACAGATGTCTCACGTTTTGAGGGAGCGTGCAATTGGCATGCTGACTGCAGGAATGTCCACCAGAGCTGTTGCCAGATAATTTAATGTTCATTTCTCTATGAGTGGAGTCACCTCCAATGTCGTTTTAGAGAATCTGGCAGTACGTCCAAACGGCCTCACAACCGCAGACCACGTGTAACCATGTCAGCCCAGGACCTCCACATCCGGCTTCTTCACCTGCAAGATCGTCTGAGACCAGCCACCTTGACAACTGATGAATCTGTGGGTTTTCACAGCCAAAGAATATCTGCACAAACTCTCAGAAACAGTCTCCGGGAAGCTCATCTGCTTGCTCGTTGTCCTCACCAAGGTCTTGACTTGACTGCAGTTCGGCGTTGTAAGCGACTTCAGTGGGAAAATGCTCATCTTCGATGGCCACAGGCACGCTGGTGAAGTGTGCCCTTCACTGATTAATCTCAGTTTCAACTGTACCAGGCAGATGGCAGAAAGCATGTATGGCATCGTGTGGGCGAGCATTTTGCTGATGTCAACGTTGTGAACAGTGTCAAGTCTTTGGCATCATTAAACTGAAGACTGTTAGTTTATCAAATCAATTATCTGTAATTATTATTACGTGATTATTCTAATCATGTAAATGTAATTAACTAGGAAGTCGGGGCACCAAGGAAAATATTCAGATTACAAAGTTATAATTTTCCTAATACAACTTTTCAGATATTTTAATATCTGATCAATTAGTCTTCTAATTAATGAATTATTCTCTACCTCGCGTTAGTCTCATTCCAAACGTCGTAAATTGTTGGTTATCTGCACGAACCCAGCCTTTACTATGAATCATCCATACATCAATTGTCTCAATCATTTATTTATTAACTAACTAAATATTCACAGAAATGCACACACAAACAAAGTACATATGGTTACAAGGAAATGATAGGAGATGTGCCCTAGTGGGCTAAACCGGAATGGCGGCTTGGTAGACAAAAAGGGAAGTGGGTGTAGACTGAGAAAGGTGGGAATTATGCAAATTAATTGCTAGACACTTGATAATTCTAACAATTGAAATGCTAATCCTTTGCACATGACCGCTCACTCATTCGGGAATGTTACGGATACAAGTATTCTGTGTGTATCCTGTGTGTATCTCTGTTCTCTCCTTCTCCCCTACTCACAGGTGACAATCATCATTCCCCAATCAGTCATCAATCAGTCGCTAATCAGAAGACACCTGCTCCTTTTCTCCTACCCAATCACATTCCCTTTCCCTTGGTTTAAAAACCCTGTCAGTTGTGTTCTCTAGAGCTCAATCTCTCTGTCAATGCCATCTGTCTATAGATCTCTTGTTTGGTTTGCAACTACATGTCACTTTGTCCCCACCTGTGAGTATTGGTTTTGTTATGGTGTTTGTTTGACGGTGGGAAAAGGGGGTACCAAGATAAGTCGCCCATGGGCATGTGTTTACTAATAAACCCTGAGTTTGACGGTAGATTCAAGTTGTCGTGGTTATTTGTTCTCACTGTTACGTTTTCACTATTATAATTTGCGTGAGTTGTGTTACGGGTCCCATTACCATCCCCCCCAGACTGTCGGGCCAAAGGGATTCGTAACATAAGAGGGGGCTCATCCGGGATCTGTCTTTACTGACACCCATGCCGCTCGTGCAAATTGTTGTAGTGGTATAGTTCAGTGTTGAGCGTCATAGCTGAAGTAGCATTAGTGTTTGCTATTTGTTGGCTCTTGTGTAGTAGTTCAAAATGGCTACATTTGATTTGAAATTCTTTTTGGATAACCCTTCGTGGGAGGTTTTTGGAAAATGTCGTAGAGTTGATTTAATGACCTTGGCTGACCATTATTCGTAATCGATTCCGCGGAGTTTAGTTAAGGCGGAGGTTAAGCAACTGGTGTTAAATGTTTTGTTGGAAGAGCAAGCGCTTGTGTTACTACCCTTGTAGGGGGTAGTAGACACCACACTCAGACACCACACCAGTGGTGTCTGAGGGCGAGGCTAAAGCTCCAGCCATATTGCCCCGTTTTGATCCACTCTCCCACTGTCAACCGGTGATGCCAGGAGGGATGTCCATACAGTTCCAACTGGAGGCGGAAGAGAGAGCCCAAATTAGGCGAGAGACTCTCCAGTTGGAGATGTGTAAAATTGAGGCAGAGAAAGAACAGCGGCATTTGGAGATGTGTAAAATTGAATCAGAAAAAAAAACGAGGACAGTTAGATTTGGAGGAAAGGCGAGAACAGCGGCAGTTAGTTGGAGATGTGTAAAATTGAGGCAGATAAAGAACAACGTCAGATGGAGTTCAAAATGCGCCAGATGGAGCTGGAGGCAGAGACAGCGAGGCTAGCCTTCGTTCCTGCTGTGCCTGTTAGTGAGGCGTCCTCACCAGCTGTAGCTTCCAACACTTTTGACATTAGTAGGCAGATTGCCTTAGTACCTTTGTTCAGAGAGTCAGAGGTTGACTCCTATTTTTGTGTATTTGAACGAATAACCGTAGCATTGAAATGGCCTGAAGAGGTATGGTGCCTATTACTTCAGTGTAAATTAACTGGTAAAGCCCAAGAGGTTTTGTGCGCGCAACCTCCGGAAGACAGTTTGAATTATGAAGTGGTCAAAGCTACTATTCTTTGCGCCTATGAGCTTGTGCCTGAGGCATACCGACAGAGATTTAGGTCTCATAAGAAGTCTTCTAGTAAGACTTATGTTGAATTTGCTAGAGACAAGGGAAATCTGTTTGATAAATGGCATGCTGTTAGTAAGGTAACTGATTTCAACTCTCTCCGGGAGTTAATCTTGTTGGAAGAGTTTAAAAATTGCTTACCCGAACGCATTGTAGTTTACATAAACGAACAGAAAGTATCCTCCCTGTCAGAAGCGTCTGTGTTGGCAGACGAGTTTGTGTTGACGCACAAGAGTGTGATTTCGGCTCATACTGAGAGTAGAGCTACTGAGTTGCCTACTTTTAGCCCTAGTCGGCCAGCAGTATATCAAGCACGCCAGAAAAATGAGCGTCCCTGTTTCTATTGTCATAAGGTGGGACATATGATTAATGATTGCTTCCTGCTAAAACGTAAACAAGGGATGCCTCTTCGTGCCAAGCCGCCAACAGGTGTTGGGCTAATTCGTACGGTTGTGAGGTCTGAAACGAAACAGGTGCCTAAGGCTAAATGTATTTTGAAATACCCAGTCCCTGACCGCAGTTATGAACCGTTCATTTGAGGGGTTTGTGTCCCTAGCAAATGACGAAGCGTCTCAGCGTCCGGTTAAAATCCTTAGAGATACTGGTGCGGCGCAGTCGTTTATATTGCCTGGTGTGTTGCCCTTATCCGACGATACATACTGTGGTTCCAGTGTGTTAGTTCAGGGTATTGAAATGGGTTTTGTCCCAGTGCCATTGCACTTTGTAAAAGTACACTGAGTTAATCAGTGGAATATTCAGAGTGGGGGTACGTCCTATGTTGCCAGTAAAAGGTGTGACCTTTATAATGGGTAACGATATTGCCGGAGGAAAGGTAGTACCCGTTTTGGAAGTAATGGATAAAAGTGACCACTCTCTCCAATGAGCTGGCACAGAGTGTTATCCACATGTGTTCCCTGCTTGTGCTGTCACTCGTGCTCAGGCACGACAAGAGGGTGACGTGATAGATTTGTCGAACACTGTTCTGTTCAAAGAGGTTGATCCAGAGGATGGGTTGTGTGCTACCTCTGGTAAGCTGATCACCTCTGACAAACAGCCCAGGAAAGAAGTGAAGAATGTTGAACTTATTGCTGATGCAATACAGTTACCAGTCACCCGTGAGCAGCTGATTGCTAACCAAAAGGTTGACAACAAGCTTGCTAAATGTTTTTCTAGTGCTGTCTCATTGGAAGATGTAAAGAAGAAGAACGTGGCTTACTTCATTGATGGTAATCTCCTCATGCGTAAATGGACATCCCATGATGACGCGGGCGGAGATTGGAATGCTGTTTACCAAATAGTGATTCCTACAGCCTTTCGACAAAATGTGTTATCCCTTGCTCATGATCACCAGTGGTCTGGTCATTTAGGAATCACAAAAACTTATGATCGGATCCTTCGCCATTTCTTTTGGCCGGGTTTAAAACAAGATAATTGCAATATATATATATATTTACGCTCAGTGTGTCGTCGTGATCTCTGTTGGAAAGGTTGTTTCTGTTGGAGAGTTTGTCAGCCCTCTCTCTCTCTCTCTCTGCCATGGTTAGAATGGATAGTTCAGAGTAACATTCAGCAATGTTATAGAATAGGTGTTTCGGCAGTTGTCGGTCCTCGCATTCACGGGTACATAATTTCTAGCTGCAGACTAGTAATTAGTATCAAAGAGTAGCTCTTATTCTGTCTGATCGATAGTCTAAGAGTTTAACCACGTGGTATGGTTAAAAGATTCAGCAATCTAATCAAACCTTAACGCCCTCTGTGATGAGGTACTGGTTTGCAGGGAATTCCTCCCGGTGGGGGATATATTTGTAACAAAGTAGAAAGGGGCTGTCCCATGACGCCAGATCAATGTCTGTGCTCATGGGGCGGGCCAATGATTTAGTTAAACTCCAAGGGGAATTGGAGTTTCCTTCATTAAACAGTTTAAAATCACATTAAATAATTTCACAAATAGTTTCATCTTTACTCATTCATTTTATACAACAATTAGATGCAAGCCTCACAACTGACACTCTTGTATAAACATAGTTATGGTAATGTGGCTGTATTGTCTCATGAGTTTCATAAAATTGTACAGAACAGACCAGTTCGTAGCTGGCTACTTCACCGACCGTTTATACATTCTCCAGAACATGAATGTTGTTCAGTTCTCAAGTTCTGTGATGTTGAAGAAGTTCCTTTGTTCTCTCTATGAAAACTCACTCTCTCTTATACTCTGGCCATGAGGAGAGAACTCCTCTGGGAATTTATGACCTGCCTAACAGAGCCTGTTGGTAGGGGGAAGAGAGAGAGAGAGGTGGTGAGAGGGGGATGGTGCAGAGAGAGGGGGATGGTGCAGAGAGAGGGGGATGGTACTCGCTATCCCCAAACAGGGCAACGTCATGACAACAGAGTGCCCCATGGTGGCGGTGGGGCTATGGTATGGGCAGGCATAAGCTACGGATATCGAACACAATTGCATTTTATCGATGGCAATTTGAATGCACGGCCACTGTGATGAGATCCTGAGGCCCATTGTGCCATTCCTACGCCACCATTACCTCGTGTTTCAGCATGATAATACACAGCCCCATGTCGCAAGGATCTATGTTTACACAATTCCTGGAAGCTGAAAATGTCTCAGATCTTCCATGGCTTGCATACTCACCAGACATGTCACCCATTGAGCATGTTTTGGATGCTCTGGATCAATGTATAAGACCGCGTGATCCGGTTCCTGCCAATATCCAGCAACTTCACACTGCCATTGAGTGGGACAACATTACACAGGCAAAAATCAACAGCCTGATCAACTCTATGCGACGGGTATGTGTCAAATGATGATCACATCAGATACTGACTGCTTTTCTAATCCACGCCCCTACCTTTTTTTAATGGTATCTCCGACCAACAGATGCATATCTGTATTTACAGTAATGTGAAATCCATAGACTAGGGCCTAATGAATTTATTTCAATTGACTGATTTCCTTATATGAGCTGTAACTCAGTCAAATCTTTAAAATTGTTGCATGTTGCTTTTATATTTTTGTTCATTGTAGATTCATTCTCTGATCCTTTGATTGGGTGGACAACTGACATGTCCACCCAATCAAAGGATCAGATAATTAATCTAGTACTGAAAGCATAAGCTACAGCTAGCTAGCACTGCAGTGCACAAAATGTGGTGAGCAGTTGACTCAAAGAAAGAGAAAGACAATAGTTGAACAGTTTAACAAATTAATTTCTTAAAAAGATTAAGGAGAAGTGAGAGAGAGATATAGATATATATTTGGTTGTATTTTTTCTCACTTACATTCATTTACACTTTTACATTCATTTTACATTCATTTACTTAGACCGCTGCACCACTCAGGATGCTGGAAAGCTTTTTTTGCCTGGTCACAGACAGCTGTTGTGTTGTGTGCTGAAGTCCACAAGTGAAGTGAAGTGAAGGGAAGGAGAAGGAATTATAAAACTAGCAGAGTAATCATGCTGTTTGTATGTGGCTGCTATGAAAGTGAACTGTGTTAGCGGGTGATCAGGGGTTTATTCCGCAGATTCTGTTGAAAAAACGTTTCTTAAACAGTAGCAAATGGAACGAAATGGGGATAAACATACCTGAATTTGTCAAATATAAACTAGTTTGCAAATGTTGAACTAATGATTACACCCTAGATCAGCTAGATGCAGGCAAGTGTATGCAAGGCGGTATTGAATGTGTCACTGACTGTCACCTTGATTACTCAAATTTTCTCTCGACCTGTGCACTTACCTTGTAAACTTTCATTCAAAGGCTAGGTTGTAGCAACCTCATGATGGGTATAGGGAACATTTGAGTATTACGTAGTAGCCTAAACATATTGATGTTACATTGAGCTGGGTGAATGGAATATGAATTGCAGTCACCCAATATGCTGTAATAGAAATAAGGTAATTCTCAAAAAATACCAAAATCGTCTAACCCATAATGATTCAAATCCTATCAGAAAAGGTCACAGGGAACTTCTTCCCTCAGTCTGAGACACGTGTTCTCACAACCTGGGGTTATGTAATATATTTGTTGTTGTCTTGCAATACTGAATGCTCATTTAGATCATATAACAAGGTTACCGGTAATAGGTATTGTTGTTTTAGCATTACAATGGCAGAATCACATGTAATTACTATGGAATGATCACCCTTAGCACGACAAGATGTGTCAAGAGCAGGGAATCAGCTGGATGTACGTATTTGATATGATCAAAGCAATCTATTTTTTCTCATATCGCCATCGTGAGCTGATTGATCCATCTATTTTTGTTAGAAATACATTTTATGTAAATGTTTACCACAGATTACCATTTGATTGATTATGACAAATGGTCTACAATGAACTCTACAAAAGAGACTGTATTAGATCTCAATTCTATCCACCAAAGCTTCCATAAAAGTCTGTCTGTTGTGCCAATGCTAAATCGCCACTGCAAATAATTCCAGGAGGCAGCTTCCCCCAGAAGACTAGGAGGAATTAAAGCAATGTCGAGTGAGGGCTGCTGTCACCCTGATTGCCAAGCCTACTCATGAAATCCAGAGCGCCTTGTGTTATCACATACATATTTTTCCCGTTACATACACTTCAGTTACAGACCGTTCTTACATATGTTTGCTCACAGACAACATACTGTAAATACAGTAGTATTACAATGGGTTCCATTTTGGGAAAACAAAAACATATTTTTCTTTAATTGAAGAACTAGCAAAGTGTACAAGACAGTTAGAACAAAAGGAAATTACATTAGAACATTCAGAACATGCAAAGAATGTGATAATGCCGTAATGTTAACGTCTTAAAATCGCTGTGTTTGTTGTCTTCACCACAAACAGCTCGTCATAGCAGCAAGGCATCTGAGCAGAGTTAGCATTTAGAGACCCAACATTTTGACAATCCAACTCCATTCCCTGTTTGGTATTCACATCCTGCCAATTTACATTGGTAGAACTTTGTTTTGAGTGAATTTGTTGGATATGTGGGTCAATTTGTCACATTGAAAGCTCTTTTTGAAATACTGTCTCTTGATTATTTTTGCGTGGTATGCAAGAAAAGCGTACCTTAAATACAATTGCTTAGTATTGCCTAGTCACATAGTATGTTTAATGTCAAACTCCAGGAATCATTTAAGAGCTCCTTGACTCCCTGATACTGTCACTCACTCCTCCTCGCTTGATCTCCTGCCCTCCAGTCAGTGTGGGACCAAAATGCCAACAAACAGGTATCAATCTGGGTGACAGGCAGAAGAGATCAGTGGTGAGAAGTATAGGAAGTTGGACTTCAGTACACGGGTGCATCCATCTGATCACAAGGCCGTGGCCCAAATTACTCAGCGGTGTTCCCGAGGTGCACTGTCGACAAATCTGCCTGATAAACTGCCAAGAGTGGTCCATTCGACCATAAAAACAGTGTTGCAGATTACAGGATATTCACTTCCATTGGGTTAGCTATTTATTTCCCCCTTAAGTAACCCAACCTACCTTGCAGTCTTTACAAAGTAGCATGCTGTTACTGTTGCTACCTAAGCAGATGTTTCCATTTTAGTCATTTACAGTAGCAGACACTCTTATCCAGAACAACTAGGGTAAAGTGCCTTGCTCCAGGGCACATTGGCAGATTTTTCACCTGAAGGATTAAAAACAGCAACTTCTCAGTTACTGGCCCAACGCTCTTAACCGCTAGGCTACCTGCCACCCAGTCTTATAACCAAGCACACTATTAACTGCTGTACCAAAACACCCCACAAATGTGATGCTCCCTCTGTACATTTTGTGTTTTTTATTTTGTATTTTCCCTCCACTTTCTGTTAAAACACTTACTTCTAAATACATTGCTATGGTGGGTTTGACATAATCTGTCCCTGAGAATCTTTCTCCTCAACTCTCCAAAACCTCAATATCCTCCTAGGATCATTAAGAGGAAGGAAACTAGAGGGAAACCGAAAACAATCAGGAAGGCTGTGTTTATCTGAGCGTATCAATGCGATGATGATGATGAATGACGGCTTGGTGGCCATAATTCACTGGGGAGACGTTGGTGTGGAAATTTTGTTATTTCTTTTGGCAGGTTGCATCTGCCGTCGTGTAACGATTGATTTACGGACCCGTCAGTCATTGATTATGCCTCTGATGGGAGTCAATGGCGATAACGCAGGTTTGGAAATTAAATTCATTTTCTGAGGAGATACAGTAAGGGATGTGTGGGAGAAGGTCTAATGGAAGAATTCCATCTGTATTAGTTTTTTCATCAGTCTTTTTACGCTTTGGGTGTTTATATTGTCTAAAGGTTAAGTGTATAACACTGTTTGCTACGAAAGCAAATGTTAAAACTTAAGCTACTACTTAACATGGTAGTGTTATTTTACTTTGATTGTGTATGCTTTTACTGTAGATTTCCTCTTATTGTCTTATTTCCTATCAAAGAAATTAGAGCCTTCGGAGTACCGTAAAACTTCGGCTCAGTGTATAGAAATCCACACCGCATGGCTTTTTCCATAGAAGACGTTTCCCCGGTACCTCGCTTTTATAGCACGACAGACTTCAAAAGGGACACACTTTAATTTGTAAGAAATCATTGTAAGAAAATTGTGTGTGATGTGCAGTATTATTCCTTTCTCCAACAAAGAATAAAGAGAAAGGCAATTATTCTGCCACTTATCACACTCCTCCTCGGTCTCGGACCGGCCTGCTTCTGCTGAATGAGGGGATTCTGAACATCTGTGACATTTACTGCAAAGCAAAACACTGCATGATCATGCTATGCGAGGCAGAACGGCAGAGCCACAATTCACTTTATGTACACAAGCGTTTTGTTCCACTTTGTTTGTAAATGCACAGTACTATTACCTAGCTATAATATTGGATTACCAGTTCAAAATGCACCACTTGGCAGCTAGTACGCACTGGGCACCAACTGGTTGAATCAATGTTGTTTCATTGTCATTTGTCATCGTATCGTGATGTCGAATCCACATGGGAAATATATTGGATTTGAAAAAAGTAATCAACGTCGTAAACTGTTTTGAGGGTGAAATTCCAACCACCGCATAGACAAACCTTGTATAAAATATGCTGAATTTGTACCTTTGAAAGAATGTCTTATCGTTATAGCCACTATCAGAAAAAACAATAGGCTAGGCAGCACTTCCTACTGGAGACCTGACCCATCAACAGCTATCCATTTAGTCTCCCATCCATGGTTTTAACCAAGCCTGTAACGGCTCTCGTCGGAATGAGTGGACTAAAGCCCAGCGTGGAAAGTGTTCATGATTTTATTTATCAAAGAAACACTCGAACAAAGTAACAAAACGAAAGCGAACAGTTCTGTCAGGCAACAAAACAGCTAAACAGAAAATAACTACCCACAAAACACAGGTGGGGAAAAGGCTGCCTAAGTATGATTCCCAATCAGAGACAACGATAGACAGCTGCCTCTGATTGGGAACCACACTCGGCCAAAAACAAAGAAATAGAAATAAAGAAACTAGAATGCCCACCCTAGTCACACCCTGGCCTAACCAAAATAGAGAATAAAAGCCTCTATGGCCAGGGTGTGACAAAGCCCTGTTTAATTTTGATAATTGTCACTGACTACTACCAATGTGCTAGCGTGAGAATATTTATTGAGACATCTCTTAATACTAAATATACTGAACAAAAATATAAAACGCAACATGCAAAAATTTCAAAGATTTTACTGCGTTACGGTTCATATAAGGAAATCAGTCAATTTAAATAAATTCAATAGGCCCTAAATCTATGGATTTCACATGACTGGGAATACAGATATACATCTGTTGGTCACAGATACCTGACAAAAAAGGTAGGGGCATGAATCAGAAAACCAGTCAGTATCTGGTGTGAGAACCATTTGCCTCATGCAGCGCGACACATCTCCTTCCAATAGAGTTGATCAGGCTGTTTATTGCGGCCTGTGGAATGTTGTCCCACTCCTCTTCAATGGCTGTGTGAAGTTGCTGGATATTGGCAGAAACTGGAACACTCTATCGTACACATCAATCCAAAGCCTCCCAAACATGCTCAATGGGTGACATGTCTGGTGAGTATGCAGGCCATGGAAGAACTGGAACATTTTCAGCGTCCAGGAATTGTATATAGATCCTTGCGACATGGGGCCGTGCATTATCATGCTGAAACTTGAGGTGATGGCGGCGGATGAATTGCATGACAATGGGCCTCAGGATCTTGTCACAGTATTTCAGTGCATTCAAATTGCTATAGATAAAATGCAACTGTGTTCATTGTCCATAGCTTATGCCATAACCCCACCACCACCATGGGGACTCTGTTCACAATGTTAACATCAGAAAACTGCTCGCCCACACAACACCATACACATGGTCTGCGGTTGTGAGGCCAAATTCTCTAAAACGACGTTGGAGGTGGCTTACAGTAGAGAAATTAACATTCAATTCTGTCAACAGTTCTGGTGGACATTCCTGTGGTCAGCATGCCAATTGCATGCTCCCTCAACTTGAGACATCTGTGGTATTGTGTTATGTGACTAAACTGCGCAGTTTAGAGTGGCCTTTTATTGTCCCCAGCACAAGGTGCACATGTGTAATGATCATGCTGTTTAATGAGCTTCTTGATATGCCATACGTGTCAGGTGGATGGATTATCTTGGCAAAGGAGAAATGCTCATTAACAGGGATGTTGTCACGTGTGCTCCCCCTCCGTCCTCTAGGTCACCAGGTTGCTCATTATGGCACACACCTGTCACCAGCATGATGCGCATCTGCGCATAATGACACTTACCTGGACTCCATCACCTCCTTGATTACCTGCACTTTATATGTCACTCCCTTTGGTTTCTTCCCCAGGCATCTTAGTTTGTGTATCTGTGTCATGTTGGTGTGCTGTTCGTGTTTTTTGTTGTGTTTGTTTATTTATTAAAATGTATTCACTCCCTGAACTTGCTTCCCGACTCTCAGTGTACATCGTTACAGATGTAAACAAATTTGTGCACGTAATTTGAGAGAAATAAGGGTAGGCTTAAAAGAGCAAATGTAATGTAATCATATTTTATAAATCATATAGCATCAATGATACTATTTAGGCCTATATAGCATTTGCGAACACAACAGCTATTGTTTTAATTCAACCCAGGGTTCAACTAAAAATAAACTATACATATAGGCATTTCAAGCTCTGGTTGATTTCAAATGGAATCTTCAAGTTCGTTTAAATGTTGGGTTCACGTCTCCATCTCAACCAAAAATGTAAGATAAAGAATAGGACTAGGTCAAATCAAACCTTATTTAAAGTGCATATAAAGTTTGATTTGATTTAGCCCTATACTTTAACTTAGATTTTTGATGTTGATGGAGACGAGCATCCGACATATCAATTATTATTATTATTATAAATTGGATATTGAATTGTGTTTGGTTGTCAACACAACCAAATATCAACATTTTAATGAAATGTATCTTATGCTTGGATAGTTCCATCTGTGCCACTGAGTTCGGCTGGCTTTAATTCCAGTTTGTCTACAAATGAATAATTAATATGCTGGATTCACATCTCCATCTCAACCAAAAGTTAAAGACTAGGATCAAATCGAACTTTAAATGCAGTTTAAATCCATTTTGATTGAAGTTTGTCCTATTCTTTTTTTTTGAGATGGAGATGTGAATCCAACATATCAATTATTCATTTGTAGACAAACTGGAATTAAAGCCAGACTAAGTCAGTGGACTAGAAGATACATCTCCTTCAAATGTTCATATTTGGTTCCATTGACAACCAAACACAATTCAATATCACTTTTGCAATAGAGTAGCTAAATATCCTATTTACTTGTTGACAAGATGACAAATGATATGTTGGATTCACGTCTCCCATTCAAACAAAAATACAAGTTAAAGAATAGGATTAAAGCCAGTGGCTCAGATGAAACTATCCAAGCATTACATACATCTTCTCTTTTAAATGTTGATATTTGGTTGGGTTGTCAACCAAACACAATTCAATATTCTTCTCTAAGACAGTAAATAGCCTAAAGTTAAGGCTATCTTATAAACAAATGTAAAATTATTTATTCAACGTTAAAATGATTAACACACATTTTGAGGTTAGTGTAACTATAAATGTCTTCTGTTATCATAGAACGTGTGCATGTTCAAGATAGCATGCACATGTTGCAGGTCTGTGTAGATCTTCACAATGCTATAATAATCTGTGCAGAATCTCGAGCATCATTGGTCACTTGCACTATGTGCTTTTAATATAATCTCAACTGCAATCCAGGTCATTTGGTTGTGCTATTAAATTAAGCATAGTGAGAACACATTTAGTTGTTGCAGAAATACACCGTATCTGATTACTATATTCCCATTTTAACTTTGTTTTCCTTTTAAACGGTTGAAAGCGTAATGATAGTACATTTTGAATTCAACAAACTTCTGGCTGCATTTTTGAGTGGGTGAATAAAGGTAGAAATCTCATTGATCAACATCTCAACCAAATATTACCCACATTTCCATGTTGAAATGATGTGGTGTGCCCAGTGGGTAGAATGTTCTAAGAATGCTACTCAGGTGTTGAACAAACACTATATCGGCTAACTCATGGTTTAATGAACTGCTCACTTGTTAGCATCAACT
This sequence comes from Salvelinus alpinus, assembly GCF_045679555.1. Taxonomy (NCBI): domain Eukaryota; kingdom Metazoa; phylum Chordata; class Actinopteri; order Salmoniformes; family Salmonidae; genus Salvelinus; species Salvelinus alpinus. Next base: position 42,904,883 of record NC_092092.1, read on the forward strand.
GTGAATACCAGATTCATGTTGAATTCACAGGAAAGAAAGAAAATAACCCAGTCCCATGGTGATAGGACCTAGTTCCACAATAACAGGGACGACAGATGTTAAAAGCATGGAGAAGAGCACATTTAGGCCTATACGTTGCACTAGACCATGAAGGAAAATATATCTAACACTGTGTACATGCATTGCATGTGTCATGACAAAGACAAGCAGGCAACCTAAAAGCAGTCTTTCCAAAATTCCCTGGATAACTTCTGTTCCGTGAAAACTGAACATTTTCTTTGTGACTTTCCTGTGCTGTGCGAGACATCAGAGTGAATAAATAAAAGCTTCCTCTGTGTGGCATGTTGGATCAGGGGCTGGGATTAAGAGCGTTTTCACGGCTAAGGAAGATTTCTAATCTTCTGACAGCAGACTAAGAAAATCTGTCTCAGACTGACAAGGAAGCTCAGGTCTCTCCTTCCAGCAAATTCAAATTCTCCTCTATCTAAGATAGCCGAGCAGCCCTCCACAAGAGTTCACGTTTGGATAATTTCTGAGTGGATAAATAAGTGCATCTGACTAAATATGCAGGCGCATTTGTCAATATCTAGGTACATTTGTCCTCCTCCCACAAATAGAACTGTTAAGTCAGAAAATGTACTGAATTCCTGTCTATGACGTTAAAAATATACTTCAAAATTCAATTCACTAGTTATATTTTTGATTAAGACATTTGCGACAGCAGCTACAATATGTCACACCTCTTTAGCGGTCGATGTCGTTGATGATTCTGATTAAGTGTCTGATAGGGCTACTATGCTAACACATGTGTTTCTATTATCACAGTCAGGGAGCCAAATTGCTTTCAAAATCAGAACATCTCAATGTCATGGGTAAGAAAGAGTAAGAAAGCCCCTGCAGCCTACTGATAACATGGATTTATCTAAACACAAAACTTTAAAAATTCTTAATGGAAAGGATACCTACATTGAAGAGCACTGATATTCCAAACTACTTTCTCAATGTTTTGCCTCTCCAAAAGTCTTGACCTACTGAAAATGGAAATACATAGATATCCTGGGATTGATTTCACAGCTTTGTGGACTAAGCATTGCAGGTTTTGTGGCTCAGATTAGGAAGTGGAAGTGTGATTGGCAGACATTCCTGTGCCCAAACCGTGGACTTGGAATTTGCAGAACATTCCGTAGCTTTATTTTCCAGTCCACAACTTTCATCCTCTCCAACAACAAAAAAATACATCTCAATGACATTGCTTAAAGGGACATGTGAATAACTTTAGCAAAGTAAGTTGACAAAATATCCATAAAATGTTTACCTTTAATAGATGTTTTGACATGTGGATCAAATTTAATTTGTCACATGCTTTGTAAAGAAAAGTTGTAGACTAACAGTGAAATGCTTACTTATGGGCCCTTCCCAACAATAGAGAAATAATAGATAAGTAAAACACATAATAATAAAAGTCATAATAAATACACAATGAGTATGTCCACACCCTGATCTGTTTCACCTGTCTTTGTGATTGTCTCCACCTTCCTCCAGGCGTCGCCCATCTTCCCCATTATCCCCTGTGTATTAATCCCTGTGTTTTCTGTCTGTTGCCAGTTCATCTTGTTTGTTTAAGCCTACCAGCGTTTTGTGTCTCATCGCCTGCTTTTTCCAGTTTCTCTTTCCTCATCCTCCCGGTTTTTGACCTTTGCCTGTCCTGAACCTGTACCCACCCACCTGACCACCTTGCCTGTCCACCCTGCCTGTCCCTGTGTCACGCCCTGACCTTAGAGATCCTTTTTATGTCTCTATTTTGGTTGGTCAGCGTGAGTTGGGGTGGGCATTCTATGTTTTTGTTCTATGTTGTCTATTTCTATGTGTTTGGCCGGGTGTGGTTCTCAATCAGAGGCAGCTGTCTATCGCTGTCTCTGAGAACCATACTTAGGTAGCCTTTTCCCACCTGTGTTTTGTGGGTAGTTGTTTTCTGTTTTGTGTCTGCACCAGACAGAACTGTTTCGCTTTTGTTCTCCTGTTTGTTGTTTTTGTTCGATTTTGTTTTTTGGGGGATTAAATCATGAACACTTTAAACGCTGCACCTTGGTCCACTCTTCCTTCAGCCCACGAGAACCGTGACACCCTGAGCCTGCCTGCCGTCCTGTACCTTGGCCTCTACTCGACCCCTGCCTTGACCTGTCGTTTACCTGCCCCTGATGTTACAATAAACATTGTTACGTCACACAGTCTGCACTTGGCCTTACCTTGTTACCTGATAGAGTCACGATAACTTGGCTATGTACACGGGGTACCAGTACTGAGTCAACGTACAGTGGAATGAGGTAATGGAGGTAGATATGTACATAACTAGGAATGAAGTAACAGATCATGAACAGTAGCAGCAGTGTATGTGATGAGTAGAAAAGTTAGTGCAAAAAGGGTCAATGCCGATAGCTATTAGGTTAACTATTTAATTGGCAGAGAGAACAGTCTATGACTTGGGTGGCTGGCGTCTTTGAAAAACTGTAGGGCCTTCCTCTGACACTGCCTGGTATAGAAGTCCTGGATGGCAGGGAGCTCAGCCAGCCAGTGATGCACTGGGCTGTACGCACAACCCTCTGTAGCGCCTTGCGGTTGGGTGCCAAGCAGTTGCCATACCAAGCGGTGATATAGCCAGTCAAGATGCTCTCAATGGTGCAGCTGTAGAACTGTTTGAGTATCTGAGGGCACATACCAAATTTTCTTTTCAGCCTCCTGAGGGGGAAGAGGTGTTGTCGTGCCCTCTTCACGACTATGTTGGTGTGTGTGGACCATGATAGATCCTATGTGATAGAACCCGCTCTACCCGTGCTCGGCCCTCAGTTTCCTGTAGTCCACGATCAGCTCCTTTGTCTTGTTGAGGGAGAGGTTGTTGGTCTGGTTCCACACTGCCAGGTCTCTGACCTCCTCCCTATGGGCTGTCTCATCGTCGTTGGTGATTAGAACTATCTCATCTTTGACGGCAAACTGAATGATGGTGTTGGAGTCATGCACGGCCACGCAGTCGTGGGTGAACGGGGAGTACAGGAGGGGACCACGTGTTGAGGTTCAGCATGATGGATGTGTTGTTGGCTACCCTCACCACCTGGGGGCGGCCCATCAGGAAGTCCACAATCCAGTTGCAGAGGAAGATGTTCAATCCCAGGGTCTTTAGTTTAGTGATGAGCTTGGACGCTGAGCTGTAGTCTATGAACAGCACTCTCACCACAGGCGGTTGGTGGCACCTTAATTGGGGAGGACGGGCTCGTGGTAAAGGCTGGAATGGTATTAAATACATCAAACACATTCCATTCGCTTCGTTCCTGGCCATTATTATGAGCCGCCCTCCCCTCAGCAGCCTCCTGTGATTCTCCCATAGGTGTTCTTCTTGTCCAGGTGGGAAAGGGAAGTGTGGAGTGCAATAGAGATTGTGTTATCTGTGAATCTGTTGGGGCAGTATGTGAACTGGGTCCAGGGTAGAGGTCTTGACGGATCCAAAAAGTTGGACCAGTTCTGAAATGGACCTGGGGCTTTCCCACCTGGACCCAATATGTATGAATAAATAATATAGAGACCCGATCCAATTGGACCCGAGGACAACTTTACCCGTTCTGTATGGACCTGGTCTGATTTAGACCCAATCCAAGTGGGGGAAGCAGCAGAAAAGTGTTTTTTTTAAGCTACTTTATTAACCGGAGCTGATAAAGCGCGAGAGGAGGGAGAGGTGCCACTCTAGCAGGCGGGTGGAGGGGTCGTACTTTGAGCGAGTAATCCCACATTCACAGGGCCAGTGGGATTACCAGGACGTGTACTTAGACCATCAGTGCATGGTCTAAGTACACGTCCTGGTAATCCCACTGGCCCTGTGAATGTTGACCTGTAAAAAGGTCTTAAAAGTGTCCCGCTCCTCTTAGTGTCCCGCTCCTTGAAAGCAGCAGCTCTAGCCTTAGCTCAGTGCGGATGTTGCCTATAATCCATGGCTTCTGGTTGGGATATGTACGTACGGTCACTGTGTGTCCAGTAGCTTAGCATCCGCTTCATCAGACCACTTCAGTATTGAACACGTCACTGGTAATTCCTGTTTGAGTTTTTGCTTGTAAGCAGGAATCAGGAGGATGGTTATGATTAGATTTGCCAAATGTAGCGCAAGGGAGAGCTTTGAAAGCATTTCAGTTTGTGGAATAAAGGTGATCTAGAGTTTTTCTTGTCTAGTGGAACAAGTGACATGCTCGTAGAAATTAGGTATAACGGTTTCAGTTTTCCTGCATTAAACTCCCCGGGCACTAGAAGCGCCGCCTCTGGATGACCGTGTTCTTGTCAATTTATGACCGTATACAGCTCGATGGCCCTATACAGCTCATTATATATTTGATGCGGTAATAATCTAGCTAAATTAATTTCGTAATTAGGTTTTCAAAGTTCTTCAGTCTAAACACGGAGTAATCTGGCATCTAATTCTAAATCAAGAACAATCTAAGAGACTGTCTCTTGAGATGAAATACTAGAAGTTCAATCAACTTACTCTCAACAATACGTGAAATGCAAATGTAACTTTAAGTGTCACAATCTTCAAGGTATCATACCAGTATTTAAACAATGGAAATTAGTCCAGTATGCTGATACTCAAGGTTAAGATTCCAGGTGCGCCGTTTCCTTCGCACTAGCTATTGGCTTAGGTCCAGCTATAGGTAGTGGGTGGCGTGTCCAAGAGGGCATCAGTGTTGCACAGCTCATCTGGCAATGCAGCAAACTTGTAATGTATCAATTCAGTAAAACATGAGAAGACCAGATCACGTTGCTCTTTTTTATTGGCTACACTGAAGCTACAAGCAGGCGTACATAATTAGTTATTGTGTTCAATGATTTTTTATTGTTTTGAATTCTTACCGAATGTATGCATTTGACCATATAATTTCCTTCTAAATACTAAATACCACCTGTTACAATAAAGAATTACAACAAAATGTTGTCATTCCTTCTCTAACCTGTGCTCAATCGTCAACAAATTGCTTGCGTTGGCTAAATGTGCATTACTTATTTATTCCGTTGCAACGATAGAAACACACCCACAAGCAATTCATCACTGGCTGTGGTTCCTCTGTGTCCTATTCAAGATACTCCAGAGCTGCGATTACTCTTTTATGTTAATGCGATCACGTTCGAGGGGGCACACAACGTGAATTAAGAAGCTGAGAAATTGATCGTTTGGCGAATACGAAGGCCAAGGTAGCTTGTACGGCACTTTAAACACTCCATAATAAACTTGGAATTTAGATCCCGCAGCAGAATTCATGGGAGGCTGAGACCGTATTTGTATCAAGAAGCGGCCACCGTGAGGTAACAAACAACCTCCTTTGACCTTAGATTTACTTCCTAAAGTGTTTCCATTCCCCTTTAAGGTCAAGGGAGGCTATTTGTTACCTCAGGGTGTCCGCTTCTTGAAAAAAGAACTTGCGAGGACTCAATGCATTTAGTTAGTTATCAGATTCAACGGCAGATTCAACCATGGGGTATTTACATGTCTTTCTCTCAGACAAGCACTCCAAGGGTGATTTGTACCATGATATTTTCATACATATACAGTCAGGTCCAAAATTATTGGCACCCTTGATAAAGATGAGCAAAAAAGACTATAAAATAAATGATTCAAATACTGAACTATATTGTATGTAACAAAATGGGTAAATTATATAATATTATACTTACACAATTGCTCAGCTTCTTCCTGCAATCTAGAGCCATAATCACTATGCTTAATTCTTTGTCCAAAATATGTCTATTTATTTTCATATCTAAGCATATGTCTTGAGCTGTCTATATTCTCCTGACTGATGTTTATTTTGTAATTTATTTTACAAAAATGCTTCTCTGCATCTCTGCTAAAATCTGGGTAAAAGATTGTTCTTTGCTTTTATAAAGTCTACCAACCATTCCAGCAGGCATGCCAGCTGAGGTAGTTAGACAAGCTAGCTACTCTAACTTGATTGATAGCCTGAAATGTCTTCTTGGTGGCTAATTATGTGGTTGGAGATTGAGAACCTGTCCGGGCTAGCTAAAGCCAACTTCATAAAAGTGCTAGGTGGCTGGCTAGTCGTATTACAGAGAAACAACTGCAACATTTGAATATCAAAAAAGTACAAAAGGACACATCTGAGGGGGCATGCGCCCCATATGGGCATGACGATGTCCATATGTCTGGAGACTGAGATGGCCATTGCAAAATGTTGTTTTTGATGTCTGCTTGGGGTTTTTGTCTTGCTGGGAGGTCCACTTGTTTTTCGTAAAAATGTCCTGGTACTGGGTAAAGTTCATGATGCCATTGACCTTAACAATGGCCACAAGACCAGTGGAAGCAAAAAACCCGTAAAAGGGGGCTAAATTCCACCCAAAATGTATCTTTTGGTATTTGTTTCATTAGTCCATTGTTGACAAAGTCCCAAAATGTTTTGCATATCAGCAATGAAGTGTTCAAGATATGTAACTTTTAAAATACAGAAAGCATCCCTGTATGATGCATTTTGCGTTTTTACATACAGTTGAAGTCGGAAGTATACATACACTTGTTGGAGTCATTAAAACTCGTTTTTCAACCACTCCACACATTTCTTGTTAATTAACAAACTATAGTTTTGGCAAGTCGGTCAGGACATCTACTTTGTGCATGACACAAAGTCATTTTTCCAACAATTGTTTACAGACAGATTATTTCACTTATAATTCACTTTATCACAATTCCAGTGGGTCAGATGTTTACATACACTAAATTTACTGTGCCTTTAAACAGCTTGGAAAATTCCAGAAAATGATGTCATGGCTTTAGAAACTTCTGATAGGCTAATTGACATAATTTGAGTCAATTGGAGGTGTACCTGTATTTCAAGGCCTACCTTCAAACTCAGTGCCTCTTTGCTTGACACCATGGGAAAATCAAAAGAAATCAGTCAAGACCTCAGAAAATAAGTTTGGTTCATCCTTGGGAGAAATTTCCAAACACCTGAAGGTACCACGTTCATCTGTACAAACAATAATACGCAAGTATAAACACCATGGGACCACGCAGCCGTAATAACGCTCAGGAATGAGACGCGTTCTGTCTCCTAGAGATGAACGTACTTTGGTGCGAAAAGTCCAAATCAATCCCAGAACAACAGCAAAGGACCTTGTGAAGATGCTGGAGGAAATGGGTACAAAAGTATCTATATCCACAGTAAAACGAGTCCTATATCGACATAACCTGAAAAGCCGCTCAGCCAGGGAGAAGCCGCTCCAAAACCACCATAAAAATGCCAGACTACGGTTTGCAACTGTACATGGGGACAGAGATCATACTTTTTGGTGAAATGTCCTCTGGTCTGATGAAACAAAAATGAAACTGTTTGGCCATAATGACCATCATTATTTTTGGAAGAAAAAGTGGGAGGCTTGCAAGCCGAAGAACACCATCCCAACCATGAGGCACAGGGGTGGCAGAATCATGTTGTGGGGGTGCTTTGCTGCAGGAGGGACTGGTGCACTTCACAAAATAGATGGCATCATGAGGTAGGAAAAGTATGTGGATATATTGAAGCAACATCTCAAGACATCATGCAGGAAGTTGAAGCTTGGTCACAAATGGGTCTTCCAAATGGACAATGACCCCAAGCATACTTCCAAAGTTGTGGCAAAATGGCATAAGGACAACAAAGTCAAGGTATTGGAGTGGCCATCACAAAGCACTGACCTCAATCTAATAGAAATTGTGTGGGCAGAACTGAAAAAGCGTGTGCGAGCAAGGAGGCCTACAAACCTGACTCAGTTACACCAGCTCTGTCAGGAGGAATGGGCCAAAATTCACACAACTTATTGTGGGAAACATGTGGAAGGCTACCCGAAACGTTTGACTCAAATTAAACAATTTAAAGGCAATGCTACCAAACACTAACTGAGTGTATGTAAACTTCTGACCCACTGGGAATATGATGAAATAAATAAAAGCTGAAATAAATCATTCTCTCTACAGTTATTCTGACATTTCACATTCTTAAAATAAAGTGGTGATCCTAACTGACCTAAGACAGGGAATTCTTACTGGGATTAAATGTAAGGAATTGTGAAAAACTGACTTTAAATGTATTTGGCTGAGGTGTATGTAAACTTCCGACTTCAACTGTATATATACTCACACACTACCGGTCAAATTTTTTAGAACACCTACTCATTCAAGGGTTTTCTTTATTTGTACTATTTTCTACATTGTAGAATAATAGTGAAGATGTCAAACTATGAAATAACACATGTGATGTAGTCGGCAAAAAAGTGTTATACAAATTGTATATTTGATATTCTTCAAATAGCCACCCTTTGCCTTGATGACAGCTTTGCACACTCTTGGCATTCTCTCAACCAGCTTCATGAGGTAGTCACCTGGAATGCATTTCAATTAACAAGTGTGCCTTCTTAAAAGCTAATTTGTGGAATTTCTTTACTTTTTAATGTGTTTGAGCCAATCAGTTGTGTTGTGACAAGGTAGGGGTGGTGTACAGAAGATAGCCCTCTTTGGTAAAAGACCAAGTGTATATTATGGCAAGAACAGCTCAAATAAGCAAAGAGAAACGACAGTCCATCATTACTTTAAGACATGAAGGTCAGTCAATACGGAACATTTCAAGAGCTTTGAACGTTTCTTCAAGTGCAGTCACAAAAACCATGAAGCGCTTTGATGAAACTGGCTCTGATGAGGACTGCCACAGGAATTGAAGACCCAGAGTTACCTCTGCTGCAGAGGATACGTTCATTAGAGTTACCAGCCTCAGAAATTGCAGCCCAAATAAATGCTTCACAGAGTTCAAGTAACGGACACATCTCAACATCAACTGTTCAAAGGAGACTGTGTGAATCAGGACTTCATGGTCAAAGTAACATCTATTAAAGGACACAAACAAGAAGAAGAGACTTGCTTGGGCCAAGAAACATGAGCAATGGACATTAGACCAGTGGAAATGTGTCCTTTGGTCTGGAGTCCAAATTTGAGATTTTTGGTTCCAACCGCCGTGTCTTTGTGAGACACATCTCCGCATTTGTATTTCCCACCGTAAAGCATGGAGGAGGAGGTGTTATGGTGTGGGCTAGACGGAAGCCTCTCCTCAGTAAAAGGCATATGACAGCCTGCTTGGTGTTCGCCAAAAGGCACCTAAAGGACTGTCGGACCATGAGAAACAAGATTCTCTGGTCTGATGAAACCAAGATTGAACTCTTTGGCCTGAATGCCAAGCATCACATCTGGAGGAAACCTGGCACCATCCCTACGGTGAAGCATGATGTTGGCAGCATCATGCTATGGGGATGTTTTGCAGCGGCAGGGACTGGGAGAGTAGTCAGGATTGAAGGAAAGATAAACGGAGCAAAGTACATAGATCCTTGATGAAAACCTGCTCCAGAGCTCTCAAGACCTCAGACTGGGGCGAAGGTTCACCTTCCAACAGGACAACAACCCTAAGTACACATCCAAGACAAAGCAGGAGTGGCTTTGGGACAAGTCTCTGAATATCCTTTAGTGGTCAGTCAGAGCCCAGACTTGAACCCGATCGAACACCTCTGGAGAGACCTGAAAATAGCTGTGCAGCAACGCTCCCCATGCAACCTGACAGAACTTGAGAGGATCTGCAGAGAAGAAGGGGGAGAAACTCCCCAAATTAAGGGGTGCCAAGCTTGTAGCTTCATACCCAAGAAGACTGGAGGCTGTAATCTCTGCCAAAGGAGCTTCAACAAAGTACTGAGTAAAGGTTCTGAATACTTATGTAAATGTGATTTCTCAGTTTTGTATTTTTATAAATGCAAAAAAAAATAGAAACCTGTTTTGCTTTGTCATTATGGGGTATTGTGTGTAGATTGATGATGGGGGAATTTTTTTTAATCCATTCTAGAACGTATCAAAATGTGGAAAAAGTCAAGAGCTCTGAATGCTTTCCAAATGCACTGCACGTGAATATATTTTTCCTTCACTCTGCGGTCCAACTCATCCCAAACCATCTCAATTGGGTCTGAATACTTTCCAAATGCACTGCACGTGAATATATATACAGTGGGGAGAACAAGTATTTGATACACTGCCGATTTTGCAGGTTTTCCTACTTACAAAGCATGTAGAGGTCTGTAATATTTATCATAGGTACACTTCAACTGTGAGACACGGAATCTAAAACAAAAATCCAGAAAATCACATTGTATGATTTTTAAGTAATTAATTTGCATTTTATTGCATGACATAAGTATTTGATACATCAGAAAAGCAGAACTTAATATTTGGTACAGAAACCTTTGTTTGCAATTACAGAGATCATACGTTTCCTGGAGTTCTTGACCAGGTTTGCACACACTGCAGCAGGGATTTTGTCCCACTCCTCCATACAGACCTTCTCCAGATCCTTCAGGTTTCGGGGCTGTCGCTGGGCAATACGGACTTTCAGCGCCCTCCAAAGATTTTCTATTGGGTTCAGGTCTGGAGACTGGCTAGGCCACTCCAGGACCTTGAGATGCTTCTTACGGAGCCACTCCTTAGTTTCCCTGGCTGTGTGTTTCGGGTCGTTGTCATGCTGGAAGACCCAGGTACGACCCATCTTCAATGCTCTTACTGAGGGAAGGAGGTTGTTGGCCAAGATCTCGCGATACATGGCCCCATCCATCCTCCCCTCAATACGGTGCAGTGGTCCTGTCCCCTTTGCAGAAAAGCATCCCCAAAGAATGATGTTTCCACCTCCATGCTTCACGGTTGGGATGGTGTTCTTGGGGTTGTACTCATCCTTCTTCTTCCTCCAAACACGTCGAGTGGAGTTTAGACCAAAAAGCTCAATTTTTGTCTCATCAGACCACATGACCTTCTCCCATTCTTCCTCTGGATCATCCAGATGGTCATTGGCAAACTTCAGACGGGCCTGGACATGCCCTGGCTTGAGCAGGGGGACCTTGCGTGCGCTGCAGTATTTTAATCCATGACGGCATAGTGTGTTACTAATGGTTTTCTTTGAGACTGTGGTCCCAGCTCTCTTCAGGTCATTGACCAGGTCCTGCCGTGTAGTTCTGGGCTGATCCCTCACCTTCCTCATGATCATTGATGCCCCACGAGGTGAGATCTTGCATGGAGCCCCAGACCGAGGATGATTGACCGTCATCTTGAACTTCTTCCATTTTCTAATAATTGCGCCAACAGTTGTTGCCTTCTCACCAAGCTGCTTGCCTATTGTCCTGTAGCCCATCCCAGCCTTGTGCAGGTCTACAATTTTATCCCTGATGTCCTTACACAGCTCTCTGGTCTTGGCCATTGTGGAGAGGTTGGAGTCTGTTTGATTGAGTGTGTGGACAGGTGTCTTTTATACAGGTAACGAGTTCAAACAGGTGCAGTTAATACAGGTAATGAGTGGAGAACAGGAGGGCTTCTTAAAGAAAAACTAACAGGTCTGTGAGAGCCGGAATTCTTACTGGTTGGAAGGTGATCAAATACTTATGTCTTGCAATAAAATGCAAATTAATTACTTAAAAATCATACAATGTGATTTTCTGGATTTTTGTTTTAGATTCCGTGTCTCACAGTTGAAGTGTACCTATGATAAAAATTACAGACCTCTACATGCTTTGTAAGTAGGAAAACCTGCAAAATCGGCAGTGTATCAAATACTTGTTCTCCCCACTGTATATATATATATATATATATACAGTGGGGAGAACAAGTATTTGATACACTGCCGATTTTGCAGGTTTTCCTACTTACAAAGCATGTAGAGGTCTGTAATTTTTATCATAGGTACACTTCAACTGTGAGAGACGGAATCTAAAACAAAAATCCAGAAAATCACATTGTATGATTTTTAAATAATTAATTTGCATTTTATTGCATGACATAAGTATTTGATCACCTACCAACCAGTAAGAATTCCGGCTCTCACAGACCTGTTAGTTTTTCTTTAAGAAGCCCTCCTGTTCTCCACTCATTACCTGTATTAACTGCACCTGTTTGAACTCGTTACCTGTATAAAAGACACCTGTCCACACACTCAATCAAACAGATTCCAACCTCTCCACAATGGCCAAGACCAGAGAGCTGTGTAAGGACATCAGGGATAAAATTGTAGACCTGCACAAGGCTGGGATGGGCTACAGGACAATAGGCAAGCAGCTTGGTGAGAAGGAAACAACTGTTGGCACAATTATTAGAAAATGGAAGAAGTTCAAGATGACGGTCAATCACCCTCGGTCTGGGGCTCCATGCAAGATTTCACCTCGTGGGGCATCAATGATCATGAGGAAGGTGAGGGATCAGCCCAGAACTACACGGCAGGACCTGGTCAATCACCTGAAGAGAGCTGGGACCACAGTCTCAAAGAAAACCATTAGTAACACACTACGCCGTCATGGATTAAAATCCTGCAGCGCACGCAAGGTCCCCCTGCTCAAGCCAGTGCATGTCCAGGCCTGTCTGAAGTTTGCCAATGACCATCTGGATGATCCAGAGGAGGAATGGGAGAAGGTCATGTGGTCTGATGAGACAAAAATAGAGCTTTTTGGTCTAACTCCACTCGCCATGTTTGGAGGAAGAAGAAGTATGAGTACAACCCCAAGAACACCATCCCAACCGTGAAGCATGGAGGTGGAAACATCATTCTTTGGGGATGCTTTTCTGCAAAGGGGACAGGACGACTGCACCGTATTGAGGGGGGGATGGATGGGGCCATGTATCGCGAGATCTTGGCCAACAACCTCCTTCCCTCAGTAAGAGCATTGAAGATGGGTCGTGGCTGGGTCTTCCAGCATGACAACGACACGAAGCACACAGCCATGGCAACTAAGGAGTGGCTCCGTAAGAAGCATCTCAAGGTCCTGGAGTGGCCTAGCCAGTCTCCAGACCTGAACCCAATAGAAAATCTTTGGAGGGAGCTGAAAGTCCGTATTGCCCAGCGACAGCCCCGAAACCTGAAGGATCTGGAGAAGATCTGTAGGGAGGAGTGGGCCAAAATCCCTGCTGCAGTGTGTGCAAACCTAGTCAAGAACTACAGGAAACGTATGATCTCTGTAATTGCAAACAAAGGTTTCTGTACCAAATATTAAGTTCTGCTTTTCTGATGTATCAAATACTTATGTCATGCAATAAAATGCAAATTAATTATTTAAAAATCATACAATGTGATTTTCTGGATTTTTGTTTTAGATTCCGTCTCTCACAGTTGAAGTGTACCTATGATAAAAATTACAGACCTCTACATGCTTTGTAAGTAGGAAAACCTGCAAAATCGGCAGTGTATCAAATACTTGTTCTCCCCACTGTATATATATATATATATTGCGATTGGAAAGTATTCAGACCCCTTGACTTTTTCCACAATATATATATATATACAGTGGGGAGAACAAGTATTTGATACACTGCCGATTTTGCAGGTTTTCCTACTTACAAAGCATGTAGAGGTCTGTAATTTTTATCATAGGTACACTTCAACTATGAGAGACGGAATCTAAAACAAAAATCCAGAAAATCACATTGTATGATTTTTAAGTAATTAATTTGCATTTTATTGCATGACATAAGTATTTGATACATCAGAAAAGCAGAACTTAATATTTGGTACAGAAACCTTTGTTTGCAATTACAGAGATCATACGTTTCCTGTAGTTCTTGACTAGGTTTGCACACACTGCAGCAGGGATTTTGGCCCACTCCTCCCTACAGATCTTCTCCAGATCCTTCAGGTTTCGGGGCTGTCGCTGGGCAATACGGACTTTCAGCTCCCTCCAAAGATTTTCTATTGGGTTCAGGTCTGGAGACTGGCTAGGCCACTCCAGGACCTTGAGATGCTTCTTACGGAGCCACTCCTTAGTTGCCATGGCTGTGTGCTTCGTGTCGTTGTCATGCTGGAAGACCCAGCCACGACCCATCTTCAATGCTCTTACTGAGGGAAGGAGGTTGTTGGCCAAGATCTCGCGATACATGGCCCCATCCATCCTCCCCTCAATACGGTGCAGTCGTCCTGTCCCCTTTGCAGAAAAGCATCCCCAAAGAATGATGTTTCCACCTCCATGCTTCACGGTTGGGATGGTGTTCTTGGGGTTGTACTCATACTTCTTCTTCCTCCAAACACGGCGAGTGGAGTTAGACCAAAAAGCTCTATTTTTGTCTCATCAGACCACATGACCTTCTCCCATTCCTCCTCTGGATCATCCAGATGGTCATTGGCAAACTTCAGACAGGCCTGGACATGCACTGGCTTAAGCAGGGGGACCTTGCGTCCGCTGCAGGATTTTAATCCATGACGGCGTAGTGTGTTACTAATGGTTTTCTTTGAGACTGTGGTCCCAGCTCTCTTCAGGTCATTAACCAGGTCCTGCCGTGTAGTTCTGGGCTGATCCCTCACCTTCCTCATGATCATTGATGCCCCACGAGGTGAAATCTTGCATGGAGCCCCAGACCGAGGGTGATTGACCGTCATCTTGAACTTCTTCCATTTTCTAATAATTGCGCCAACAGTTGTTTCCTTCTCACCAAGCTGCTTGCCTATTGTCCTGTAGCCCATCCCAGCCTTGTGCAGGTCTACAATTTTATCCCTGATGTCCTTACACAGCTCTCTGGTCTTGGCCATTGTGGAGAGGTTGGAATCTGTTTGATTGTGTGTGGACAGGTGTCTTTTATACAGGTAACGAGTTCAAACAGGTGCAGTTAATACAGGTAATGAGTGGAGAACAGGAGGGCTTCTTAAAGAAAAACTAACAGGTCTGTGAGAGCCGGAATTCTTACTGGTTGGTAGGTGATCAAATACTTATGTCATGCAATAAAATGCAAATTAATTATTTAAAAATCATACAATGTGATTTTCTGGATTTTTGTTTTAGATTCCGTCTCTCACAGTTGAAGTGTACCTATGATAAAAATTACAGACCTCTACATGCTTTGTAAGTAGGAAAACCTGCAAAATCGGCAGTGTATCAAATACTTGTTCTCCCCACTGTATTAGTACCAGTATTATTTTCTACATTGTGGAACAATAGTGAAGACATCAAAACTATGAAATAACACATATGGAATCATGTACATTTAGTACCCAAAAAAGTGTTAAACAAATCAAAACATATATATTTTTTGAGATTCTTCAAAGTAGCCACCCTTTGTCTTGATGACAGCTTTGCCATTCTCTCAACTAGCTTCACCTGGAATGCTTTTCCAACAGTCTTAAAAGAGTTCCCACATATGCTGAGCACTTGTTGGCTATTTTTCCTTCACTCTGACGTCCAACTCATCCCAAACCATCTCAATTGGGTTGAGGTCAGGTGATTGTGGCCAGGACATCTGATGCAGCACTCCATCACTCTCTTTGGTCAAATGACGGTTGCAACCAAACATTTCAAATTTGGACTCACCAGACCAAAGGACAGATTTCCACTGGTCTAATGTCCATTGCTCGTGTTTCTTGACCCAAGCAAGTTTCTTATTGGTGTCCTTAAGTACAAGCATTTCACTACACCCGCAATAACATCTGCTGAACACATGTATATGACCAATAAAATTTGAGTTGATTTGGTTTCTTTGAAGCAATTCGACCATGAAGGCCTGCGTCACACAGTCTCCTCTGAACAGTTGAGATATGTCTGTTACTCTGTGAAGCATTTATTTGGGCAGCAATCTGAGGTACAGTTAACTCTAATGATCTTATCCTCTGCAGCAAAGGTAACTCTGGGTCTTCCTTTCCTGTGCCGGTCCTCATGAGAGCCAGTTTCATCATCGTGCGTGATGGTTTTTGCGACTGCACTTGAAGAAACGTTCAAAGTTCTTGAAATTTTCCGCATTGACTGACCTTCATGTCTTAAAGTAATGATGGACTGTCATTTCTCTTTGCTTATTTTTGCTGTTCTTGCCATAATATGGACTTGGTCTTTTACCAAAGAGGGCTATCTTCTGTATACCACCCCTACCTTGTCACAACACAACTGATTGGTTCAAACACATTAAGGAAATAATTTCCACAAATATACTTTTAACAAGGAACACCTGTTAAATGAAATGCATTCTAGGTGACTACCTCATGAAGCTGGTTGAGAGAATGCCAAGAGTGTGCAAAGCTGTCATCAAGGCAAAGGGTGGCTACTTTGAAGAATCTCAAATTTAAATATATATTTTTTTGTTACTACATGATTCCATATGTGTTAGTTCATCGTTTTGATGTCTTCACTATTATTCTACAGTGTAGAAAATAGCAAAAATAAAGAAAAACCCTTGAAGGACTAGGTGTGTCCCAACTTTTGACTGGTACTGTATATACACAATGAATGTACAAAACATTTTTCATGACATAGATTGACCAGGTGAATCCAGGTGCAGCTATGATCCCTTATTGATGTCACTTGTTAAATGAAGGGGAGGAGACAGGTTAAAGAAGGATTTTTAAGCCTTGAGATAACTGAGACGTGTATGTGTGTCATACACATGTCTCTGGGGCTGTTCTGAGTGCAAAAGGGGTGCAACTCGATATTAGGAAGGTGTTCTTAATCTTTTGTACACTAAGTATATATGCGTTTAAATATGGTGATGGACTGGAAGATGGTGCTTTTAACATTCAAAGCATTCTGAGTATTCGTTTTTTATTCATCTGTGAACTAAACTATATTTTGTACATAATTCAGAATTTCCATAAACTCTGTGAATACGAAGCGTGGAGGATGCCCTGATTCCCTCACTCTCTTATCTTTGAACATGTTGGTGCTCCTCTGTGCTGATTGCACCCCTGATTATGTGTGAAGTGTCTGAGTTATTTTTGTTGATTTGAAGACCATTTTGGGGATCTTTAGGGGAGATCTGTTCATTAGCAGTATAAGCCTGTGCTTGTCAGAGGGACTGGAAATAACTGTGGGGGTTCGTCCACCTCTCTCCACCAGCCATACACATTCAGTTGTGTTTTTTTTCTTCAAATTAATTCAGAATTGCAGCATGCGGCCGATAATAATTTTGAACAAATGCTCTGAGGTCCAACACACACAGCCACACGTTTGGCCTGGGCCAACTTGTCAATTAGATTTCTTAAAGAATGACTTGCAGTGCCACCATGCAATTACCTTAGCAGAGCCCAAACCTTATTATTTAAATATTTATTCTCCAATGACCATGGTCGTTGATGTGCCTTGGTGGGTCAGTTGAAGTCAGACGTTTACATACACTTAGGTTGGAGACATTTAAACTTGTTAAACAACCACTCCACAAAATTATTGTTAACAAACTATAGTTTTGGCAAGTTGGTTAGGACTTCTACTTTGTGCATGACACAATCCATTTTCCCAACAATTGTTTACAGACAGATTATTTCACTTATTATTCACTGTATCACAATTCCAGTGGGTCAGAAGTTTACATACACTAAGTTGACTGTGCCTTTAAGGACAACAAAGTCAAGGTATTGGAGTGGCCATCACAAAGCCCTGACCTCAATCCTACAGAAAATGTGTGGGCAGAACTGAATAAGCGTGTGCGAGCAAGGAGGCCTACAAACCTGACTCAGTTACACCAGCTCTGTCAGGAGGAACGGGCCAAAATTCACCCAACTTTATGTGGGAAGCTTGTGGAAGGCTACCCGAAACGTTTGACCCAAGTTAAACAATTTAAAGGCAATGCTACCAAATACTAATTGAGTGTATGTAAACTTCTAACGCACTGGGAATGTGATGAATGAAAGAAATAATTCTCTCTAATATTATTCTGACATTTCACATTCTTAAAATAAAGTGGTGATCCTAACTGACCTAAGACAGGGAATTTTTACTCAGACTAAATGTCAGAAATTAAGAAAAACTGAGTTGAAATGTATTTGGCTAAAGTGTACGTAAACTTCCGACTTCAACTGTACTGTAACGGAATTCTTCGTCCTCCTCTGACGAGGAGTAAGAAATGTCGGACCAAGATGCAGCGTGGTGGTACTTGAAACAAACAAAATAACGAATATACGAACGAAAACGAAACAGTCCCGTAAAGTGACAACACAAACACAGGATACAGTAACAGGAACAATCACCCACAACCCACAATGACAAAACAGGCTACCTAAATATGGCTCCCAATCAGAGACAACGAAAACCACCTGCCTCTGATTGAGAACCATATCAGGCCAAACACATAGAAACAGACAAACTAGACATACAACATAGAATGCCCACTCCTATCACACCCTGACCAAACAAAACATAGAAACATACAACGCAAACTATGGTCAGGGCGTGACATGTACGTTCTGTAGTAACGCCACTGTCTTTATCACTGCTCTTCAGGCATTTCCTAAAAACAGTCCACAACTAATTTATTCAGATTCAAAAAATACATTTCAGGCTGATTCATGTTCATTTAAACATTCCTGAGTTGAAATTAATTATTTAAAATGAACCGTTGAAGGGAAGATATGATCATTGACTTGTCAGCAGAGTCTTTACATTATGGATGTCACTTTATGAAAAATGAAACTAGTTAATGTAGGAGAACATGGTTTGATAGAAAATGGCCTCTAGATTACATTAATCCACTGGCTCAAATGTGGCTGAAAATATGGGGGATAGGAATTTTGGTCTGACACTCAGTTCCAAGAGACTGAAATGTGATATAAAGTAAAAAAGGGTGCATGGTGTACATGTCTCAAATTCCTCTTGTCTAAGTACAATGGGTATTGTATATTAAAAGCTACGATTTTGAGTCAGTCAGACTGAACTCAGAAGTCGTTAATGGTGACATAACATTCGTTGTCTCCAGAATGATGATGCCAAACACGGAATTTAAACCAAATATGAGCGGCAGTTAAGAGTATAAGTGGGGGATTGAGTGAAGACGGTATCCATCACTCCCTGGATTTCTCTGTTATCTCTCTCCAAGCAGATATTTTAAAGCCAGGCCCAGAAACCTCCCATGTCTCATAGCTCACCGTGTCTTTCTTCATGACTGAAATGCCAGCCATCCTAAGGGATTTTCACCTCTTGCCATAGCTGAAATGTGCTGATTATGAACTTTAATGGCACTGCTGGTTGTTATTTTGTCAACTTTGTGAGTATTTTATTTTTAATTGGGAATTTTGGTCGGTTGGCTTGTTGGTTGCCTTCATACATAATTTTTAAGATGATATACTGTATATATAAAAAAAAGATATATATATATATATATAAACCAAAGATCAATTCCACTTAAATTTCACTTGCAATCCAACCACTGTCTTCAATATATTTTTATCCTTTGTTCATTTTAGTTTTTAGTTCTCTAAATGCTAAGTTCACACAATTAATATTTACCCATGACTTTGTGACCTGTGAGTGTTAGCCTTTCATGAAGGTGGCAAACCAATTTTGTCACTTGCTAATGTTATCTTCCCTCTGCATCCTTGTCATTTCATTTAACATTTAATCCGTCATCCATCCTTTCATTTCCCTTTTCTCCTGTCAGTGCCTCCCCAAAAACAAATGGAATGGTATTCGGTGCATATATGCATGCTGATCTCTCTGTCTCTTTTCGATTAGCCATGTTTCCTAGCAGCCAGCCACAGGTTGGCAAATCTCTGTTGTGTTTCAAATGAGGGCATTGCAGAATAATTGATTTTGCCATCTGTGATATTTGTTATTTGTTTGGATAATGGGCACCAGCCATTGTTTATTCGCAACTTCCGATAATAATAACCCTCCCTTGATCAAATTAAAAGTTATTTTGGGTGGCTGTGGATGTGTTGTAGGAAAGGCAGTAGGCGAACAACTATACTGAACAAAAATATATAAAAGTGTTGGTCCCATGTTTCATGAGCTGAAGTAAAAGATCCCAGAAATGTTCCATAAGTTCAAAAAAGCTTATTTCTTGTGAATGTTGTGCACAAATTTCTTTACATCCCTGTTAGTGAGCATTTCTCCTTTGCCAAGACAATCCATCCACCTGACAGGTTTGGCAAATCAAGAAGCTGATTAAAAAGCACAATCATTACACAGGTGCACCTCGTGCTGGGGGGCAATGAAAGGTCACTCTAAAATGTGCAGTTCTGTCACAATACAATGCCACAGGTGTCTCAAGTTGAGGGAGCGTGCAAATGGTATGCGACTGACGGAATGTCCACCAGAGCTTTTTCCAGAGAATTTAATGTTAATTTCTTTACTATAAGCCGCCAACAACGTCGTTTTAGAGAATTTAGCAGTACGTCCAACCGGCCTCACAACCACAGATCATGTGTAACCACGACATCCAAGGACCTCAACATCCGGCTTCTTCACCTGCGTGATGGTCTGAGACCAACCACCCAGACACCCAAACTGTGGGTTTGCACAGCCAAAAATTTCTGCACAAACTGTCAGAAACCTTCGCAGGGAAGCTCATCTGCATGCTCGTTATCCTCACCAGGGTCTTGACCTGACTGCAGTTCAGCATCGTAACCGACTTCAGTGGGCAAATGCTCACCTTCGATGCCCACTGGCAGCAGCTACTCTTCCTGGGGTCCGGCAAAATTAAGGCAGTTCTACAATTTAAAAAAACATTACAATACATTCAAAACAAAATTCACAACACACGAAGTGTGTGCCCTCAGGTCCATACTCCACTACCACATATCTACAACACAAAATCCATGTGTACATGTGTGTATAGTGCATATGTTATCATGCGTGTGTGTGTGTGCATGTGTCTGTGCCTATGTTTGTGTTGCTTCACAGTCCCTGCTGTTCCATAACGTGTATTTGTATCGTTTTTTTTTTTATTTGATTCTACTGTTTGCATCAGTTACCTTATGTGGAATATAGTTCCATGTAGTCATGGCTCTATGTGGTACTCTGCACCTCCCATATTCTGTTCTGGACTTTGGGACTGTGAAGAGACCTCTGGTGGCATGTCTTGTGGGGTATGCATGGGTGTCTGAGCTGTCTGCTTGTCGTTTAAACAGACAGCTCGGTACTTTCAACATGTCAATACCTCTCACAAATAGAAGTAGTGATGAAGTCAATCTCTCCTCTACTTTGAGCCAAGAGAGATTGACATGCATATTATTAATGTTTGCTCTCTGTGTACAATTAGGGCCAGCCCTGCTACCCTGTTCAGAGCCAATTGTAATTTTCCTAAGTCCCTCTTTGTGGCACCTGACCACACGACTGAACAGTAGTCCAGGTGCGACAAAACTAGGGCCTGTAGGACCTGCCTTGTTGATAGGGTTGTTTAGAAGGCAGAGCGGCACTTTATTATGGACAGACTTCTCCCCATCTTAGATAGTGCTGTATCAATATGTTTTTACCATGACAGTTTACAATCCAGGGTTACTCCAAGCAGTTTAGTCACCCCAACTTGCTCAATTTCCACATTATTTATTACAAGATTTAGTTGAGGTTTAAGGTTTAGTGAATGCTTTGTCCCAAAAGTCTGTTGTCAATTTGTTTACTGTAAAATAGCATTGTATCTGGTCAAACACAATTGTTTCTAAAACTTTACTAAGGGTTGGTGTCAAGCTGATTGCTTGGCTATTTGAGCCAGTAAAGGGGGCTTTACTATTCTTAGGTAGCGGAATGACTTTTGCTTCCCTCCAGGCCTGAGGGCACACACTTTCTAGTAGGCTTAAATTGAAGATATGGCAAATAGGAGTAGCAATATCGCCGCTATTATCCTCAGTAATTTTCCATCCAAGTTGTCAGACCCCGGTGGCTTGACATTGTTGATAGACAACAATCATTTTTTCACCTCTTACAAACTCACTTTACGGAATTTATAATTTGGTCAGATATATTTGGGTGTGTAGTGTCAGCATTTCTTGCTGGCATGTCATGTCTAAGTTGGTTTATCTTGCCAATGAAAAAATCATTAAAGTAGTTGGCAATATCAGCCAGTTTTGTAATTAACGAACAATCTGATTTAAAGAATGATGGAGCTGAGTATACCCTTTTTCTCAAAATTTGATTGAAGGTGCTCCAAAGCTTGTTACTATTATTCTTTATGTAATTTATCTTTGTTTTATAGTGTAGTTTCTTCTTCTTTTTATTCAGTTTAGTCACATGATTTCTCCATTTGCAGTACGTTTGCCAATCTGTTGTGCAGCCAGAATTATTTGCCATCCTGTTTGCCTCACTCCTAGTGTACGCAAATCAACCAGTGAGAACTCCAAAAGCATATGATCTATTTGCTGTTCTCATCCAACTGCCAAGCAGAAAGAGATATGGCTAGCCAAGTGGTGGCACTATCAACACAACTTCACAAAAACAAATGTGCACCAACAATATAAATATAAGATTTAGCACAAGCTGACTTACATAAAAGGATACTAATACCTAAGCAGTACAATTTCTGCCCATCCTCACCACATCCAAGAAGGAAAAATGTCTGCATGTGTTGAACGCAGTGAACCAGCGTGAAGGTCTGACGTCAGCAGGTGTTGCTTTCATGGACGTCACCCCGAGGCGGCAGGGATCTCGAGTCACTCGGATCACGTCAACGCTACCCTGCTGCAGGCAAATATCAGGAGATGAGCGTGAGCACTTGTTTACATCTTTATGCGGTCACACTCACATTGAAGAACAGGTCAACCCTCACTCCGATAAGGTTATATGCGGCTTTGTACAGTTCAGGAAGCAGCTCCTGGTAGAAGGGATACAACGGTAGGAGAGGGGTCAGAGGGTGAGTACACCGATCCCACTTAAGTGCTACACTCAAACAGTAACACTTAGAAGAAATATTGTCAATTTTACTTCCTGTCCCTGTACAGTATGTTTTCTTTACTCTCAGATGACATCCTTTTTATCCCCAGCCAGCAGCTCTGGTGTGGGACTTCAGAACGACAGTCCCCTAATATGGCCAATTATCCATTCTGATAGGGGCCGGCCAGTTGATTCAACACTAATCTCATTAACTGATATGATGTATTTAGGTGGGCGGACACCTGGGGCGGTTGATTTGTGATTTGCCCTTGGTGCCCGCTCCCATACCCTATAATTCTGTATTTCTTTTTGTAATTTGTATACAGGTAGACATCCTAATTGGCAGATGAGTGGCAAACCCTGATTAGAAGCACCTGCTGCTCATCGGATGTTCTTTACAAATGCTGTTTTGCATTAAAAGAGAATTGTTTCCTAATAACTGGAGAAGGCTGTAAAGCCCAAACATCTGTGTATGTAAACACCTGATGCAGTGAAAATAATTTTGAAAAATTGAATAATTAAGTAAGCTTTATGCAATCTTTTTAAGAGTGAACACATTACACCTTTTTGTTCAGTTGATTCAACACCCATTGATTTAGTGTTAGGCTTCCCTGTCACTGATGGTGCTTGACATTTCTAAGTAACACATTGAAGTGAGTGAGTCATTTCATATAACTAAATAATGGCAGCCTCAGTAATTTTGCTTCAGTACTTACCTTCCTTGCTCGTGCTCCAAATGCTGATCTGGCATTCAACTCGATGTGTGAACTTCAAGTTTTCCCACATCTCCATTCATCATAACTCATTATGGGGCCGAACAGCTGGCGATATGGGGATGCAGCATCATCGTGACCGATCTATAAGTCCACTTCCATCTGTTACAGCCCATTAACTCAGGAGATGGGCCTGTGTCTGGCGTAAATGCCTTCCCAAAACCCTCTAATCCCACTCATTTATCTCCTCGTCTGTCATCGGTCCCCACATCCCACAAATCGTTGTGTTCTTTCCATCGCCATGCCAACCATATGCACCCGAGCTAGTCCCAACCCAAATGGGATGTGAGCCACAGACTGGGGAAACCTGTAGATATGGAACTGAATGTCTGGAAACTCATGACAGAAAAAGCAAAAAAATATCCTGTTTGCCAGGATTTAGAAAATAACATAGTGATGAGATCGCTAGGTATTGTAGTAAGGTTAATACGTTACTCATTCCTTCAGAAAGCACATCCCTGTGCTTCACTACTAGTTCCTGGCGCTGGGAACCATTGACATGTGCTTTTGATGGCCGAACCAGGGTGACAGTTTTGATCCAATCAGAAGGCTCAGATTAAAATATTATAAATCAAAGCATTTCTTGGAAAACACCAATTCTTTAAAACACAGCTACTCAAAAACTATCAAGGGCTGCAGGCTTATATCTGTGACATTAACTTGTTTTGGCATTTTCAAAGGGCGGTATAATTTAATGATAGCATTAACTAATCATGTCTGGATGTTTCTTCAATAATTTATTCATTAGCACACCTGGGCTGTGTCTTTTGAAATATGCCAGTGACCTTTAGATTGGCCCTCCTCGGTGGAATGCTCCAGGGTGATATTTCAACTAGGTATAGATCTAGGATCAGCTTCACCTCCCACAAGCCTAACCTTAATCATTAGTGGGGAAAATGCTAAACTAACCCCAAATCAGCCTCTAGGGGCAACTTCACCCTACCACCGGTGGAATACGGAAAGGAAACCCTCTCTGTATGATGTGTGTACTGGAATATATATATATATGGCATGCTGAGCACATCCATGCTTTGGCCAATATATATATATTGGCCAAAGCATGGATGTGCTCAGCAGGTATATGATGTGCTCAGCATGTATATGTACATATATGTATATATATATATATATATATATATATATATATATATACACATTGAGAAATTCCAACAGTCCGTGACTTCAGGGCAACATTGTACTGCATGTACCGGATACAGCGGCTTGCAAAAGTTTTCACCCCCCATGGCATTTTTCCTAGTACTGTATATGGCATGCTGAGCACATCCATGCTTTGGCCAATGAGTCATGTATGAATTTATCCATTGTATTGTATTAATTGAATGCCCCCTCTAGAATACCATCCACTGTATAGTTGGAGAGGTCGCACACATTGACAGAAATGCTGTCTAAACCCATTTACAAAATAAGAGTTGTCATCTTGGACATAGGCTGTCCCTCAAGGTCATGTATTCAAGCAATGATCACATGCACTGTCAGTGCAAATACAACCATGGGTGAGAAGCCATGTGGCATGTTTAAACGTGCCTCCTGTCACATTACATTTAGAGTAAGAGTGACTTATAATGCAAGTGGCTATTTTAGGAACGGCTTTACATGATGTGTAAGATCCAACAGCTAAAGTGATCAAATAAAAGACAGAAAGGATCAGGAAACAGGAAAGGAAAAAGGAAGGAACACCCATAAAAATAAACCCTCATAATGGATTATAAGAAAATGATATCAGTCTCATTTTATATTTCCCTAAGCTACCTCACGTCACGTGAGCCAGACAATTGCAAAGCTCATTTTCCATACACATTTGGGGAAAAACAAGCGAGGTTTATTCCTAAATCTGTGTTTGCTTGTTTTATGGCATTTATCATGGGTACTGGCATGATTGAATCTGTGCCTGGCTCTGGCATAACTAAGGTTGGTATATGCAGTCCTACCAAAACGCCTGTGTGTGTTCTGAAGCCAAGTGCCTCGCTTGCAGCCCTTTACTCAAACGGCTGTCTGGATGCAGAGACAAATTATCCTCACTCTCTTCATCAGATGCTAATGAGCAATTACTCAGCCAAGAGTGGTCTTTGCATATCAAAATGGCAGCACATGGAAATGTGACTCCAGGACTGACTACAGTAATTTCAATTTCACCACCATACCCCCAGTAAGTAAAACTGACTTAGGCAACTCATGCATGTCCTCTGTTTATTAGATTTCCATTCAAATTGCCCCTTAATTCAGATAGCTGGGCTGAAATTGTTTGTCACAAGACAGTGAGCAAAAAGTAGTACAGTACATAAATCAGTATTCTCTCATGGTTGCTAAGACCCTGTGTGAAAACATTGTACAATACATCTCAGACTTTTAGTTAATTCTCCAACGTTCCTCTCGTTATTTACATTTACTTTATCAATGTAATCACGTGGCATAAACATAACTGTTGGTAATTCTTTAACCAAAAAGTCCTCAACATACATTTTTTTATCACAATGTAACCTAGATTTCAACCACAACATTTTCAACATTTATGTTTCTTCACAAATGAATCAAATATGAACTCAAATTGTGTGTTGATCTGATCTGGCCTTGAGGGTTATTGGCATTGCAAGACAAGCACAACAATTTTGTCAAGCAAGATTGTAATGAAAACATGTAATTCCATCCAGCAACAGTGATGGGAGTCCTATCTGTTATTCCCTCAATATGTAGCCCTATGCAGCACTTGGGAAATATGAAAAAGGTCAGTAAGTCCTGAAAGGCTGGAATTACTGTACCTTGGCACCACATGATGGCTAATACAAAACTCATCCTGCCAAGACTGAAAGTCTTTAAATAATGAACACTTATACCCAGAAACCAACACCAGTGGTATAAAGTTGATCCTGATGGTTTCCTCACCTTACACAATACAAGCACAAACTGAGCTGGGCAAAGAAACATCAAAATGGTATAGTTGATATTACTGTAAATACCCCCAAAACTTTTATTTTGAACTGGTGTCACATGTACACTATATAGTGTTTTCACAAGAAATATAAATGTTTCATTTCCTGTACTTACCTGTTTTCAAGGTGAAGTAGAAGTCCTCCTGTACTTTTTAGATGGTATAGTCCTAAGGATGGGAAGGCAATCTGAAAGATGATTGGGCACTCTGGTCTAGACCATTGGGTTGGGTATGGGGGTCATGATGCTATGGGGAAGCTCTATCCTAGCAATCCAGCTTTTGTGAGTCCAAGTTATTGTATGCTGTTTAAACTCAGTGAGACAATTTACAGTAAGACTTGTTAAAGTCCATTTCTTTTCATATTCATCCCACATAAATTGAGATTTCTACACTCTAATAGGCCTCAACATGCAGCATTCAAATATCCATATCTGCTATGACTGCTTATTAATACAAATGTATAATCCATTAATGTATAATGCGGTAATAACCAGAGCTGGGCAAATTGTCTTGTCAAAGCATGTTGAATGGCATGATTTTCTTTTGAGTAGCGAGTGACAATAGTCACTCACCACAGCCATGTGTCTTAGAAGCCTGGGAGCATGGTAATGGCACATTAATAATATGCATTAGTCCAATGTAAGAAATTAGTTTTGGGCTGGAACTGAGAAATCCGTTTGAACTGAATGTTCTAACATCGACAATAACATGTTTTGTTACCATGGTATTACGACGAGCTGAGATTCAGGGTCTTCTCAGAGTGCTACAATCAAACGGTTTGTACAGCTCTTACCACCTCGTTCTATTACAGTATTCATCCCACTTGGCATTTTTCCTATTTTGTTGCATTACAACGTGTAACTTAAATTGATTTTTATTTGGATTTCATTTAATGGACATACACAAAATAGTCAAAATTGTTGAAGTGAAATGAAAAAAACTACTTATTTAAAAAAAATCCCCCTCCCAAAAAACGGAAAGTGGTGCATAAATATGTATTCACCCCTTTTGCTATGAAGCCCCTAAATAATATCTGGTGCAACCAATTACCTTCAGAAGTCACATAATTAGTTAAATAAAGTCCACCTGTGTGCAATCTCAGTGTCACATGATCTCAGTAATACTGAGTCATGATATCATTAATACTGAGTCAGTATATACCTTTTCTGAAAGGCCCCAGAGTCTGCAACACCAATAAGCAAGGGGCTCCACCATGAAGACCAAGGAGCTCTCCAAACTGGTCAGGGACAAAGTTGTGGAGAAGTACAGATCAGGGTTGGGTTATAAAATTTTTTTAATCCATTATTAAAACATGGAAAGGATATGGCACCACAACAAACCTGCCAAGACAGGGCCACCCACCAAAACTCACAGACCAGGCAAGGAGGGCATTAATCAGAGAGGCAACAAAGAGACCAAAGATAACCCTGAAGGAGCTGCCAAGCTCCACAGCGGAGATTGGAGTATCTGTCCATAGTGTTACGAATCCCGCCGAGGATGGTGCCTCTTCCCGTTCGGGCGGCGCTCGGCGGTCGTCGTCTCCGGCCTACTAGCTGCCACCGATCCCCTTTTCTGTTTTCATTTAGGTTTGTCTAATTGGTTACACCTGTTTTGTGTTTAGGGTTAGGGTGATATTTAAACCCAGTTGGCCCGCCGACTTTTGTGCGGGCTTGTTATTCTGTTTTTTGTGGTGGTGATTTGTATAGTGGATTCAGTCCTATTTTATGTTGGACTGTATTTTTTGACGCGCCCTTTGTTGTGTGGCGTAGCCGTCTCATAGATTATTTCTGGTTGAAATAATAAATTCCACTTGCTCGGAACTACCCTGCTCTCTGCACCTGACTCCTTCATTTCACCATTGGAATTGTGACACATAGAACCACTTTAAGCCGTACACTCCACAGAGCTGGGTTTTACGGAAGAGTGGCCAGAAAAAAGACATTGCTTAAAGAAAAAAATAAGCAAACAAATTTGGTGTTTGCCAAAAGGCATGTGGGAGACTCCCCAAACATATGGAAGAAGGTACTCTGGTCAGATGAGACTAAAACGTAGCTTTTTTGTCCATCAAGGAAAACGCTATATCTGGCGCAAACCCAACACCTCTCATTACCCCGATAACACCATCTCCACAGTGAAGCATGGTGGTGGCAGCATCATGCTGTGGGGATGTTTTACATCGCCAGGGACTGGGAAACTGGTCAGAATTTAAGGAATGATGGATGGCGCTAAATACTGGGAAATTCTTGAGGGAAACCTATTTCAGTCTTCCAGAGATTTGAGACTGGGACGGAGGTTCACCTTCCAGCAGGACAATGACCCTAAGCATACTGCTAAAGCAACACTCGAGTGGTTTAAGGGGAAACATTTAAATGTCTAGTCAAAAGCCTAGTCAAAGCCCAGACCTCAATCCAATTGAGAATCTGTAGTATGACTTAAAGATTGCAGTGGAACCCATCCAACTTGAAGGAGCTGGAGCAATTTTGCATTGAAGAATGGGCAAAAATCCCAGTGGCTAGATGTGCCAAGCTTACAGAGACCTACCCCAAGAGACTTGCAGCTATAATAGCTGCAAAAGGTGGCTCTACAAAGTATTGCCTTTGGGGGGGGGGGGGGGGGGGCGAATAGTTATGCACGGTCAAGTTTTCAGTTTTGTCTTATTTCATGTTTGTTTCACAATGAAAAAACATTTTGCATCTTCAAAGTGGTAGGCATGTTGTGTAAATCAAATGATACAACCCCCCCAAAAAATCTATTTTAAATCCAGGATGTAAGGCAACAAAATAGGAAAAATGCCAAGGGGGTGAATACTTTTGCAAGCCACATCTGTGACTCACCACCTGGATTATGTCTTATGTAGCAACATTTGAATATCTGTTTTTTACATTGGATAAAAGTAGAGACTCAGAGATACAAAATGGTATATAATACACTGCATTTGAGGAAACAATGGGAAAGTAATTCTGCTTTGAAAGTTGATCAACTTGTAAATTCACATTTTTGAGAAAACCGTCTTTCAATGTTTTGGTTCTACTATTGGAGAGCCATTCTTTTCTACACCCATGCAGCATTGTTCACACCCATCTCTTTAAGGGTTGAGCCATGCGTTCTGTACTAACTTGACAGCTACTTCCAGACATCTAAGAGAGAGAGAACAGCTCACTGAACATTACTTGCCCTAGCAGAGCTGGTTCGGCTGTTACAGTATGTTATCCAGAGCGTTGGTGACTGCAACTGTGCTGTCAGATTGTCCGTTAGTAAATTCAGTGCGTTTCACGTTCAGCGCGCACAGTGGACACTCTGGCCAATAAGTAGGGTAGTTCCAAAAGCTCTGACCTTACAACGACAGTCAAGCACCCAAGCTAACTGGCTAATATTGGCTAGCTACTTCCAGACACATAAATGAGAGAACACCCCACTCTAACCATTTTATTCCCCCTAGCAGAGCTGGTTAGGCAGTTTTCATGTTATCCAGAGCGTTGGTGACTAACAGTGCTGCTGGCAACAATTGAATTATGCTTTGTTCAATGGGTGTTGAGCGTTTAAAAATGTATCAGTTATTCCGCGCTCTGGCACACTAAGACAAGAGTCTTTTGTTAAGAAATGTAGCTAGATAGCTAGCTAGGTAAACAATGAATCCCAACGCATGACGTAATGTTAGTTAGCGAGCTAGCTAGCTAACAGTACACTAACTTGAAATGAAAATACTTTGTCAAAATTAGAGTATTTTGTTATGGCATCTAGCTAGCTAAACAATGGACCATAATCACAACTCATGACGTTACTACCTTGCATGAATCTGCAGGTAGCTAACCAACCAGGTTTATAGCCATACTATAACTAGTCAAGCAAATGTGTCTGAGATATGAAGAATAAGATCATACACATAATGTTAATGGTTCACTTGAAATTAAACCACTTTAGGTCAAAATTAGAAACCTGGACGGCTCTGGCGCTGGACGTGGACCCCACTCCACCATTGTCTTTGGCCGCTTCATAGCGTCCTTTGAGCGGCGATCCTCACCGCCGACCTTGGCCTGGGAACCCTAATAAAGGGCCCCACTGGACTGAGGGGCGCCTCTGGACTGAGGGGCGCCTCTGGACTGAGGGGCGCCTCTGGACTGAGGGGCGCCTCTGGACTGAGGAAACTCCTCCGGACTGAGGGGCAGCTCCGGACTGAGGGGCAGCTCCGGACTGAGGGGCAGCTCCGGACTGAGGGGCAGCTCCGGACTGAGGGGCAGCTCATGACTGAGGGGCAGCTCATGACTGAGGGGCAGCTCATGACTGAGGGGCAGCTAATGACTGAGGGGCAGCACATGACTGAGGGGCAGCTCATGACTGAGGGGCAGCTCATGACTGAGGGGCAGCTCATGACTGAGGGGTAGCTCATGACTGAGGGGTAGCTCATGACTGAGGGGTAGCTCATGATTGAGAGGTAGCTCATGACTGAGAGGTAGCTCATGACTGAGAGGTAGCTCATGACTGAGCGGTAGCTCCGGACTGAAGGGCAGCCCCGGACTGAAGGGCAGCTCCGGACTGAAGGGCAGCCCCGGACTGAAGGGCAGCTCCGGACTGAAGGGCAGCTCCGGACTGAAGGGCAGCTCCGGACTGAAGGGCGGCTCTGGCGGCTCCTGACTGAAGGGCGGCTCTGGCGGCTCCTGACTGAAGGGCGGCTCTGGCGGTTCTGGCGGCTCCTGACTGAAGGGCGGCTCTGGCGGCTCCTGACTGAAGGGCGGCTCTGGCGGCTCCTGACTGAAGGGCGGCTCTGGCGGCTCCAGACTGGCGGGCGGCTCTGGCGGCTCCTGACTGGCGGGCGGCTCTGGCGGCTCCTGACTGGCGGGCGGCTCTGGCGGCTCCTGACTGGCGGGCGGCTCTGGCGGCTCCTGACTGGCGGGCGGTTCTGGAGGCTCCTGACTGACGGGCGGCTCTGGCGGCTCAGGACAGACGGGGGGGCTCAGAAGGCGCTGGGCAGACGGGCGGCTCAGGCGGCGCTGGGCAGACGGGCGGCTCAGGCGGTGCTGGGCAGACGGGCGGCTCAGGCGGCGCTGGGCAGACGAAAGACTCTGGCCTGCTGAGGCGCACAGTAGGCCTGGTGCGTGGTGCCGGAACTGGTGGTACCGGGCTGGAAACACGCACCACTGGGCGAGTGCGGGGAGCAGGAACAGGGCGTACAGGGCTCTGGAGACGCACAGGAGGCTTGGTGCGTGGTTCCGGAACTGGTGGTACCGGGCTGGGGACACGCACCACTGGGCGAGTGCGGGGAGCAGGAACAGGGCATACTGGGCTCTGGAGACGCACAGGAAGCCTGGTGCGTGGTGTTGGCACTGGTGATACTGGGCTGGTGCGAGGAGTGGGCACCGGATAGACCGGACCGTGAAGGCGCACTGGAGCTCTTGAGCACCGAGCCTGCCCAACCTTACCTGGTTGAATACTCCCCGTAGCCCGGCCAGTGCGGCGAGGTGGAATAGCCCGCACTGGGCTGTGCTGGCGAACCAGGGACACCATGCGTAAGGCTGGTGCCATGTACGCCGGCCCGAGGAGACGCACTGGAGACCAGATGCGTTGAGCTGGCTTCATGGCACCTGGCTCGATGCCCACTCTAGCCCGGCCAATACGAGGAGCTGGAATGTACCGCACCGGGCTAAGCACGCGTACTGGGGACACCGTGCGCTCCACCGCATAACACGGTGCCTGACCAGTACGATGCCCTCTCTCTCCACAGTAAGCACACAGGTCTCCTACCTGGAGTCGCCACACACCCCGTGTTCCCCCCCAATAAATCTTTGGGGCTGCCTCTCTGGCTTCCAGCCGCGCTTCCGTGCTGCCTCCTCATACCACCGCCTCTCGGCTTTAGCTGCCTCCAGCTCTTCACGAGGGCGGCGATATTCTCCAGCTTGAACCCAGGGTCCCTTACCGTCCAGAATTTCCTCCCATGTCCAGGAGTCCTGTGTACTTTGTCGCTGCTGCTGCTGTCCTTTACCACGCTGCTTGGTCCGGTTTTGGTGGGTGGTTCTGTAACGGCTTTCGTCTTCCTCCTCGTCTGAGGAGGAGAAATTAGAAGGATCGGAGGACCAATGTGCAGCGTGGTAATTGTTCATCTTGATTTAATAAAAGTGAACACTCAAAATACAAAAAAACTACAAATTTGAAAAACCGAAACAGTTCTGTCTGGTGCAGACACACGAAGAATGAAGACAACCACCCACAAAACCCAACACAAAACATGCTACCTGATATATGGTTCCCAATCAGAGACAACACAAAACACCTGCCTCTGATTGAGAACCATATCATGCCAATCACAGAAATAGGAAAACATAGAAATACAAACATAGACTGCCCACCCCAACTCACGCCCTGACCATACTAAATAAAGACAAAACAAAGGAAATAAATGTCAGAACGTGACAGTGTGATAGTGAGGAGGAGAGATCACGTGTGGGAAAACTGCTTTTTTTCACTCGATCTGTCCAATGTATCACCTTATCGCCTCTAAAATGTAAATAAACCACTATAAAGAGTTTATATACCTATTTGAAGGTTTGTGTCGAATTTGAGTCGGGTTTTTAGGGCGGTGCTAAAGTGATCTTCAGAGGTAAACATTGTCTTTTGAGAGTCATGATCGCTTACAGTGACGACGCAAAAAATTACTAGGTATCCCCCTTACCCCCGTCACTGTCCATTTCTTGTTTTTAAACGACGAGAGAAGTGCTACACCTGGTGGAGAGAGATTGTAAGACAGAAATAGTTGCTATACGCGTGCTGTACGTTACGGTATGACACGTCACGATGTAACGGAGGGTCAGTTTTTTAAACTTTTCTCCAATACTATAGAGCCATTACCAGTTCACACCCCCAATTTTGTAGTCAACACAGTCGCTACAGTCCCATTAGTTTTCTTTGCAGCCTCGTTTGAATGTCGCGGTTGCGCACATTTGTACGGAATGGGGTGAGTTTACGTTATACATAATGGTTGGAAGTGTCTCCTGTCTGATGCCAGGCACGATGTAATCCAGACTGGTGTTTTCTCCATCTCCTTAGCTATCATACTCGAATTCCACTGATTTCAAAACTCGGTCATCCAGAAAGTGGAGAGTGTTCAGCTAACGTTAGCTAGCTAACAGTACACACACTTGACATTCGGTTAGGACATCAGCTGATGTAAGAAGGGCTTTATAAATACATTTGATTGATTGATGTCCAGCCTACTCATTATCTCAGCCAATCACGGCTAGTGAGAAGGTTGCGTGCTTTTTCTGTGGCTAAACCAATAATAATTTAACAATTTTATTTTTATTTACAGTTGGCAAACACGTTTGATATTAAGGCAAATTCAAGTTCACATGTTCGAGAAGGCATTTCTGCCAAAAAAAAACGAATTTTAAGAAAAATAATATTTTTTACCTTCAAACAGCTCTACTGTGAAGTCGTGACTTGCGACATATGCCTAGTTTCCTGAATCGGGTCACATTTTTGGATAATAAAACGGATAAAGGAGTTCATACTTTTTTCAAACGTTGTTTTAAAACTATGGCTGGCCCCATCAACACTTCAAACCTTATTCCCTTTTTTTACTGTCTTGTTTGCCATTTACAGTATGTTATATTTTTCTATGGGCTATAGTAGTAAAGGCCACATTCAATATATATATATTTTTTATTAAATATTTTTTATTCCTAAACTGATTCTAAAATTCTAAATCAAATAGCTAAATGATCCATGGTACGACCACCTTAAACATTTCCATATGTTAGCGTAGTAGAACACTCTCCTCCCAGAGGTGACCACAACTATCATTTCCCACCGGTTTTACCGATTTTCACAGGTCATTATTTAAGATATTGTACCGCTGCCAAACACAGTACAGTGTAACAATGAGCGGTTGACACAAAATGGCTGCAGTGTGGTGTCTCTTAATTGGAGTTGTGTTGGCCAGATGGTTACAGGAAACTCATGTGTGGCCTCATTCGCTGCTTACTGAGCCAGTTTGCCCAGAATGAACCACATCTGAGCCAGGTCTTTCACACCTTTAGCCAAGACAAGACCACTCCTGGACTGCTCAATCTTAATATTGCTACCTAATTACATTTTGGGTGTGTGATAAATGCCATTTTTATTTACTATCTACTGCATTGCATGTATGTGTGTCCCCATGCACAGATGTAGGTGAATACACTCAGTAAAGTATTTGTACTGTGGAAATGTATAGGAAGATCACTCAAAAAGCCACTGTAACACAAAGCATTTTGCCAATTGACACATATTTGCTGTTGAATGGCCAGTTGAAAAGGTTGGTTCACAGTCTCACTAGATTATTGAGACCAAGTCCCATACTGCCAATGTATAATAACAACAACAAGGGATTGGATTCATACAGTGCTTTTCCTGGTGTTAAAGTCAAGAGGCTTTCGATTGTAGGGAAACTGACCTTTCCCACTTTCCCAATGTGTAGCATCAAAGTAGTTACTAATACGGTTTGAGCCAACCTAGACAGTGAGGCAGTGGTGATAACCCATTAACACACACCTGATTTGGCATGCCTCCAGATTGACATAGTTCCAACAAGCCTTGGCTCATGGCTGTGTGTGAAAAAGAGGCCTGTGTCACGAGACCCGAGAAATGAGCTCAATTAGACTATAGAGACTGAAGCTATCCAAACTCCTTGGCAGTGAAGCACCAAACATGTGTTCCCTCTGTATCGGAATCTTTTCCTAAAAGCACCACACTTGTGTCTGTGCATGAAATGCACTTACATAATGTACTTTAATGATTTTCAGTACTTTTAACAGGCTTTGTTCTTGATATATTTGAGCTGTTCAACCCCACTTTTTGTATGTAATCGTTTTTCTAGGAAAAGTGTCTGCTAAATGCCAAAAATAAATATGAATTCAAATAAGTATAAGTCGTGACTCAATTTTGTTAGTATGTTACAAATGTAATTGACCTTTTAAATGTTTTGAATATATATACAGAAAGCCTCCTGTCTGATCCAAAACGAAATCACATACCCATTGTCCTGCGTTTCCTCCGTAATCAATCTTCAGTATATCTATGAGCATGCGTTAGGCCACATCTTATTTTTTTTTTATCACATTCAATTTCAAATGTAATAAATGCAGATAATTGCATGAAAATTGCATGTCATTTGCCTAGAACATAAATGGTGCATGTCATATTTCCATTTACTCAACATTCCGCAAATATGAATATTAAGTAGCCTCAATGTCAAACTAGCTCTGGCGGCTGTGTTTGGGAGGCATTATCTCGTAGAGGGTGAGTGGGTAGGCAGTGAAATGGCAGCCGCAGGGAGCAAAGGACCATGGACCATGGTGGAGGGCACAGGGGCCATTGATGAGTTATTAGATGGAAGTAATAGGAAGGCATTCAGATGAGGCGGACACACCTGCTGCTCCATAACACTGGGGCAGTAAATTCTCAGGGAGTGTACTAGGATATGTACTATTAAACTTGAGTTGAAGGATGCTACAGTATATGGGTACTCTAGAGTAGACAAAACCAATTGAATGGCTATTAATCTTGTTGTCACTTTTAGAACCAATGTTAACAGAGTATCGTCACCCTCCCTAAAAGGTAGTGAGTAATATCTGCACATGTAAAGTCCTTTCCATACAACATGTATTACAAGTCAAATTGTCTTGACTGCTTGCTTTGTAGTAGTTAAAAAAAATGCAAAGGCTTTCTGTTTTGTTTTCTACGGACAAATGCTTTTAGAAAAATAGTATATAGTAAGAAAGGTGAACCATAGACGCGTTCAGTGGGGAAATAGCGCTGAATGCACATATTAGGCTACATTACATTAGGAACCAAAAACAGCAACCCTAACAGTGTCCTCTAATGCAGGTATTCCCAAACTGGGGCATGCAATACCATCGGGGGTATGCCAAATAAAAATGTGATTCACAATTTTTATTTTTTATCATCAAACAGTCCATTTATATTTTCCAACGGGGCTATACATTTGGGTGAGAATATTCCTCGCCTGAGTAGCCTCGTTTCACTGCTAAAAATAAAATGAATCCATCTAGTGTTCAGCGAAATAACAACACAATGTCAAATACAGGTAGCCTAGTCAAATAATTAACATCAAATCACATTAACCGTTACTTTCTCGCGGGAATTCCACTAATGGTCCGTTTGTAGCCAAACATAGCTGCTGCTCATGTTGCTATTTGTACTGATGGGTCAAAAGCCATGACAGGGAGACATAGTGTAGTGGTAACGCTCGTGCAAGCAGTTGCTCCCGATTCCACTTGGGTACACTGCAGCCACTTGGGTACACTGCAACATCCACCGAGAGGCTCTTGCTGCCAAGGGAATGCCTGACAGCTTGAAATACATTTTGGATACAACAGTGAAAATGTTTAACTTTGTTAAAGCAAGGCCCCTGAACTCTCATGTATTTTCTGCACTATGCAATGATATGGGCAGTGACCATGTAACGCTTTTACAACATACAGCAGTACGCTGGTTATCAAGGGGAAATGTATTGACATGTTTTTTTAAATTGAGGGATGAGCTTAAAGTTTTCTTTACTAACCATAATTTTGATGATGAGATTCTCACACGACTGGCCTATTTGGGTGATGTTTTTTTCCGCCTGAATGATCTGAATCTAGGATTACAGAGACTCTCTCCAACTATATTCAATGTCCGGGACAAAATGTAGGCTATGATTAAGAAGTTGGAGCTCTTCTCTGTCTACATTAATAAGGACAACACACAGGTCTTTCCATCATTGTATGATTTTTTGTGTGCAAATGAACTCAAGCTTACGGACAATGTCAAATGTGATATAGCGAAGCGCCTGAGTGAGTTGGGTCCGCAATTACACAGGTAATTTTCCGAAATGGATGACACAATCAACAAGATTAGTTAACCCTTTCATGCCCTGCCTCCAGTCCACTTACCGATATCTGAACAAGAGAGCCTCATCGAAATTGCAACAAGCGGTTCTGTGAAAATGTAATTTAATCATAAGCCACTGCCAGATTTCTGGATTGGACTGTGCTTAGACTATCCTGCCTTTGCAAATCGTGCTGTTAAGACACTGATGCCCTTTGCAACCACCTACCTAGGTGAGAGTGGATTCTCGGCCCTCACTAGCATGAAAACTAAATACAGGCACAGACTGTGTGTGGAAAATGATTTAAGACTGAGACTCTCTCCAATACAACCCAACATTGCAGAGTTCTGTGCATCCTTTCAAGCACACCCTTCTCATTAACCTGTGATGAGTTATTCACAATTTTCGATTAAAAAATAAGGTTTTATATGTAAGATGGTTAAATAAAGAGCAAAATGATTGATTATTATCATATTATTTTTTGTGCCCTGGTCCTGTAAGAGCTCTTTGTCACTTCCCACCAGCCGTGTTGTGACAAAAACTCACACACATTCTTATGTTTAGTACATGTATCGTATAGTGTGTGTGTGGCAGGCTTAAAATGAGGGCAAAAAACAACATTTGAGAGTGCGCTGACCCTGGTGCTAGGGGTACGGGACTATAAAAAGTTTGGGAACCACTGCTCTAGTGGACCCCTAACTTCCTTAACCTCCACAAACTCATTGAATTGTATATGTGCCCCTGTATATTTTGTGTAAATTCTCTTCAATTTTATGTCTCATATTATGGTACAGTAAATAACAGCAAAAGCTGAAGAACATGCTGTTAGGCGTGTATATGGGAGGCGAAGTCAAGTGCAGGAGAGCGGAGTATATTAAACAGACGCACTTTAATACCGATCCACAACGACAGCACATAAAACATACAGGTGCCACAAACACGGTCTATAACAAAAGTGCAGCGCCTGACAAAATAATCTCGTAACAATAAACAATTACACACAAAGACATGATGGGGAACAGAGGACTAAATACATGTAGATTGATTGAGGAATGAAAACCAGGTGTGTATGGAACAAGACAAAACAAATGGACATACATGTATGAGAAATGGAGCGGCGATGGCTAGAAAGCCGGTGACTTTGATCGCCGAACGCCACCCGAACAAGGAGAGGAGCCGACATCGGCGGAAGTCGTGACACATGCATACATCCAGTAGATAATAGCTCCAATCCTTTCTGAACCAATCAATTCCTATTGTTCCTCGTGTGTCTTCAGTGTCTTCAGGTGGGGAAGGCATAATAGTGATTGCAGTGTTGGCTTGGGACCATTTCCCAGGCCTACGTCATTCACTGGCTACTCAGGCTGCATGATAATCATGGTCTCAATTCAACTGTATTTCTGAGTGGGCGTAACACATACACTAGGCGTTGTACATCAACGTCAATGCCTTGTGCAATTCTGGTCAACTGCAATAACCTTTTCGAAGCTCTGCAGTATGTGGTATTTGAGGTAGGGCCAATTAGAATCTTACAATAGGTACTTTTGTGTGAGACCTTATGCTGGCATCTACATTGATCGACATGCAATTTTAAAGAGCGTCCATGTTCTGTTTACACATGACCCATTGAATCCGTCCTAATGTAGCAGGCGTAAAATAAATGCCTGAAACCAGATCCCCCACACACTGGACTTGTCACCTCGTTAATGTCCAAAAGCAGAAGTTGTGTCACAGACTCTCTTTCCATATCCCCTGAAAACCGGAACATCCGGTTGTTGGAGAATTGGCAGAGGCTACATTGAATCCAACCTGAAGACTGTATGTCTCATCTGCGTGCTAGGCTACTCAACAATCTGTGAGAGGAAGGATGGTAAATGGATTCCAGGCAAAAGCTGGCACTGGTTCTGGCACACTCTTCTGGCAAGCATGCACGCACAGACAGTCACACACTAAGACTTGCTCCTGACACACACACACGTACACACATACTCACAAACGTATACACATGTGCGCGCACACACACACACACACACACTGTTTAATCACCTATTCAGTGGTGGCAGGGAAGGGTTATTACAGAAAAACTCTCTGAAATCACATTTCCTATTTTGTGCCATCTGTGGCAAATGTGCACGCCAAATTGGGGAACTGAAGCCAGGAGAGCCCATGTTTTTAAAAGTACCCTGAGACGTGCCATCTTGAATAATTTCATGTAGCTAATTTTCCAGTAAAATATAACAAAACAAGAATATTTACCTGAAACATGTAAT
Organism: Salvelinus alpinus; assembly: GCF_045679555.1. Lineage (NCBI taxonomy): Eukaryota > Metazoa > Chordata > Actinopteri > Salmoniformes > Salmonidae > Salvelinus > Salvelinus alpinus. Next base: position 42,944,363 of record NC_092092.1, read on the forward strand.
TTCTCATGGGTTCACTTCTTATTGTGAAGTGTATCTTGGGGCTGAACTTAATGAAGCCCGCAATGAGCAAAATCCACATGAGTGACATTGCTTTCTCACTGAAAAATACATCTTCATTTGACTGAATTACAGCTTTTAATATAGGAACATCATATTGAATTGTCCAATGTCTGTCTGTGGATTCTGCTATTTGGGGAAAATTAAGAGATGATTTGATTCATGCTAAGCTTGTAATCTTCTGACAAATATTTTATGAGCGTAAACCAGAGCAGCAAAATTACAGGTTGTCACAAAGAAATGAGATCTAAGAAAATGTGTATCAGAGGGATCCCTCTGATACACATTTTCTTAGATCTCATTTCTTTGAGTTCATCTTATTTCAGGAGTAATCTTTCGGATTCAGAAAGGCAGAGCTGGCTCAAAGAATACTAGCTCCATCTACTGGAAACATTGTGTAATGGCAGTCATTGGCATCATGTTGATAACACACTTCAAAATAATAGATCAACCACCAAATAATAATAATAATAATAACTCCACATGGTTACAATTATTAAAAAGTAGACTATGGCTTTAACTAAGGATGGATCCTTATGAGTATGATGTGCTTATAATTACTAGCAATTGCATTGAATAGTGTGAAAAATAGTTGTTGGTCGGTTGTCTCCAAAAGAGGTGCTGGGTTAGCATATGTACAACTTTCCCAGAGTACAGGTAACAGGACTGTTAACGACAGGAGACAGGGATACAATCCACACTTTATTTCACACTCAAGACAGGCACACACACACACAGACACACATACACACACACACACACACACACACAAAACTTTACAGAGGGAATAAGTGGAATGAGTTTCTATGGAAGAGAAGAATGAAGAACATATTACACAGTGATAATAAGGTGACAGCAATGTGCTATGGTAACAGTGATATAGCAATAATGTACATATAGTAAAGGACAATGGCCTATATACTGTACATATAGGGATAGCATCAACACGCTAACAAACTAAACATAGCACACAATGCAGACACTATATACAATATCTGTTAGCAATGGGCTAGAGCTTCATGCTAGGCCATGGTTTCGTAGGCTAAATACAGTACAAGGTATGTAACTAGCATTAGCAGGGCTAGGCAAGCAGCATTGGCTATATGGCTAACATAGCACACAGTAATATATTTAATAGCAGCAACCCTTTAGGCTAGGTTACACAGTGAAGCATAGCACAGTGATATAGGCTGTTTGAGTTCCCCTCTCTCCACTGGGATTCTCTGCCTCTAACCCTATTACAGGGGCTGAGTCACTGGCTTACTGGTGCTCTTTCATGCCGTCCCTAGGAGGGGTGCGTCACTTGAGTGGGTTGAGTTACTGACGTGATCTTCCTGTCTGGGTTGGCGCCCCCCTTTGGTTTGTGCTGTGGTGGAGATCTTTGTGGGCTATACTCGGCCTTGTCTCAGGATGGTAAGTTGGTGGTTGAAGCTATCCCTCTAGTGGTGTGGGGGCTGTGCTTTGGCAAAGTGGGTGGGGTTATATCCTTCCTGTTTGGCCCTGTCCGGGGGTATCATCGGATGGGGCCACAGTGTCTCCTGACCCCTCCTGTCTCAGCCTCCAGTATTTATTTATTTTATTTATTTTATTTAACCTTTATTTAACCAGGTAGGCAAATTGAGAACACGTTCTCATTTACAATTGCGACCTGGCCAAGATAAAGCAAAGCAGTTCGACACATACAACAACACATAGTTACACATGGAGTAAAACAAACATATAGTCAATAATACAGTGAAAAAAATAAGTCTATATACAATGTGAGCAAGTGAGGTGAGATAAGGGAGGTGAAGGCAAACAAATATATGTATAAATAAATAAAAATATAAAAAGGCCATGGAGGCGAAGTGAGTACAACACAGCAAGTAAAATAAAAACGAAAAAAACACTGGAATGGTTGGTTTGCAGTGGAAGAAAGTGCAAAGTAGAGACAGAAATAATGGGGTGCAAAGGAGCAAAATAAATTAATAAATAAATACAGTAGGTAAAGAGGTAGTTGTTTGGGCTAAATTGTAGATGGGTTATGTACAGGTGCAGTAATCTATGAGCTGCTCTGACAGCTGGTGCTTAAAGCTAGTGAGGGAGATAGGTGTTTCCAGTTTCAGAGATTTTTGTAGTTCGTTCCAGTCATTGGCAGCAGAGAACTGGAAGGAGAGGCGTCCAAAGGAAGAATTGGTTTTGGGGGTGACTAGAGAGATATACCTGCTGGAGCGCGTGCTACAGGTAGGTGCTGCTATGGTGACCAGCGAGCTGAGATAAGGGGGGACTTTACCTAGCAGGGTCTTGTAGATGACCTGGAACCAGTGGGTTTGGCGACGAGTATGAAGCGAGGGCCAGCCAACGAGAGTGTACAGGTCGCAGTGGTGGGTAGTATATGGGGCTTTGGTGACAAAACGGATGGCACTGTGATAGACTGCATCCAATTTATTGAGTAGGGTTTTGGAGGCTATTTTGTAAATGACATCACCGAAGTCGAGGATTGGTAGGATGGTCAGTTTTACAAGGGTATGTTTGGCAGCATGAGTAAAGGATGCTTTGTTGCGGAATAGGAAGCCAATTCTAGATTTGACTTTGGATTGGAGATGTTTGATGTGAGTCTGGAAGGAGAGTTTACAGTCTAACCAGACACCTAGGTATTTGTAGTTGTCCACATATTCTAAGTCAGAGCCGTCCAAAGTAGTGATGTTGGACAGGCGGGCAGGAGCAGGCAGCGATCGGTTGAAGAGCATGCATTTGGTTTTACTTGTATTTAAGAGCAGTTGGAGGCCACGGAAGGAGAGTTGTATGGCATTGAAGCTCGCCTGGAGGGTTGTTAACACAGTGTCAAAAGAAGGGCCAGAAGTATACAGAATAGTGTCGTCTGCGTAGAGGTGGATCAGAGAATCACCAGCAGCAAGAGCGACATCATTGATGTAAACAGAGAAGAGAGTCGGTCCAAGAATTGAACCCTGTGGCACCCCCATAGAGACTGCCAGAGGCCCGGACAACAGACCCTCCGATTTGACACACTGAACTCGATCAGAGAAGTAGTTGGTGAACCAGGCGAGGCAATCATTAGAGAAACCAAGGCTGTCGAGTCTGCCAATGAGGATGTGGTGATTGACAGAGTCAAAAGCCTTGGCCAGGTCAATGAATATGGCTGCACAGTATTGTTTCCTATCGATGGCGGTTACGATATCGTTTATGACCTTGAGCGTGGCTGAGGTGCACCCATGACCAGCTCTGAAACCAGATTGCATAGCGGAGAAGGTGTGGTGGGATTCGAAATGGTCGGTAATCTGTTTGTTGACTTGGCTTTCGAAGACCTTAGAGAGGCAGGGTAGGATAGATATAGGTCTGTAGCAGTTAGGGTCAAGGGTGTCCCCCCCTTTGAAGAGGGGGATAACCGCAGCTGCTTTCCAATCTTTGGGGATCTCAGACGACACGAAAGAGAGGTTGAAGAGGCTAGTAATAGGGGTGGCAACAATTTCAGCAGATAGTTTTAGAAAGAAAGGGTCCAGATTATCTAGCCCGGCTGATTTGTAAGGGTCCAGATTTTGCAGCTCATTTAGAACATCAGCTGACTGTATTTGGGAGAAAGAGAAATGGGGAAGGCTTGGGCGAGTAGCAGAGGGGAGGGCAGTGCTGTTGTCCGGGGTAGGGGTAGCCAGGTGGAAAGCATGGCCAGCCGTAGAAAAATGCTTATTGAAATTCTCAATTATAGTGGATTTGTCGGTGGTGACAGTGTTTCCTATCCTCAGAGCGGTTGGAAGCTGGGAGGAGGTGTTCTTATTCTCCATGGACTTTACGGTGTCCCAGAACCTTTTTGAATTTGTGTTGCAGGAAGCAAATTTCTGCTTGAAAAAGCTAGCCTTGGCTGTTCTAACTGCCTGTGTATATTGGTTTCTGGCTTCCCTGAAAAGTTGCATATCACGGGGGCTGTTCGATGCTAATGCAGAACGCCATAGGATGTTTTTCTGTTGGTTAAGGGCAGTCAGGTCAGGAGAGAACCAAGGGCTATATCTGTTCCTGGTTCTAAATTTCTTGAATGGGGCATGCTTATTCAAGATGGTGAGGAAGGCATTTTTAAAAAATGACCAGGCATCCTCTACTGACGGGATGAGATCAATATCCTTCCAGGATACCCCGGCCAGGTCGATTAGAAAGGCCTGCTCGCTGAAGTGTTTCAGGGAGCGTTTGACAGTGATGAGTGGAGGTCGTTTGACCGCTGACCCATTACGGATGCAGGCAATGAGGCAGTGATCGCTGAGATCTTGGTTGAAAACAGCAGAGGTGTATTTGGAGGGCAAGTTTGTTAGGATGATATCTATGAGGGTACCCGTGTTTACGGAATTGGGGTGGTACCTGGTAGGTTCATTGATAATTTGTGTGAGATTGAGGGCATCAAGCTTAGATTGTAGGGTGGCTGGGGTGTTGAGCATGTTCAAATTTAGGTCGCCTAGCAGCACGAGCTCTGAAGATAGATGGGGGGCAATCAGTTCACATATAGTGTCCAGAGCACAGCTGGGGGCAGAGGGTGGTCTATAGCAGGCGGCAACGGTGAGAGACTTGTTTTTAGAGAGGTGGATTTTTAAAAGTAGAAGTTCAAATTGTTTGGGAACAGACCTGGATAGTATAACAGAACTCTGCAGGCAGTCTTTGCAGTAGATTGCAACACCGCCCCCTTTGGCCGTTCTATCTTGTCTGAAAATCTTGTAATTGGGGATGAAAATGTCTGAATTTTTGGTGGTCTTTCTAAGCCAGGATTCAGACACGGCTAAAACATCCGGGTTGGTAGAGTGTGCTAAAGCAGTGAACAAAGCAAACTTAGGGAGGAGGCTTCTAATGTTAACATGCATGAAGCCAAGGCTATTACGGTTACAGAAGTCATCAAAAGAGAGCGCCTGGGGAATAGGAGTGGAGCCAGGTACTGCAGGGCCTGGATTCACCTCTACATCACCAGAGGAACAGAGGAGGAGTAGGATAAGGGTACGGCTAAAAGCTATGAGAATTGGTCGCCTAGAGCTACTAGAGCAGAGAGTAAAAGGAAGTTTCTGGGGGCGATAAAATAGTTTAAAGGAATAATGTACAGACAAAGGTATGGTAGGATGTGAATACAGTGGAGGTAAACCTAGGTATTGAGTGATGATGAGAGAGATATTGTCTCTAGAAACATCATTGAAACCAGGTGATGTCATCGCATATGTGGGTGGTGGAACTGAGAAGTTGGATATGGTATAGAGAGCAGGGCTAGAATCTCTACAGTGAAATAAGCCAATAAACACTAACCAGAACAGCAATGGACAAGGCATATTTACATTAAGGAGAGGCATGCTTAATCGAGTGATCAATAAGGGTCCAGTGAGTAGAGGTTGGTTGGGGTCGTGGCGATCCAGACAGCTGGCCGGGTATATGGCTATCGGTAGCAGCATAGGATGGAGGTCTGTTTGTAGATACCTCGTGCGTTTCCGTCGGTAGGTTAGTGGGGTTCCGTGTAGTGGGGTTCCGTGTGGTAGAGGGGATCAATCCAAATTGGCAAAATAGATATAGTGACCCAAGGAAAAAAATAAAATAAATAAATAATAATAATAATAATAGTTGTCCGATATACTTGTTCAGATAGCAGCCGATAAGACAGCTAACGATTAGCGGGCCTCAGATGAGCGTTCAGGTAACGTCGGGACGGAGGTGCCGGTTGGATAAATCCCTCGGGCAGATAACGTCGGCAGTCAGTCGCGGCAGTCAGTCGTGAGGCCCGGTGGGGTTCCGTATCTGCAGCAGCAACAAAAGAAACGGGTCCGGATGGTGATGGAACTCCTCAGCTGGCTAGCTCCAGAATGATTTGAGTTTGCTCCGGGGTCGACGTAAGCCAATAGTCACACGGTTTGCAGCTAGCTAGCTGCGAAATCAAGGTGCAAGTGTCCAGAGCCTGCGGCTGGAATCCGGGGAAACTGAGAGAAAAAAAGTCCCGGAATGCTCCGGTCCGAGTCGCGTTGCACAAAAGTGCCGGTAGATTATCGAGCTAAAGGAATAGCTGATGACCACAAAACGTGGGCAGCTGAAACACCAACGCTAGCCAGCAAACCGGCTAATTTCGGGGCAGCTACAGATTAGCTTCTGGCTAGCTATCGGAGTAGCTTCTGGTTAGCTTTCAGGCTAGCTTCTGAATTAGCCCCTGGCTAGCTTCCACGATGGATTTTCAGATTGAGGTAAATAATACTTTTTGTAATTGGTGAAGCGGGTTGCAGGAAAGCTTTTGCAGGAAAGCTTTTGTAGTTGAGTTCTTGGATAATAAAATAAATAAAAGATATGCGAAGAAAGGTGTAAATATATATATATACAGGACACGACAATACGGAACAGAAAAAGACGTCTGAACTGCTAAGCCACCTTGGACCACCTTGGACCAATTTATGCTGCAGTAGTTTATGTGTCGGGGGGCTAGGGTCAGTTGGTTATATCTGGAGTACTTCTACTGTCTTACCCGGTGTCCTGTGTGAATTTAAGTATGCTCTCTCTAATTCTCTCCTTCTCTCTTTCTTTCTCTCTCTCGGAGGACCTGAGCTCTAGGACCATGCGTCAGGACTACCAGGCATGATGACTCCTTGCTGTCCCCAGTCCACCTGGCCTTGCTGCTGTTCCAGTTTCAACTGTTCTGCCTGCGGCTATGGAACCCTGACCTGTCCACCGGACGTGCTACCTGTCCCAGACCTGCTGTTTTCAACTCTCTAGAGACCGCAGGAGCGGTAGAGATACTCTTAATGATCGGCTATGAAAAGCCAACTGACATTTACTCCTGATTATTATTTGACCATGCTGGTCATTTATGAACATTTGAACATTTTGGCCATGTTCTGTTATAATCTCCACCAGGCACAGCCAGAAGAGGACTGGCCACCCCTCATAGCCTGGTTCCTCTCTAGGTTTCTTCCTAGGTTTTGGCCTTTCTAGGCAGTTTTTCCTAGCCGCCGTGCTTCTACACCTGCATTGCTTGCTGTTTAGGGTTTTAGGCTGGGTTTCTGTACAGCACTTTGAGATATTAGCTGATGTACGAAGGGCTATATAAAACAAACTTGATTTGATTTGATATACAATTAGTGGCCAACAAAGTGCTAGCATGCTAGGTGGCTACGCTAATATGTAAACAGTAGGCCTCTATGATATGACCATGGGGGCAGCCATCTTCGGTTATGCAAAAATGGGCCATAGACAGGTTGTTACATGGTAAGAGCCAACAGTCAAACTATACAGGCACAACATAGATAAATAACAGTCCAGGGAGCAGGAAGAACGTCCATGTGTTGTGGCCCAGCTGTTGGTGTGTAGGGCAGAGGGTCTACACAATAAATCCATCTCCCACCTGTCACCCAGGCCCACCCACTGGGGAGCCAGGCCCACCCAATCAGATTGATATATATTTGTCAGTGTTCCAAACACAACATTATTTGTCTTTTTACCTAAACACAGCACTTGACTTGGGCAGGAGCTCACCAGAACTGAGTACCAGCAGCTAAAATGTTCTTCTGCTTGAGTTCCTGCAGCTCCTATAGAATATTAGCTCAAAAGTATTGAGGAATTCCTGCACGTAAATATAAACAGTACCGGCACCCAAAATGAGTACCAACATCTATTTCTATCCAAGTAAAGCACTGGCCTAAACATGCACTATTCTGCCCTCGCAAAATAGTCCCCTTCTTAAGATTAGCAGATAGATAAACCCGGTACAGCTACTGTAGTGTTGAAGGATGATTTATTGCCACCCCTTCATAGGTACAGTAAGGGAAAATAACAATGTGTATGACTTATTGTATTCTAGCTGAATACTAGGCTTAATTCTCAATAATAACACAGCATGTATTTGTATACATGTTCATAAACACAGGAATATGCAGCCTTATGCATTAAATCAGATGTAAATGATTCCCCAAAACATGACAAGATCAAATGCGCTGAACAGATATCCATGTGGCAATCAAGAAGATCCATAAAGATCATTAAAACGACAATCAATACAAAATATCATCATGAATTGAATGCCAAATATGATTAATTTTACTTACAGACAATGCTTCTACAAAATGATAGCAAGTAGGATGGAGTTTGATAACGTCTGCAGCTCCACAGTGTGACTTTCACCATTTTGGAATGTAACAGTTTGTCACGAACGTCGTAATCCTCCTCGTCTGAGGAGGAGTAAGGATCGGACCAAAGCGCAGCGTGGTTTGAATACATTCTTCTGTTTAATAAAGAAGAAACGAAGAACACTTGACAAACTTACAAAAACAACAAAACGAACGTGACGCTATAAAACGAAAGTGCAGACACAAGCAACCAACGTATAGACATAGACAATAACCTACAACCCACAATACAAAACAGGCTATCTAAATATGGTTCCCAATCAGAGACAACGCAAAACACCCGTCTCTGATTGAGAACCATATCAGGCCAAACACAGAAATAGACAAACCAGACAAACAACATAGAATGCCCACACAGATCACACCCTGACCAACCAAAACATAAAACATACAAAGCAAACTCTGGTCAGGGCGTGACACAGTTCTTCTTCTACAGGGTTTAGCACATTTAACGAACAACACACATCAACACAGGACAGTGGCCTCCATGTGGTCAACATTGGAATTCCACGATAGCCTAAAGGAACTCAAACTCAACTACAGGGGCCAGAACACTCCCTGCCTGGTATCTGTAAGGATGCCACCATTAAGACCATGCAGGTTAGAACTTCAATGTTACTTGTCAGTCTCAGGAGAGAGGAGTAAGATAGTCTCTGAGACTGGACGCAGGAAGGTCTTGCATGACCACTCTCTTGCTGTCTTGACTTTAACCTTTCTCACCTTTGAATCTCTGCTGGGAAAGGTCTTGGTGTCTAAGAACTTGACGGTGGTACCTTGCAGCATCTGCTGTAGGGATTTCTTCCCTATTGTTCGGAAGCTCATTGCACTCAATGGGTGTGGGAAGAGGTAAACAGGCCTTTCCATCAGCTGATTCCACAATGAAGCCTCTTGCTCTCCGGCACATGGTCTCTGAGATGCCTGCACACGTTTTGAGGGTGTAAGGTGAGGCATCGACGGCTACGTTGAACATCTTGAAGAAGGCTGATCTGGCTAAGTATTTATTACTTTGGTCGTCGAGATTGGCGTATGTTTTTATCTTCTCAGGCTGACCCTCTGGGTAGACATTAACAAGACAGATCTTGGAGCAAGATTTTCCCTGGGCGTTGTCCCCACAGACCTCGGTGCAGGTGCAAGTGGCAACTGGAGAGGAGGGAGACTCGTATTCCTCCCTGCCATCCTGTGTGGAGGAGCTGAGGGCTTCTTTCTGAGCCCAAGGGGCAGGACCCGCGTGAAGAGCTGAAATGTGTCTGTTGCTTCCACACTCTGAACACTGGATGACGGCTTTACAGTTCTTCGCCTGTTGTGCGGTTGAGGAGACACACCAAAAGCATACAGAGTTCTCTTTGAGGAAAGTTTTCCTCTCTTCAAGGAGTTTATCCCGAAATCCTCTACAATTTAGCAGAGGGAAGGGCAGAAGGGCCTTTTGTGGATGGGGCACTGTTTGTTAGGATCATCCATCTTAGATGCATCTTTCTGGATGGCATTGTCCACTTTTGTCTTGTGCACTGTGAAAGGGGCTCATGCCGTTCTCATTGAGAATTTCTCTCCTTTAGATGATAGTTGGCCGGAAGTGGAAGTGATGAAGCTTGGGTCATTCCTCATCTTTGCTTCAGCACGGATTACACTGGAGAAGAATGAGAAGGGTGGGAAGCTGTCACCTTGCTGTTGTTTGTGTCTGGTCCCCTGTGAAATCCACTTCTACTGTAGGCTGAAGGGAAGCTTTTCCAGGATAGGACTGATGCCTCTTGCAGTGTCCATGTAGGACAGACCGGGTAGGTAACCTTCAGCTTTGGCTGCCTCCAACTTGAGCAGAAGGTCACCTAGCTCTCTTAGACGCTGCGGGTCTTGTTGGAGATTTTTGGAAAGTGTTTGAGCTTGCCATTGCCAAACCAAACTGACGGCCACAGCAGGGTGATTGACGTTGACAGACCTCATTCTTCTCACGTTTTCAGTGGGCTCTGGTCCAAGCCACTTGATCAGTAGGTTGAATTCCTCATTAGGCTTCAGGTCGAGGCCTTCAATGGTGTTGGTGAAAGTTGACTTCCAAGCCCAGTAGTTCTCTGGCTTGTCGTTGAACTTGGTGAGTCCGGCTGTGAGGAGGTCGCGGCGTGCTAGGAATTTCGGCAGGTCAGCAACACCAGCACGATCAGGATGGGCCTCACTGGACTCATGTCGTTCTACACCAGGTGGCTGGCTGTCATCATCTGTGTAGCGCCTGGTGCAGAGCCTATAAGTAGGTCTTGGCATACAGTGAGTCTTTTGGAGTACTGAGGTGGCTGGTGCTTCGGTGTTAGTTCTGGCATGAGAGAGAGTAAATGGTAGTGGGTGGGATCTCTGGGCTGGCTTGCTGTGGGAGGGATAGGGGCTGTGTGGCTGGAGGTAACCAACTGGGGATGGATATTCAACATTGACATCGAGCTGTGAACCTCCTTGTGTGTTTGTGGCTGATGGCAGTTCATGTAGGCTTGCTGGTCTTGTACATACCTCTCAGTCCTCTCAAGGGAATGGTGGGGTGAGCCTTGTTTGCTGTCTACCCCAGACAACTGTTCAGCTGCATCCACTGCTGCTTCAAACACGTTAGCTCCAGCTAATGCTGCCTCTGCCTCCTTTTCATGCTGAAGAGCCTCTAATGTGGCCTCCAGATGGGTCTCCTCCACTTTAAGCTGGGCTTTCTTAACCTTCACCTCTATTTCTATCTGGGGGTATGATGCTCTTGCTAGTGCTGCCTTGGCACAAGCTTCTAATACAGTCAAGCTTGCTGTAGACTTGCAGGAGCGTCTTGATGACTTAGATGAATAAGAACACTCCTGACCTGGTTGCAAGGCCCTAACGTTCCGGAGCTGACATCTTGCTACGGACGTGTGCAAAAGAGTAGAGCCAACTGGATATCTTGTCCACCAGAGGATGCAATCACTGTTACTATTCTGCCCTCGCAAAAATAGTCCCCTTCTTAAGCTTAGCAGATAGATAAACACGGTACAGCCACTGTAGTGTTGGATGATTTATTGCCACAGCTTCGTAGGTACAGTAATAGTGACTGAAAGACTGAAATATAGAAAGAAAAGAACAATAAGTACGACTTATTGTATGCTAGCTGAATACTATGTTCATAAACACAGACATATGCAACATTATGCATGAAATTGGATGTAAATAATTCCCCAAAACATGACAAGATAAATTGCACTGAACAGATATCCATGTGGCGATCAAGAACATTTATACATCTCATTAAAACGATAATCCATACAAAATATCATCATGAATTGAATGCCAAATATGTTATGATTAATTTTACTTACAGACAATGCTTCTACAAAATGACAGCAAGTAGGATGGAGTTTGATAACGTCTGCAGCTCCACATTGTGCCTTTCACCATTTTGGAATGTAACAGTTCTTCTTCCACAGGGTTTAGCACATTTAACGAACAACACACATCAACACAGGACAGTGGCCTCCAAGCGGTCAACTATGGATTTACACAATAGCCTAAAGGAACTCAAAACCAACTATAGGGGCCAGAACATGCACCATCAGATAGAATTCATAGCAAGCAGTAGGGAGGGGGTGGACAAGAAACTGCATATAGAAGAGGATGTTGGAGCATTTGCCAAGTTATCTGATATCAGTGGTTTCACCAGGACAGGCCTCCAGCATGGCCAGCTCATTAGGCAGGATTAGGCGTCCGCCTATGGTGGTAGACTGACAAGGACGGCATTTTCTAAGCTAAACTGACCAAGACACACCTCCAACAACAACACATAAAACCTCATATAATTCTGCCCCAAAAAAGGACAATTTCTCTCAACCAGTGGCATATAGGCTTTTTAGGTGAGCTCTGATGTAGCCTTTTGATAAGCAGTGCTCACTTTGTCAAAGGCAGTAAGTGCAAAATATTTTGCTGGTCCATTCCTAGCATGCCTCACCAGGGAGCTATTGGAAAGACTCATCTCTGCAGTGCTCCACCAGCATTCTGTTCAAAAAAGAATCTAACATAAATCATGTAGCAGATATAGGATATGGTAGAAAGAGTATGTGGCTTTTTCTGTAACCTACAGGCTGAAGATAAAATGTATGACAATGTAACGAGACTGACACTTTTTATATCATGCAGGTTTTCCGATCAAATAGCCTAACCTAAATGTCGCTCAAACGAGTAAAAAATGGTCTGTCATGTTAACAAACAACATATCCATAAAACAGGCCAGGTCAAAGTAAAATGCACAATATGGAATGGATAATCACAACTGATGTCCAGGAGTTTCACCCCATTGTCATGATCAGTGGTTTAAAGTTTGTAGCCTACATTTTTGAGGAGCTGATCATAGTGAAAAATAAAATATTTCCGCATTTCCTGCTGTGTAAACACATTTCAAATAGTCTCGCGATAACTCTAGTGGTGTAAAGTACTTAATGTAAAAATACTTTAAAGTACTACTTAAGTAGTTTTTGGGGTTATCTGTACTTTACTTTCCTATTTATATTTTTGACAAAATTTTATTTTAATTCACTACATTCCTAAAGATAATATTGTACTTTTTACTCCATACATTTTCCCTGACGCTGAAAAGTATTCGTTATATTTTGAATGCAGGACAGAAAATTGTCTCATGATAAGCTATAGACCACAATATCTACCTAGTAAGTTTTCATCTGTATTTTTCGTAGCTGTCTACATACCACCACAAACCGATGCTGGCACTAAGACCACACTCAATGTGCTGTATACCGCCATAAGCAAACAGGGAAACACTCATCCAGAGGTGGCGCTCCTAGTGGCCGAGGACTATAATGCAGGGAAACTTAAAATCCGTTTTACCTAATTTCTATCAACATTTTAAATGTGCAACCAGAGGGTAAAAACTCTGGACCACCTTTACTCCACACACAGAGACGCATACAAAGCTCTCCCTCGTCCACTATTTGGCAAATCTGACCCTAATTCTATCCTCCTGATTCCTGCTTACAAGCAAAAACTAAAGTAGGAAGCACCAGTGACTCGGTCAATAAAGAAGTGGTCAGATGACACAGATGCTGTGTAGTTTATGTGTCGGGGGGCTAGGGTCAGTTGGTTATATCTGGAGTACTTCTCCTGTCTTATCCAGTGTCCTGTGTGAATTTAAGTATGCGCTCTCTAATTCTCTCCTTCTCTCTTTCTTTCTCTCTCTCGGAGAACCTGAGCCCTAGGACCATACGTCAGGAATACCGGGCATGATGACTCCTTGCTGTTCCCAGTCCACCTGGCCTTGCTGCTGTTCCAGTTTCAACTGTTCTGCCTGCGGTTATGGAACCCCTACCTGTCCCAGACCTGCTGCTTTCAACTCTTAATGATCGGCTATGAAAAGCCAACTGACATTTATTCCTGATTATTATTTGGCCATGCTTGTCATTTATGAACATTTTGAAAATCTTGGCTCTCTCTAATTCTCTCCTTCTCTCTTTCCTTCTCTCTCTCGGAGGACCTGAGCCCTAGGACCATACGTCAGGACTACCAGGCATGATGACTCCTTGCTGTCCCCAGTCCACCTGGCCTTTGCTGCTATTCCAGTTTCAACTGTTCTGCCTGCGGTTATGGAACCCCTACCTGTCCCAGACCTGCTGTTTTCAACTCTTAATGATCGGCTATGAAAAGCCAACTGACATTTATTCCTGATTATTATTTGACCATGCTTGTCACTTATGAACATTTTGAACATCTTGGCCATGTTCTGTTATAATCTCCACCCGGCACAGCCAGAAGAGGACTGTCCACCCCTCATAGCCTGGTTCCTCTCTAGGTTTCTTCCTAGGTTTTGGCCTTTCTAGGGAGTTTTTCCTAGCCACCGTGCTTCTACACCTGCATTGCTTGCTGTTTGGGGTTTTAGGCTGGGTTTCTGTACAGCACTTCGAGATATTAGCTGATGTACGAAGGGCTATATAAAATAAACTTGATTTGATTTGATGCTAAGCTACAGGACTGTGTTGCTAGCACAGACTGGAATACATTCCGTGATTATTCCGATGGCATTGAGGAGTACACCACATCAGTCACTGGCTTCATTAATAAGTGCATCAATGACGTAGTCCCCACAGTGACGGTACGTACATACACCAATCAGAAGCCATGGATTACTGGTAACATCCGCACTGAGCTAAAGGAGCGGGACTCTAACCTGGAAGCTTATAAGAAATCCCACTTCACCGGCTCCGACGCTCATCGGATGTGCCAGGGCTTGCAAACTATTACAGACTACAAAGGGAAGCACAGCCAAGCTGCCCCGTTACACAAGCCTACCAGACAAGCTAAATTACTTCTATGCTCGCTTCGAGGCAAGCAACACTGAAACATGCATGAGAGCATCAGCTGTTCCGGACGACTGTGATCACACTCTCCACAGCCGATGTGAGTAAGACCTTTAAACAGGTCAACATTCACAAGGCCGCAGGGCCAGACGGATTACCAGGACGTGTACTCTGAGCATCTGCTGACCAACTGGCAAGTGTCTTCACTGACATTTTCAAACTCTCCCTGTCGGAGTCTGTAATACCAATATGTTTCAAGCAGACCACCATAGTCCCTGTGCCCAAGAACACTAAGGTAACCTGCCTAAATGACTACCGACCCATGGCACTCACGTCTGTAGCCATGAAGTGCTTTGAAAGGCTGGCCATGGCTCACATCAACACCATTATCCCAGAAACCCTAGACCCACTCCAATTTGCATACCGCCCTAACAGATCCACAGATGATGCAATCTCTATTGCACTCCACACTGCCCTTCCACACCTGTACAAAAGGAACACTTATGTGAGAAGGCTATTCATTGACTACAGCTCAGCGTTCAACACCATAGTGGCCTCAAAGCTCATCACTAAGCTAAGGACCCTGGGATTAAACACCTGCCTCTGCAACTGGATCCTGGACTTCCTGACGGGCCGCCCCCAGGTGGTAAGGGTAGGTAACAACACATCCGCCACACTGATCCTCAACACGGGGGCCCCTCAGGGGTGCGTACTCAGTCCCCTCCTGTACTCATGACTGCACGGCCAGGCATGATTCCAACACCATCATTAAGTTTGCCGATGACAGAACAGCCTGATCACCAACAACAACGAGACAGCATATAAGGAGGAGGTCAGAGACCTGGCCGTGTGGTGCCAGGACAACAACCTCTCCCCCATTGTGATCAAGACTAAGTAGATGATTGTGCCATACAAGAAAAGGAGGACCAAGCACGCCCTCATTCTCTTCGACGGGGCAATAGTGGAGCAAGTTGAGAGCTTCAAGTTCCTTGGACAAATTAACATGGTCCAAGCACACCAAGACAGTCGTGAAGAGGGCACGACAAAACCTATTCCCCCTCAGGAGACTGAAAAGATTTGGCATGGGTCCTCAGATCCTCAAAAGTCATACAGCTGCACCATCGAGAGCATCCTGACCGGATGCATCATCGCCTGGTATGGCAACTGCTCGGCATCCAACCTCAAGGCACTATTGAGGGTAGTGCGTACGGCCCAGTACATCACTGGGGCCAAGCTTCCTGCCATTCAGGACCTATATACTAGGCGGTGTCAGAGGAAGGCCCAAAAAATTGTCAAAGACTCCAGCTACGCAAGTCATGGAGTGTCCTCTCTGCTACGACACGGCAAGCGGTACGGAGCGCCAAGTCTAGGTCCAAATGGCTCCTAAACAGCTTCTACTCCCAAGCCGTAGGACTGCTGAACAACTCATAGAATGGCCACCCGAACAATTTGCATTGACAACCACATCCACGGACATTGGTTTTTGGTACGGTCCAGACCAATCGTAGACGTTTATGTTTGATTCAGATTTGGTGCGGTCTGGACCGGCCTTGATTTGGCCCTAACATAGACGTCTATTAATGACTTATTTTCAATTTTCACTCAGGACCAAAAACTAGCCTGATTTCAACATTCGGAAAACATGTATTTTCAACATCCGTAAAAAAAAAAATCTCACTTCTATTCAGAGATGAAAATGAACCTGATTCCAACATCCATAAAAAAACATATTTATTAACCCTCGGAAAAGATGCCGTTTCATCGTCCTGGAAAATATGTATTTTAAACATAAGGAAACTACCTTTTCACCTTTCATTCAGAACCTATATTGAACCTAACTTCAACGTCTGCATGGCTGGCCTCTAGGCCCCTCTATATCAATCACTGAATGCCTCGATCTAATCGAGGGCCTTAAAGACAGTTTCAGTACATTCAGAGACAATTCTAAAGGTGATTTTGATAAAATCGTTAAAGTAACAGATGATTTGATGGTCAAAAATGAAATCTATGACTGGGATGTTAGCTACCAGTTCCTGAAACAAAAAACTGCCAGTAAGGTTTGTTGGACTCGCATGTTACATCTAAAGTGGGAAAAACAGCCCCGGTTTGGCACAACTTGCATTTACAGGCATTACGGAACGAGATATTGAACTAGCAATTTATGGAACTCAACAGTCATTTTCAGAACGAGTCATACGGGATAACGAAGGAGGCTGCATCTGCCTGCCTTCCCCAATCCGACTCATTTGGTCAACGGATAGTGATACAGTCTCCCATTATGCATTATGGCATTTCTGTGGAGGATGCAGAACTAACTGTTTTTGTACAGCAGCTTAAATTAAGTGTACAAGAGGGTCAGACGCCCAGCCAATCTGTTTGGCTACTTTAGATTAAAACATATATCTATTTTTAGCAGCCTATCATGGGATAGATGCACTTGATTCAGCTGCCCGGTATGCGTAGTGTTCCCATTTTGAAAAATGTTATGTCTGAAACTACAAACTCAGCCTACCCAGCGGGCCCTGAGAGCTAAAACAGGTGCAACTGTAGGTACACCACTGGCCAGTCAGATAATGTAGTTTAGGTGTCTACAGCAGTTTCCACACGTCCACAGCAAAGTTGATACTGACTGTAGAGCAGGCTACTGTAATATTTCAAAACTACGCCTAGAGCGAGATTGTCAAATTGTCAAATAATACTGTCAAATAATGGGTGCTGTTTTTATGAATGAGTAAAAAAACACTACAATGCTGTTTTTATGAATGAGTAAAAAAACACCACAATGCTGTTTTTATGAATGAGTTTAAAAAAACACTACAATGCTGTTTTTATTCAACAGTTTTAGAAATCATGAAACATGCTTCCCCACTTCGACCCTCCCTCCACTGAGACTGACCAGTGAAAAAAAAACATTTATGTTCAATTTATGTTGTGCCTCGCAAGTAGTAGGCTACAACAACTGACCTATTATCAGTTGTATCATATAGCCTAGCTTGAGACTCCAGTTTCGACATATAAGGGACTCAATGTTATTTGTAGTAAGGGGTAGGCCTACATCGAGAAAATCAGACCACCTATTACAGTATATATAATAATAGGCAAATGCGTGAAACAATATTTTTTTCCAGTCAATCATTTTTAGGAAGTAAATTTCATTGGAAATAAAACTTTGCCCTGTGCTTCTCCACCCATTCACTCTAGTTAGGCCTCATAGGCTAATGTTCATTTCACTGATATCACACGATACATTGCGCACTTGATCTCCGCGCCCAGAAGATAATTGAACTCGGCTCGCATTTTGTCTCAGAAAGTGATCCTGACTAAGAAAAGGTTGGCGACCACTGATCTAGTCTATATAGGCTGTGGCCTATTATTAATCATATTAGCATACTGTTAGGCTATAATTTATGTTTCCTTTGATGCTGTTTAATATGCAGCGTGTGTCCTAATGCCTTTGGGCCAATGAAGTGTCTTTTGAACGTCAACATTCAAATAGTCTAATGAACACATTTCATATATGCAATTGGAAGAATAATCATTTGGTTGTATTTATTACATTCTTAGGTAACATTAGAGTAAGAAAGTGTATTTCAAATAACACAATAGCATTTTAATTTGTTTATGTAACTGTAGGATACACTTATAAACGAAAACTCAATAAAACACCACAATTCATCATTTAAATAAACACCATCACAAAGACATTTCATTATTTAGTTGCTAAGGGCAGGTCTTAAGGAACATGTTATTTCGAAATTGAAATAGAGCTCCAGGGTTGATTTTTAAAAGTTGACTGGCCATTATCAGCTTAAAAATAGTAAAGTAATAAAAAAATAACATCAGTTTTGATCCCGAAGAAGTTAACTTAATGAAGCTGCCAGTTGAGGACTTGTGAGGCGTCTGTTTCTCAAACCAGACACTTTAATGTACTTGTCCTCTTGCTCAGTTGTGCACCGGGGCCTCCCACTCCTCTTTCTATTCTGGTTAGAGACAGTTTGTGCTGTTCTGAGTAGTACACAGCGTTGTACCAGATCTTCAGTTTCTTGGCAATTTCTCGCATGGAATAGCCTTCATCTTTCAGTACAAGAATAGACTGATGAGTTTCAGAAGAAAGTTCTTTGTTTCTGGCCATTTTGAGCCTGTAATCAAACCCACAAATGCTGATGCTCCAGATACTCAACTAGTCTAAAGAAGGCCAGTTTTATTGCTTCTTGAATCAGTACAACAGTTTTCAGCTGTGCTAACATAATTGCAAAAGGGTTTTCTAATGATCAATTAGCCTTTTAAAATGATAAACTTGGATTAACTAACACAACGTGCCATTGGAACACAGGAGTGTAGGTTGCTTACAATGGGCCTCTGTACGCCTATGTATATATCCCATTAAAAATCTGCCGTTTCCAGCAACAAAAGTAATTTAAAACATTAACAGTGTCTACACTGTATATCTGATCAATTTGATGTTATTTTAATGGACAAAAAATGTGCTTTACTTTCAAAAACAAGGACATTTCTAAGTGACCCCAAACTTTTGAATGGTAAAGTATATATATATATATATTTTGCTGCTGCATTTTGTCCATTTTAGGTTGCTAGCCTACAGTATAGGCCTTGGCCTACCTTGCAATAATTTTTTGTCAACTTTAAATATTTTACATTTCCCCCACTAATAGTTATAGCTAGAATCCTTAATTGAAACAATAGGCTAACAAACAGGACACATCAACTCTGTTATGGTAAAAAGCTCACTGATGGGTCTGGAGAAATGTAACCACTCTCAAATTCATAGACCAAGCTATGGTTACAAGGACTGACCATCCATGATATTAAAATTATAGTTTTAACCATGATTTGGTGCTATACAGTGTTTGTTTACATCTACTTTGTTTACAACCATTGGAGTTAAACAAGCTTATATTTTGGGTTCTGTTGGGGAATGACAATTGAACTATAAGCTCATGATGCATTTATAATCTTCATTATACTCTGGATTGTCCGAGCCCTGAATGCTGATTGGCTGAAAGCCGTGTTATATCAGACCGTATACCATGGGGATGACGAAACATGTATTTGTATTGCTCTAACTACATTGGTAACCAGTTTATAATAGCAATAAGGCACCTCGAGGGTTTGTGGTATACTCTGCGTTGCGTCGTGCATAAGAACATCTCTTAGCTGTGGTATATTGGCTGTATACCACACCCCCTAGGGCCTTATTTCTTAAATAATCAATGGGTACATATACTGTACAATTACATATGCAGAAATGAAATACCGATTCTAACTTTAAGGCTATGATTGGGGAAGGGAGCTGATCTCAGATCTGTAGTGGGGACAATTTTACCTCAAAGCTTTACAAAAACATTACAGTAAACCATGCTCCACAAACTGTTATCTGTTCTTACCAAACATTACATTTTTTTTTACCTTAATTTAACTAGGCAAGTCAGTTAAGAACAAATTCTTATTTATAATGACGGCCTACACTGACCAAACCCAGGCCAATTGTGTGCCCTCCTATGGGACTCCCAATCACAGCCGGTTGTGATACACCCTGGTTCGATTCCAGGCTGTATGTAGTGATGCCTCTAGCACTGAGATGCAGTGCCTTAGACCGCTGCACCACTCGGGAGCCCAAACTAAATATTTTCTATTTTGACCATTCAACATATCACAATAATTAAATACATTAAACTTGTAGTTATTTAAAAAATCATAAATATCAATACAAGTAATCTTTCCAAAGCATATTTCTCTGGATGTATCGTAATTATTCTCGAAGTCCACACAAATCCCAGTTACGTTGTTTGACTGCTTCGGCTATCCGTAGCTAGTTTAAACCAACCCGGAACCAAGTTGACAGCTCCAGTTCCTGAAAGCATCACTTTCAAATGGTAGAAACAAATGTTTTTCGGTGGTGATGAATATGCCACAAAAACATACATTTTGTTATTGTAAATCGATTTTTTTTTTGCAAATTGGGGCGAGTTAGCTCGCCAGTGGGAGAGCCATTCATTACATCAAGCTAGCCACTTCCTTGTAATGCAAGAGTCAGAGGATTAAATCAAACACTGCTGTCAAGGATAACGTTTATCCTTTCATGTCATAGCAGTCAACTAGCTAGGTAGCTAGCCTGTCAGCAAAATGAGGGTACGTTCGTCGGTTTTTGCCTCGTTTTGTCTCATACTCCAAGTATTAAGCGTAGCCTTGTTTCTTAGGGGATTTTTCCCAGTCCCTGTCAAATCATCTTTTTCATCGAAAAGCAAGCTGTCAGATCTTCCGGCTGAACCATTCACAGGTGTGTTTTGTTGACATTCTTTTCTCTCTGGCTAGCTAGCTATACTTACAATTAGAGTGGTACTGTTATTCTTAGCTGACTATATTGATTTTCTGCATTGGATAGCTAGCTACTTGCTTGAATGATGACAAGTCAAAAAAGTTTTTATTTTGTTCACAGAATAAATGTTACCCTACCCATTTGTTCCTCAGTGTTGTCTACAATACCTATAATGTGTTGATAACTGTGGCATTTTTTTTGGCATTTACAGGGAGCTCCCCTAACTCATCCAAGGTCCCAGACCCCCTGTTTAAGAGAGTGGTGATAGTGTTGATCGATGCGCTCAGGGAGGACTTTGTGTTTGGTCCCAATGGGAGAAAGTACATGCCGTACACAAGGCACCTAGTGGAGAGGGGCTCCACACACAGCTTTGTGGCCAAGGCAAGACCTCCTACAGTTACAATGCCCCGAATCAAGGTACGAAGTAAAACACCACCATAACTCACTCTCATTTGTGGTGCAGTTATTTGTAGAAAAAGAGAACTCCCACAACTCACAATATTGCAATAAGTGTGCAGAGGTAATATTGTGTGCAGGATGATCTTTTCTACCTTGAAAATGCTGCTTTGTGACAGTGTCTGGTGAAATGTCGTGGGTTGTCATGTGTTTGGGTTCAAAACCTTGGATGAAGTGTGTTGAACTGACTGGGCACATATGTCGAGCTTTGGTTGATTCATTGATTTGAGTTCTGGCCATTTAAAAAGTCCTAATAATCCTTTTTCTTTGAAATCATCTTCAAAATGAGACACTGTTTCAACTGTTGTCTTGTTATAGATCTATTTGAATATAAATACTTATGAGTATTAGTCTAGCTATAGATTTAATGACATGCGTGGTATGTGGTTCAAAGAGACACAGAATACGTGTACCCTACCACCTTTTTCTGACAGTTGATCAAATTACTCTATAGCTACTTTCAAAATGTCAACGCTCATTTACCATAGCTAATTGGGCCTAATAGATCATTCATAGGTTTTAATTCAACACCTGCCAAAAAAATTGCCTACCCTGAATAAGCAGTAAACAACAATTGGCACATCTTTGTATTGAGACGTTCTCATTCATACCAGAAGGTGGCAGTGCAAGTCTGCCATCATGGAATGCTGCATCTTTCCAAATCACTGCAGTGCACCCAATCAACTGGTATGACATGGCCAACTAACCCAAATCAGAATCACCCAGAGACACAGCCCATTCATTAGGAGTACACCAGCCAGCCTCTGGCTGTGTGACAGGAAATACATCCCAGAAAAGGCAGTTTGGGGAGGGATGTAATTGAGTGAATTGTTGAGGAAAATAAATATTTCAGTGGATATACTGGCTGAATTGTACGCTGTGTATTGCTGCCCTTGTGTTTTGAGGCACACAGGGAATGGCGTGACTTAGGCCCAGTTTCCTGTTGTTGATAATATGTACAAACACACACAGGGCCGGCTCTAGCCTTTGGGCCCCCCACCTCGCGACAAAACATTTTAGTGGCCCACCGCTTGACGGTGGAGAGAGAAATTCAAGTTTTAAAGCAGGTTTCCTGCAATTCTACACATTTTGTAATGACTTATACCATGTTAATGTGATATTGGAGTGAGAATGACTAACAAAATGAATGGGCGCCCCCTGGAGGTCAGGGCTCCTGGGCACGTGCATTGCGTGCCTGGTTGGTATTCGGCCATGATTGCTACAGGTTTAGATACAGTAGCTGGCTAGACTAACTACCAATTTAAAAAATAGTTACCTGACATAGCTAATTGAGTGATTTTCAGAACAAGATAACCGTGTATGCACAACCAAATGTGGAAATTTCACCTGATGTATTCTACTATTCTAACTCTAAATAGTAAGTTGAGACCCCGACTGAGCCTAGCGCTAGGTTGCCCTAAGCGACCACTTATATGGCTTGTACCTGGAACTGGCACTGTGCTCGCACACGCACTCAGAGTCCCATTCCAATTCCTTGACTATTTTCACATCTCCCGCCCACTTAAGTGATAAGAGAAAGTCTTTTCAGGACAAAACAATGCCTTTGCAGGTAAAGCCACAGTGCGTCCAGAAGACCCAATCACCGACTATGCTCACTCACTAACTTTGGCCGACTAAGCTGTGTTGGGAAGACCTTTGCTTTGCAGACAGGGAGTTCTCTTATAGATTAGATTGTGTGGGGTTTGTTCATTTGTCAAAGGTGGAGTTGGGGCCATTTAAAAACTTTTATTTGTATTTTTTTTAAACATAGGTCCTACTGGTAATTGTTGAGGTGAAGACCAAGCCTGTATTTTGACCTCTGTCTATTCTTGGAAGCCTTTTTCAGGGTCACCACACTTTATTGGCTTTGCTGTCTCAAATACTGCAGATAGTAGCGTGTGATGCAGACTTAATAACTCTGAATAACTCTTCACCCAAATGAGGTGAAACGTATGTTATTAAGCGAAGACCAGTGAGTGAACACAAGCTCACCACAGCCCTAGTGGACCAGTGGCGCTTCATGATTCCCCGATGATGAACGATTGGCCAGTGTGACTGCACGCATCATCGACAATGACCCGTTTGCTCATCACTTCTGTTGAGAAAGTTGTAAATGAAAGTTCATCTCTACTTATCACGGGGTCAAGGCTTTCGCACATTCCCTTAGGTTGCATTGTTGAAAACACTGTTCTGTGTGGAGGAAATATTTGGTGTCTTTTGCTCAGATTTTACAAATTGCTCTACACCTGCTCAGACTCGTTAGCATTCCAAATACTTTCCGGTGGCCAGTGGTAGTTTTTTGATTCTGAAGAATTTCCTCACATATCCTTTCATTGGAATGGACACATGAGAAAATATGTTTTTTTTGTGGCCGATTGTATAAGCCGTCGGTTTCACTGTAACAAGAACATACAGCTAGCGGAGAGGAGTTCTGGTGAATCTCTATTGAACACATTTTAATAGGCCTGGGCTAACTCTGGGGAAACTGGGCCAAAATAGTGAAGACCTGTCTGCTCACGATGACCCTAAGTTGGATACAACTTCCATGAGGGTCAGCAAGGAATTGCAGCATTTGGAAATGCCAATATGGATGAGTGGGTCTATGAGAAAGAGGTTTTGACTCAATCAATAACTCAATCAATACGTCGCAGACATTATTCGCCTTTTAATTCCATTGTAATGGGAAGAAGTGGGGAGCTTTTCTTTCTGTCTTTGCTTCAGATACATTTGACATATTCATCTTAATGTACCTTTCCTTTGTGTCGCTTTGTTCACCCGTAGTGATGTGCGTGGGTAGTCATTCTATTTAGTAAATTATGAAGATGACAATTGCTCAGGGACGGGGGGAAATAATATTGGTTTCTGGAGAGTATGTAGGAATATATGAAAATGCCCTGGGAAAAGAAAGCATATGATCTGCATTACTAAGACTCTGAACCAACCAACCATCCAAAAGACCTAATATTTAGTCGTTATCCCAAACACAAATCAAAAATCAAAATCAAATGTATTTATATAGCCCTTCTTACATCAGCTGATATCTCAAAGTGCTGTACAGAAATCCAGCCTAAAACCCCAAACAGCAAGCAATGCAGGTGTAGAAGCACTGTGGCTAGGAAAAACTCCCTAGAGGCCAAAACCTAGGAAGAAACCTAGAGAGGAACCAGGCTATGAGGGGTGCCGGGTGGAGATTATAACAGAACATGGCCAAGATGTTCAAATGTTCATAAATGACCAGCATGGTCAAATAATAATAATCACAGTAGTTGTCGAGGGTGCAGCAAGTCAGCACCACAGTATTTGGTCACGTGTTTTCGGGCTAAACCACATCATGCTTTGAGAGTGCACTTATTGGACCCACTTCTTTTTTCGCCAGTCTTTGACTCCGCCTTATTTAACATACAATGCTAGCTGCATTTTCAAGGCCCTCCCTTAGTGCTAAGCCTTAATAATGCATGGTGCGTTCCAGCGTGTTCCCTTAACATACTGGTGAGGATTACTTTGGGTCTGACACAGACTAATATGTTTTTGTGTCAGGTCTATGCTTCCTCCAGAGCTCAGTCAAGGGTTTCCTCTGTTCCTCCACCAGGTCCCAAAACTGGATCTTCTCTCCATCGACTCCAATGCTCAACCAACATATTTATTTTGCCTACCAGTCATATCCTCTGCAGGAAAGGGAGCTTCTCCTCAACAAGTGTTGCGGTTTTTCCCAGCCTACCAATGATGAAATCGTCAGAAACCCTGCTTGAGACAAACTTTTCTCTTGCATCTGATTTGAGTGTGCGCTTTCTTACCACATCTAAGAACGAGACGGTACAGGTTTCAACTGAGCTCTCTGTCACAGACGGAGGGTTGTGTGGTTCGTGTGAGCTGCCAAGTGAACCATCATAGATGGATAGACTGATGTTGTCTCTCGAGAGTTTGTGTAAATATCCTACGTAAGATCAAAAGTTAAGCATCAATCTAAACTATTCGCTGACTTTTGCAATGTAGGCCTCGCTTGAAAATGATGCATACCTTACCTCCAATCAGGGTTTGAAGCTGTAGCAGAGTAGAGATCTAAAGATATCCATTTGGACCACCTTGGGGTTCTGAACCAGGGGCATCATACACCCCAAAAACCTGAGGGGGCACAGAGTGCGTGAGGATGGCTATATAGGATGGCAACACCTGAAACAGCCTTGTCTTGCAATCTAGAGCCATAATCATTATGCTTAATTCTATTTAAAAAATATGTATGTTTTCCTGCATATCTAAGCATACCTCTTAAGCTGTCTGTATGGTGATGAAAAAGAACTGATGGTTCTTTTTTATAAAGACACTAAATATGCTTCTGTGCATCACTGCTAAATCCGGGTAAAAGATTGAAAGGAATGTGAGCCTTATTCAGTCCAATTTAGTTATTGCTTGCTTATTTTCTAAAGTCTACCAACCTTGCCAGCAGTCATGCCAGCTAAGATAGTTAGACAAGCTAGCTACTCTAACTTGATTGATAGCCTGAAATGTTATAGAAAATGCGCTGACAGAGGGGATGCAGGATTTCTTTTGCTTGACTTTAGATTTGTTTCTGCTTATAATTTCTGACATTTTGGTAGGCTATTTGTTAGTCAACTTAGTCTATGATTAGATACATGCAGCTTCTCTTTTGTCATTATATGTTACCCTACAAGACTAAATTAACCTTTGCAAGAAAAACAAAAACAGGAATGATTTTCTGGGCAAAATGTCCTATTTTACATCATTTTGACCGGTTGTAAGGAAATAGAAAGCTGTGAAAACGACCCAACATGTTTCTGATAAGATTTCAGGTCGCCCTTTATAACGCTGATGAAGATAGCTAGATACCGCCTGGAGAGGTGCTAACTGCGAGTTCACATTCTCTTAAGATGGGGAAATAAATCAATAATATTTCTCCACTCCTGTTCCTGAGTAAAAAGTTAGCCTACATTTGGTGTATCATTTTAATGCAGGAAATGCTTAATTTAGCAGGAGTTAATATTAAGGTTATTTGAGAGGTTATAGACCTACAGTCAGTGTACAGTCATTGTTCAGTCTCCATTGAACCCATCTAAACAGTAGACTTCTGTTGCCTTGACGTGCCATAGGGCCATTTGAAGTCAAATTTGTTTAGCACCTCACAACCATCACACATAACATAGCCGGCACTGCTATCATACTATGGCTGACCCTGTAAAACAACACATTTCACTGCACCTATCCGGTGTATGTGACAGTAAAACATATTTTTTTACCACTTCACCAAATCTTTCCCAAACATGACTTTTCCCCTTTTCTTTATTTTCAACTCTCCATTTCGCAGCTTTTCTCTTGTTGAATTCCGCTCCTATTTGCCTCCGTGGATCAACATGATTAACCTTTTCTGCCCATTTCCAAAAGCAATTGGCATGTAGGCGATTTAGCACGCGTACAGTTAGGCCCTGAAGTTTAGGCTTATGAACTAATGACAGACGGCCTAAAATAATGGGGAAAAAGTCAATGTAGCCTGTACATATACAGTGGGGCAAAAAAGTATTTAGTCAGCCACCAATTGTGCAAGTTCTCCCACTTAAAAAGATGAGAGGCCTGTAATTTTCATCATAGGTACACTTCAACTATGACAGACAAAATGAGAAAAAGAAATCCAGAAAATCACATTGTAGGATTTTTAATGAATTTATTTGCAAATTATGGTGGAAAATAAGTATTTGGTCAATAACAAAAGTTAAATACACTTAAACACTTAATTGAAGAATCCCATTCCTACTCCTACTAGTAGTAGTACTGTTGACCAATCACCGACGAAGGGGCGTAGACTTTGGCAACAGAACTTCAACTTGCCTCAAGTATATATTTTTTCCGCTCGAACAGCCGGAAAATCCCTGCCGGAACACCGAAACGAACAAAAACATCACATAATGTTGTCATAATATATGCATAAACTGTTTCAACTGGGAAGCATGCAACAGCCTTAAATGTAGATAATTCTGATAGTTTTGCTTGAATTACAAAGGCCAGCAGGTGCTTTTGACACTGTGCTTTTGACATGTGCAATTGGACCAAAGCACGAGCACGAGAACAATTTTGTGGAAAAAGAAAGGCATGGAATCCATATCATAGTTTAGTTTAGACTAGTTTGCTTCCTTCTGTGAGGCTGGCTCAAGGTTATTTGCCCCAGAATGCCTGATTGTGAGAAATCACAGTGATTATGCAAAGAGTTGCTGTAAACACTTCAGAGTGAAAACATGTTGATATGCCTCGCTTGTGACAGGCTAGTGAGATACTGCCAACAACATCTTGGCCTATATGTGTTTCTTTATTGGCTTTAACTAGCTGTGGAGGACACAACATTATGTAATACATTATGTGATACAATAAATAGTCATAGTCACTATCAATCCTCCATAGACAGGCTACTATTATGAAAGTATTCTCATTACATAATACAGTATTTCATTTTTTTATCGTAAATAAATGTGTCGTTAAGTGATTGCTTTGAACACCATCTTACACCAGTTTCCCATTGTAATTGCTGTAGCTCCGGTGTTAGCCTTGTTTTACTGCAAATTATAGTTGAGTAAATGGAGATGCTAGCGTAACGAAATAACACTGATACTTTGAATAACGATGATATTTGCTGACTACACCTGACAATTATGTTGCACAATTAGCCTATTGCTAGCTTTACATATAGTACCAGTCAAAAGTTTGGACGCACCTACTCATTCCAGGGTTTGTCTTTATTTTGAGTATTTTCTACATTGTAGACATCAAAAATATGAAATAACAGTGTGCAAAGCTGTCATCAAGGCTACTTTGAAGAATCTCAAAAATAAAATATATTTTGATTTAACACTTTTTTGGTTACTAAATGATTGCATATGTTTTATTTCATAGTTTTGATGTCTTCACTATTATTCTACAATGTAGAAAATTGAAGAAATACCATTGAATGAGTAGCTGTCCAAATTTTTGACTGGTACTGTACCTAGATTGACAAACTCCCTTGGCCCTCCTCCTCCCTCTAGGCCCTGACCACAGGCAGTATCCCAGGTTTCATCGACGTGGTGATGAACCTGAACTCCCCCGCACTGCTGGAGGACAACCTCATCTGGCAGGCCAAGACGGCGGGCAAACGGATGGTGTTCTATGGGGACGACACCTGGGTGAAGCTCTTTCCAAAGCACTTCATGGAGTATGACGGCACCACCTCTTTCTTTGTGTCCGACTACACTGAGGTCAGTCATGGTCATTGTCTGTTTGAAGGTCAGGGTCATGCCCTTTAACCTTTGCACTCTCATTGATTTTGTTTGTTTGATGTGATTTTTTTGTGAAGATGTGAAGATTCCGTATCATATTAGCTCAACTTTAATCTGTTTCTATTACATAATATTTCTTACATACTATACGTAAAGAGTTTCTCAAAGGTCTGATTCAGAAACAATGACACATTCTGGATTGTGTCTTGGTGTTAGTCTTTTGTGTTGACATGTCCCCGCTGACTCTTACCAGGTTGACAACAACGTGACTCGTCACCTGGACGGCACGCTGAAGAGAGACGACTGGGACATTCTGATCCTGCACTACCTGGGCCTGGACCACATCGGCCACATCAGTGGACCCCACAGCTCCCTCATCCAGCCCAAACTAATGGAGATGGACGACATCCTCAAGAAGATTCATGGCTCCCTCATCTTAAAGGTATAGAAGACTACTTTTCAATAGCAAAATAACACATACAGTACCAGTCAAAAGTTTGGATACTCATTCAAGGGTTTTTCTTTATTTTGACTATTTTCTACATTGTAGAATAATACTGTATTTTTCTTTTTATTTCACCTTTATTTAACCAGGTAGGCTAGTTGAGAACAAGTTCTCATTTGCAACTGCGACCTGGCCAAGATAAAGCATAGCAACTCGGCACATACAACAACACAGAGTTACACATGGAATAAACAAAACATACAGTCAATAATACAGTAGAACAAAAGAAAACAAAAAGTCTATATACAGTGAGTGCAAATGAGGTAAGATAAGGGAGTTAAGGCAATAAAAAGGCCATGGTGGCGAAGTAATTACAATATAGCAATTAAACACTGGAATGGTAGATGTGCAGAAGATGAATGTGCAAGTAGAGATACTGGGGTGCAAAGGAGAAGATAAATAAATAAATACAGTATGGGGATGAGGTAGGTAGATGGGCTGTTTACAGATGGGCTATGTACAGGTGCAGTGATCTGTCAGCTGCTCTGACAGCTGGTGCGTAAAGCTAGTGAGGGAGATATGAGTCTCCAGCTTCAGAGAATTTTGCAGTTCGTTCCAGTCATTGGCAGCAGAGAACTGGAAGGAAAGACGACCAAAGGAGGAATTGGCTTTGGGGGTGACCAGTGAGATATACCTGCTGGAGCGCGTGCTACGAGTGGGTGCTGCTATGGTCACCAGTGAGCTGAGATAAGGCAGGGCTTTACCTAGCAGAGACTTGTAGATAACCTGTAGCCAGTGGGTTTGGCAACGAGTATGAAGCGAGGGCCAACCAACGAGAGCGTACAGGTCGCAGTGGTGGCAAAACAGATGGCACTGTGATAGACTGCATCCAATTTGTTGATTAGAGTGTTGGAGGCTATTTTATAGATGACATCACCAAAGTCGAGGATCGGTAGGATGGTCAGTTTTACGAGGGTATGTTTGGCAGCATGAGTGAAAGATGCTTTGTTGCGATATAGGAAGCCGATCCTAGATTTATTTTTGGATTGGAGATGCTTAATGTGAGTCTGGAAGGAGAGTTTACAGTCTAACCAGACACCTAGGTATTTGTAGTTGTCCACGTATTCTAAGTCAGAGCCGTCCAGAGTAGTGATGCTGGACGGGCGAGCAGGTGCGGGCAGTGATCGATTGAATAGCATGCATTTAGTTTTACTTGTGTTTAAGAGCAGTTGGAGGCCACGGAAGGAGAGTTGTATGGCATTGAAGCTCATCTGGAGGTTAGTTAACACAGTGTCCAAAGAAGGGCCAGAAGTATACAGAATGGTGTCGTCTGCATAGAGGTGGATCAGAGAATCACCAGCAGCAAGAGCGACATCATTGATGTATACAGAGAAGAGAGTCGGCCCGAGAATTGAACCCTGTGGCACCCCCATAGAGACTGCCAGAGGTCCGGACAACAGGCCCTTCGATTTGACACACTGAACTCTATCAGAGAAGTAGTTGGTAAACCAGGCGAGGCAATCATTTGAGAGACCAAGGCTGTCGAGTCTGCCAATAAGAATGTGGTGATTGACAAGAGTCGAAAGCCTTGGCCAGGTCGATGAAGACAGCTGCACAGTAATGTCTCTTATCGATGCCGGTTATGATGTTGTTTAGGACCTTGAGCGTGGCTGAGGTGGCACCCATGACCAGCTCTGAAACCAGATTGCATAGCGGAGAAGGTACGGTGGGATTGAAAATTGTCGGTAATCTGTTAACTTGGCTTTCGAAGACCTTAGAAAGACAGGGTAGGATAGATATAGGTCTGTAGCAGTTTGGGCCTAGTGTGTCACCCCCTTTGAAGAGGGGATGACGAAGACATCAAAACTATCAAATAACACATATTGAATCATGTAGTAACCAAAAAAGTGCTATATAAATCAAAATATATTTTAGATTCTTCAAATTAGCCACCATTTGATTTGCCTTGATGACAACTTTGCTCACTCGTGGCATTCTCTCAACCAACTTCACCTGGAATGCTTCTCCAACAGTCTTTGTGAAGTTCTCACATATGCTAAGCACTTGTTGGCTGCTTTTCCTTCACTCTGCGGTCCAACTCATCCCAAACCATCACAATTGGGTTGAGGTCGGGTGATTGTGGAAGCCAGGTCATCTGATGCAGCACTCCATCACTCTCCTCCTTGGTCAAATAACCCTTACACAGCCTGGAGGTGGGTTGGGTCATTGTGAAAAACAAATTATAGTTCCACTAAGCGTGAAAACAGATGGGATGGCGTATCATTGCAGAATGCTGTGGTAGCCCTGCTGGTCAAGTGTGCCTTGAATTCTAAATAAATCACTGACGGTGTCACCAGCAAAGCACCCCCACACCATCAAAATTCCTCCTCCATGCTTCACGGTGAGAACTACACATGCAGAGATCATCCGTTCACCTACTCTGTGTCTCACACAGACACGGCGGTTGGAACCAAACGTCTCAAATTTGGACTCGTCAGACCAAAGGACAGATTTCCACCGGTCTAATGTCCATTGCTCGTGTTTCTTGGCCCAAGCAAGTCTCTTCTTATTGTTGTCCTTTAGTAAGGGTTTCTTTGCAACAATTCGACCATGAAGGCCTGATTCACACTGTCACCACTGAATAGTTGATGTGTCTGTTACTTGAACTCTGTGACGCATTTATTTGGGCTGCAATCTGAGGTGCAGTTAACTCTAATGAACTTATCCTCTGCAGCAGAGGTAACTGGGTCTTCCTGTCCTGTGGCGGTCCTCATGAGAGCCAGTTTCATCATAGCACTTGATGGTTTTTGGGTCTGCACTTGAAGAAACCTTCAACGTTTTTGAGGTGTTACGCATTGACTGACCTTCATGTCTTAAAGTAATGATGGACTGTCATTTCTCTTTGCTTATTTGAGCTGTTCTTGCCATAATATGGACTTTTACCAAATAGAGCGATCTTCTGTATTCCACCGCTACTTTGTCACAACACAACTGATTGGCTCAAACGCATTAAGAAGGAAAGAAATTCCACAAATTAACTTTTAACAAGGCACACCTGTTAAGTGAAACACATTCCAGGTGACTACCTCATGAAGCTGGTTGATGGAATGCCAAGAGTGTGGAAAGCTGTGATCAAGGTAATGGGTGGCTTCTTTGAAGAATCTCAAATGTAAAATATACTTTTTGGGTTACTATATGATTCAATGTGTTATTTCATAGTTTTGATGTCTTCACTATTATTTTTCAATGTAGAAAATAGTAAATATAAAGAAAAACCCTGGAATGAGTAGGTGTGTCCAAACTTTGGACTGGTACTGTATATTGTTCCAATCAAGATTCTAAGAACAGTTTTTAGGGATATGCGGCACTATTTTTGTCTGCCCCAAAACATTGAAACTGCACCTTTCCATTTACACATTTCCACGAAATCTCCTGCTTATTTTCATCCTTTTTGTAATAAGGTTTAGGATATCAGTTATGACAAGTATCATCATTTATTTGTGGGAGAATGTCCTGTTATGATTAGCGCTTTTGAAACACTCAACAGTCGTTTTCTTGTAAAAACATGTATAGGATCATGACTGGAAATGGTGTTCTTGTGCATATTTAACCGCGCCAGCTATTTTACTCTCTCTTGCGCTTAGGCAACAGGGAGCTCTGAATTAAATGTTCTTGAAAGCCTCAGCTCCAAACTTCCCCAGTAAAAGCCTGCTGCTGTTCTTTACACAGTACCGTTGTGACCTAAATATAGTCAGCCCATTGTGGTCCCATAGGGTGTCTTAGAAGCTCAATGAAAAAACCCACAAAGTATGTTCCCTCAGATGGCTGAGATGACTAGTAGACGTTCAACGAGTTTCGAGGTATAAAACATTCCAGTGACTTTCATAGCCTTGCCGAACTAGCGATATCCTTTTTCTTCACTCTGTGTCTGTGCCGTGATATAAGAAATGACGCATTGTGCAAAGTGGTTGGCTGGGATAGGGAGAAAAGGAAACGTAGGCTCCCATGGCTCCACGGTAAAAAGGTAGCCAGAGCTTCTTTTTTAAGATGGAGCAAAACTCATCTGGGACTAACTTTGTTAGCTTGATTGCTAACAGCTTAGCTAGCAGCTTATCAACAGGATAGATCAATAACTTTTATAAAAATAAAAAAAAATCACCTTTATTTAACCAGGTAGGCCAGTTGAGAACAAGTTCTCATTTACAACTGCGACCTGGCCAAGATAAAGCAAAGCAGTGCGACAAAAACAACACAGGATAAACAATCGTACAGTCAATAACACAATAGAAAAATCTGTATACAGTGGGTGCAAATTACATAAGGAGGTGAGGCAATAAATAGGCCAATAGTGGCGAAGTAATTACAATTTAGCAATTTACACTGGAGTGATATATGTGCAGATGAGGACGTGCAGGTAGAAATACTGGTGTGCAAAAGAGCAAAAAAACAAAAACAAATATGGGGATGAGGTAGGTAGTTGGTTGGATGGGCTATTTACAGATGAGCTATGTACACCTGTAACGATCGGTAAGCTGCTCTGACAGCTGACGCTTAAAGTTAGTGAGGGAGATAAGTTTCCAACTTCAGTGATTTTTGCAATTCGTTCCAGTCATTGGCAGCAGAGAACTGGAAGGAAAGGCGGCCGAAAGAGGTGTTGGATTTGGGGATGACCTGTGAAATTTACCTGCTGGAGCACGTGCTATGGGTGGGTGTTGCTATGGTGACCAGTGAGCTGAGATAAGATGGAGCTTTACCTTGGCCAGGTCGATGAAGATGGCTGCACAGTACTGTCTTTTATCGATAACAGTTATGATATCGTGTAGGACCTTGAGCGTGGCTGAGGTGCACCCATGACCAGCTCAGAAACCAGACTGCATAGCGGAAAAGGTACGGTGGGATTCGAAATGGTCGGTGACCTGTTTGTTCACTTGGCTTTCGAAGACTTTAGAAAGGGAGGGCAGGATGGATATAGGTCTGTAACAGTTTGGGTCTAGAGATGAATTAACATCGGCATAGTCATCTTTAAAAGTCTAACAAAACTTCTGTGAAAGACAGTATAAAGTGGAACAGCTGGAGCGGAGAGCTAGAGATTTTTTCTCCTAGCCAAGTTCTCTGATTGGCTCATCTCCAACCTCAGATGGTTGAGTCAAAAACCACAATGTACTAACTAGAAGCCTATTTTTGCATATTTTAGGGTCGTTTTTTGTAACCGCGTGCAGGTTGGCAGGTCTGCAAATGTCACAGTGCTGCAGTCTTTAATCCCTTCCCCTCCAGAAACTGTAGCTCAGATTGTGCGTTGTCCCACACTGCAGGTACTGGCTTCTCCTTTCTACTCAGGGAAGGCCAAAGTAGGACTTCAACAAAATAGGACTTCAACACTTAACAAAGAGCTGCTGTTAGTTTCAGAATGGGTGGCAAGGAATAAGTTAGTCCTAAATATTTTGTATTTGGGACAAATCATTCACTAAACCCTAAACCTCAACCAAATCTTGTAATGAATCATGTCAAAATGTATCAAGTTGATGTGACTAAACTGCTTGGAGTAACCCTGGATTGTAAACTGTCATGGTAAAAACATATTGATACAGCACTATCTAAGATGGGGAGAAGTCTGTCCATAATAAAGTGCCGCTCTGCCTTCTAAACAACCCTATCAACAAGGCAGGTCCTACAGGCCCTAGTTTTGTTGCACCTGGACTACTGTTCAGTCGTGCGGTCAGGTGCCCTTAATTGTACACGGAGAGCTAACATTAATGATATGCATGTCAATCTGTCAAGGCTCAAAGTGGAGGAGAGATTGACTTCATCACTACTTGTTTTTGTAAGAAGTGTCGACAAGCTGAATGCACCGAGCTGTCTGTTTAAACTACTGGCACACAGCTCGGACACCCATGCTTAACCCACAAGACATGCCACCAGAGTTCTCTTTACAATCCCCAAGCCCAGAACAGACTATGGGAGGCACACAGTACACTACATGGATAGATAAAACTACACCTTATTGAACAGCGTGGACTGTGAGGAGACACAGGTACAGACACGCATACGGACATGGACGCTAGCACACCCACTCTACACACACGCACATTGGGGTATTGTTGTACGGTGGTATCGTGCATTTTGTGTTGTGGATAGGTAGTGGTGTAGCAAAGTTACATGATGTACTGTTTTATCTTTTGTTTTATGTTTAATGTAAGTGTCTTGATGTGTTTGGACCCCAGGAAGAGCAGCAGCTAATTAATTGGCAGCAGCTAATGGGGATCCCTATTAAAATCCAAAAAATACAAATATAGCTGTATGTCAACAGTAGGCTGCTAATGATGTCATAATAGTCAGTTCACCAATGACAGCATGTTGAATGAATGGCAGCCTAGTAGTCAGACCTAACTTGATGGATTAGATCAGGGATGGAGATCTGGAACAAGCTCGTATAGGCCTAGTTCCATTGTTTCATATTCCAAGTTGACTACAATTAACTAGATTACTAAATGGCATCCAGTAATTGAATTATTCCGCATGTTCTCGTCCAACAAAATGAAGACGCCACTTTATATTTTCACTCGAATATTCACATAGACACCTAATAATTTGAAAAATGATTATCCCTAAATTAAACTAGAACAATGTGTAGGTGTCATTGAGACCACCTCAATTTCATTTAGTATGAAACACAAGACTTCTGTGTTGCAGAAATTAGTTGATGGCAGGGTCAGCAAAAATGTAGGTGGGCCAAAATGTAGGCACTCAAATCATCATTAAATGATCATAAAAGCATAGCCTGCCCTATACACTGCTGTAATCAAACCCTCTATGCTGCCACACCTGATTCAAACCTGATCTACCTTGATTGGCCTCTGTAACAGTGATTAACATCAGAAAAGCCTGGCCTCGTTGCACCCCCCTTTGGAGCAATGACGTGTATTTTGAACATCAACATTCTAACAATCTAACAAATAAATGTCATATATGCTATCAAAATAATAAATATTTGGTTGTGTTTATGAAGGTCTTAAGTAACATATGAAATCAAATGTATTTCAAAGAACAAAAGAGAATTTTCATTACTTTATGCAACTGTTGGCTACAAAAAAACACAATTCAAGTGTTAAAATTAATTAAATAGACACCAAAGACCATTCATTAATGATTTGTTAAGGGCAGGTATTACAGAATATTATGAATTTAAGAAATGCACCTCAAAAGAATAGAATGGCATATTTTGAGTTTAAATACACTACATAACCAAAAGTATGTGGACACCTGCTAGTTGAACGTCTCATTCCAAAATCATGGGCATTAATATAGAGTTTGTCCCCCCCCTTTGCTGCTATAACAGCCTCCACTCTTCTGGGAAGACTTTCCACTAGATATTAGAACATTGCTGTGGGAACTTGCTTATTTTTCCAAGAAAATGTACTTCCTAAAAAGTATTATCTATTTACATTGACTGGAAAAATATATATTTTTTCATGCATTTGCCTTTTATCATATATGATAAGAGAGGTCCGATTTTCTCCATGTAGGCCTACCCTTTATTATAAATAACGTAGAATCCCTTATATTTCAGAACTTGAATCTCGAGCAAGACTGTATGATAACACTGGTAATAGGACAGTTGTTGTAGCCTACTACATTGCCTTCAGAAGGTATTCATACCCCTTGACTTATTCCACATGTTGTTGTGTTACAGCCTGAATTCCAAATGGATTAAATAGTTTTTTCTCTCACCCGTTTACACACAATACCCCATAATGAGAAAGTGAAAACATGTTTTGAGACATTTTTACAAATGTATTGAAAATGAAATACATAAGTAATCACACAATACATGTTAGAATCACATTTTGCAGTGATTACAGCTGGGAGTCTTTCATGGTATGTCTCTTAAGAGCTTTGCACACCTGGATTGTACAATATTTTCCCATTATTCTTTTCAAAATTCTTCAAGTTTTGTCAAATTGGTTGTTGATCATAGCTAGACAGCCATTTTCAAGTTTTTCCATAGTTTTTCAAGCCAAGTTAAGCCAAAACTGTAACTCGACCACTCAGGAACATTCACTGTCTTCTTGGTAAGCAACTCCGAGTAGATTTGGCCTTGTGTTTTGGGTTATTGTCCTGCTGAAATGTGAATTAATCTCCCAGTTTCTGGTGGAAAGCAGACAAACAGCTTTTCCTCTAGGATTTTGCCTTTGCTCATCTCCATTCCGTTTCTTTTTTTATCCTGAAAAACTCCCCGGTCCTTAACGATTACACCCATAACATGACACAGCCACCACTATGCTTGAATATATGGGGAGGGGTTTCCTTCCTCTCCGGCAACTGAGTTCAGAAGGAGGCCTGTATCTTTGTAGTGACTGGGTGTATTGATCCAACATCCCAAGTGTAATTAATAACTTTACCATGCTCAAAGGGATATTCAATGTCTGCTTTTTTATTTTAACCAATCCACCAATAGGTGGACTTTTTTGTGAGGCATTGGAAAACCTCCCCGGTGTTTGTGCTTGAATCTGTGTTTGAAATTCACTGCTTGATTGAGTGACCTTACTGATAGTTGTATGTGTGGTGTACAGAGATGGTCATGAAAAAATTATGTTAAACAGTATTGCACACGGAGTGAATCCATGCAACTTATTATGTGACTTGTTAAGCACATTTTTGCTCCTGAACTTATTTAGGCTTGCCATAACAAAGGGTATGAATATGTATTGACTCAAGACATTTCAGCTTTTAGTTTTTTATTAATTTGTAAACATTTTGAAAATATAATTACACTTTGATATTATGGGGGTATTGTCTAAGCCAGTTACCAGAAAATTTAAATTTAATCTATTTAAAATTTAGGCTGTAACACAAAATGTGGAAAAGGTATGAATACTTTATGAAGGCACTGTACTTGCGAGGCACATCGGAGCATAAATTGAGAATTTTTTATTTTATTTCACTGGACTGATGGTCAGTCTCAAAGGAGGGAGGCATAGAGTGTGAGTCAAAGTGGAAAAGCGTGTTTCCTTTCTAAAAGGTATTTTCCTGGTTAAATAAATAAAAAAGTGTTCAATAAAAACAGTGTTGTAGGAAAAACAACTCACTCATAAATACACCCATTTGCTGTATTCTCTGACAATCTCTCGCTCTAGGCATGGTTTTGAAATCTTACAGTAGCCTGCTCTACAGCCAGTATTCATTTTGCTGTGGACGCGTGGAAACTGCTGTAGACACGGTGATCTAAGGTATCCGATTAGCCAACGGTATGCCTACAGATGCACCTATTTTACTGTCTGGGCTCGCCAGGAAGGCAGAGTTTGTATTGTCAGACAAATAAAATGGTTCAAAATGGGATCACTTCAGTTACCCGGCATGCAAGGTAGCTGAATTAGGTGTATCTATCGCATTATTAGCACAGAAACAATTTTTATTTATTTAATAAAAATCAAAAGTAGTTTGGCTGGGCGACCAACCCTCTTGTAACTTTCGTTGAAGCTGCTGTACAAAAACAGTTAGTTCTACGTCCTCCACAGAAATGCCATAATGGTTACTGAGTTGCTGTATCGCTGTAATTTTACCAAACGAGTCGGATCGGGGCAGGCAGGCAGCTGCGGCCTCCTTCATGATCCCGTATGATTGTTCTGAAAACGACTGTTGAGTTCTATAAATTGCCTGTCCAATATCTCGTTCCATAATGCCTGTGAATCCGAGTTGCTCCTAACGGGGGCTGCTTTCCCCACTTTAGATTGTAACGTGCAAGTCCCCAGACCTTGCTAACAGTTTTTTGTTTCGGGAACTGGTAGCTAGCATCCCAGTTGTGGATTTCATTTTGACCATCAAATCATCTGTAACCTTAATGATTGAATCAAAATCACCTTTAAATGTGTCTCGTATGTACTGAAACGGTCTTTAAGGCCCTTGATTAGATCGATGCAATTAGTGATTGATATAGAGGGGGACTGGAGGCCCTTCATGGGGAAATCACTAATATCAAATAACTTGGCAAATGCTCCAACATCCTTTTCTATATGCGGTTTCTTGAACAAATGTAACAGTGAGATTTGTTTGGCCATTTTATGTGGTTTTGTTTGCCAAGTCTAGCTAGCTAACAGTGAGTGGCCTACACAGTATAGCCTAGCCTACACAGCTGTAGCTACTGTTTACTGCACATGGTATCACTGTGGAGTGACATGTGCCAGAACCCACCAATAATGTTTTCAAATTGATAAGCTGATTTGTTTTAGTTTTTCCCTGGTAAATAATCAAGCATAATGCAAATGCATTACATTGTCCTACATGGAATAGATTTCATGTACAGCACTAGATTTTATGTAGATGTACTTCTAATGTAAGACGTCTTTGAGTGTCTGGAAAGGCATCTGCCAAATCAAATATATTATTGTTGTTATTATTATTGTTTTATCTGATGGTGTATGCATGTTTAGGACAGTGCTTGACTTGGATAGAAATAGATGTCGGTACTCATTTTAGGTGTCGGTACTGTTTATATTTAGGTGCAGAATTTTCTCAATACTTTTGAGCTAATATTCTATAGGAGGTGCAGGAACTCAAGCAGAAGAACATTTTAGCTGCTGGTACTCATTTCCTGTGAGCTCCTGCTCAAGTTAAGTACTGTGTTTAGATAAAGATACAAATATTGTCCAATCTTATTGGGTGAACTTGGCTCCCAAGTCCACCCGTGCCTACGCCCCTCCTGTGGCTACATTGTTTGATATCATTTAAGACTCTAGGTTTCAGGAAATGGCAGCTACAGGTTTTTTTAAAATGCAAAATGCTCCAACTTCCAGACCTCCACCTACCCAACATTAGGCACCACCTTGTCAGAAAATCTTAGGGAGAGCCCTGGTTGTACATTTAAACGTATTTCCAGTTGTCTACTGAAGAGTAGTCAATTACCAAGCCCCGGTAAGACTCTATTACCTACCATTTCTACTGAGACAGTCTTCTGCCAACATTAGGCTAAAAAGGTGCATTTGCCTATGATTTAAGCAGTGTGGGTGTCGCACGCGTGCCATCGTGGGGTCCTGCCGCCGCTCTGAAGTGGTATTTTAAAAAATTATTCATGGTTGGCATGTCCGCATTCGTTTGAAGACATTTGTTAAAGGACAAGCTAATTGTTACTTATAAAAAGAGAGGTGGAGGGACTACAAAACATGACTGAAGATGATCATGCTGACTAAGGCTGGGTTTTCTAAACCATTAGCCTTATTACTTGAATGATATAATTTGATGTTTGATTTAGTTGAATATATGTTTTCTTGACCATCAAAGGTTGTACAGCGCTGTGAAAAAGTATTTCCCCCCCTTTTTGTGTTCACTCAGGTTCCCTTTATCTAATATTAGATTTTGATTGAAGACCTGATAACATTCAGTGTCTAGAAAATTCTAAAATACAGAGAAAATTTCAAAGGGGACAAATACTTTTTCACGGCACTGTATATCCTAACTAAACAGGATATTGGTTGATGCTTTGCAAGTTGCAGCCTCTTAATCGTTTAGGGATAAAAAATACAAAGAAATCTGCAACAAAACGAATGGCTCAGAAAGCCAACTCCGCCCTGGCACATCTATGGTGTTGTTCTCTCATTTGCACAATTTGATTTCACGGCATGTGTTTTCTACTGTGCTGAAAGCAGCC
Source organism: Salvelinus alpinus (assembly GCF_045679555.1). Lineage (NCBI taxonomy): Eukaryota > Metazoa > Chordata > Actinopteri > Salmoniformes > Salmonidae > Salvelinus > Salvelinus alpinus. The sequence continues at coordinate 42,984,959 of NC_092092.1, forward strand.
CTGTCAAATATACTCTTGCTGCTGGGTTCTCACGAGTCTACGATAAAAGGGATTACGGAAGCAAAGAGAACCTGGGCTTGATCAGCGTATGTCAGCTCCCATATACCAGCCACCTTGTTTGTCTGTGTCTGTCACCTGCCATCGCCAAATCCACCCATCCCCGAAACAACAAGAGAGCAAACGTTGCAGGCACAATTTGCCATGTATGTGCGTGTCAAAATCCTGTCCTCGCTCTTTTAAACTGTGTCTGTTCCACTGAGGTTTCAAAAGATGACTCTCTTTCTCCCCTCTGTTTTAATGGCTGCTGAAGGCAACCCCCCTCCCCAGAAAATAAATAACAGGAGGGATGCCACCAAATATACTTATTGTAAGTTTAGGATGGCTGATACATTTTAACCAGACCTAGATGTTCTGCAGATAGTCGAACAAATTCTACAATACGTACCTCATGTAATGTCAGTCATAGGAACCCTGCACGGTGCACAGCTCCAGTCCTTGAAGGACACATTGTATTCCCTTGTCATTCTTGCCAACGCTGTATCAAGGGAATAGTTAATCCAAAGTACACTATTTGCGTTTCGTTTCCTGAGACTGATGTACAGTGCCTTCTACCGTGTACAGTGCCTTTAGAAAGTATTCACGCATCTACATTTTTTCCACATTTTGTTTTGTTACAACCTGAATTTAAAATAGATTCAATTGAGATTTTTGGCCGCTGGCCTACACACAATACCCTATAATGTCAAAGTTGAATTCTGTTTTTAGAAATGTTATCAAATGAATGAAAAGCTGAAATTCAACCCCTGTGTTAAGGCAAGCCTAAATACACAGAGTGTACAAAACATTAAGGACACTTGCTCTTTCCATGACAGACTGACCAAGTGAATCCGGGTGAAATCTATGATCCCTTATTGTTAAATCTTATTGTTAAATCCACTTTAATCAGTGTAGATGAAGGGGAGGAGACAGGTTAAAGAAGGATTTCTAAGCCTTCAGACAATTGAGACGAGTATGTGTGCCATTCAAAGGGTGAATGGGCAAGACAAAACATTTAAGTGCCTTTTTAATGGTGTATTGTAGTACACTTTAGGTGCCAGGTGCACAGGTTTGTGTCATGAACTGCAACGCTCCTGGGTTTTTCATGCTCAACAGTTTCCCGTTTGTATCAATAATGGTCAACCACCCAAAAGACATCCAGCCAACTTAACACAACTGTGGGAAGCTTTGGCGTCAACATGGGCCAGCATCCTTGTGGAATGCTTTCGATACCTTGTAGAGTCCATGCCCTGACGAATTGAGGCTGTTCTGAGGGCAAAAGATAGGGGTGCAACTCAATATTAGGCTGGTGTTCCTAATTTTGGTACACTCAGTGTAAGTTCAGGAGTAACAATTTGCTTAACAAGACACATAAGTTGTATGGACTGAAATAATAGTGTTTAACATGATTTTTGAATGACTACCTCATCTCTGTACCCCACGTACACAATTATCTGTAAGGTTACTCAGTCGAGCAGCGAATTTCAAACACGGATTATACCACAAAGACATGGGATGTTTTCCAATGCCTCGCAAAGAAGGGCACCCATTGGTAGAAAATGAAAAAAAAAGACATTGAAAATCCCTTTGAGCATGGTGAAGTAATTAATTACACTTTGAATGGTATATCAATACACCGGGTCACTACAAAGATACAGGGGCCCTTCCTAACTCAGTTGCTGGAGAGGAAGGAAACCGCTAAGGGATTTCACCATGAGGCCAATGGCGACTTTAAAACAGTTACAGAGTTTAATGGCTGTAATAGGAGAAAACTGAGGATGGATCAACAACATTGTAGTTACTCCAAAATACTAACCTAATTAACAGAATAAGATAAGGAAACCTGTACAGAATTAAAATATTCCAAAACAAGCATCCATTTTGCAATAAGGCACTATTCTGCAAAAAAATGTGGCGAAGAAATGTCCTTATGTCCTGAATACAAAGTGTTATATTTGGGGCAAATCCAACACAAAGAATCACTGAGTACCACTCTTCATATTTTCAAGAATGGTGGTGTCTGCATCATGTTATGGGCAAGGACTAGGGAGTTTTTTATTATAAAAAGAAACAGAATAGAGCTAAGTACAGGCAGATTCCTAGAGGAAAACCTGTTTCAGTCTGCTTTTCAACAGACACTGGGAGACAAATTCACCTTTCGACAGGACAAATTCCTAAAATAAAAGGCCAAATGTACACAGGAGTTGCTTACCAAGACGACCGTGAATGTTCCTTAGTGGATGAGTTACAGTTTTGACTTAAATCAGCTTGAAAATCTATGGCAAGACTTAAAAATGGCTGTCTAGCAATGATCAACAACCAACTTGACAGAGCTTGAAGAATTTTTAAGAACAATGTGCAGATATTGTACAACCCAAGCTTTTAGAGACAACCCAGAAAGACTCACAACTGTAATCGCTGCCACAGGTGATTCTCACGTATTGACACAGGGTTAAATACTTATGTAATCAAGATATAATATGTGTTTATTTTTCTTAAATTCTGTACAAATGTTAGAATTATTCTTCCACTTTGACATGTCTGAGTAATGTGTAGATTGTTGACAAAAAAGAAAATCAATTAAATCCTTTTAAATCCCACTTTGTAACATAACAAAATGTGTGTGTGCACTCTCCGGGCCAATCAGTCTAGTCCTGGATCCAATAGCTCAGCAACACTTGATTCAACTACTCCTAGGGTTTGATGACCTGGGTTGGAACACAATTGTAGAATTAAAGAATGGCAAGTCCCACACTTACCCGTACGCTGAGCATGAAGCAGAAATAATATATTAGACATCGCTGAACAGCTTTTCTTCCTCCCAAGATCAATCTCAATCACCCAGATCGAGAAGACTTGACTGCTCATTAGAGTGGCAGGGGGGGACATTTTTCAAACAAAGCAGTAAAGAATTAGCCATGAAACAAGATCGGACTCTTGTACTCTACACTTTTTTGATAATGCATTTAGTTTTTGCACTTATCCTCCGATGTCAATCAAAGGAGAGCATAACTAGTCTATTTAAACGTCCTGACTTGAAAGGTAAAAACACACACAGGAACTGGAATACAGGAATTGAATTGAGTTTGAATTTAATTGGAAGTATGTTTACCGGCAAGAACCAATTTCTCGTATACACTGAATGTTCGTCCTTCGGTGTATAGAAAATAATTGGTTCTCTGAGATTGAAAACATGCCCCTGCAACGGATGTTTTTGGGATTGTGTTAACGTTAAAAGGTAAGCTCTTACGGCTAGGCTGCATTTTTCTAAAACCTTGAGGAAATCAAATTGATCACCAAATTGTTGCATAGAGCAGGGTTTCCCAAAGTCGGTCCTGGGCCCGTCCCTGGGTGCACATTGTGGTTTATGCCTTAGCACAGCTGATTTGAAATAATCAAAGCTTGATGATGAGTTGGTTCTTTGAATCAGCTGTGTAGCGCTAGGGCAAAACCCATAACGTGGACCCAGTTTGAGGAAACCCTGGCATAGACCACCGTTCAATACACACTGATGGAGAAACGTGCATTTTCTATTAAACGTGGAGAGGTTTGTGCATGACCGATTCACATCCTCAGATGAACTACCGTCTCTTAAAGAACCAGCAGTGCTTCTGTGTGCGGCATTTTGTAATACAGACATAATTTGATACCAGATTGAGTTTCACTTCTCTTGAATGTAACCATGTAGGAATCTAGTCATTATTCAGTGGGCCTCTAAATTACTAAGTCTATGCGCTTTCCGGGGCACCCGATCCAGCCAATCAAATTGCATTTTTTCTTTCACGTACATAATCACTTCATCAATTCTATTTCTTATTGGTCTTTTGGAAAGAATGTAAGTGTTGAGTCTTCAGATGAATTGTGGGCAATTCCATGGTAACGGAATTACGCTTTGACTTATGTGCTAAAATATGTGCTAAACAAAAAAACATTGTTTTCAAAGTTAAACCATACTCTATGCACAAGGACTACTTTAGTGGAATTTAGTGGGAAAACGTTGGTAACGGAATTAGGAAAAAATCTCCTGCAGAAAGAATGGGTGTCAGCTATGACATGGCGCCTTGAAAACAACCTATTGAACTACAGTAAGTGAAGTGGATTTATACCCGGTAATGGAATTACAGTAACAGAGTTACATCATGGCTCCCTGATCTGTACTGCACAAAAATGCAAAATTATGGATATTTGTCTGTCTCCTCGTTTTTCACAAGTTTTGACATCACATTGCAGCAGACCACAGTAGAGTACAGTGCAGTACAATACAGCACAAAAGAGCAAAGTAGTGTTCAGTACAGTACAATATACTGTGCTCTACTGTCCTATACTGTACTATATTGTACTCTACTGTGCTCTACTCAACGTACTGTACTGTACTGCCCCACAAAGACAAAACACAGTAACTATGTATTTTTCTGTCTAGACAGACAGCAATTTCCGATACTATCATAACACAAGGCAAGACTCAGATGCAGACACAGGAGGCAGATGGTTGGAGTCTTAGATGTTTAATAATCCAAAAAGGAGTAGATAAGAGAATGGTCGTGGACAGGCAAAAGGTCAAAACCTGTTCAGAGTCCAGGAGGTACAGAGTGGCAGGCATGCTCGAGGACAAGGCAGGCAGAATGGTCAGGCAGGAGGGTACAGAGTCCAGAAACAGGCAAGGGTCAAAACCAGGACAACTAGAAAAAGAATAGCAAAGGCAGGAGAATGGGGGAAAAACCGCTGGTTGACTTGGTACATACAAGACAAACTGGCACAGAGAGACAGGAATTACAGGGATAAATACACTGGGGAAAACATGCGACACCTGGATGGGGTGGAGGCAATAATGAGGACAGGTGAAACAGATCAGCGTGTGACAGATACTCCATGATATATTCTGATCAACTGGCTTGTTCTTGTGTCTGAACTAAATACCACATTAATCAGACAATATACCTGGCCATTACAACAGATCAAAGATTTTTGACCAAATTCATAGGTACTGCATTTTATCTTTGTAGGGCATTGTACCCTACTGTGCTCCACTAACTGTACTCTAATGTACAGTGTTATCCAAATATGTGAAACATACACTGAGTATATCAAACATTAGGAACACCTTCCTAATATTCACTTGCACCCCCCACCGTTCCACAGGGATGCTGGCCCACAGTTGGCTTGATGTCCTTTGGGTGGTGGACCATTCTTGATACACTTTAAACTGTTGAGCATGAAAAACCCAGCAGCGTTGCAGTTACTGACACAAACCGGTGCGCTTGGCACCTACAACCGCAGTTGTAGGCACTGAAATATTTTGTATTGCCAATTCAGCCTCTGGATGGCACGCATACACAATATATGTCTCAAATGTGTCGGCTTAAAAATCCTTTTTAACCTGTCTTCTCTTCATCTACACTGATTGAAGTGGACTTAACAAGTACATCAATAAGGGATCATAGCTTTCACCTGGATTCACCTGGTCAGTCTATGTCATGAAAAGAGCAGGTGTTCTTAATGTTTTGTGTACTCGGTGTACGTACAGTGAATTCGGGAAAGTATTCAGACCCCTTTACTTTTTCCACATTTTGTTACATTACAGCCTTATTCAAAAATGTATTAAATGCATTTTTTTCCCTCATCAATCGACACACAATACCTCATAATGACAAAGCATAAACAGGTTTTTAGACTTTTTTGCAAATGTATAAAAACTAAGGAACAGAAATACCTTATTCACATAGGTATTCAGACCCTTTGCTATGAGACTCAAAATTGAGCACAGGTGCATCCTGTTTTCATTGATCATCCTGGAGATATTTCTACAACTTGATTGGAGTCCACCTGTGGTAAAGTCAATTGATTGGACATGATTTTGAAAGGCACACACCTGTCTACATAAGGTCCCACAGTTGCATGTCAGAGGAAAAACCAAGCCATGAGGTTGAAGGAATTGTCCGTATATCTCCGATACAGGATTCTGTCGAGGCACAGATCTGCGGGAAGGGTTCCAAATAATGTCTGGTGTATTGAACGTCCCTAAGAACACAGTGGACCTCCATCATTCTTAAATGGAAGAGGTTTGGAACCACCAAGACTAGAGCTGGCCACCCGGCCAAACTGAGCAATCGGGGGAGAAGAATCTTGGTCAGGGAGGTGACCAATAACTCGACCAGAGTTCCTCTGTGGAGACTGGAGAACCTTCCAGAAGGACACCCATCTCTGCAGCACTCTACCAATCAGGCATTTATGGTAATGGCCAGACGCAAGCCAAGACAACATAGGAGTGGCTTCGGGACAAGTCTCTGAATGTCCTTGAGTGGCCCAGCCAGAGCCCGGACTTGAACCCGATCGAAAACCTCTGGAGAGATCAACCCCTTCCAACCTGACAGAGCTTGAGAGGATCTGCAGAGAAGAATAGGAGAAACTCCTCAAATAAAGGTGTGCCAAGCTTATAGCGTCATACTCAAGGATGGAATCACTGCCAAGGGTGCTTTAAAAAAGTATTGAGTAAAGGGTCTGAATACTTATGTAAATGTGATGTTTTTGATTTGCAAAATTTAAAAAAAAAAACGGTTTTTGCTTTGTCATTATGGGGTATTGTGTGGAGAAAGAATCAATTTCATTATACGGCTTTGACGTAACAAAATGTGGAAAAAGTCAAGCGGTCTGAATACTTTCCGAATGCACTGTATATGATAGATTCAAATTTGGTCCAGTCCGGGTCCGTCTGTGGACGTTAGCATCAAGGCCAGGGTGGAATGACCGCATTTCAACTACTTTTTAATGTCCATGGACGTCCGGTGTCGGTTGGTGCTCAGTGGATGATGATGCTGGTTAAGTAAATGGAAAGAGAGAGTAGGTGTCAGTAAGAGCTGGGAGAGGTGACATTAACTGAGGGTGAGAGAAAAGGCAGAGAGAAAGGGAGGGGTTGTCCAGACTGACTGTTTTAACAATCTTGGTTTGACCTCCAGACAACAGAAAGACAGAAAACAAAGTATACCGTGTACCAAACATTAGGAACACCTTCCTAATATTGAGTGAAAAACACAAAAACATGTTTCCACCAGCACAAGTATTTATACCCTTCTTTAGGCGGAGTCTCCTCCTATTTCAAACTAGAACCCAGCAAGGTGTGTGTGAGAGAGAGAGAGAGAGATCCTCTTTGAGTGGCATGCCTATAATTTAAGACCCACACTGGCATAATTAGACCTAGGCTAGAAAATGGCAAATGGCACTCATAGAAAGCTGTGAAGAAGATGCACATTATGGCTGGTGACGTTTCCTCCTGCTATGATTATGTACAGTCTTAGCCCATGTTCTGCTTGGGTAGCTCTATGTACAGTTGAAGTCGGAAGTTTACATACACTTAGGTTGGCGTCATTAAAACTCGTTTTTCAACCACTCCACACATTTCTTGTTAACAAACTATAGTTTTGGCAAGTCGGTTAGGACATCTACTTTGTGCATGACACAAGTAATATTTCCAACAATTGTTTACAGACAGATTATTTCACTTATAATTCGCTATATCACAATTCCAGTGGGTCAGAAGTTTACATAGACTAAGTTGACTGTGCCTTTAAACAGCTTGGACAATTCCAGGAAATTATGTCATGGCTTTAGAAGCTTCTGATAGGCTAATTGACATCATTTGAGTCAATTGGAGGTGTACCTGTGGATGTAATTCAAGGCCTACCTTCAAACTCAGTGCCTCTTTGCTTGACATCATGGGAAAATCTAAAGAAATCAGCCAAGACCTCAGAAAATACATGGTCGACCTCCACAAGTCTGGTTCATCATTGGGAGCAATTTCCAAATGCCTGAAGGTACCACGTTCATCTGTACAAACAATAGTACGCAAGTATAAACACCATGGGACCACGCAGCCGTCATACTGCTCAGGAAGGAGACACGTTCTGTCTCCTAGAGATGAACGTACTTTGGTGCGAAAAGTGCAAATCCATCCCAGAACAACAGCACAGTAAAACGACCTTGTGAAGATGCTGGAGGAAACAGGTACAAAAGTATCTATATCCACAGTAAAACGAGTCCTATATCGACATAACCTGAATGGCCGCTCAGCAAGGAAGAAGCCACTGCTCCAGAACTTCCATAAAAAAGCCAGACTACGGTTTGCAACTGCACATGGGGACAAAGATCATACTTTTTGGTGAAATGTCCTCTGGTCTGATGAAACAAAAATAGAACTGTTTGGCCATAATGACCATCGTTATGTTTGTAGGAAAAAGGGGGAAGCTTGCAAGCCGAAGAACACCATCCCAACCGTTGTGGGGGTGCTTTGCTGCAGGAGGGACTTCACACAATAGATGGTGTCATGAGAAGGAAAATTATGTGGATATATTGAGGCAACATCTCAAGACATCATTCGGGAAGTTAAAGCTTGGTCGCAAATGGGTCTTCCAAATGGACAATGACCCCAAGTATACTTCCAAAGTTGTGGCAAAAAGGCTTAAGGACAACAATGTCAAGGTATTGGAGTGGCCATCACATAGCCCTGACCTCAATCCTATAGAAAATTTGTGGGCAGAACTGAAAAAGCGTGTGCGAGCAAGGAGGCCTACAAACCAGACTCAGTTACACCAGTTCTGTCGGGAGGAATGTCCAAAATTCACCCAAATTATTGTGGGAAGCTTGTGGAAGGCAACCCAAAACGTTTGACCCAAGTTAAACAATTTAAAGGCAATGCTACCAAATACAAATTGAGTGTATGTAAACTTCTGACTCACTGGGAATGTGATGAAAGAAATAAAAGCTGAAATAAATAATTCTCTCTACTATTATTCTGACATTTCACATTCTTAAAATTAAGTGGTGATCCTAACTGACCTAAGACAGGGGCTTTTTACTAGGATTAAATGTCAGGAATTGTGAAAAACTGAGTTTAAATGTGTTTGGCTAAGGTGTATGTAACCTTCCGACTTCAACTGTATTAGCATTGTTTTCACAATCCGACGAGGATACAGTCTGTAGACAACATGTCATGTTTTAATGTTTGCTTTGAAATTCAAGGTGACATTGCTCCCCATTTTTAGTGAAGTGATGATGCATACAGCACATTTCCCCCAGTGTGATTGTTTTCACTCTCATGCAGTATTAATGTTGCACTGTCACTATACAGGACTGAGCATTGCTTATTAGGCGGGTTCCTTAACCAACAATGCTTTCTTATGCATGAAACCATGCAAGAAAAGCGACGGATTGGACTCTATCCCCTTTTCCATTGCCTGTTCCATTCCCTAGTACAGTGGTTTCTAACACTTTTTGTCCTAAGCTCATTTAATGTGATTTCCAGACTGGTGGCTCTCAGATCCCTTCTTAGCACCGGCATGCACGCACACACACAAAAATGCTGGGATTTGCTTTTCATCCTCTATGTTCAGTGAAGATTATTCACTGTTTGTGGCTCATTCTTTTTAGTTGGTTTTGATTCTACGGTTTGTCTCCTCTTGATCTCCTGTTGTACATTTTTTGTTTTCGTTGTTTTTTTCTGGATGTACAGTAGTATATTTATATAAAGCAATTAAAGTACACGCAACTCCTAAATACTGCGTTGAAAATCTGTTTTAAATCATTAATACAAATGTGTTACTATGATCTGTGGAATAATGTAATTTTGAACAGAATTAACCGTTATTTGTCATCTAAGCTAGGAATACCATCACAGTCTCACAGATGACAACATCTAGTGGTTTAGATATCCATCAATCTAGAAACCAACCCAAACTCAGCCATGTCCTTGGAGCTAATCTTGGTTCGGAGCAGAAGATTGCTCTCCCTGCGACCGCAGGTCCAGCTCCACAGAAGCCTCTGAGTGTATTCAAACAGGTTGCTGGTCCACCTCCCAAGACGCCTCTGGGTGCGGTCAAACACTTTGCCGAACAGAGAGTTGACCCACGGTGGCTGGACAGTGACTATGTTCCTGACCACGCTCCTCTCCATGCGTCTACAGTCGATGTGGGACTGCAGACTGAGTGGTGGATGGACGGACAGGCGATTCTAACTCAGACAGATGTTTGGGAAACACCCAGCATCTCAGTGCTAGAGGCGTCACTACAGACACCCTGGTTCAAATCCAGGCTGTCTCACAACCGGCCGTGATTGGGAGTCCCTTAGGGCGGTGCACTGTTGGCCCAGCTTCGTCTGGGTTTGGCTGGTGTAGGCCGTCATTGTCAGAGATCCAAGATGGCGTAGCAGTCAGGCGTCTTTGTCTTCGTCTTGTCGTGTCCCGTGTATGTATCTTTTTTTCTTCGCACATATTTCGTATATATTAAGAAATATATTTTTTAACCTCAACTCCAACATACTCTCCTGCAACCAGCCTCAACCAATGTGGTATGGATCTGCTATTTTATTTTATTTTAGAACCGGAACCCCCAACAAAAGCTAACCAGCTTACTAGCTACTAGCTAGCCGTCATCAGCTAACCTTTAGCCCGTACAACTCCTGCCAGTCTGCACAGCGCGATTCAACCCAGAGCATACCAGACTCTTTTTCCCCACATCTCCGGATTCCTACTGCAAGCTCTGAACCTTTCCACCTGGATCATCGCAGCTAGCTTGCTGCTATCCGAGTGGCTACTCCTGGCTAACATCTCTGTCCCAAAGCAAGCACAAATTAGCCTGGAGCTAGCCTATGCTAGGTCCATCTCCCGGCTAGCTGAAGAGGTCCATCAGCCACTCCTTGGGCTACAATACCTATTTTGCCAATTGGCCTTAACCCCTTTTACTGCCGATACGGAGCCCCGCCGATCCATCACGACTGGTCTACCGACGTAATCTGCCCGAGGGGGTTTTCAACAGGCTCCTCCATTGCGACGTCCCCTAAATGCCATTCTGCTAGCCTGCTAGCCGCGGCCCGCTAGCTGTCTAGAGCATATCAGACTGTTAGCTGAAGAGGTCCATCAGCCAATTTTCTTGGGCTACAATGCCAATTGGAATGGACCCTTTTACTACACGGAGCCCTGCCGATCCATCACGACTGGTCTGCCGACATAACCGCCCGAGGGAGCTACAACTGACTCTTCCATCGCGACGTTCCCCTAAGGCCCTTCTGCTAGCCCTGGCCCGCTAGCTGTCTGAATCGCCGTGTCTCCAGCACACCTAGCTACTCACTAGACTCCATGATCACTCGGCTACGCATGCCTCTCCCTAATGTCAATATGCCTTGTCCATTGCTGTTTTGGTTAGTGATTATTGTCTTATTTCACTGTAGAGCCTCCAGCCCTGCTCAATATGCCTTAGCTAACCCTTTTGTTCCACCTCCCACACATGCGGTGACCTCACGTGGTTTAAATGGTGTCTCTAGAGACAATATCTCTCTCATCATCACTCAATGCCTAGGTTTACCTCCACTGTATTCACATCCTACCATACCATTTTCTGTACATTATGCCTTGAGTCTATTCTTCCGTTCCCAGAAACCTGCTCCTTTTACGCTTTGTTCCGAACGCACTAGACGACCAGTTCTTATAGCCTTTAGCCGTACCCCTATCCTACTGTTCCTCTGGTGATGTAGATGTTAATCCAGGCCCTGCAATGCCTGGCTCCACTCCCATTCCCCAGGCGCTCTCATTTGTTGACTTCTGTAACCGTAAAAGCATTGGTTTCATGCATGCTAACATTAGAAGCCTCCTCCCTAAATTTGTTTTATTCACTGCTTTAGCACACTCTGCCAACCCGGATGTCCTAGCTGTGTCTGAATCCTGGCTTAGGAAGGCCACCAAAACCCCTGAAATTTCCATCCCTAACTATAACATTTTCCGACAAGATAGAACTGCCAAAGGGGGCGGCGTTGCAATCTACTGCAGAGATGTTCTGTAATACTATCCAGGTCTGTGCCCAAACAGTTTAAGCTTCTACTTTTAAAAATCCACCTTTCCAAAAACAAGTCTCTCACCGTTGCCGCTTGCTATAGACCACCTTCTGCCCCCAGCTGTGCCCTCGACACCATATGTGAATTGATTGCCCCGCATCTATTGTCAGAGCTCGTACTGTTAGGTGACCTAAACTGGGACATGCTTAACACCCCGGCCGTTCTACAATCTAAACTAGATGCCCTCAATCTCACACAAATTATCAATGAACATACCAGGTACAACCCCAGATCTGTTAACTCGGGCACCCTCATAGATATCATCCTAACCAAGCTGCCCTCCAAATACACCTCTGCTGTCTTCAACCAGGATCTCAGTGATTGCTGCCTTATTGACTGCGTCCGTAATGGGTCTGCGGTCAAACGACCACCCCTTATCACTGTCAAACGCTCCCTAAAACACTTCAGCAAGCAGGCCTTTCTAATCGACCTGGCCCGGGTATCCTGGAAGGATATCGACCTCGTTCCGTCAGTAGAGGATGCCTGGCTATTCTTTTAAAAGTGCTTTCCTCACCATCTTAAATAAGCATGCCCCATTCCAAAAATGTATAACCAGGAACAGATATAGCCCTTGGTTTACTCCAGACCTGACTGCCCTTGACCAACACAAAAACATCCTGTGGCGTACTGCATTAGCATCGAATAGCCCCCGCGATATGCAACTTTTCAGGGATGTTAGGAACCAATATACACAGGCAGTTATGAAAGCAAAGGCTAGCTTTTTCAAACATAAATGTGCATCTCTAGCACAAACTCCCCAAAATTCTGGGACACCGTAAAGTCCATGGAGAATAACAGCACCTCCTCCCAGCTGCCCACTGCACTGAGGCTAGGAAACACTGTCACCAACGATAAATCCACGATAATTGAGAATTTCAATAAGGATTTTTCTATGGCTGGCCATGCTTTCCACCTGGCTACCCCTACCCCGGTCAACAGCCCTGCACCCCCCACAGCTACTTGCCCAAGCCTCCCCCATTTCTCCTTCACCCAAATTCAGATAGCCAATGTTCTGAATGAGCTGCAAAATCTGGACCCCTTCAAATCAGCCGGGCTAGACAATCTTGACCCTCTCTTTCTACAATTATCCGCCGCAATTGTTGCAACCCCTATTACTAGCCTGTTCAACTTCTCTTTCGTATCCCTAAAGATTGGAAAGCTGCCGCGGTCATCCTCCTCTTCAAAGGGGGAGACACTTTAGACCCAAACTGTTACAGACCTAGAGTTGAAGTCGGAAGTTTACATACACCTTAGCCACACATTTTTAATCTCAGTTTTTCAAAATTCCTGATATTTAATGTTTTAGGTCAGTTAGGATCACCACTTTATTTTAAGAATGTGAAATGTCAGAATAATAGTAGAGAGAATGATTTATTTCAGCTTTTTATTTCTTTCATCACATTCCCAGTGGGTCAGAAGTTTACATACACTCAATTAGTATTTGGTAGCATTGCCTTCAAATTGTTTACCTTGGGTCAAATGTTTCGGGTAGCCTTCCACAAGCTTCCCACAATAAATTGGGTGAGTTTTGGCCCATTCCTCCTGACAGAGCTGGTGTAACTGAGTCTGGTTTCTAGGCCTCCTTGCTCACACAACCCACAAATTTGCTATAGGATTGAGGTCAGGGCTTTGTGATGGCCACTCCAATACCTTGACTTTGTTGTCCTTACGGCATTTTGCCACAACTTTAGAAGTATGCTTGGGGTCATTGTCCATTTGGAAGACTCATTTGCGACCAAGCTTTAACTTCCTGACTGATGTCTTGAGATGTTGCTTCAATATATCCACATAATTTTTCTTTCTCATGATGCCATCTATTTTGTGAAGTGCACCAGTCTCTCCTGCAGCAAAGAACCCCCACAACATGGTGCTGCCACCCCCGTGCTTCACGGTTGGGATGGTGTTTTTCGGCTTGCAAGCATCCCCCTTTTTCCTCCAATCATAACGATGGTCATTATGGCCAAACAGTTCTATTTTTCTTTCAGCTGACCAGAGGACATTTCTCCAGAAAGTACGATCTTTGTTCCCATGTGCAGTTGCAAACCGTAGTCTGTTTTTTTTATGGTGGTTTTGGAGCAGTAGCGTCTTCTTTGCTGAGCGGCCTTTCAGGTTATGGCGATATCGGACTCTTTTTACTGTGGATATAGATACTTGTGTACCTGTTCCTTCCAGCATCTTCACAAGATCCTTTGCTGTTGTTCTGGGACTGATTTGCACTTTTCGCACCAAAGTACGTTCATCTCTAGGAGACAGAATGTGTCTCCTTCCTGAGCGGTATGACGGCTGCGTGGTCCCATGGTGTTTATACTTGCGTAATCTAAATCTTCCCGTTTATGATAGTTTTTTCCTGCATCACTAACGACTCCTTTTACCTATTCCCTGCCTGTACTTTAGCCTTTCGGATTTCCTGTTATCAACCTATTGCCTGATCTCCCTGACGACGTTACTAGCCTTTTCCCTGCCTGTACTGTTGCCTTTTTGGACCCCCTGTGTATGACTTTCTGCCTGCCCCAGGACCCAGCTACCTGCCTCCTCCTGTGGTCCTTTACAAATACACACCTGCTGCGCCCTGCTCTTGAAACCAGCTCTCTGTCTCCCATCGTGTTCATTACACGTACTGCGCTGCTCTGCCCCAGAATCATTAACCTAATATGTTTTACTTGACAATTGTTTCTGGTGTTCTCCCTAAGATCTGGAACGTTACACATATCCACCCCCTATATAAAGAAGGAAATCCTTCTGACTTAGATAACTACCATCCCATTTCTAAAGGATCTTGCCTTTCCAAACGTTTTAGAATCCGTGGCCAAGTCTCAGCTAAGAACTTTTTAAACTTTTCATTCTATTCTTAATGTGCACCAGTCTGGTTTTAGACCTGGGCATAGCACCGTTTCAACTGCTACGCTTGTTCTAGATGATGTGTTAAATTGCTTATATAAAAACCATTGTGCTGCCTTATTTATAGACCTTCCCAGGGCCTTCGACACTGTTGACCATTACATTCTCATTCAAAGGCTGAATGAAATAGGCCTGGATCAGGCTTCTTACAGGTGGTTTGAGAATGATCTGGCAACCCATGGACGTCTATGAGATACCCATAGACTTCGAGTCATTGCGCTAACGCTGGTTAGCATTGGCTCTTGAAACTACCTATAACTTCCTTCATACTGGACATAGAGACATAAAAATGGTATCCACAAGATCATCTGACTCTGGGAAAATCCCAAAGTACCCATTTAAACCACAGGTGACAGTTTTATTACTCACCACTTCATCCTGTATCAAAAGGCTGGCTGGTCCTCATTAAGGTCCCGTAGATCACTTCGTTATTCCCTTTTTGTTTACTCAAGCTTCCCTACTTACCTAACTCTGCTGTTAAAATATAAAAACATGAGATACCAAACCCGTTCACAAGGTTGGTTAACTCTTGACGTTCCTTGAGTCTCCACCGAACTAGATAAATCCACTTTTAGTTTTAAAGCACCTGAAACCAACTAAAAAATACATTGCAATTGTATGTTCTGGTGCTGCTCCTGCAATTAAAATGATTGATTGGGGACCTTCTTATTGACGAATGTAATAGTTTTTCTTAAATTTGTGGTGTAGTGGATTTTACTTGTTTTATATATTTTTTTTGTTGTTGAGAATTTGCTCCTATGAAATTGTATATGCAGGGCTCCCTTGTGAAAGAGACCCTGGTCTCAAAGGTGACTCCCTGCTTCAATAAAAGTTTTTGCTCTCAGTTTGCTCTCAGCCTCAAGTGATGGTGTTTCTGTCTTATCTGAAAGGGCGGAGCGTTCCCTTATCAAACACACACAGGCCAATACTTTTCCCACAGTAAACTCTGGTCTTATCCATGACCCAACACATTCATGGTGTGTTTATTACCGTTAGGCCAAACCAAATGACATTACATTGTCCGTGCACCATGTTATTGTATTGAATGGTTCCAAAGTGTATGTCATTGTTCCTGTATCATATTGAAGCCCAAGTATCAATATGTGTATTGAATCACTAAAGATACACACCCATAGAATTATCTATGGGTCAATTCCATGGACAACTGAGGCAAGGCATTCTCCATATTATTATCAACAAATAAAAGTATACCTTGACTACTTGAAATGAAATATTTTGAGAACTTGAATGTAGAAAGTCAAAGCGGAACCTCTTCAAGGTAGATAGTCTTCACAGAAAGCTTGGCCTGATAAAGGGGTCTCTCATCACTCATGGAAAGAACCTGAGGCCTCTAAGGGGACCTCAAAGAACATGTTTGAAAATGTGATCAATGATTGTTTTGGGAAGGTAAAACATTTTCCTTGCAAAACTCCCAAAGGAATTCTCTGCGGATACTGTGCATTTTTAAAAGGTGAAACCAGAATATTTCAAACTTCAATTGTGAGTCAAAGCACTTTGAGTAGTCTGTTTCAAGCCACAGAACAATCCATAAAAACATCCTCTTTTTGCCACTACCCAGAGAACTTCCATGCATTTATCCATTTTGGTATGACATTCCATGTCACTATGACATTCAAAGGCATGAAGTCCACAGCTTTCAATAGTGGTCTTGATCTGGCGCATTCGCTATGGGTTCCTGAGCAATCAACGTTTCAGCAAAGACGCTCAGACTTCCGAGAACGTTTGTCATTTGGTTTGAAAAGTATTGATTTTCTTCCCATTTTTAAAGCTCTGTTGAGTGCTGACCTCGGTAATAGGAGGTTGACATGCAGGACAAGGCCATCCCTCATCCTTTTACCTTTTCCTTTTTCATTCTTGCCACAATTTGCCTCAGGGTCAGCCCCTATTCTCCTAGGACATCACTCTCTCACGTTATGATCTAAACTCTGTAATGGTGCTGCAAATTGCACTCCCCTTCACCCACACAACTTGCCGTGTGAAAAGTTGAAGACAAATTGTCTTTCATTGAAAATGGGATGAGTTTATTTTTTGTTGAAAAGAAGCAGTTCGTTGGTGTCGTGTTGTTCATTCCGCTTTGTGAAACATTTACAATTTGTTGATTACTCCCAGAAGCTTGGCATTAAATCAATCGGAATAAGGCATGGCAACATATGTATTGGGTAGGCTACAAATGAGCACACTTGCAGTACCGCATCGTAAATCACAATGGCTGCCTCAGTGCAGGGGAGGGAAAGGAGCATTGTTCTCTTTCCCCTGTTTCTTTTGCTCTACCTCCTTAAAGACTCAACTGAATGAATAACCCAATCCAGGGTGATAAGGCCACTCTTTTTCTTCGCCCGCGGTTCATCGATCTTCATTCCTGACAGACTTTTCAACGTTTGTCTCCTTGCCTTCCACCAGACTGCAAATGCAACTTCCGACGTCTGGCAGGTTGACGCTCTCCTGCTGGTGCTAAGCACCCCGCTTGAGGAGGCCTTGGGTTTGTTTAGCAGAAATACAAATTGCCTGGCAGTCAGGAAAGCTCACAGAGTGGTGGTGGCGAGCAGGTCCCTGACTCGCTGCTTAAACACCAATCAAAGTTGGCCAAGTGTTGTGGGGGCTCGAGGCCTCGACTTAACTTTTCTTAATCTCCAGACTTCATCTATGGGAGTTGTGTCCCTTTTTCCGCGCAGCGCAAATGACTATTACGTAAAGCCCAACTGTCTTTGCGTTTGCAGTTAATACTGTTGTTGTGATTCAGTATTGCTTAAGTTCAGTATTGCTTGAGTTCAGTATTGCAGTATTGCTTCATGTATTATTTAATAGGCCTAGACATTTTGGTGAAATGTGGCTTATTGAATTACTTGGATTTACTGCTGCAGTGCTACTAGCTTCCTTACTAGCTACCTGGTGAGTTCTGAGGAGCCTGACATGGGTTTCCCAAAACCCGAAATAACTTTCTATTGAAGACGCAGTCGGAATTTCCCGCCACCCGATAGTTTGAAACTGTGGCTTTGGGAAAAATAAAGCATGTACCAACGAGTGGTTGATATTCATGGTCGCATGACAGCATAATTATATTTGGAATGGCCACAGGTGACTTTGCCAGATCACGTCTCTCTGCCTCCTCATGCATATACTGTACAGTACAGATTCAGCTCTCAGAGAGGGTTAGCTTATTTTTTGGGGGTAGTATAATCTACCAGGAGATGGATATAATAGTCTACAGTAGATGACACTTTTAGCATGAACTGCTCATGAGAGTAGCTGGCTATGCAGGCTGCTGACGAGGAGGAAGGTTTGGAGCGTAGCTCGCTCACTTAAAATGCCATTGATTTGAAAATAGCTGGCTTGGTTAGGGCGAGCAGCTAAACCTGGTAGGGACTCAGGCTTTCGTTAGCTTGCACTGCTAAAGGAGGCAGGCTAGTTTGGAGGAGAGTGCCTGAGAGGTTCTTTGAAGTGAAACGGCGCTAACCACCTTCCATTCCCTGAAGAGAGAGTGAGCCTAGCCCCTCAGGCGCTGTTTAGAAACTCCACTGTTTCGCTCCAGTGAATGGAGGACATGAGGTGAGGCTGCTTCTTCCAGCAGCAGGCCTCTATTTCAAACAGATATTTCCACGAGCCCCATTTCTCCGCTGACTGTGCGTTTCTATTACCTGTTGAAGCCCACACTTTCTTCCTGATAAATCCCTCGTAGGGAGTTGAGTAGAGATCAGATGACCGTGGCTAGAATTTTAAAGTAGCCCTGAATTGACTGCACAAGCGGAACAATTGTTATTTTACAATGTGAATATATGAACCCATTATGCTTACAAACTGCCGAAGGGATACAATAGAATTACTGCTGGCACTTTTAGGCTGGCATTATCTGTGAAGGATAGCCTATTGAGGCTGATGAAGACAGAGTTTTTCCCTCCCCAGACTCAGTCTTATGTCATGGGCCACTTACTGAATATATGCTAAGTTTCTGATAAATGGCCATATGTCAACATTTGGTCTGCTTGTGTCCCATGTGTCCTCAGGAGACAGAGGGTGCACTACCCTACCTGCTGGTGCTGTGTGGGGACCACGGGATGTCCGAGACGGGCAGCCACGGGGGCTCGTCTGCGCATGAGGTCAACACCCCCCTGGTGCTCATCAGCCCTGCCTTCAAGAGGAAAGGTAAGCACTTTCATTGGCTCTCCTGTTATCCTTTAGCCTGTCAGTCTCAGTCTGTCTTGCTGTCAGTGCACAACTAGGCACATTCACACTCGTGTTCAAATCCATACCACAGCACGGCTCCATAACGATATAGTGAAAATATCGTAGCTTCGGTCCACCCCTTTTATATGCATTTTCATTTGTTTTCACATAGCCACATTTTTCCTGAGTGAGGATTAATATATCTTATGATAAGCAGGGGCCTACTCCAGAGTGCCTGAGCCACACACGCATACACGCCTGGATAAATACAGTTGAAGTTAGAAGTTTACGTGCACTTAGGTTGGAGTCATTAAAACTAGTTTTTCACTTCACACTTTTCTTGTTAACAAACTATAGTTTTGGCAAGTCGGTTAGGACATCTACTTTGTGCATGTAATTTTTCCAACAATTGTTTACAGACAGATTATTTCACTTATCATTCACTGTATCACAATTCCAGTGGGTCAGAAGTTTACATACACTAAGTTGACTGTGCCTTTAAACAGCTTGGAAAATTCCAGAAAATGATGTCATGGCTTTAGAAGCTTCTGATAGGCTACTTTACATAATTTTAGTCAATTGGAGGTGTACCTGTGGATGTATTTCAAGGGCTACTTTCAAACTCAGTGGCTCTTTGCTAGACATCATGGGAAAATCAAGCCAAGACCACAGAAAACAAAATTGTAGACCTCCACAAGTCTGGTTCATCCTTGGGAGCAATTTCCAAACGCGTGAAGGTACCACGTTCATCTGTACAAACAATAGTACGCAAGTATAAACACCATGGGACCACGCAGCCGTCATACTGCTCAGGAAGGAGACGCATCTGTCTCCTAGAGATGAACGTACTTTGGTGCGAAAAGTGCAAATCAATCCCAGCAAAGGCCCTTGTGAAGATGCTGGAGGAAACAGGTACAAAAGTAGCTATTTCCACAGTAAAATGAGTCGTGTATCGACATAACCTGAAAGGCCGCTCAGCAGGGAAGACGCCACTGCTCCAAAACCGCCATAAAAAAGCCAGACTACTGTTTGCAACTGCAGATTGGGACAAATATCGTACTTTTTGGAGAATCGTCCTCTGGTCTGATGAAACAAAAATAGAACTGTTTGGCCATAATAACCATTGTTATGTTTGGAGGAAAAAGGGGGAGGCTTGCAAGCCGAAGAACACCATCCCAACCGTGAAGCACGGGGGTGGCATCATCATGTTGTGGGGGTGCTTTACTGCAGGAGTGACTGGTGCACTTCACAAAATAGATGGCATTATGTGGAACGAAAATGATGTGGATATATTGAAGCAACATCTCAAGACATCATTCAGGAAGTTAGCTTCTTCTTAATAGGGGGCGCTGTTTTCACTTTGGGAAAAAATCGCGCCCAAATTAAACGGCCTCGTACTCTGTTCTAGACCATACAATATGCATATTATTATTACTATTGGATAGAAAACACTCTGAAGTTTCTAAAACCGTTTGAATTATATCTGTGAGTAAAACAGAACTCATTTGGCAGCAAACTTCCAAACAGGAAGTGAAAATTCTGAAAATGGGGCTCTGTGTCAGGGCCTGCCTATTCAACTGGCTTATATTTATGGATCTGTATGTACTTCATACGCCTTCCACTAGATGTCAACAGGCAGTAGAATGTTGAATGGGGTGTCTAGCTTGATCTGAGACCGAATGAGAGCTTTTGGAGTGACAGGTCCGCTCTTTTGGCAGTAATCAACTGCGCGCCGGGGAACCTCACATTGTCTTCTGAAAAGCATCAGGTATACACGACGAAATGCTCCGGCTCTGATTTTATTGGATACATATGAGAAGAACATCATAAAGTAGGATTTTCAACCGAGTTTGACCAGTTTATTCGACGTTTATTGGGAATTTTGGAATTTTTCGTTCCAGGCGCAAAGATTTTTTGGACATGTGCCCTCCACATGGTTAGCCAAGTTTCTAATTCGACAGAAGAAATGGACATTCTAAAACAAAACAACGATTTATTCTGGAACTAGGACTCCTTGCACAACATTCTGATGGAAGATCATCAAAAGTAAGAGCCTTGTTGGCTCCAACAAGGCGGAGAATAGGTGAGCGCTGTCTCACAATATTGCATGCTGTATGTTGTACTAAAGTTATTTTTTTAAATCTAACACAGCGCGGTTGCATTAAGAACCAGTGTATCTTTCATTTGCTGTACAACATGTATTTTTTAGTAAAGTTTATGATGAGTTCTTTGGTTAGATTACATGACTGTCCAAAATATCTCCGGACAATTTGGTGCATCATGGCTACATATTCACAATGTAAAACCAGGATTTGTACCTCTAAATATGCACATTTTCGAACAAAACATAAATGTATTGTATAACATGATGTTATAAGACTCTCATCTGATGAAGTTGTCCAAAGGTTAGTGATTAATTTTATCTCTATTTGTGGGTTTTGTGAAAGCTATCTTTACGGTGAATAAATGGCGTTGTGTGTTTGGCTATTGTGGTGAGCTAATATAAATATATATTGTGTTTTCGCTGTAAAACACTTAAAAAATTGGAAATATTGGCTGGATTCACAAGATGTTTATCTTTCATTTGCTGTACACCATGTATTTCACGTTGCTCTCTGTAATTATTCTGGCTGTTTTGGTGCTATTTGTGATGGTGGCTGCAATGTAAAACTACGATTTATACCTCAAATATGCACATTTTCGAACAAAACATAAATGTATTGTATAACATGATGTTATAAGACTGTCATCTGATTAAGTTGTTCAAGGTTAGTGATTAATTTTATCTCTATTTGTGGGTTTTGTGAAGCTACCTTTGCGGTGGAAACATGGTGAAAACATGGCGTTGTGTGTTTGGCTACTGTGGTGAGCTAATATAAATATATATTGTGTTTTCGCTGTAAAACATTTTAAAAATCGGAAATGATGGCTGGATTCACAAGATGTTTATCTTTCATTTGCTGTATTGGACTTGTGATTTCATGAAAATTATATTATATGATATCCCTGTCGCGTTAGGCTAGGCTATGCTAGTCAGCTTTTTTGATGAGGAGGATCCCGGATCCGGGAGGGCGACTCGTTAGAGGTTAAAGCTTGGTCGCAAATGGGTCCTCCAAGCATACTTCCAAAGTTGTTGCAAAATGGCATAAGGACAACAAAGTCAAGGTATTGGAGTGGCCGTCACAAAGCCCTGACCTCAACCCTATAGAAAATTTGTGCGCAGGACTGAAAAAGCGTGTGCAAGCAAGGAGGCCTAGAAACCTGACTCAGTTACACCAGCTCTGTCGGGAGGAATGGGCCAAAATTCACCCAACCTATTGTGGGAAGCTTGTTGAAGTCTACCTGAAACGTTTGACCCAAGTTAAACAATTTAAAGGCAATGCTACCCAATACTAATTGATTGTATGTAAACTTCTGACCCACTGGGAATGTGATGAAAGAAATAAAAGCTGAAATAAATCATTCTCTCTACTATTATTCTGACATTTCACATTCTTAAAATAAAGTGGTGATCCTAACTGACCTAAAACAGGACATTTTTACTAGGATTAAATATCAGGAATTGTGAAAAACTTGAGTTTAAATGTATTTGGCTAAGGTATGTAAACTTCCAACTTCAACTGTAAATATATAAACACACACATACTCTCTCTCACAACGGAGCTCTGACTGTGAGAAACGATGACGTATTTCACGTACACACAGACACCACCATCTCTCAGCTGAGCTCTCACACTGTGAGAAGCGGTGACGTCTTGACACCGTGTGAAGAGGAGCTCGTTAACATCTCGCCGCTCCGTGACGAACGTGTCGGTGGCCGTCCATGTGAATGTGATAATTGTTTCCTCATTCGCCACATATATTGCCGAGATCACTCCTCATCTACGTGGGTTTATTTCAGGCTGATCAGATTGTCCTGAGAGACTGGCTGAGAAATGATGGACAGGCTCATGCAGTAGCTTGTACTGTAGGGCCTCTGAGACGTGAGCAGAACACCAGAATTCATCTTCTGGATTAACCTGTCAACTCAACTGTCAGTATTAAGATTGACCTTTTATCAAACCGAGAAACTGGACACAGCATTGATAAAATATAAATATATGTTGTTGTTGTATTTTAAGTTGTGCTCCACAAACTAAATCAATAATTATTTTAAAAATATGGCATGGTAGGGGTTGATTAGGGATTCAAATGTTCTGCCCTGTAACTTCTCAAATGATTTTGAATGGGACTGAATTGTGTGTCCCCAGAAGGTCATTTATACAAGACTGTGTGTCTTTGCCTGTATGCCTCCTTCCAGGCATGTGTCTCTATGTCCTGAGATACTCCCCTCAATCTATCTCCTCTCTTTACTCCTTATAACCAGTGGGGATGGAAAAGCCGCCAACAGTAGAGCAGGTGGACCTGACCCCAACCTTGGCCCTTGGTCTGGGCCTGCCCATCTCCCAGAACAGCGTGGGCCGCTTCATCCAGCCCGTGGTGGAGGACGCCTCGCTCAGGGACCAGCTACGCTTCCTGCACCTCAACGGCCACCAGCTGAGCTGCCTGCTGAAGGACAGCATGCCAGCCTATGAGAAAGGTAAGAGGGAATGGTGCAGTGCAGTGGTAGTGCCAAATCAGAGCAGAGAAAGGTTAAATCAGCTCCCAGCCTCCCAAATCTACAGAGTTGTCCGTGTCTACAAAGCTAATCAGAAAAAGCCAAGGACAAGTAGCTAAATTCAAGTGTGTTACTAATACAAACACAAGCAAGTATACAGGCGCTTAGGCACATACATACCATTTGTGGCGTGGGCACACACACACACACACACACACACGCACGCACGCACGCACGCACGCACACACACACACACACACACACAGCATCTGGCCCTGGAATCCTTTAAGTCTGTAAATAAATGTATTGACACCCACAAAGGATTCAACAGGGTTGAGTCACAAAGATTGCCTTTGGTTGCCTATCTCCAGAGGACAATCCGGCCCTCCTTTCCCCTCTCTCTCTTTCTCTGTCTGCACACACACACACAGCCCCCCTCTGCAGGGTTCTACACTCTCCTACTTCTATTATCTTACTGAATCACTGTCAAAGAAAGAAACAAATAGAAAGGATACGATTATCCACCTTAAGGGGTTCTTCCTCTCACACACACACACACACACACACACACACACACACACACACACACACACACACACACACACACACACACACACACACACACACACACACACCGCCCCCGTAGTTCCATTTCAATCTTGGCTGCTGTGTTTAGGCTGTGTTGTTTACAGGTCAAAGTGAGGCTGTGAGACACAAAAGAAGAAGCCTGGGCCCATATCCACAAGCATCTCAGAAAAGGTCCTAGGAATCCCTTTTAAGACAACAAACCTCCCAGCTCAGAGTAGGTTTTAGGATAATGTTAAGACACTGCTCAGACAAACTCTGAGCCAGGAGTAAAATTATGTCTTAAAAGTTTATCTCATCTGGTAATCACGACACTTTGAGGTACTGCGAAGGAAAGATAAGGATGTTTCTCATTGACATTGTTGCAAATGATGGGGAATAACCAATCGTGATGAGGCATCGCCAGCTGCAAACTCTGTATCACGCTTTAGACAACCACAGTGAATGTGACTGGACATCAAATATTGCAATGGTAAAATGTTTGATAAGCTGTCTGTCATTTTCGCCTGACATGATCACTTTGCCTATTCTTAATTATTGCCTAATATGTTGGCATGCATACTTTTATTTATTTTTATTTTACAATTCTGATGTTTTGAAAATGTTACCATTATATCAACACACTCGTCACTCTCATTTTACAACTCTAAATCGCTCTGGCACAGTAGGCATCAAATCACTTGCCGATAATGTTGTATATAATGTTCCATACAACATTTGAAAGGCCTATCATTTTCACTGAACACAATCAAAGTTAACATAAGCTCTAGATTTCCTTCAATTGCCCAATTTATAGGCATGTCCAATTTAGGCATATTTTTTAACAACGTGAAATTGCGCTCCAAATGGATAACTTGAAATAACATGATAACAAAAAAAATTACGAAAAACATTAGCGTAATGGTTATGACCATTTAGTCGTGTCATGTGAAATGGGCCTTCTGAAATCATTGTCAAAAGCGCCAGAGATACTGTTGCATGTAGGTCTACATTATTTATGGGTTGATCATATAGAAAAATCAAAGCATTATTTTAACAACACCATTTTTAGATTATCAAGACCTGATTGTAACTCCTGACTGCTCATGAGCTATCCTAAATGTCTATTGACTAGGTGTGACTCTTATGACCACAGATGCCTCATGCTTACCTTTTATTTCTGCCCATAAGAGTAGGAGTAAAATGTCTCTCTTCTCAGCACTTAGGACCAATTGTCTACTCTGAGATGCTAATAGACCCTGTGCTTGGTCTATTACAGTGGACGATCTGTAATAGGTCATTTAGACAGTCTCTCTTCCCAGTTTTCAAAATTGCTCCTGCACTTTTATGTGGTTCATCTTCTAAAAAAGGGAGGTCTCAAATGTGCAATATAAATGTACAGAAATAAAGTGGTACAGAGGTAAAAGGGGTTCACATGCAACTCCAGGGTTGTGGGTTTGATTTCCTCAGGTTCCCCATGCTGTGTATGTTAATTTAGGCGCTATTTGACATGTCAGAATCCCTTGATGATTCTCTGCGGGTGTTCCAACTCGACAGTATAGGAACATATTCCATATTCATTGGAGGCACGGTTCCCACTTCAGAATGATCTGTGATCTGGATTTTGAAAAAGGAAGATCCTTGTCGGGGGAGAGATCCGTAGAGCGCGTGTGGGGCGTGTCTGTGTTTGCATGTGTCTCTCGTCGGAGTACTTGAACCTGATCAAAGCCACGTCTCACAACGCAGATTTGTGTTGGCGAACGTGGCTGCATTTACAAAGGCAGGCCAATTCTGATATTTTTTTGTCACCGATTAGTCTTTTGACCGATCGGATCTGCTTTGAGAAAGATCTGATAGGATTGGTCAAAAGACAAATATCAGAATTGGACTGTGTGTGTAAACGCAGCTTGTGTCAAAACAAGCCCTCTTGCGACACACATGTTCTTTCACTGAGTGCTATGCCACATACACTCCTCTCCATATGTATTTGGACAGTGAAGTGAATTTGTCAAAATACTTATGACATCTTCAAATGTGGGTACTAGATATATAAAGTGCTTTCATTTAAAAACTGTAAAACAGTTTTGTATGAAAATACCCTCAAATATTATGTGACATTCTGTGCTGTTGCTTCATATGAAACATGGTATCTCAAATCCAGAATGCTGGAGTATAGGACCAAATAAAAATGTTTAGCTTCACTGTCCAAATGCATATGGAGGGGAGTGTAAATAGACGCATAGATACACACGGACATACACACGTGCACACACACACACACACACAGTTCTACATAGTTAGAGTGTAAGATTGTGTTTAAATTAAGTATGTATTTTAACAGTGACGAAAGGTATTAATTATGGAATTTGACGACAACAACACATACACCACACCTGTGTGTGTTACCTGGCAGACTATAGCATAGAGCAGTATTTCTCAATTTATTGCATGTTCTTGCATAATTTAATGTGATTTATTTTATTTAACCTTTATTTAACTAGGCAAGTCAGTTCAGAACAAATTCTTATTTACAATGACAGCCTACCAAAAGGCAAAAGGCCTCCTGTGGGGACGGGAGCCTGGGATTACAAAAATGTAATAAATAACATATAAATATAGGACAAAACACACGGCATGCCCAATGAGACAACACAACACTACATAGAGACCTAAGACAACAGCATAGCAAAGCAGCAACACATGACAACACAGCATGGTAGCAACACAACATGACAACAACATGGTAGCAACACAACATGGTAGCAGCACAAAACATGGTACAAACATTATTTGGCACAGACAACAGAACAAAGGGCAAGAAGGTAGAGACCCCAATACATCACACAAAGCAGCCACAACTGTCAGTGAGAGTGTCTATGATTGAGTCTTTGAATGAAGAGATTGAGATAAAAACTGTCCAGTTTGAGTATTTGTTGCAGCTCGTTCCAGTCGCTTGCTGCAGCGAACTGAAAAGACGAGTGACCCAGGGATGTGTGTTAAACACTGCCCTAAGTAGATGGGATGTCAATCCACTTGTATTCCCTCTGCAGTGGTATTCTGACTGCATTGTGAACGTTTTCCTTGAATAATCATCCTAGATGAACTGGAGAATTTGGGGCACCGATGTACCATAAATCAACCATAGCAGCTTCAGCTTATTATTTTAGCAAGAGTGTGTCTTCTCCTCCTCACAGATTTCTCAATCATCTTTTAATCACAGCTTTTTGTTCCGTAAGTGAGGTGCGAAGAAACTATCTTCAGAATGCCTTAAAGTTCAGATTGTTGGTAGAGGACTTCACTGAGGAATGAGGTAGTTTTTTTTTTGATTTTGTGTTTAGATTTTTTTCTTTATGGGTTCCCTAATGCTCCTGCCTTGATTGTGTAATTGCTTGGTCTTGTCATGCAGGGCTCCCTCAAAAAAGAAACCTTGGTCTCAATGGGACTCCCCCTGCCTAAATAGAGGTTAAATAAATATATGTTCATAATTTGATCCAAGTCACTGTCTATCAATTCACCGCAACCCTTTCCCCTCCATCTCTTTCCTCCTTTTATTTTGGGACTCCGGTCTTAAGTCACACTCACACCCACAACCACCCATGGGCCTCTAAAGGATGAATGCACATTACTGTAGAAAAATACATGCTAATCAATCACAGTGGCTGCTTATTGCCACTGTAATTTAAAACATATTTATATTGCAGTACAGTAGCTCAAGAGAAAGGAGAACTCACACAGGCCTTAAATTACTATTCCGAGTTTGATCTAAAATTGCTGCCAGGAAGGTCCTTGTCTAAACTACAGATTATTCAGCTACATTTTTTCACTCGCTAGTTTCCATAGTGATTCTGGGACAACTTTACAAGCAGTGGACCTAAATCTTGAGTGTGAAATCTGGCCATTACAACTGAGATATTAACCGCAAAGCATCCTTGTGAGATTGTCCTTACTATATATACGATGGACATGCGTAGACATCTACACAAACAACCATCTCACACCTACAGCAAATGTCTTGACAAAGCACAGACAAGACATGATGAAGATGCTAAATTCAGTCAGTGGCGTGCGTACCTCATCTATTTTTTTCTTCTTCTTGTCTTTATCACATATTTAAATTACTGGACCTCCTTTGAGAGGCTTTTCATTTGTCCTCAGTAAAAGGAACAGAGGACCATATGGACTTGTTAATCTATGAGAAATCTCTGATAGAGAGAGTTGGGCGATTGGAGAGAGTGGCTGCTCTTAAAAGAGAACTCTGCAAGGTTGTGGTTATTGCTGTCCCTGTCAGTCACCTTGATTAAGGCAGCCTTAATGCAAGTTAAATAAAGGTTACATTTACAAAATAAAATGTCACATCCAGCCGAGGACCAAGCAAGTAATCTGATCCTAAATTCAACCACTCGCTGTAGTAGGCTAAATTACAGTGTGGCCGAACAAATTGGACTGACACAGTAGTGCCTTTATCAAGGCTTACACATGTGCTTCTCAAGGTGAGCATACATGAACAACTACATACAGTGCTGGAATGAAAAAGATGCTGGTACACACTTTTAGATGTTCCCATTTTAGTGCGATTGGGAGTTCATGGAGGGGCGGACATTGGGATTTTGTCATGACTGTGACCTCTGACTGATGTGTGTCACGAGTGTTGATCTCAAACCGAACACTTGGCCCCTAAGCCCTTTAGTGAGTGGCCGTTTGTTTTTGCTGTTGTGTTCGATAGTGATCACTCGACTCTGCAAGTGTTTTGGCCCAAATGAGCATTGAGATGATGAACACTCGACATCCCAACTGCCACTTATGAATATTCCAAAATGCAAAATCCATCCGTGAGCATCTATCTTGTAGCATGACTCACTTGCTATGAAACACGGGCAGTGAGGACCCCGGGGCAGACACAAATGCATAGTCTGATAGACAGTGAGAAAGTTGTCAAAACAACAACATCTCTCTACTCCTGCATAAACTATGTGCAATTATGTTGGTCACCAGTGATTTCATCTGCTGGTTTTAGCTTGTTGTAGCCTGCCTGCTGCAAGCTAGCTTCACTGACAAAAACAGGGATGGAATTGTATTTAGCGCTAGCTAAGGATGTTGGTCACTTAGCTGATAAACAGCATATAGGTTGTCACTATACTACGACAGTTTGACAGCTTGCTGAGGAAGTTGTAGACATGTTTCCAAAGCGCCAATCGTTACGGTGTAATGTTGGGGTCAGCTAAACACACAGCACAGCAGCAGACGCCATACTGTACTGACTCCGGGCAGAGAAGGTTGTTTTCTGTTTCATTTCCAGGCTGTGCCCATGGAGATCCTGGTTCGAGTCCAGGCTCTGTCGCAGCCGGCCGCCAACGGAAGACCCATGGGGCGGCGCACAATTTGGCCCAGCGTCGTCCAGGTTAGGGGAGGGGTTTGGCCGGCAGGGATGTTCTTGTCCCATCGCGCTCTAGCGACTTCTGTGGTGGGCCGGACGCATGCACGGTGACACAGTCGCCAGGTGTACGGCGTCTCCTCTGACACATTGTGTCAAGAAGCAGTGCGGCATGGTTAGGTCGTGTTTCGGGAGGACGCGTGGCTTTCGACCTTCACCTCTCCCCAGTCTGTATGAGAGTTGCAGCGATGAGACAAGACTGTAACTACCAATTGGATACCACGAAATTGGGGAGAAAAAGGGGTAAAAGTATAAAAATTATAATAATTTTAAAAAATGTCTAAATCCCTATCCATGGATAAGTTCATCTAGTCAGTTGTGCTGAATGCCTTCGACTGAAATGTGCCTTTCGGTTACTGGCCCAACGCTCTAACCACTGAAAGGGCCAAATATAGCTAGCTAGCTAGTCACTGGAAGACAACAACACAATGAGATGCAACAATTAAAGTTTTTTCTTTCAATAATGAAGTTTGACTTGTGATGTGATTGGTCTGAAGCCAAATCAAAACTACCTTTCCTTGACACTTTTTCTTTTGGTGTGCCAGAACCATTCACAGCTGTGTTCAGTCAGTTTAGCTCATTGGCTATAATTAGGGAGGCCAAATGCTTGCTGGCTTCCCTTGCATTCAATGCTACGGGGGCAACAAAGTCATAGTCTTTCTGACCAGACAACACCAGATAGATACACAACACAGCGGGGGGCTGTTTCGTTCGCTTGGCTGCTTTCTCCGGTGAGATACATTCAGCAGCCTCTGGCAAATTGAAGAAAATTTGTGAAACACAGAGAGCCGAAATATACAATAATTTGGACGTTTTTAAAAAAAAAAAACGTTTTTCTTTCTCATAGATTTGATGCCACTGTAGCTAACTAGCTAGTTCACTTGCTCATGGAAGGAGCATAGCATTTAGTGTTTCACTAGATGGTTTGTTAGTTTCTCTTTCGTTTCATATGAATTGAATGGCTCAGGCTTAGCTAGCAAGTTAATAATGGACAAGGTTTTGTGTAACGTTACATGATCAAACTTCAAATATACACTAAACTCCTAAAGCCTTCCGCATGCTTCCGTTCGGCTGGCGCCTAACCGAAAGAGTGTGCTCGCATACTCCTTTAATAGAAAATAGTACTGTTTGTCCATCTTGTCCTCAAAATAGTCAGAATTAATCTAAGATAACTCAAGAAATCTGTCATTAAATTTGTCGTTTTTCTGTGGATATTTTAGTCGCGCAATTTTACATCTAACTAAGATGTTTGGTGCAGTATTTCTCAAGTGAAAAAATGTGCATGAAAACCATTTGTCTGTTGTTGATTTGACAACAAACACTTCAATGAAGAATCCCATTGAAGAAAACACTCTTTACTTACTTTTAAATGTTCATATTTTTAAATATTCATTTGGATTCTTGCCGAACCTAATACTCTCAGAGAATCTCTGTATTCTGTGCACCCGAATGGAACAGAGGAGCTGGAAACTAAACCTTTTGATTAGGAGATGAAACAAACACAATCCAGGGCCAAATTCAATCAACTCAACCATATAACACTTTATTCTTACTCTGCGGAGATGAAAGTTTGCTTTCTTCACATGCTCAAAACCAGCGCTTACAGTGCGATTCAAGAAGTACACTCCCGCATGTTAGGCCTAGTTCAAACATGCTTTCTTCCTGAAGGGAAATAGTGTTACTTTAAAACAGTTACAGGCCAGTTTATATAACCTGTACTTCTTATTGCAATACAGCGCTTTTCCCATCTAATTTCTTTGTTCTCCAACTGTCTGTCTCACTGGCGGCTGGTCTTTGATTGATTGAGCTTATTTATTTGTTTCTCTGGAGTGGAGGAGGTACAGAGGTACGAATGAGGGGAACAGGAGGGCACCAGAGGTTTGTGTTCTTGCTGACGTGGCTCATTTCTGTCCTAAGTGCCGTAGCATCCCCTTCTCCGAAAACTTGGCCAGCCACCTCAGTGGGAAGGCAAAAATAACACTGATGGTTTCATGACTCAGCAATATGACAGTGGATTATTGAAGAAGTCCTCGACTTGTTGGATTTATTTGTACTACAAGTGAAGTACCGCCCTCAGCCTCATTGACAACTCCCACTTCTTTTGATATCTGTTCTTCAAATGATTAGATCATTTTTTTGTGTGGATTCAGCTAAAGCTGAACCATTGTTTCATTAAAATATATATTGAACTTTGCATTTCGCAAAATTGGGATAACAGAATAATTAAATGATTAATAGTGAGCGTTATCAATTATGGCTGTGACGATAACAGTATCTCAATACTTTTTCCATGGCTAAAATTAAATCACAAAGCAGAGCAGTAATAATCGTATTAGGAGACGATGGGGAGGTGATTAAAAAAGCTTGTCCATGCCAGGCCAGGGCATTCATCTCTCCTAACCTATGATCAATTCATTAAATTACAGTTTCATTATGAATGGATGGCGTGTCATTTTCGCTTATGTTTGAGGAATTTGTCACCTGAGTAATCAAAGCGGGACATAGGGTGGATCCTGTGTGTAGTATACAGTAACTGAATGAGTAAATTAATTAGTTCTTATTGTTTCTGTAATTGGTGTTTAGCAGTATAATTGGGTACATTAACTGCAGTGTTAGTGTCTGTTGAAGAGGCAGCTGTTGTAGGATGGGGATACAATTGTAGAGTTTTGGCAGTATAGCTAGTAAATAATTAATAAAGACATATACTGTATATGATCTACTTTTTAGAGCTAGTCTCCTCGAAATATGTCATATTTATAGGCTCTATGTCTGTCAACCAACAATGGGTCACGTTCATCAAACTGAATTACTTTGTTACTTTTTCGTGTCCATCAGAGATGAACTGATGAAAGTGTAATGACAGTTCATATTAGAGTATACAGCCCATGTCTATCACTCTCATTTACACTGTATTTTTAATATCTTTGATTTGCTAATAACTTCAGGCATCTTGTGGATACCTAAAAAGGCCATCCTCTGACCAATCCCTCTTTCACTTTAACTCTGACCAAGGACCGTTTGTATTGTTTGATTCATGCCTATGGCGGAAGGCTCGTATATTTCCACCTCCGTTCCTGTGTCCGACATAATCACAATCTCCATTTATCATAGTTACGCTCATATGACTCAGATAGAGGCGCCAGAAAACTTGACGCCAGAACGCGTCAAGTTGTACGCGTTCTCGAAGAGTTGGACAAAGCCAAAGCGAAGGGTTGTTTTTTTATACTCTACTTTTGAATGTTATTGTTCCCAAAATTAAGGCTGTGATGGTCCTGGACTTTTGGAACGATCATGACGGTCATTTTGTTTTCATGGCGGTCTTCATCCATAATCGTTGGCTACATGATTATACAATTACCATGCCAGCCATACCCAACATGCAATTTTGGGAGGTTCTTAAAATGCTTGAATGAAATGAATACAGAAAAGTTAACCATGTTGAATGGATTTATTTTAATATCCTGGCTATGAGTTGGCGATGTTAAGTGAATTACGAGTGGACTAATGGAGCTATAAATCTGCATACAAATGATATGGAGTGAACGTGCTGTTGATTGGTTATCGATTATACTTTTCTCCAAGTCTCCGGCGCAAATGATTTGAGCATGTTTCGTTAATTAAATGTGTGTAAATCATTACCCGTGGTTTCTTACTAACACGGGAGTAACTATTATTGTGTGATTGCCGCTGTACAACATATACAACACATTCTTGAAAGGTGCCTCTGTTAGTTATTGTGTGTCTACCTTTGCAACTACTACCACCACTAGTAGTAGTTAGTTTATTGTTCATGTGAAATTGATTGACATCTTATATCACTCACACTTTGGCATAACACCTTCCTTTCCTCGCCCTCCTCTCATAATTGTCTCCCTCTCTCCTCTCTCTCGCCCACAGAGGAGGGTTATGAGCAGTTCCGCATGGCGGAGAAATCCCATGGTAACTGGTTGAAGCTGGTGGTGGAGGGCAACACGTCAGAGGTGCTGAACAACATTGGGAAGAAGGTGCTCAAGCAGTACCTGGAGGCCCTCAGGGTCATGAGCGCGGCCCTCAGCAAGCAGATGGGCAAATACGACATGTATTCCATGGTGGTGGGCATGGTCCTCGTCTTCCAGGTGGGTAGTGGGGTGTTGCCCCCCAGACGCTTGTGTCAGTTTGGGATTTTCCCCACGAATGGTTAAGGTTAGGATTGGGGGGGGATGGGAAACCTGACCCTAGGTCTGTACCTAGGGGAACTTCACCCCAGAGCTGGGAGTGAGGGACAGGAAGTGACATGATGATGATGATGATAGTGGTGATGATGTAGTCGGTAATATCTTGTGTGTGTATATAAATATTTATATATATATATACATATATATATATATACATACACATGTACTTTGCATGCAACCCATAATAAGACTATATGCAAAGTCTATTAAAATATTATCTGACTCCATAAAGACAATTTAGCAGTGTGCAAGCAGGACTGTTGTTGAGTTACAGGAATAGGCTATCAAGAAATGTCTGAGAATTGAATGATCAATGCTAGTAGATTTAAATTGCAATCTGAATCAATTCACATGCAAGGCTAAACCACAAGTTTCAAGTTATTACTGGCATTATTCTAGGCATGATCGAAGCGGGAGAGAGAGAGAGAGAAGTCAAGGTCCTAAAGACCATGCCACAAAAGGTCCATGGGGAGGAGCTAGAGAGAGGCAGTGTAGGTACCTCACCAAAGCAGGACATGAGCAAAAGAGAGAGACAATTCATCTAAGACCAACGTATAACCATATGACCTGTTTGAATTCAAAATCCGAGTCGTTGACCAATAGCAGACTCTAAAAGTGAACTTCCAATCAGATATCAGACGTGCAGCATGTTATCACAACAGCACCTCTGCTTCCCAGAGATGTGACAGAATGGGGGGTTGTTGAGAACAGCACAGATAATTCAGCATGACTGAGAAACACAATTGAATACTTGAATACGGTGTCGTCAGAGACATGTCAGGGGCTGCCACTACATGCTGATCATGATGACGATGAACACTTGTATGCATTATACCAAAAGTGTTATGTACAGTACATATGCATGCCAGTGCATGGTATGTGTGTGGCCGTGGTGGGATATTGCTGATGTTTGTCATATTGAATGGTATTAGCCTAAATGAGCACGTTGCATTGTAAACTGGTGTTATGTGGTACATATCACACACAACCCACATCCAAATATTAGCATTTTAAGATGCCAATTCTGCTGCTGAAGAGAACCAATATCTAGGGAATATTCATAGAACACAATACATTTTAACGAACAGTTTTAATGTTGATATAAGGCTTGACTTGACTTAATCCCATGGTTTACTTTTACAGAGAGTGTCGATATAGCCTTCAATTATTAAAATGACCTCGAGCTAGCGTGAGAATAACCATACAGTTGGAACAGCACTTCGCCAGAGTTCTGATTGGATAACAGATCGTTCTGTTTCCTCTGTCTGTGATAACTTTAGATGCTGCCTTGATCTTCATTGCCGCTACCAAACACTTGAACAAAAGGTCTCTAATGAAGTGAGGTGTGTGTGCGTGCATGGGTGCCATATTGTTTAATTATCGGGTTCAAATCTAATCAAATGAAATGTTTTTGTCACGTGTTTCTGTAAACCACAGGGGTAGACTAAAAGTGAAATACTTACCTATGGGCCCTTCCCAACAATGCATAGAGAAAGAAAATGGAGAAATAATTGAAAAGTGATAACACGTAATAACAAAAGTCATAATAAATATATTGTGAGTAACGATAACTTTGCTATATCATGTTACATGGGATACCAGTACCTATTTGATGTGCAGGGGTGCAAGGTGATTGATTTAGATATGTACATAACTATAAATAAAGTGACTAGGCAACAGGATAGATAATAAACAGTAGCAGCAGCGTATGTGAAAATAAGTCAAAATAAGTTAGTGCAAAAAGGGTCAATGCAAATAGTCCAGGTAGCTAATTGGTTCACTATTTAACTAACTATTTAGCAGTCTTGTGTTTTGGGAGTAGAAGCTGTTCAGGGTCCTGTTGGTTCCAGATTTGGTGCATCGGTAGCAAGTTAAATGGTTTAGCGATGCTTTAAAGGTCAAAACATCTTTATACTGCTCTTTGTTGAGCAAGCATTTCTCCAAGTAAACTTTTTCTGGGGGCGAAGGGGCACTCAGTAACAATACAACTTTCCAACTTTCCTGGGCTTGTACGACAAATCTTCCATGTGAACAATATTGGATGGGGCAATTCCCATGCGTTCCCTTCAAAACAAATTAACAGAAAAATCTGCTGTGCTCTCATGCTGACTGTTGCAGTCACAACTTACGTTCATTTGAATGCGTTTCATCTTGGAGACGGGGCTTTCATATGCAAAGAGGTCATTTGCCGGTAAAAGCGGATAACAATAATCATAAGAAAATCACAGAACGTGTTGGCATTTGCTCACTTTTTGTGTACACTATTTGTGTAAGGGTTTGACTTAACGTTGGACCGTTTTGGATCATTGGTGGAGCTGTGAGATGTTTTTTATGAATTGTTTTTATAGAATATACTGTATGTTGTAGCCTCCTGGGTTTAGAAGATTGCCTCCGCTTTTAGAATTTGCTTAGCAACAGTAAATACTGTACGCACCATAAATAAGATATGAACGACAAAGGTTTAACCTATAAAAATGCTTTGCATTTATTCCAGTTTGTACTCAAATTTCAGGTCAGTTTCCGTTGAGTTCACTGGGTTTGTTGTCATGCTCTTGCGCTTTAAGACCGTTTCCCTACAAGTTATTTACTTCTTTTCAGAAATAAAACTGCTAATTGCAGCACGACATAGAACGCTCTGCATAGACTCCCCAGCGAGTATTATTGGGAGCAGTTGGGAAAGTTGACAAAAATATCCCAAACTCTGAATAGAAACTAAGAAGTGTCCCTCGAGAGGCGACTGCCTTCTATC
The DNA here is from genome assembly GCF_045679555.1 of Salvelinus alpinus. Lineage (NCBI taxonomy): Eukaryota > Metazoa > Chordata > Actinopteri > Salmoniformes > Salmonidae > Salvelinus > Salvelinus alpinus. The sequence continues at coordinate 43,021,504 of NC_092092.1, forward strand.
AGGAAGAGAGAAGCAGAGAGAGAGAGAAAAGAGGCTGTTTCCAAAATAAAAAGTTGGACTTGTCAGCAGTTGGTCCCAGTCGATACTCAAGGACAAGGCATCTAGTCTTCTCTCCACTGCACGGTCCCTGATAGATTTAGTCCGTAGAGAGGGGAAGAGAAAGGGAACTACGTAGTAAAAGGACCTGGAACTCTTGTCTCTTGTGTTCCACGTACTTGTTTACTTTGAAAAGAAAGAGCTTCCATATTTGCTTCCAAGATGGCACATTGAAAGGTTCCAGTTGAAAGACTTCAGTCAAGCCAAAATCCAAATGCAAAGATAGGGAAGTACACAAATTATGCTTTTGCTTGGACTCAATCCAAGCCACATCAACCACAGATTGACAAATGTCTGTACTCTGTTCACACATTGACTCCAGTGTTACCTCGTAGTTTGCCCATCTATCCAGCCATCTCTCTCCATCTTCTGTGTCCTTTACTGTATGACTCATTGACCTCATGCAACATATTGCAAAGACTTGTAGCTATAAAGGTGAGCTCGGTCTGTCCGGTGTTTTTGCATTATGTATGTGCATATTTGCACACCCTTGTGAGTCTGTTTTTGCTTACATCCATGACTGGACTGAGTGTGTCCGTTCCTCATTCTCTCTCCAGCTCCTTCTCCTCCTGCTGCTGGCCATGCCCGAGGCACTGAGCGGCGCGTCAGAGGTGGATCTCCCTGTGTCCTCGGCTCTGCTTTCGCTGCCCTTCTACCTGCTGTGCCTGCTCCTCTTCTCCGTGCACATGCTGGTGTGCACGTCGGCCGAGAGCGCCTGCTACTTCTGCAGCCTCTCCTGGGGCCTGGTGTTCGGGGCAGTGGTCCTCTACTCTGGCCTGCTCTGCATTCTGGTATCCATGGCAGCCAGGAAGGGAGCAAAGCCCCCTGGTAAGGTGAGTACATTGTCTGAGAGCCATCTCCAATGAGACACTAGTAGCTATTGGTCTTCTACAGACTGGTCAAACTTTACGCTCAACCTAGTAATTAATGGTCGTTTTCAGACCACTTTTGACGTCTGACCTTGGAGAGAACTATCACTTGAAGAATTAGGCCAGTGCATTTTCTTCTCTGACCCTCCCCGACCACAGTAGCCTATTCCCTGCCATCGACATTATACAGACGTTCTCAAATTTGTTGGTATACTTTCAGCTCATTGAAATAATGCTTCGTTCCTCCTGAAAAGTGATGAAATTCATTTGATCATGTATACTTGCGTGCCTTTGGTATGTCATAGAATAAAGCAAAGAAGCTGTGAAAAGAGATGAATTATTGCTTATTCTACAAAGATATTCTAAAATGGCCTGGACACATATGTTGGTATCCCTTAGAAAAGATAATAAAGGATTTGATTATAGTGATATAACTAATTTAATTAGTATCACACATGTCTCCAATCTTGTAATCAGTCATTCAGCCTATTTAAATGGAGAAAAGTAGTCACTGAGCTGTTTGGTATCGTTGTGTGCACCACACTGAACATGGACCAGAGAAAGCAAAGGAGACATTTGTCTGAGGAGATCAGAAAGAAAATAATAGACAAGCAAGGTAAAGGCTACAAGACCATCTCCAAGCAGCTTGATGTTCATGTGACAACAGTTGCAAATATTATTAAGAATTTTAAGATCCATGGAACTGTATCCACCTCCCTGGACGTGGCTGTAAGAGGAAGACCCCAGATTGAACAGATAAAGAACCAAGGATAACTGCCAAAGAGATACAAGCTGAACTCCAAGGTGAAGGGCATCCTGACTGGTTGCATCACTGCCTGGTATGACAACTGCTCGGCCTCCGACAGCAAGGCACTACAGAGGGTAGTGCGTACGGCCCAGTACATCACTGGGGCCAAGCTTTCTGACATCCAGGACCTCTATACCAGGCGTGTCAGAGGAAGGCCCTAAAAATTGTCAATGACTCCAGCCACTCAAGTCATAGACTGTTCTCTCTGCTACCGCACGGCAAGCGGTACCGGAGCGCCAAGTCTTGGTCCAAGAGGCTTCTAAACAGACTTCTACCCCCAAGCCATAAGACTCCTGAACATCTAGTCAAATGGCTACCCAGACTATTTGCATTGCCCCCCCGCCCCACCCCTCTTTACACCACTGCTACTCTCTGTTGTGATCTATGCATAGTTACTTTAATAACTCTACCTACATGTACATACTACCCCAATTAACCGGTGCCCCCTGTACATTGACTCTGTACCGGTACCCACCTGTATATAATCTCGCTATTGTTATTTCACTGCTGCGCTTTAATTACTTGTTACTTTTATCTGTTATTATTATCTGTATTTTTTGAAACAGCATTGTTGGTTAGGTGCTCTTAAGTAAGCATTTCACTGTAAGCTCTACACCTGTTGTATTCGGCGCATGTGACTAATAAAATTTGATTTGATGTCAGTTTCTGATCGCACCATCCGTTGCTTTTTGAGCGAAAGTGGGCTACAAGGAAGAAGATCCAGGAGGACTCCACTTTTGAAAGAAAAACATAAAAAAGCCAGACTGGAATTTGCTAAAATGCATATTGACAAGCCACAATCCTTCTGGGAGAAATGTCCTTTGGACAGATGAGTCAAAACTGGAGTTTTTTGGCAAGTCACATCAGCTCTATGTTCACAGACGAAAACATAAAGCTTTCAAAACATTAGAGGAGGCTCGGTTATGTTTTGGGGTTGCTTTGCTGCGCCTGGCACAGGGTGCCTCGAATCTGTGCAGGACACAATGTAATCTCAAGACTATCAAGGCATTCCGGAGCTGAACGTACCGCCCAGTGTCAGAAAGCTCTGTCTCAGTCTCAGGTCATAGGTCCTCCAACAGGATAATGACCCCAAACACACAGCTAAAAGCACCCAAGAATGGATAAGAACAAAACGTTGGACTATTCTGAAGTGGCCTTCTATGAGTCCTGATCTGAATTCTATTGAACATCTATGGAAAGAGCTGGAACTTGCAGTCTGGAGAAGCCACCCATCAAACCTGAAACAGCTGGAGCAGTGTGCTCAGGAAGAGTGGGCCAAAGTACCTGTTAACAGGTGCAGAAGTCTCATTGAGAGCTACAGAAAACGTGTGATTGCCTCTAAAGGTTGCGCAACAAAATATGAAGTTAACGGACCCATCCTTTTTGTCCATGCCATTTTCATTTGTTTTATTATTTACAATATTATGTTGAATAAAAAAAATCAAAGCAACGTCTGATTTCTATTAAATATGGAATAAACAATGGTGGATGCCAATTACTTTAGTCAGTTTCAAGTTATTTCAGAGAAAATTGTGCATTCTTCGTTTTTTGTGGAGGGGTACCAACAAATTTGAGCACGTCTGTATATATTGAGCAGACAGGTTAAATAATTGCATTGCATGTTGATAAAAAATACACCGTTTGAGACAAAAGGTCTTCGAAATGATGCTGTTCTTTCTTTGTAATTACTTATTTCTGTCCCTGCAAGTCATACTATTAAAACCATGCAACATAAACAGAGGTGAATAATTAAAATGAATTAGTCTTTCCAGAAAAAGTTTTAAAGACAAACTGTTTTTTTCTACTTCTAAGTCACCAGTGTCATTAAGCTTTCTTAATTATGTTTGAAAAAGTGGACTCTTCTCTCTCTCTTCTGGGAACTAACAGAAACATATATATATATTTTTTTTTTTATCATTAGGATAGATACAGTGCATTCGGAAAGTATTCAGACCCTTCAATTTCTTTTCCACATTTTGTTACATTACATCATTATTCTAAAATTGATTAAATAGTTTTTTTTTCACAGTACCCTATAATTATGAAGCAAAAACAGGTTTTAAGACATTTTTGCAAATGTATTAAACATTAAAAATGGAAATACCACCTTTACATAAGTTCAGACCCTTTACTCAGTACTTTGTTGAAAAACCTTTGGCAGCGATTACTTCCTCGAGTCTTTTCGGGTATGATGCTACAAGCTTGGCACACCTGTATTTGGAGGAGTTTCTCAGATTCTTCTCTGCAGATCCTCTCGAACTCTGTCAGGTTGAATGGGGAGCGTCGCTGCACAGCTATTTTCAGGTCTCTCCAGAGATGTTCGAACGGGTTCGGACTCTGGCTTGGCCACTCAAGGACATTCAGAGACTTGAACCGAAGCCACTGCTGCATTGTCTTGGCTGTGTGCTTAGGGTTGTTGTCCTGTTGGAAGGTGAACCTTCACCCCAGTCTGGGGTCATGAGTGCTCTGGAGCAGGTTTTCATCAAGGATCTCTCTGTACTTTGCTCCATTCATCTTTCACCCGATCCTGACTAGTCTCCCACTCCCTGCCGCTGAAAAACATCCCCACAGCATTATGCTGCCACCACTATGCTTCACAGTAGGGATGGTGCCAGGTTTCATCCAGATGTAAAGCTTGGCATTCAGGCCAAATATTTCAATCTTGGTTTCATCAGACCAGAGAATCTTGTTTCTCATGGTCTGAGAGTCCTTTAAGGTGCCTTTTGACAAACTCCAAGCAGGCTGTCGTGTGCCTTTTTAGAGTGGCTTTTGTCTGGCCACTACCATAAAGGCCTGATTGGTAGAGTGCTGCAGAGATGGTTGTCCTTCTGGAAGGTTCTCCCATCTCCACAGAGGAACTCTGGAGCTCTGTCAGAGTGACCATCTGGTTCTTGGTCACCTCCCTGACCAAGGCCCTTCTTCCCCAATTGCTCAGTTTGGCCGGGCTGCCAGCTCTAGGAAGAGACTTGGTTGTTCCAAAGTTCTTCCATTTAAGAATAATGGAGGCCGCTGTGTTCTTGTGGACCTTCAATGCTGCATAATTGTTTTGCAACCCATCCCCAGATCTGTGCCTTGACACAATCCTGTCTCAGAGCTCTATGGACAATTCTTTCGACCTCATGGCTTTGTGTTTGCTCTGACATGCACACAGCTTTGGCCTACTACGCTTTGACCTACTACAGTAGCTTTAATGGTATTGTACTTCAAACTATATGTAGGCAGGTTTCTTAGGTTTCAAACCTCATCAAACAGCCTACTTCATACTCTTCAGAGGGATAATGGACATTACAGTGTACAGCTATTAAAATGTATACAATATACAGTACCAGTCTAACGTTTGGATACACCTACTCACGTAAGAGTATTTTTTGTTGGTGCTATTTTCTACAATGTAGAATAATAGTGAAGACATCAAAATGATGTAATAACACATATGGAATCATGTAATAACCAAAAAAGTGTTCAACAAATAAAAATATATTTGAGATTTGTGATTCTTCAAAGTAGCCACAAGTAGCCACCGCTCGCTTAGTGGGACTATCATTTGTTTTCGTCAGGGCAATGACCCAAAACACACTGGCTGTGTAAGGGCTATTTGACCAAGAAGGAAGTGATGGAGTGCTGCATCAGATGACCTGGCCTCCACAATCACCTCACCTCAACCCAATTGAGATGGTTTGAGATGAGTTGGACCGCAGAGTGAAGGAAAAGCAGCCAACAAGTGCTTAGCATATGTGAGAACTTCTTCAAGACTGTTGCAAAAGCATTCCTCGTGAAGCTGGTTGAGAGAATGCCAAGGGTGTGCAAATATCTTTATTTGTTTACACTTTTTTGCTTACTACATAATTCCATATGTGTTATTTCATAGTTTTGATGTCTTCACTATTATTCTACAATGTCGAAAATAGTAAAAAATAAAGAAAAAACTCTTGAATGAGTAGGTGTGTCCAAACGTTTGACTGGTACTGTATATTGTATACATTATAATAGCTGTACACTGTAATGTCCATTATCCCTATGAAGAGTATGAAGTAGGCTGTTTGATAAGGTTTGAATCCTAAGAAACCTGCCTACATATAGTTTGAAGTACAATACTATTATAGCTACTGTAGTAGGTCAAAGCGTAGTAGACCAAAGCTGTGTGCTGGAAAACATTGGTAGAGCATGGATGGAATAGGCATTGTGGTGCTCATGTGAATTTTATGTCTTTTTTGGCTTCAGACCATGCCTACTTCTCACTTAAAACATATTTTTTTGTTTTTAAATTTCCATATTTTTTACACAATATTATTATACAACATTATAATACAGCATAACACAGCAATAAAAGTTAGTTAAAAGTAAACAGTAATCACAAATGTCAACAGAAATAATGTAGTTGTTAGTATTTATTTAATATTAACAGCTGATTTTCCAGAGGGAAGCAAAAAAACAGAAACTCACTTAAGCCAATTTGGAGTAAACTGGGGTAAAACATGTCCTGATTTCTCTTAAGACAATCGAGCAAGCCCCTGGAACCTAAAAGTTTACTGAAGAAAGTCCTACATAACCTGTAAACAAAAGTGAATTATCACTAAATATAGCATTTACAACCAAATGTACATTGGTCAGATATAGTCAACTTTGTAAATACAATTCAGGGATGGCCACAATTGCTCTTGAGAAGCTGCAGTTTTATGCAGGCTTTTTTTGTTCAATCCCAGTTCTAGCACACCTGATTCTACTATTCATGGTCGTGATGAACAGCTGAGGTCTTGATGAACAGCTGAGTAGTAGAATCAGGTGTGGTACCACTGGACTTGAGAAAAAAAACATGTATAACCCTGTGGATTGTCAAGAACAATTTTGGCAACTCCAGATACAAACAATGCTGAGAAACCCCTGTAAAATACAAGTACCAAACACTCTTAAGAAAAATATATACACATTTACAAATCTGCTCTAAATCCTTTAACTACAAATGTTCTTAGTCATTTTGTACACAGCTGTCCAACTCCAGTGAAAGAGGACACATTCCCTCATTTATATATGACAGTATAAATATGAAAACAGATGGGACTATGCACAGATTTGGAACAGAACATACATTTTAAGTATTGATAGTGTGCGAATGACCATGTGTATGGTGTGCATTGGAATTGGCATAAGTCAATTGTCAGCTCCACATGGGCCAGCTTGCATGTATTTCTCTGTGACAAGCGCATGCCCACAATCCTCTACTCTGCCATAAAGCACTGTGTCCTTGGGAAGTACCGTAGAGATGGCGTGCATCTCATGGATGAGGGCAACAACCTCTTCCTTTAGAGTCTGAAAGCTGGTCTCTCCTCCATTCTAGCAAGACACACGCAGTAGTACACACCACCAACACTCACTGCCACTTGTCTGCCACTCTACAAACCCAAAGGCTCTTTTAAGAGCCACCTAATTAATGAAAGTGTGTGTGTGTGGGAGGGGGGCTGTCAAAACTATAACTAAATGATGGTCAAAATGTTTCCTCTGGGAGACAAACCCACAGTCTTCAGATCCACAGGCGGTAACTCTAACCGTTAACACACCCTGTTCTTAAAACATTGATTTTGACAGACCATTTAAATGGACGGATTGGAAGCGTTCATTCCAAAATGATGTTGGTCATTCACTCAGTACTGATTGAACATTTATTTAGCCTTCTTGGTTAAAATCTTCTTGTTGAAAACAGACTCATTTTATTACGTAGCTGACCAAGTTAGCAAGCATGTCATTTTCTTTTGACTGCGCACAGCATAGCGTACAATTTAACTTAGCGACATTTGTGGGTTTTCGAGCATGAACTGCTCTTTTCAGGTCCTGCCACAACATCTTAATCAGGTTTAGGTCTGGACTTTGACTAGGCCATTCCAGAACTTTAAATGTGTTGCTTTTGAGCCTTTCTGATGTAGAATTGCTTGTGTGTGTTGGATCATTGTCTTGCTGCATGACCCAGCTACGCTTTAGCTCACAGATAGATGGCCTGACATTCTCCTTTAGAATTCTCTAATACAGAGCAAAATTCATGGTTCCTTCAACAAGGGAAAGTCATCCAGGTCCTGAGGCAGCAAAGCATCCCAAACCATCACACCACCACCACCATGCTTGAATGTTTGTGTGAGGTTTTTACTGTGGAATGCGGTGTTTGGTTTTGCCAGACATAACAGGACCCATGTCTTCCGAAAAAGGATTGGCGGGCAATGATTTACATTGGCTCGTTTGATGTTCCCGGACAACTTTTAGACACAGTGCCAACGGCGGGGAACACTGCATCGCTTCCAATTATTGACCGGATGTGTCTGTGATGAACTGAAGTGAGGTCCCGCCGCTGGATGCGCCGCGACAGGTTTACTTTTTGTGTCTATGTCTGTGTCAGCATGCCTTCAGAAACCGAAGGGGGGGGAGGAGGGAGCCTTGTGGGGTTCCTTTTGTGTGACAAAGCCAGACGGTCTGGCAAAAAAAAGTCGAGTTATAATGGTTATGTCCTGAATGGCACCCTATTCCCTATTTAGTGCCCTATGGGCCCTGGGCAAAAGTAGTGCACTATATAGGGGATAGGGTGCCATTAGGTAAGCAGGCAAAGACTTGGGTGACAAACTGCCCTATTGATGATAAACGCACGTAACGACCAGACGAGATCTCCAGCAGTGTGCCAGTCTGCTATTGGATTAGCATATACAGTCAGGTCCAACATTATTGGCACCCATGGTAAAGATTAGCAAAAAAGACTGTATAAGATAAATAATTCAAATATTGAGCTATATTATATGCAAAGAAATTGTGCGAAATTATATTAGTTTTTACTAATACAATTGCTCAGAGAAAGAGATTTTGTTTCACAAGTAAATATTTTTCTCAAAAAGATATGGGTCAAAATTATTGCCACCCTTGTTTTCAACACCTTTCAATACCTCACCTTGCGAGGAGAACGGCACTGAGCCTTTTTCTAAAACCTTTTATGAGATTGGAGAACACATCGGGAGAGATCTTAGACATTCCTCCGTACAGAATCGTTCCAGATCCTTGATATCTTTCGTCTGCGCTTATGGACTGACTCCTTCAATTCAAACCACAATTTTCAAGTGCGGCGACTTAAGATGGCCTTTCCGAATGCTTATTTTGTGGTCAACTAACCATTTCTTTGTGGATTTTGATGTGTGCTTCGGGTTATTGTCTTGCTGGAAGATCCACTTGCAGCCAAGATTGAGCCTCCTGGCAGAGGCAACCAGGTTTTTGGCTAAAATGTCCTGGTATGGGTAAAGTTCACCATTGACCTTAACAATGGTCCCAGGACCAGTGGAAGCAAAATAGCCAATAACATCCAAGATCCTCCTCCATATTTACAATAGGTATGGGATTCTTTTTGCATTTGCATCTTTCTTTAGATGCCAAAACCCACCGCTGGTGTGCAAAAGAGATATATTTTCATGTCATCCAACAAAGGTAAATGCTTGACGTTTGCTAAACAGCATTGGCACCTGGATCAGAACCGGTGCTATGTTTAGATGACATGAAACTAGAGCTATTGGCCGTGCACACCAGTGGTGGGTTTGGCGTTGAAAGAAAGATGCAAATGCAGAAGATACCCCCATACCTACTGTAAAATATGGTGGATCTTTGATGTTATGGAGCTATTTTGCTTCCACTGGTCCTGGGGCACTTCAACGGCCTGGATGCCTCTGCCAGGAGGCTGAAACTTGGCTGCAAGTGAAGAAATGGTTAATTGACCGGGGGGAAAAATTGGCCGTCTGTCTCCAGACTTTAACCCCATTGAAAACCTGTGGTTTGAATTGAAGAGGGCAGTCCATAAGCACAGACAAAGAATATCAAGGATCTGGAAAGATTCTGTATGGAGGAAAGGTCTAAGATCCCTCCCAATGTGTTCTCCAATCCCACAACTAAGGTGAGGTATTAAGAGATATAAAAAACACAGGTGCCAATAATGTTTACTCCTATTAAAGGACCTCCTATTGGAGGACCAAAAAAAGCCGTTACCGATTATTCGGCCGATTTTTATATATATAATTGTAATAATGACAATTACAACAATACTGAATGAACACTTTTATTTTAACTTAATATAATACATACATAAAATCTATTTAGTCTCAAATAAATAATGAAACATGTTCAATTTGGTTTAAATAATACAAAAACACAGTGTTGGAGAAGAAAGTAAAAGTGTAATATGCGACATGTAAAAAAGCTAACGTTTAAGTTCCTTGCTCAGAACATATGAAAGCTGGTGGTTCCTTTTAACATGAGTCTTCAATATTTCCAGTTAAGAAGTTTTAGGTTGTAGTTATTATTTGACTATTTCTCTCTATATCATTTGTATTTCATATACCTTTGACTATTGGATGTGCTTATAGGCACTATAGTATTGCCAGCCTAATCTAAGGAGTTGACAGGCTTGAAGTCATAAACAGAGCTGTGCTTCAAGCATTGCGAAGAGCTGCTGGCAAACGCAGGAAAGTGCTGTTTAAATGAATGCTTTTGAGCATGCTGCTGCCTACCACCGCTCAGTCAGACTGCTCTATCAAATATCAAATCATAGACTTAATTATAATATAATAAACACACAGAAATACGAGCCTTATGTCATTAATATGGTCAAATGCGGAAACTATAATTTCGAAAACAAAACGTTTATTCTTTCAGTGAAATACAGAACCGTTCCGTATTTTATCGAACGGGTGGCAACCCTAAATCTAAATATTGCTGTTACATTGCACATCCTTCAATGTTATGTCATAATTATGTAAAATTCTGGCAATGAATTACTGTCTTTGTTAGGAAGAAATGGTCTTCACACAGTTCGCAACGATCCAGGCGGCCCAGACTGCTGCATATACCCTGACGCGAATGCGCTTTTGTTAAATCATCACCCGTTTGGCGAAGTAGGCTGTGATTCGATGATAAATTAACAGGCACCTCATTGATTATATGCAACGCAGGACAAGCTAGTTAAACTAGTAATATCATCAACCATTTGTAGTTAACTAGTGATTATGCTAAGATTGATTGTTTTTTATGAGGTAAGTTTAATGCTTGCTAGCACCTTACCTTGGCTCCTTGCTGCACTCGAGTAACAGGTGGTCAGCCTGCCATGCAGTCTCCTTGTGGATTGCAAGGTAATCGGCATCCAAAAATGGCGATTACCGATTGTTATGAAAACTCGAAATCGGCCCTAATTAATCGGCAATGCTGGTCGACCTCTACTACCAGTAATTGTGTACATTTTCCTATCAACGGAACATGAAATACGGTAATATGCTATGCCTCCCGGAGTCATGTCTGAACAAGGACATGGATAATATACAGTTAGCTGGGTTTTCTATGCATCGGAAAGACGGCAGTGTCTGGTAACATCGTGGGGGTGGTGTGTGTCTCTTTGTTAACAACGGTCTCTAATATTCAGGAAGTCTCAGCTTATCTTGAGATGTTCTAACTCGCCTGAGTTGGATTACCTCATGATAAGCTGTAGACTATATTATTTACCAAGAGTTTTATACCATATTTTCCCATAGCGGTCTATTTACCAACACAAAACTATGCTGGCACTAAGGATGCACTCAACGAGCTCTACAGGACCATAAGCAAACAATAAAATACTCATTCATAGGCGACACTCCTAGTGGCCTGTGATTTTAATGCTGAAAAACTGGAATCTGTTTTACCTAATTTCTACCAGCATGTCATCTGTGCAAAATAATAAAACAACTCTAGATTACCTTTACTCCAAACACAGAGTGTTTGGAGTAATACAAAGCATTACAAATACAAAGCTCTCCCTCGGCCTTCATTTAGAAAATCTGACCAGAACTCTATTTTCCTGATTCCTGCTTACAAGCAAAAACTCAAACAGGAAGTGGTCCGATGAAGCGGATGCTAAGCTACAGGACTGTTTTGCTAGCACAGACTGGAATATGTTCCCGGGATTCATCCGATGGCATTGAGGAGTTTACCACATCAGTCACCGGCTTCATTAATAAGTGCAGTCTGTAATAACTACATGTTTCAAGCAAACCACCGTAGTCCCTGTGCCCAAGAACGACAAGGTAACATGTCTAAATGACTACCGCACCGTAGCACTCACATCTATCTGTAGCCATCAAATGCTTTGAAAGGCTGGTCATGGCTCACATCAACACCATCATCCCAGAAACCCTGGACCCCCTCCAATTCGCATACCGCCCCAACAGATCCACCGATGACACAATCTCTATTGCACTCCACACTGCCCTTTCCCACCTGGATAAAAGGAACACGCACGTGAGAATGCTGTTCATTGACTTAAGCTCAGCGTTCAACACCAACTGGATCCTGGACTATTTACATTGACCCGCTTTTATTATAATAATGAATTTGTTTATATTTTTTGCACCTACACGTACATATTACCTCAACTACCAACACTGCTGTTACTCTGTTTATTATCTATCCTGTTGCCTAGTCACTTTACCCCTACCTACATGTACATATTACCTCAACTACCAACACTGCTGTTACTCTGTTTATTATCTATCCTGTTGCCTAGTCACTTTACCCCTACCTACATGTACATATTACCTCAACTACCAACACTGCTGTTACTCTGTTTATTATCTATCCTGTTGCCTAGTCACTTTACCCCTACCTACATGTACATATTACATCAACTACCAGCACTGTTGTTACTCTGTTTATTATCTATCCTGTTGCCTAGTCACTTTACCCCTACCTACATGTACATATTACATCAACTACCAGCACTGTTGTTACTCTGTTTATTATCTATCCTGTTGCCTAGTCACTTTACCCCTACCTACATGTACATATTACATCAACTACCAGCACTGTTGTTACTCTGTTTATTATCTATCCTGTTGCCTAGTCACTTTACCCCTACCTACATGTACATATTACCTCAACTACCAACACTCCTGCTACTCTGTTTATTATCTATCCTGTTGCCTAGTCACTTTACCCCTACCTACATGCACATACTGTATTACCTCAATTGCTTCAACTACCTGGTACCCCTGCACATTGACTCGGTACTTGTACACCTTGTATATAGCCTCATTATTGTTATGTTATTGTGTTACTATTACCTTTTATGTATTTAGGTAGTGTTTGTCTTTGTAACTCTGCATTGTTGGGAATGGGCTTGTTAGTAAGTCTACACCTGTTGTATTTGTCGCATGTGACCAATAAAATGTGATTTGATTAGAATGTTGTTCCTGACTGTATATAGCCAAGGTTTGCCACTTATTTTGGATAGCCATAAGCAGACAGTACATTAAATCCCGGCCCAACCCCAAGAAATCTGATAAATTGGCAGATGTGAGACCATTCCAGGCAATTCAAGTACCCTCGGTCCCTCAGCTCAGGGACCTTGACGCAACAGAGGGAAAGAGGGGTGATGAAGGAAGGAGAGATGAACAAAAGAAAGGGTGTTTTTTTCCCCCCCTTGACTTGGTTTACACAAACAGAGTTCTGCTTACACATTCCGTTTTCCCCTCTGCTGAGCTTGCGGCACGGTGCGTCCCTCCCGCTGATGCGTGAGCGGCACTTGGCGAGGAAGAGCCCCTCCCTGTGGAGCAGCGTGTTACCGTGACACGCTACGGGAGGCCGTCATTCCCCCTGTCCTGCACACAGCTGTGTTTATGGAAAGTGATCACCGCACCTTCTTTTGTTTGTTTAATAATTCATTTTATAATGTTTCCTTCACTCGTACCATTTTGAGGGAGTGTGAGAGATGGGAAATGAATACTAAAATACAGACAGTCAATAGATTTCAATAGTCAGTCAATAGATTTGAGTGGCCCTGAAGCACGTTGCACACACTCTGTCTCTGTGTGTGTTAGCTGCTGTCCCCAATGACAGTGTGTTAACTTAGTGGAATCAGAGTAGTCCACTTACTCACTCTGTCAGGTTCCCCCTGAGTACTGAGTCAACAACAAGCCACAGTTCACAGGACCAGGGGGAGTAATTTACAACTCAGTGTGGGGCCGAAAACACACAGACACACAAACATATGCATTGTCCTAGAATAGAAATAGACTCTCTCTTTGTTGTTGTTGTTTTGCTTTCTAACAGCTTAGGTCAGGATTTTGGGAACGCCATCAAAAAGCCTTCTCTTTCTAGGTTGGGGCATCTGTGCTCCCTGATATGTTATTGTGTTAAAATGACTTATTTTTTATACCATCCCTCCATCTCCATTCACTTGTGTTACTCTATATAGGTTTACAACTAGAGCATGTATTGGCCATGATTTTAGTTGCAGCCTTTATCTTGATTGTTTTGGTAAGTTTTTGTTACTCTGTGTTAATTGTATTGCTTTGATGTGAAGTCAACTCTATGCTGTGGTTTGGCCAATGTGTTTATGTGTGATTAGTAGTTTGTATTCCAGTAGCGACCATCTTCTCTTTGTCTCCTTATCTCCTGTCCTCCATTCCTCTCTCCTTCTCCCCTAGTCTCCATCCCGTGCCGGCGGCGGTGGGTGGTCGCTGTCGGAACTTGACGTTCTGCTCCTGGCGGGCACAGCTGGCCACACCCTCAGCCTGTCGGCCAGCAGCTTCGTGGAGGAGGAGCACCAGGTCTGGTACTTCCTGCTCAACACCCTCTGTCTGGTCGTCTTCCAGGACGTCTGTCGCAAGTACTTCCGGGAGCGCAGTGCCAACATTGGCGTCATAGGGTGTTCGGAGGACGAAGACCGCCTCCCTCCCTCCAAAGAGGGGGATGAGGTCGCCTCAACGTTGACTAATTTGGGGGTGACGGGCGCAGATTCAGAGAGGTGGCTGGCCCTGGCAACCCCGCTGCTTACCCTGGTGTGTTGTCGTCTGCTGCGCTCACTCAACCAGACCGGGGTGCAGTGGGTTCATCTGCCTGACCTGGGACACTGGCTCAACAGGTGGGTGTGCTGAGGTTTGAATAGACTGGAATACTTGCTATTTATTGTTGTGTGTTACTTCACACAGGATAAATGTTGTCATGTAAGTGGAGTGCCATACACTACCATATAGTGGTAGTTGAATATATTACATTTTCTTCATTTGAAGCGGCCTTTTGGATAATATCAGCGTTTTTGTTAGTTTGCTTTTTGCCAGTTCAGATCCACTATTTGATACGTAGATCAGTTCATTAAAGCAACATTTTGCATAATTCTGCTTTGTAAGGCCTTCGGCAGGGCTTTCATTGAGAAGCGGTAGAACAAGTCTACTGCTTGAGTATAACAGTTCCTCCATCTTTTATTCATACCCCGATCATACACTCAGATCTGGGCCTGGTTTCCAGCTTTTCACGATGCATCGTTACTGAAGTGCAACTCTACTTCTGAGTAAAATCTGTCGTTCTGCCCTTGAGCAAGACAGTTAACCCACTGTTCCCCGGGCGCCGAAGACGTGGATGTTGATTATGGCAGCCCCCCGCACCTCTCTGATTCAGAGGAGTTGGATTAAATGCAGAAGACACATTTCAGTTGATGCCATTCAGTTGGACAACTGACTAGGTATTCCCCTTTCCCCTTTCCATTCACACAACACAGGAGTGCCTTATTAGCTTGTGAAGGAACCATGTAGGGGATTACAGTTCTAGAGGGCTGACTCACAGGCAGTACTACGGCTGTCTTCCCAGTCAGTTATGACTATGTTGTATAAAAGGTATACATATAGCTCATGGTAATACTGTTCCATAGGTCTCAACCCGCATGGTCTCAAGTCTTAGCCTGTCCAATGGACTTCAGGTCCTGAGCTCATCCTCGTTTCCAACATGATTTTTCCTCCTTCCTGTTAGAGTTATGGTAGTACAAAAACTCCCGCTATGACCTCTGCTGAGTTATCAAATGAGCAAAATGACAATGTAAATTACGCAGGCTCCACCGCTCGCCGCATGTGGCAGGGGCTACAGTCCATTACGGAATACAAAGGAAGACTCAACCGTGATCTGCCCAAATGATGCCTCTCTACTAGACCAACTCAATGCATTTTATGCAAGCTTTGAAAACAGCAACGTCGTGCCGGGTGGGATGGCCGTCACCGACCCAGAGGATTGGGTGATCTCGCTCTCCGAGACCGACGTGAGAAACATCTTTAATCAGGTCAACACCTGCAAGGCCGCGGGACCGACGGTAATCCAGGGAGCAATCTCAGAACAGCTGGCAGGCATATTAGGGTACTTTTCAACCTCACCTTGTCCCAGTCTATAATCGCCACATGTTTAAAGAAGACCACTATCATTCCTGTCCCCAAGAACTGAATTGCTTTCCACACTACCCTCACCCACTTAGATAAGAGGAATACCTGTTAATTGATTACAGTTCAGCGTTCAACACCATTGTCCCCTCCAAGCTCGTCACCAAGCTTAGGACTCTGAACACCTCCCTCTGCAACTGGATCCTGGACTTCCTCCGCCACGCTATCCCTCAACACAGGGGCCCCACAGGGGTGTGTGCTTAGTCCCCTCCTCTATTCCTTGTTCACCCACAATTGCGTAGCCACGCACGACTCCAGGACCATCATCAAGTTTGCTGACGACATGACGGTGGTAAGCCTGATCACTGGCGACGATGAGTCAGCCTACAGGGAGGATGTCAGTGACCTGGCAGTGTGGTGCTAGAACAACAACCTCTCCCTCAATGTCAGTAAGACCAAGGAGCACACCCCCATCAACGACGGGGCTGCAGTGGAGCAGGTCGAGATCTTCAAGTTCCTCGGTGTCCAAATCACTGAAGACCTAAAATGATCCAAACACAAGCGCACGGTCGTCAACATGGCGCGACAGCCCCGCTTCCATCTCAGGAGGTTGGAAAAGTTTGGAATGGGCCCTCAAATCCTCAAAAAGTAAATGTCTGGTGTGGCAATAGCACCGCCCAGGACATCACTGGGGCACATCTCCTTGCCATCCAGTACATCTACACTGAACGAAAATATAAACGCAACATGTAAATGTTGGTCCCATGTTTCATGAGTTGAAATACAAAATCGCAGAAATTTTCCATACGCACAATAATCGTATTTCTCTTCAGTTGTGTGCACAAATGTGTTGACATCCCTGTTAGTGAGCATTTCTCCTTTGCCAAGATAATTCATCCACCTGACAGCTGTGGCATATCCAGAAGCTAATTAAACAGCATGATCATTACACAGGTGCACCTTGTGCTGAGGACAACAAAATGGCACTTTATAATGTGCAGTTTTGTCACATAACACAATGCCACAGATGTGTCAAGTTTTAAGGGAGCGTGCAATTGGCATGCTGACTGCAGGAATGTCCACTAGAGCTGTGTCCAGAGAATTTAATGTTGATTTCTCTACCAAAAGCCGCCTCCAACGTTGTTTTAGAGAATTTGGCACTACATACAACCGGCCTTACAACCACAGACCACGTGTAACCACACCAGCTCAGGACCCCCACATCCGGCTTCTTCACCTGCGGGATTGTCTGAAGGGGCTGAGAGAAGTATTTCTGTCTGTAATAAAGCCCTTTTGTGGGAAAAACTAATTCTGATTGTCTGGGCCTGGTTCCCCAGTGGGTAGGCCTATGCCCTCTAAGGCCCATGGTTGCACCCCTGCCCTGTTATGTGAAATCCATAGATTAGGGCCTAATGAATTTATTTCAATTGACTGCTTTCTTTTTATTAATTACAATCTTTGAAATTGTTGCATGTTGCATAAATCTTTTTGTTCAGTATATATCAGGCAGTGTGGGTCGGAAGGCCCAGAAAAATTATTAATGACTGCAATCATCCAAGCAATAGACTATTCTCTCTGCTTCCGCACAGGAATCAGTACCGGTGCATAAAGTCTGGCACCAACAGGCTCTTGAACAGCTTCTATCCCCAAGCAATAAGACTGATAAATAGCTAACAAAATAGCTGACACGGACGATCTGAGTAGACCTTGTATCTTTATTGACATTTTATTGTTATTTTTGCACTTTCTCTATGCACACTCACTGGGCCCTACACACACTCTCTCACACACACACACACACACACACACACACACACACACACACACACACACACACACACACACACACACACACACACACACACACACACACACTCCATCATCATCTGCTCACTCACACATAATATGCACATACATTTATAATGACTCTACACACGCACACACACAGCCACTCACATACAACCTGCTGCTACTCTGTTTATCTTATATCCTGTTGCCTAGTCACCTTACTCCTATACATATCTACCTCTATCACTCCAGTATCCCTGCACATTGTAAATATGGTATTGGAACTGACCCTGTATATAGTATGCTTACTTACTTATTGTGTTCTTCTTATTTCAATTTTTTTATAGTATTATATTGTCATTGATTATTGCATTGCTGGATGTTGTGTTAGCAAGAAAGGCATTTCATGTGACATTGAAACTTGAAACTTTCATATGCTGGTTTTCCAATCGAGTCTTTCACCTAGTTTGCTTAGCTGCACCGTACTCACTCCCTCACAAATCGGGTCAACGTGCTTCATTGTCTGCCCATGTATTGTATACACTCAGTCATTATTCGTCCTTGGAGAGCTCCCTCAAGGCTGCAGAACTGCCACACAGACAGATGGCTAGTCCGGGCTTGTCTCCCAGTCTAAACCAGGTCCCATTCCACCCCATTAGATATGTGCTCTGGCCAGCACAGTGAATCAAGACTCAGTTAATTGCTTGGTTGGATGCGAGAGGAAGGAAGCCTAAATAAAGAAAAACACGCAAAAAACTGCGGGTTTTTTTTTCTTCCCACAGGATTATGTGACTTGGACGTAGACACCCAGGGAAAGTTAATTTGAAGTATATGGTCAGCCCTGGAATGACTCTTCACATAATATCATTGAATGATTTGCTCCTTTAACAATTTTGCAGCATCATAACAGTTAGAGCACTCAGAGGTTAAGTCTTAAAAAGATACGACCAGTGAAGTTCCGACAGGCCAGAAAACTTGCAATATGTCAATTTTCTTACCAAGCTTCTTTGCAGCATTGCCTAGGCAAAGTAGACTCTACAATATATGGACAAATGTGAAATCCAATCTACCTCAGGGCTCCTATTCATTTTAGCAGACACAACATGGCGTATAAAGACTCAGAGGTTATACTAAGCATGAAGTGCTCAGACATGACGTGCTCATGACAAGTCTTGACCATATTATAGTGCATTGCCCGCATGGCCTCCAACTAAATTGTCACCATGTTTCAATAAAACGTCGACATTCAATAGTCTGACTTCAAAGCGAGTGAGATTCTGAACATACAGAAAACTTGGTGAACCTACGGTACTATACCTTGGCAAAGGATTTAGGCTAATGAATGAAATAAGATTCATTGTATAGACCAAGAGAAAGTGCATTGAGTGTTATCCGTTAGAGCCTGTTGTCTGTTAACTTACCTTATTATCTCTACAGCACCATAATGGTGGCTAGTTTCCGCACAGCAAGGATATAAATACAAGTGGAGGAACTCCCGTAGGAGCTAAAAGAAATGAATCATATCTTTGGCTGTCTCTGCAGGTAGCATTAGTCTGTTCCTTTCCTTTGTATGTTAAAAACCTCTCTCTGACTTCCCTGTAATTCTTACATTTTACATTTACATTTTAGTCATTTAGCAGACGCTTTTATCCACAGTTAGTGCATTCATCTTAAGATAGCTCTTTGAAGAGGTAGGGTTTAAGATACTCTTTGAAAAGGTTGGGTTTTTAGATGTTTTCGTTGAAGATGGGCAGGGTCTCTGCTGTCCTAGCTTCAGAGGGAAGCTGGTTCTTCAGTGAAAAAAAGCTCAAGACAGATTTTAGGGCCAAGATAACAAACCGTAATTGCCTCCGAATCAGAGCCGGAATAAGATTGTTATCCATGAAGCATCGTACCCTCGGATTCTCGGAGAGATGTACAAAAACATTCCGTCTGGCAGAAAGTTTGAGGAGCCGTCGGTGAACCCGCTGTTCTCATTGTTGAACCCAAGGTTTTTCTGTTCCATTAGCATTCTCGCGGTGACACAAGTAACAAGATGAATGCCTTGCGCTGGGGGCACCAGGGTCAGCGTATTGTGGATTTAGAATTTCCTTCTCGCCGTCATTAGCTGGCCTTTACCCTGCCTGGCGCTGCCCCTTTTCCCATATTCCCCCTGTTCTCTGCGGAGTGGGTACACTGGGTAATGAGCTCGGGCATCGTTCCTCCTTCATGTTCCCCCAAGGTGTCCGCCTGTTCCCCTTCCCTGACCCAACCCCCTGCCCCGATACTAGGGCTATACTGTTCTTCTGGCGTAGCTGGGCTACATCTAAAAAGTTGAATGTGGTCTCCTCTTCCTTGTCTCCTCTCTTTCAACTGCAGTGATATGAATGCAAAGAAGGGTACATGCAAATAAAAAAAGTAGATGCTTACTGGGAAGTTGCTATCACCAGTACAGTTCTTTCTCATCAGAGTAGATGATGTGGAGGAAAGGAGACAAAGAAGGAAGGTCCCTTCAAGCTATTGTACCACACACCTTCTTACTCTATTGCTTGCCTGAGATTTTCCCATTCTCAACTTGTTTAGGATTAATTTCCCTGTCCCAACTAACATTGAATGGGTGTGTTTAGACAAGAAAATGTAGCCGAAACAGCTTTACATCAGCTGCTGTAGCCAACATCATTACAGACTTTTCCCCTTAGAATACTATGGTGATTTGATTTGAATATGGCCATGTTTTGCCCTTGAGTGACTTCTATTAGAGTACTTGTGAGAAATGGACTTGCAGATGTGTGATCTTTCGCATTACTCTAATGAAGGTGTAAATCTTGAGCCAAGGACTTTCTCTAATTTCCACTAGCCCTTCCTTCCTACATAGAGAACAGTGGGACCTGAGTACAGTGAATGTGCTATTCTTAGTTAGTACCCCCCTCCTATTTTTCAATGTATGACTGAGGTGTGAGTCCAAGGAAATAACCTCCTATGGAAAGATAAGGGCAACATTTTACCAACGCAAAATGCCTCTGAGTTCTGCAACAAATAGCTTAATGATTACAATATTACAGCCCTAAACTGCAATATTGCTGCACTAAACTGCAATATTGTTCGAAAACGAATTACTCTAATTACTGTGTAATTAGTGCAGTTTTACAGTGGTTTAAATGTTCATCTGTTCTGTCTCTACAGCTCAGAACACAAGACGGTGCTGTCCTTGTTGGCCGCCATGTCATTGGCTCTTATCTACTTCCTGGTCCAGGGGCGATGTTCCTGGGTCTCCAAGATTGCCCTGGCCCTCGGCCTTCTGGGTGTCTACAGCTACCGGGCGGCTGTGGGCAACGTTGTGTTACCATGGCAACATTCCGGTGGAAACATGTCCAAGTAAGTTTTCGACGACTATTATGTGGCAAGTGATTACTCCTTCCCAATCGCCTTTTAATGCAATTGAGGTTTTGCATCAAATCTGAAGAAATGCTGTATTGCATTTATCTGTGTTTGTTGAGCCTTTTGATAGGTGATCACATCATACTAGTTAATGAAGGCTATTGCCAAAACGGGTCGCCGAAAAATGTGTACTATGTCATCCATTTTGTATGATATGTTTCGTCCTCTAAAAAAAATTTGAATTCCAATTCGTACAATATGTTACAAATTTGTAAGGGCTTAAGATCCCGGACTGCATCTTTAAGGCCTACATCGGGATAAAATACACAACAATACACAGAGGAAGAAAAACTAGGAAAAGAAGACGAGCACTTTGTTTACCCCTGTGCTTTTGATTTCTAAAATCACCAAATGTGGAGCTCCTTCGCCCTGCCACTCGGATCAATGCCTCCCTGCTTGCCTGCCTGCCTTACTCCCTCCCTGCCTCTCACCAGCCCACTAGCCAGCTGCAGCCCGTCTACAGCCCCCCTGCAAGAACACAATGAGTACGCAGGTGCTACTGCCCAGTTATCCTGCCCCACTGCCCAGTTATCCTGCCCTATATTTGACAACGCCACCATGCAAAGTCGCCCAGTCATTAATCACCACAGGAAGTTGTTTATGCTTGCGCCGTGGCAACCTCCTGGCATTCCCATTAAGTTGAGTCCACAACAGCAACGGCCCCAGCTCGATCACTCGCAGTCAGGCTAATCTGGTAGCATGAGACCCCTTCATCCTTTGTGCCTCATCACACTGACCCACATTGCTGAAAGAGGGTCTTCCACACTGACTCGCTATGATAGTTCAGGCTGCATCTTTTTGTGTGTGCTTCGTAAGGCAGTTGGGCTTGACTGACAGCAAAAAAAATTGGCAAATTGAGATTTTTTAATGAGGAAACAATTCTTGGTATAGCTCTCTATGCAGTAGTTTTTTCTCCCAATAATAACTTAATCATCCTTCTCCTGTCCTTAGCTTTAAAATCATACAGAATACCCTGTGACATTTTCTGGTATTTGCTGTAAGTAGCTGGTAGGTAGGGATTGAATGCCCACATTTATTCCTCCCTCTATTTCTCCCTCCTTTCTTCTATTATTTCATCTGTTTCACGTGAGGAAATGTTCCATCAAATGCCTCCAAAAGAGCATTGTAGAGTCAACAAAAAACGGAGGGAAAAGGGGCCTTGGAATTTATGGGTCTCCTGCTGTCTTGCGTTTCGCTGTCGTGCCGCCCGTCCTCGGCCTGATGAGTGGCCATGATTGATATGGCCCGGCAGACGCTGTCGAGTCATACCCCCTACCAGATGGGGTCATCAATCAGACCGTTTTTGTCATTTAGAAAAAGCGGAATTGTCATGTACCTCCGGCATAAGGAAAGCCATTCTGGGAAGTAATGTGGTTTAAGAGGCACTTTGAATCATCAAGCTTTTTTGTAATAGTCACACCTTCTTTTATTTTTTTATCACTTGTGATTTTGCTGTTGTTCATTTTTTGTTTTCCCATGTAGTTTTATACCGTATAACATTTTACCTCACACCATTATAGCGTCGGTAGGCCAGTATTAAAACTGGTCTGTGTATGTTGTACCACATTTTAACATTGACATTTTAGTCATTTATCCGACGCGCTTACCCAGAGCCCCTTGCAGTTAGTGCATATATCTTAAGATAGCTCGGTGAGACAAACACATATCACAGTCGTAGTAAATACATTTTCCCTCGAAAGTAGCTATCAGCAAAGTCAATGCTAGTAGGAAAATACTGGTGCGGGTTCCCACACATTGACTAAGGTGAGACTACTCATTCTCACTAGTTCAGCTAATCCTAAATGTAATCAAAATTGTTGGTTTTTTTGGGCTACATCAGGTGTCACAAAACACATATGATTGGCTCTCAATGTGAATGTAATTTGTGACATACATACAGTACTGAATGTATTTGGAGGGTGGAGTACTCCAGTCTTTGTGACCAGCCTTTATCTGCCCCACTGATATGACCCATCCTCTTGTTAAATGACAACGTGGAATCATATCTCAGCCCAGTGCAGTTAATGTGAATTACAGGAGTGGCTTAAGGGCCGGCGTTGTCTCTGTGATGAAATACATCTCCCGGGCAACCCTGCGAGGCTTCTGTGTTATCTGAACACACCTGAGTTGCGGTGAAATGCATGGAAGCGTTTGTGTTACAGCACCATACTGAATAGAATAGTACTATAATACTTTATATATTATATCAGAAATGTGTACTTTGTGGTTCTACTCCCAACTCGCCCAGATAACACACAAACACAGTCCAATCTTGAGAGCAGCACAGGGTGTCCCGAATTTTGACACCCCTGTGTTTTGGGGTTAAGTGCCTTGCTCTATGGCACAACAGCAGTGGATGTTGCACCTGGGATCTGAAACCAACAACTCCTCAGATTCTACTTTTTAGAGAAATAGTGTAGTCAAAATCTGTATTGTAGTCAAAGCGAAATCTTATTTTCTTCAGCAGCCACTGCAAGACGAGTATGTACTGTCAAATGTTACTCGTGATAAGATATGGGACTGGAGCAAAAAGTCCCTTTTAAAAATGAAGCGAGGCACCAGAGGTGACACAATGCTGGCAAAA
This sequence comes from Salvelinus alpinus, assembly GCF_045679555.1. NCBI lineage: Eukaryota > Metazoa > Chordata > Actinopteri > Salmoniformes > Salmonidae > Salvelinus > Salvelinus alpinus. Next base: position 43,045,249 of record NC_092092.1, read on the forward strand.
AAATGTAGAGGATACTTGCATTGTTCCAAATAGCATTATTGCATAGTTACGTTACTAGTCCCTGAGATGCCATAACAATACAAATGTTCTCCCGAACATCACTTAGCTCCCAGCTGTAATTCATTTCCCTTGTTCTGGAGATTTTGTTTGATATCCCATCTTTTTATAATCCCCTTCCTGTGAGGAAAGGTAAAGATTGAGAGATACTTAAGCAATGTCATATTTCTCATTATTCTAGACAACCACCTTGTGTTCAGAGAGTGGCTGAGTAGCTAGGAACGTTTCAATGATATGTCAAGGTTATTGTTTGATAGTTTGGACCTTTTAGTATAGGAACACTTGCTTCGAAGCCGAAGAGTTACCACTAAGTCTGATTTATTTTCCAAAAATTACTCACAAAAACTCCACTCCAGAGCACATAGAACTGACGCATCACATCGGTTGTGCATCCCTCATGAAGATGCAAATTAATTCTGACTCTCATCGGATTCTCCGAGTACACATGCATGCACTTTGCACATTACACACACACACACACACACACACACACACACACACACACACACACACACACACACACACACACACAAATACACACACGAGGTGATTTCAGGTGTCGTGGATGAGGGGTTCAAAGTAAGGCTGTCTCTCTGTCTTTTAAAGACATGCCTGGATAAGAGTGAAGCTCTCATTGTTCATACACACATTCAGCCTGTAGCCTTTTCATGATCTCCTGTTCTAAGCTTCCCTCTGTCACAATCATAGAATTAGTTCAGAATGTTCATGTTATATACAGTGCCGGCAGAAAGTATTTAACATTTTAAGTGGATTACATTGAGATGTTGTGTGACTGATCTACACACAATACCTCATACCCCATAATGTCAAAGTGGATTTTTTTATTAAATTCAATTAATGAAACATGAAAATGTCTTGAGTCAATAAGCATTCAAACACGTTTTCGTCATTCCTAACTCAATTTCCGGAAATGAATCAGGAATTTCACCATGAGGCCAATGGTGACTTTAAAAACGTTACAGAGTTTAATGGCTGTGGTAGGAGAACTGAATATGGGTCAACAACATTGTAGTTACTCCACAATACTAACCTAATTGACAGAGTGAAAAAAAAGGATGCCTGTACAGAATAAAAATATTCCAAAACATACATCCTGTTTGCACTAAAGTAATACTGCAAAAAATGTGGCAAAGCAGTTCACTTTTTGTCCTTAATACAAAGTGTTATGTTTGGGGCAAATACAATACAATACTGAGCACCACTCTCCATATTTTCAAGCATAGTGGTGGCTGCATCATGTTATATGTATGCTTGTAATCATTATGTACTGGAGAGTTTTTCAAGATAAAAAAGAAACAGAATGGAGCTAACCACAGGCAAATTCCTGGAGAAATACCTGGTTCAGTTTGCTTTCCACCAGACACTAGGATATTAAGGCCAAATCTACACTGGAGTTGCTAACCAAGAAGACAGTGAATGTTCCTGAGTGGCCTAGTTGAAGTTTTGACTTAAATTGGCTTGAAAATATATGGCACGACTTGAAAATATATGTCTAGCAATGATCAGCAAACAATTTGACAGAGCTTGAAAATGTTGAAAAGAATGATGGGCAAATATTGTACAATCCAGGTGTTCAAAGCTCTTAGAGACTCACAGCTGTAATCACTTTCAAAGATGAGTCTAAGATGTGTTGACTCTGGTGTGAATACTTATGTAAATTAGATATTTCTGTATTTAAATGTCAATACATTTCCAAACATTTCTAAAAAAGTTTTCTAAAAAAGTTTTCACTTTGTCATTATGGGGTATTGTGTGTAGATGGACGAGAGGAAAAAAAGCAATTTAATAAATTTTGAATTCAGGCTGTAACACAACAACATGTGGAATAAAGGGGTATGAATACTTCCTGAATTCACTGCATTTCAACATTCTCTTCAATTTTTGTTCAATTGTTCACAAAATGAGTTCATTTTTGTGTGGCTATGATCTCTGTCAAAACCAAATCTATTCTCAAAATTGAAAGGCCTTTGAGCACCCAGGATACTACTGTTTGTCAGTTTCTCACGTTGTCCCTCTTACCGCATGCTACTCATTAGCAAGTAATGAACGTGCAGGTGACTATTTAAACTGTTCTCCCGAAAAGTGACAGAAAATGATCATTACCTAATCATCTTTCCAATCCACTGATACTAATGTGAGGTGTCTTGGCAGGTGTCTCTGATGGGTTTGGCGACACGTCCTCTCTCGAGTGATCCATTGTGCTTCACTCTCCTAGATGGTAGGGCCCGGGACGACACCAGTATCGGGAATATTTTTTCCCATGGCAAAAATGAAAACACGAAGCAGACGCATCTATTTGGTCCTTTAACTTTTACTGCCTCAGAAACCCGGATCCGGGAGCACCCCCCACCCCCCACACACTGATTAGCATAGATAGCATAGCTTCAGAAGTAGATAGTAGCATCTAAATATCATTAAATCACAAGTCCAAGACACCAGATGAAAGATACAGATCTTGTGAATAAAGCCACCATTTCAGATTTTTAAAATGTTTTACAGGGAAGACAAAATATGTAAATCTATTAGCTAAACACGTTAGCAAAATACACCACTATTCTAACTCCATCAGTTTCTTACTCCTTCAGGTGCTATCACCAATTCGGCTCAACTAAGATATTGATAGCCAATAACCTATAAAAAAAACCATCAGATGACAGTCTGATAACATATTCATGGTATAGGATAGTTTTTGTTAGAAAAAAGTGCATATTTCAGGTAGAAATCACAGTTTACAATTGCACCGACCATCACAAATCCACTAGAATTACTAGATAGAGCAACGTGTATGACCAATTTACTCATCATAAAACATTTCATAAAAATAGACAAAGCATAGCAATGGAAAGACCCAGTTCTTGTGATTTCAGACCATATTTCAGATTTTCTAAGCGTTTTTCAGCGAAAACACAATAAATCGATAAGTTAGCATACTACATGTTCCAACGTTACCAGAGCATCGATTCCAGCCAAAGAGCGCTATAACGTAACCACCGCCAAAAGATATTAATTTTTTCACTAACCTTCTCAGAATTCTTCCGATGACACTCCTGTAACATCATTTTACAACATACATATACAGTTTGTTCGAAAAGGTGCATATTTAGCCATACAAAACCGTGGTTACACAATGAAAATACTAGGAAATCAAGCCTCAATATGTCTGACGTCATCTATCAGAGTGATCTAGTTTAATTAAAAGCTAATCATATACTTGACTAAAAAATACAGGGTTGACAGGAATCGAAAGACAAATTAGTTCTTAATGCAACCGCTGATTTACATTTTTAAAATTATCCTTACTTTTCAATACAGGGTTGGCCAAGTGAAGCTATACCAAACAAAATGGCGATGTATGCGTTTAAAATATTTCGACAGAAACACGGTTTATCATATTAAATATTGCTTACTTTGAGCTGATCTTCCATCATATTCTTGGGCAATGTATCCTTTCTATGTTATAAACGTCTTTTGGTCGATAGATGTCCTCTGTCCTTCGAAATGTCCATCACCAACGACCGACACCCTAAAGCGTGTCCAAACTTTCAGAGTGCACGACAAAGAAATTCCTCAAAATCGCACTAAACGGATATAAATTGATATAAAACGGTTAAAATTCACTACATTATGATGTTTTTAACAACTATAACGACTGAAAACATGACCGGAGAAATACTGCTGGTTAGAAAACGATTTGGAACGAGGCAGGTCCGATGGCCTTCACGCTTGAGGCGCACGTTGAGAAAGAGGGGTCTCTGTACATTTTTGTCATTTATAATGGCTGTGAACGTCCCATAGACTTCATTGAAAACGTGATGACGTACAGACACCCAGAGGAAGACGTAGGTAGTGTCGGTTTCTTCATAGCATTCACTGTGGCCTTATAAACAGACCCCAGATCAGAGGTAAAAATTTCTGAAATCTGAACCCTGTCATGAAAAGTGCTGTAGAAATTGTTCTGTACCACTCAGAGACAAAATTTCAACTCCTATAGAAACTATAGACTGTTTTCTATCCAATAATAACAATAATATGCATATTGTACGATCAAGAATTGAGTACGAGGCAGTTTAATTTGGAAATGTAAAAAAAAAAATAATGCTAACAGCTCCCCCTATTGACAAAAGGTTAAAAACCTATTTTATGAAAAATCGTGTGTGCTGTAGCTTGGAAAATAAATAAATGTGACTCTGGATGACAACATGATGATGTTTGTTTCCAACATTTGGGCTGTTTTCCTAAAGAAGTTTGGTATTTTATTAGGATCCCCAATCGCTTTTGCAAAAGCAGCAGCTGCTCTTCCTGGGGTCCACACAAAACATGAAGCATGACATAATACAGAACATTAATAGACAAGAACAGCTCAAGGGCAGAACTACACTAACAAGTATTGCGATGCTGGTATCGTCCCGGCCCTACTAGATGGCTGTTCTGGCTTTTTGATGACTGACCTCAGGACACACCCTTCTTTTCATTCAAGACTGTGGGATGTTCCCATCACTGTCATCAGTCAAGTTAACTAGGATACACACCTTGTTCAATAACCATTTATTAATCCAATTTTTTTTACTTTTAGATTGTGGGAATTGTGAGCTACTACTGCACTGTTGGAGCTAGGAACACAAGCATTTAGCTACAACCGCAATAACATCTGCTAAATATGTGTACTGTATGTGACCAATAAAATGTGATTTGATTTGATTTGTACCAGTTATACAGGTACTGTAGGAAAGCAGACAGACAGAAAAACACAGACTGCAGTCCATGGTGTCCAGAACAATACAGAATCTTCCTCTTGTTTTTTGGTATGGACTGTCAGTTTATTAATGTGTTATTAGCATGGTTGTTCTGCCGGCGTCTAAATGCCAGGGTTACATTTCTGTGTGTGGTTTCCCCCGAGAGCATTTGCCTCATCGCTGCAGAGAGCGAGAGGAGGCTGGCATCACGTCTGCATTTGCTCGTTCTGTACCCATCTGTGCCGCTCACCCCAAACCACACACACTGGCCTCAACGTGGCATTTGTTCGCCATAATCACAGCTCATTTAATTTGCTGATTGTGTTGCTCAGAGCAATAGCATCCAACTTAAGCCCGCACACAGGCACCTATAGAAAAGCCAAGACACCACCACATTTACCTTCACACACAAAAACAGACTCCTCTACCTCCTCACATAGTCAACCCAGCTAACAAGTCAGCCCAGCCCCCCCAGCCATGCTTAGAATAAATACAACAAAACAAGGATTTCAGCTATGCTTAGCATAACAACCAAGAAGGGCAGGGATTCTCTCCACATCTGATCTGTGTTTAGATAAAACATTTGAATAATATAAAAGTGAGAGATGTAGCTAGGGCACAACTCCAGGGTTGCAGGTTGCAATACAAACCCAGTGAATGAATAATACATTGGCAACACCTGCTTGACTCGCTCTCCTAGTAAACCAGACCCTTATTCCACTGCTATCACTAGAGGCTCCTTAAAATTCAAGGATGTTTGGCCCCTTTTGGGGACACGCTGTCAGTCTAGTGCGTGTTTGACAATAAGGCGGCACTTGAGTGTTTATACTTTTATAGACACCTTGTGAGGAAGTGAGGTTTGCCTGGTGACGTCTTTCCCAGCAGGCTAAACAGGTTTAAATGACATCATAAAACCAGTTGTACTTTCATTATGAAGTCATTTCAAGCATGTTTTGCCCACTAGGTAAGAGTAGTTTTATTGATAATTACTCTGCCTCTCCTTCCCTAGGTACAGCAGCTAGCAGTAAAAATGGCCTAATCCATGCTTATTGTTTAGGTGCACATGTACATCTCTCTATCACACACGCACGCCCGCACGCACGCACACACAGACACACACACACACACTGAACTAAGGATTGCAGGGGGTTTGCTGTTTGGCAGACTGACTCTATCTGCACCCTGTCACTCCTAAGGGTCCTCACATTAAAAACTCCTGACTCTTGTTCACACAACCCTGTCTCCATGGTTACCTGCCAGGAGGCTACGTGGCATCTACTGTTGTCGTACCTTTTCCCGATGAGCGATGACGCAGAAAATGTTCTGCGTGCCATAATAATAGGCACAGAAATTATGATTCATTCATCCGTATGGATTTTAGTCAAAGCAGATGTCCTTGCGACTTCTGCTATTACTAATAGCACACATGAATTTGAATCAAGAGGCTGGGAAACTGGCTTGTATTTATCTTTTTGGACTTATCTTTTTTACGAGGTTGTTGGTGTTTGTCAGAATTGCAGAAGTGTGTAATCAGACCAGTCTAGTTTGGTCAGTGTCAGAATTAGAGGGCACACCTCAGCTGAAAGGAGAAATGACTGTACTTGCCTTCATCATATCAATTGCTAGATTGGCTTGCCCTTCAACTCCCCACCTTGTCTAGAATCCAGCGGTATTGTATCTTGTGTACATGGTGCTCGCTCAGGTCTTAAAATCTGAAAACGTTATGGACAAATAGCAATTTTTAAGACATAAAAAAATATGGAATTGTACACTACAGTCTGGAAAAAGTCCAGGGCCTTATTTATAAACGTTGCGTAGGCATGCGCCACTTTCTAAGCAAACTTTGGGATTTATACAATTTTAAAAAACTTGCTCGGAGAATGTGTGGTCCTCCACGGACACTTTGACCCATACGTACGCACATAAACTGGATAAATTAGAACTGCGACTCCGATGGCGGAAGGATGAAACTAGAAACGCTTTGAAATTGATACCATTGTGTTAAATAAATCGAAATATTACCTCTGACGTATTATATATGAAGAGTTCCCTGGAGTGCACACAAAAAAACACACAAAAAAACAGATTTAGGATAATAAATACAAACGGAGATATCTGTTTTTGCAAAAGAACCCCTCAAATATGTTGTACAGTTTAAATTGGGATCATATTTAATTGGATCTGTAATTATTAAACAATACATGCATGTTATGAAATGTATTCTCATAAATAATAAGGTGAACATTAGGACAAATTACGTTTAAACTGATGCCGTTTTCGATGCCTTTGTCGGGCAGATCCGAGTGCACAGTTTCATATATTGTTATCACATGTTCGTTGCGCAGAACTGTCAATGTGATAATGGCCCTGTCATTGTCAGTTACAATCAGGGTAATTACCACACCTGAAGGTGTTACGCAATTGGGTAGCTTTGACAATCAAATGGATGGGTATTAAAAGGCATGCAATTACAATGCGTAATGACGCACAATGGCTGCTTTGGCACTGTTGGAAGATTTGGCGAATGGAAGAATTCGGAGAGAGCAAATTCTCAGAGACCAGCAAGATTTACTGGCCAATGATGATGAGTGGCTTAAGAGCCGGTTCCGATTACCAAGAGCTGTTCTCTTGGATCTATGTGCTGTAGTGGGACCAGCTTTACAGAGAAGCACCCGCAAAAACCAAGCCGTGCCTGTCCCACTTCAAGTCCTAACAACCCTCGGATTTCTGACACTTTTCAAAGGGATTGGCTGACAGGTCAGGGATCTCTCAGCCAACCTTTAGCCGCGTTATGCCAGACGTGTTAGGAATTATAATTGGATTGACGCACCTCTACATAAAGTTTCCTTACACGGTGGGTGAACAGGCAAATAAAAAAGTGCAATTTGCAGCAATGTCCTGGTCTCCCAAATGTAATCGGTGCTATAGACTGCACTCATGTTGCTATAAGGGCACCGAGTGATGATCAATTTGCTTTCATTAATCGAAAGCGTTATCATTCCATTAATGTCCAAATCATATGTGATGCGGACATGGTACTGACTAATGTAGTGGTTCGGTGGCCTGGGTCAACCCATGACTCATTCACATGGAGCAACAGCAGTGTTGGGTGCAGCCTTGAGACCGGAGCTGTGCGTGATGGCTGGCTTCTAGGTACGGATGAGTAATGTAGAAATTCTAAATCAATTGCAACTTTTCTCTACTGCAGTGCCTAACCAATTCACTAACTTTGCAGGCGACAGTGGATATCCTCTCAAGCGGTGGCTGCTCACCCCTTTCACCAATCCACAGAGCCCCGAGGAGAGGAACTACAACGTGCGTCATTGCCAGGTACGCGCTGTTGTGGAGCGCACCATTGGGCTTCTGAAGGGCAGATTGCGCTGCCTCGATTCCTCAGGCGGAAACCTTTTGTACAAGCCCGAAAAGGTCTGCGACGTTGTGATGGCGTGTGCTGTGCTACATAATGTGGCACAGCTAAGGAATGTGGCTTTACCCCCTGACACTGTTGGTTGTGTTGGCCCCGACCCCTATCCCCAGGCGTTTGAACCAAACGCAGCTGCCGTGCGGCAGCGTGTGGTTGTGATGCGTCGCTTGTAAGAACACAATGTATGGAAACAAATAACACTATTTATTGAGTAATTCTTTCAATGTACAGCTTATGTCACACACAACATTTTTTATTTGCTTCAACTCCTTGGCAACTTCGTTAATAGCGTCGATGGTGTCTCTGCATTTGCAGCACTGTGTCTGTGAAGACACGGCCATTGGTGGGTTGTGACGCACAAGGTGCTGTGGAGACGCCAGGGCTGGGCGCACTCAGCTCCTGCTCAGCTGCAGCACCAATGACCCCGCTGGAACACTCAGCTCCTGCTCAGCTGCAGCACCACCGACCCCGCTGGAACACGCAGCTCAGCTGGAGCACCACCGACCCCGCTGGAACACGCAGCTCAGCTGCAGCACCACCGACCCCGCTGGAACACGCAGCTCAGCTGGAGCACCACCGACCCCGCTGGAACACGCAGCTCAGCTGGAGCACCACCGACCCCGCTGGAACACGCAGCTCAGCTGGAGCACCACCGACCCCGCTGGAACACGCAGCTCAGCTGCAGCACCACCGACCCCGCTGGAACACGCAGCTCCTGCTCAGCTGCAGCACCACCGACCCTGCTGGAACAAGCAGCTCAGATGCAGCACCACCGACCCTGCTGGAACACGCAGCTCAGCTGGAGCACCACCGACCCCGCTGGAACACGCAGCTCAGCTGCAGCACCACCGACCCCGCTGGAACACTCAGCTCCTGCTCAGCTGCAGCACCACCGACCCCGCTGGAACACGCAGCTCCTGCTCAGCTGCAGCACCACCGACCCTGCTGGAACAAGCAGCTCAGCTGCAGCACCACCGACCCTGCTGGAACACGCAGCTCAGCTGGAGCACCACCGACCCCGCTGGAACACGCAGCTCAGCTGCAGCACCACCGACCCCGCTGGAACACTCAGCTCCTGCTCAGCTGCAGCACCACCGACCCCGCTGGAACACTCAGCTCCTGCTCAGCTGCAGCACCACCGACCCTGCTGGAACACGCAGCTCAGCTGCAGCACCACCGACCCTGCTGGAACACGCAGCTCAGCTGCAGCACCACCGACCCTGCTGGAACACGCAGCGACTAAAAACAATAGAAAATGTCACAATTGTTTGTGTAAATAAATGTTTAAACAACTTGAATGCATTTGGTTTATTCTTTTCAAACAAGGGAATACTAATTACATACCTGGATCATCCAGTGCGTCTTGCATGTCCGTGACCCCCCCACTCAGGAGGGATTCATTAATACCGCCAAGTCGCTCATCAAGGGAGGTTGAGCTCCGGTGTCCACTTTCCCCCACCCGTGGCACAAACACTTTGTCTGTGTAAGGCTATTCGCCTTTTGGCCTACACTTATATCGGACCATTTCGTTTTTATTTCTGAAAGGTTCCGACCTTCTGAGCCAACAGCATTCACAGCGTTCACATGCTGCCACTCTAACTTTTTGGCATTTGTAATGCCCACACTGCTCCGGTGTCCAGCAAACAATATATTTTTTCTCGCTTCAACCTCCCCTACAAGAACACTGGGTGAATTTTTTTTTAATTTTTCTTTCTGTTGGGATTTGTCGTCATGCAGTCAGTAAGGATGAATATTAATTAGGAGCGTTTCACTGACTATTTATAAGCAACTATGGGCGTTAAAAGGATGGGATAAGACGCTCGCTCACGTGTGGCAAATTTCAAGTTGATTGTGATTTATTAAGGGAAACCGGCGTGTTATAAATCAGAATATTTTTGTGTGTAAGCACTTTCTGTGTTTCGTCCGTACGCCACCTTTTGACGCGAATCCTCCGCACAGTTTTATAAATGAGGCCCCTGGACTTTTTTGAACGAAATAGATACAAGATAGATGAATATTAAAATAGTCTATGCCAAGCAAGATGGGCCTAAAACATTTCAGTTCTTGAAGAACAAAATGTGGCATTCGATCAGCACTCGCATGAACAATGAATCAGTCATCTCCGTCAATAATTGCTGCAAACGAGAAAGGTCGAGGTTTTGACAATGTGTCCGTTAGCTTGGGGAAAAGTCTGGGAAAAGTCTGTATTTTTATTATCTGACATGGGCAAGCTCACTTTGTATTGGGCCTCAGTCCAACATTCTTTTTATTCACCTTTCCCAGGTTTAATCAGAGTACACTAAGCTCTATCCACCTACCCTTTATACTGTCAAATGGATTGATCATTGTTATTTTCCTCTGGGCCCATGGGAGAGTAAAACACTCTTAAATAAACACATTTTACTAGCGTTAGCGCAATGACATGCTTGCTGTTTCCATAGACTTCCAGTCATTGAGCCAACAACTATCCATTTTAAAGCACGTCTCGGCAGAAATATACAATATAAAGTATTCAGACCCCTTGACTTATTCCACATTTTGTTGTGTTACAGCCTGAATTCAAAATTGATTAAATATGTTTTTTTTCTCACACCCATCTAGACACAATACCCCATAATGACAAAGTGAAAACATGTTTTTAGAAATGTTTGCAAATATATTGAAAATAAAATACAGAAATATCTCATTAACATATTGAGCTCAGGTGCATCTAATTTCCTTTTGTCTTCCTTGAGATCTCACTACAACTTGATTGGGGTCCACCTGTGGTCAATTCCATTGATGGACATGATTTAGAAAGTGACACACCTGTCAATATATGGGCCCACAGTTCACAGTGCATGTCAGAGCAGAAATTATACCATGTCCAAGGAACTGACCGTAGATCTCAGATAGAATCTTCTTGGATATGTCTGTATCAGCTTTGCACATCTGGATTTGGGGATTTTCTCCCATTCTTCCTTGCAGATTTTTTCAAGCTCTGTTAAGTTAGATGGGGAGAGGCAGCATTCTTCAAGTCTTTCCACAGATTTTCAATGGGATTCAAGTCTTTGCTTCAGCTGGGCCACTCAGACTTTCACATTTTTGTTGTGAAGACATCCCAGCTTGGCTTCGGCTGTATGCTTGGGGTCATTGTCATGTTGGAATGTAAATCTTCACCCCCAGTCTAAGTTCTATGCACTAAAGCAGGTTATCGTCAAAGATTTGCTAGTATTTGGCTCCATTCATTGTTCCCTCTATCCCTGCCAGTCTCCCAGTCCCTGCTGCTGAAAAGCATCCCTATAGCATGATGCTGCCACCACCATGCTTCACGGAAGGGATGGTGTTAGACGGTGATGAGCTGTGCCTGGTTTTCTCCAGACATAGCACTTTGCATTCAGGCCAAAGAGTTAAATTTCTGTTTCATCAGACCACAGAATCTTTTGCTTGATGCTCTGTTTTTTGCGTGACTTTTTGCTACCTCCAGGCATGCTGTCATGTGCCTTTTTCTCAGGAATGGCTTCCGTATGGCCACTCTCCCATGAAGTCTAGATTGGGTAAGTGCTGCAGAGCATGTTGTCCTTCTGGTAGGTCCTCCCATTTCAGCCAAGGAATTCTGTAGTTCTATCAGAGTGGTCATTGGGTTCTTGGTCACCTCCATGACCCAGGCCCTTCTTGCCTGGTTGTTCAGTTTGGTCGGAAGCCAGCTCTAGGCAGAGTCTGGGTAGTTCCATATTTTTTTCAATTTCCCAATGATGGAGACCACTGTGCTCTTGGGAACTTTCAACTCTCTAGAAATGTTTTATATATGATATTTTTTAGTTTTCTACTCCGCTAGCCAGCACCTCGCCTAAATAGGTGTGCGTTTCTTTTTCTTCTAGTTTATTTATGATATATGCCTCATCACAATATTATCTCTGAGATCTACGGACAGTTCATTGGACTTCATGGTATAGTTTCTGCTCTGACAACTGTGTGTAGTTAGTTGTCAAGTAGTTATATAGACAGGTGTGTTTCTTTCTAAATCCTGTCCAAACAATTGAATTGGCCACAGGTGGACTCCAATCCAGTTGTAGTGACAAAGGAAATTGGATGCACCTGAGCTGAAAGAGTGCCATAGCAAAGGGGTGTGAATATTTATGTAAATTAGATATTTCTGTCATTCATTTTCACATTTCTAAAAACATGTTTTCATTTTGTCATTATGGGGTATTGTGTGTAGATGGGTGAGATTTTTTTATTTATTTAATCCATTTTGAATGCAGGCTGTAACACAACAAACTGTGGAATAAGTGGGGGGTATGAATAAGGGGTATGAATACTTTCTCAAGGCACTGTATATATTTTTTAAATTACATATTTTTTGCAGCAGTGGCAACAATTTTTTTTATGAATATATGTGAAACACTGCTGCCATTCTTCACCAAAACTGCTACTGCAGATGCTTCTGTATTTTTAAAGTGTTGTGTTAGCAGTAGAAACTGGAGAACAGCTAAAAAAAAACATGTACGGACAAAACATGTTCCATCGACAAAAAAGACTCAAGAGAAAGTAAGACAAAACTAAATCTGAAAACTGGACCTGGGGTTAGTAACAGGCTCTTGGGCATGCAGATGGAGTGGCCAGCCCTTGGACACTCGCGTTCCTTGAGCAATGTTCTCGACAGGCTAACCACTTCATCTGATCTCTTTTCTCCTCAGGGGGACGATGAAGGCGCGCTTCGTGTACGTCTTCATCCTGGGCATCCTCTTCACGGGCTCCAAGGACCTGCTGAGGTCCCAGGTCATCACAGCCGACGCCCGGCTGAAGAGCAGGGGATTGTGGGAAATCTACAGGTAGGTAGCCTACACGGCAAGTAGCCTACAGAATAGAGAGGCGAGCTAGCAATCGGTAGATGGCAATTTTGAATCGTGTTCAGATTTTCGTCTGATATTCGTGTACATTGTTTTATTCAGACTTTATTGAACCATGCGAGTCAGTTTAGAATAAATAATTGTTCTTATTTATTCATATTGCATAGTTATTGGACAATAAATACGTCTTCTTACAGTGGTGTGGTTCTGTTGGTGGCCCTGTTGTTCCGGGCACACAACCTGCCGGTGCTATGCTGCTGCCTACTGGTCCAGTCTCTGATGGCCCAGTTCATCTGGAAGAAGCTCCACTACGATGCTGCCCAGACCACCATCATGCACTACTGGTTCGGACAGGCCTTCTTCTACTTCCAGGTAACAGGCGGTTAGATTATAGAGTATTCATTGTGGAGTATGTTTCTTGTAACCTGGCTATGACTTTTTAAGAAAAAGTTTGTCGCCTTGGCATGTGCGAGCCATAAAGGCTCATACAGTGTTTTTCACTAGCGCCGGCTGTCGGCTATACAACCTATTACAGACTCATTTTCAGCCTGGTACTTTTTCCACTTAAATGAACTAGGCTACTTTTCAATTCGCTAGTCAGAAAATAGTCTGCCGAGCCCGGTCCCGCTAGAATGAACGATATGCATCTTCTATTGATAGGAAAAGGCGCCTGTCAATCACAAAGTGAGCGATGACAGGGAAACACTGCTGGTTTGACAGTCTGCTGTCTGTCCCGCCTCTCGGTACCTGGGTCTGTGTGTTGTGTGCGCTGTGGTTGCAGGCACATTTCTTTACACAGAGGGAGAGAGTGTGAATTTGTGCATCCTAATGTAATGTTAGTGAATTTGCACGTCCCATATAATGTGGTAATAATTAGTCGAAATCCATTTAGCCTATTGTTTTCTTGCACATTAATTTATGTTCTTTCGCGTGCAGGGTACGACATTAACTATGGCCTGCTGGCCCGAGGCCAATGGAAAATTTGTCGGTAGGGCTAGTGGATCTCCTCTGTCGGGCCAGTAACTTTTCAGCACATTTTTGCATTCCAGTACAACATTTACCTGCTCTGTCACAGTCTACCATTGAAAACCATTGAAGACTACACAGGTAAATGCCATGCTATTTGTATTTGAGCAATATGATTGGCCATTTATAACCACGCTCCTGCGAGTCACATCTTCTCGAGCACTTGAGCAGTACACGAGTTGATGTCTTCACACAGCAAACGCGAGCTGTCCAATGGAAAAAGAAGCACCCATCAATCTACTCACTGAGCTTATTTATTTTAGGGAAAGTGATTCACAAAAGTAAACCTTCAATAGGGAACACACTAGCAATATGCTGGCTACTGTTGATAGAAAGCTGGAAAAAAACACCTAGCATTCCTCTTGGCTAGCCTACTGTAGCCGTGTCGTTATCTAGTGGTGGAGAGTCGACTCCAAAATAATAGATTCTTTGACTCCTTTCCCGTCAACTCCCAAGATTCACTATTTTTGCAACGGAGGAGAATGAGTAGGGTGCCGTTGGCTCTCTTTCAACTGTTCCCGGGCAGATGTAAGACAGCGTGTATGCCATGATGTGGGCAAGGGGTTTGCTGGTATAGGCAGGCATAAGCTATGGAGAACGAACACAATTGCCCACATCATGGCATACACGCTGTCTTACATCTGCCCAGTACAGTTGAAACCGGGATTCATCCATGAAGAGCAAACTTCTCCAACGTGCCAGTGGCCATCAAAGGAGAGCATTTACCCACTGAAGTTGGTTACAATGCCAAACCTGAATCAGGTTTACCTCTAGGAGTTTGCCTGTGCTTAGCTCTATTCCGTTTCTTTTTTATCCAGAAAAATTCCCCAGTTCTTAACGGTTACATGCATACCCATAACATGATGCAGCCACCACTATACTTGAAAATATGCAGAGTGGTACTCATTAATGTGTTGTGTTGGATTTGCTCCAAACATACCACTTTGTATTCAGGATATAAAGTTCATTTCTTTGCCACATTTGTTGCACTATTACTTTAGTGCCTTGTTGCAAACAAGATGCAGGTTTTGAAATATTTGTATTCTGTACAGGTTTCCTTCTTTTCAGTCTGTCATTTAGGTTAGTATTGTAGACTTACTACAATGTTGTTGATCCAGCCTCAGTTTTCTCCGATCACAGCCATTAAACTGTAGTTGTTTTAAAATCACCATTGGCCTAATGGTGGAATCCCCGAGTGGTTTCCTTTTTCTCCAGCAACTGAGTTAGGAATGACGCCTGTATCTTTGTAGTGACTGGGTGTATTGATACACTATCCAAAGTGTAACTAATAACTTCACCATGCTCAAAGGGATATTCAATGTCTGCTTTTTACATTTTGACCCATTTACCAATAGGTGCGCTTCTTTGCGATGCATTGGAAAACCTCCCTGGACTTTTTGGTTGAATCTTTGTTTGAAATTCACTGCTCGACTGAGGGACCTTACAATTATCTGTATGGGTGGGCTACAGAGATGAGGTAGTCATTCAAAAACCATACATTTATTTTGCAAACTGAGTCCATGCAACTTATTTACTCCTGAACTTATTTAAGCTTGCCATAACAAAAAAGTAAACGACTGTGATTACTTTCTGAAGGCACTGTACATGATCCACTCAAATATGGTGTTGGGTTTGTCCGTTGGAGGGTGGCGTTGTCATGCTCTTTGACAGAACGGGCCTTGTCACACACGGGTCCTTTCACACACACACATACACACCCAGGTGAGAGAGAGGGGAGCTAGTGGCCTTCATCAGCCAGTGAATTAATTCAGCTCCCGCTGCAGTTGCCGAGAGCTCTTCCATCACATCTGTGTCACTCCTGAGCCCTCGTCAGGAAATGGAAAGGGGAATGAGACGGAGCCGAAGAGAGTGGGGAGGAGGAGAGATGAGGTGGAGGGGAAGGGAGTTTTCACCCAGTCACTGCAACCCTTACAAGGCCAGAGAGTTGACAGACAGCGAGCTTTGAATAGCTAGCTACCTGGGAAGTGGAGGAGCATGCAGGAGACTGACACATTTTATTCATATCAGCTTCTGACTTCTTTCAAAAGTTAACATTGAGTGTATTGTGCAATCTTTGTATATATATATGTTAATTTTACCCAAGGTCAGCTACACTAGCTACATTAGCTAACTTCTGTACTTTGTCTAACTAAGTTCCTTTAGCGACTTTACTTAGCTACTTTGTCTACTTAGTAAGTTAGCTAAGTAAGTTAAGGTTAGTTGTGAAAATGAAGCTTAATAAAATGTACGTCTGCTGTTTGGCTGTATGTCTGTCTGTAGGGGAACTCCAACAGCATAGCCACTGTGGACATCTCGGTTGGCTTTGTGGGACTGGAGAGCTACGTAGAAGCCCCGGCAGTCTTCCTCACCGCCCTCAGCACATACGCCGGGCCCCTGCTCTGGGCTTCCCACCTCGTCTGCTACCTCAGCTCCGAAAACAGGTCAGTTACTGTACACTCACGGCAGTGAATGTCATTAGTGATGATTCATTCAGAAGTTAATTCATTCCAACTTACACTGATTCACAACAGCCCAGGAACCAGCTAACCATAGAAGAAGTAGAAGATTTGGCAAGATTTTTTCAAATTAGTTATTATTCCAGTATAAAATGAAAAGCCTTGAAATTGATTATTTAGGATGCCCATATACTCACAACATTGATTCTGCTGTCGAAACAGTCCAGTTATGGACTTTCAATTAATTCACAGAAATTTAATTGAGCACGACCACACCGTAATACATAAAGCCAATAGGGGGAAGAAACCCAAAAATTTCAACAGAGACAAAGGAGTCTGTATATTCCTCCCATCTAGCATGAAACTGCAGTGTGTAATTATTGGGACAGGATCATAATGCGATGACGATGGTGAAGACGTCGACGCCTTGGCCACGCGCCAATTTATTATGGAATTAAAACAGCAGTGCAGCAAGCTACCCCTGGATGTTATATGTAAAAGATGCAAGAGATTGTTTCGAACATTTTGTACATCGTTGTAATGCTTGCGCCTCTAATAGATTTTCTCCTCAATTCATACGAAAGGTTAGTCACCTAGAGCACAATTCAAAGAGCATAACTTAAAAGAAAGAGAATATTAATAAATGAGCAAAGTGTGCTACCCCACGTCTTGAATGTAGATACATTACACTATGCATCACAGATTGTGTGTTAAAGAGCGCTGTTAGCAAAGTTATGGAATGGAAAGAAGGGATGGGGGACGCAGATGAAATCAGAGAGCTGTTTGTGGGTGGACGTTTATTTTTATTTTTTTTAAAGGGGCCTTTTATCATTAAGCTCCTGTAAGCCTCTTTGTTACTGGCATCTAATTCCAATTAGGCTGAGTGATAACTATCTTCATACTGCAATCAAAGCAGTGTGTAAAGCCCAGTCCAACATGGGGGC
Source organism: Salvelinus alpinus (assembly GCF_045679555.1). NCBI lineage: Eukaryota > Metazoa > Chordata > Actinopteri > Salmoniformes > Salmonidae > Salvelinus > Salvelinus alpinus. The sequence goes on from NC_092092.1 coordinate 43,062,742, forward strand.
CTCCTTCTCTCAACTCACGCCAGCCTTTCAATAATTGATAAAAACGATGGCTGCTGAGTCGATCCTCCCTTCAGGAGCCCTCCTCTTGGTGAGGGGAAAGACGATTTACGCACACACACATACAGTGCCTTCAGGAAGTATTCATACCCCTTAACTTATTTTGTTGTGCAACAGCCTGAATTCGACATGGATTTATTTGATTTTCTTCTCACCCATCTACACACAACACCCCATAATGACAGAGTGAAAACAGGTTTTTAGAAATCTTTGCAAATTTATTGAAAGTGAAATCGAGAAATATCTCATTTACATAAGTATTCACACCCCTGAGTCAATACTTTGTAGAAGCACCTTTGGCAGCGATTACAGCTGTGAGTCTTTCTGGTTAAGTCTCTAAGAGCTTTCCACAACTGGATTGTGTAACATTTGCCCATTTATTATTTTCAAAATTCTTCAAGCTCTGTCAAATTTGTTGTCAAATCATTGCTAGACAACCATTTTCAGGTCTTGCCATAGATTTTCAAGTAGATTTAAGTCAAAACTTTAACTTGGCCTCTCAAACATTCACTGTCTTCTTGGTAAGCAACTCCAGTGTAGAGTTGACCTTTTGTTCTAGGTTATTGTCTAGGTTATTGTCCTGCTGAAAAGGGAATTCAGACTGAATCAGACTGAATTTTGTCTGTGCTTAGATCCATTCCATTTTTTTTTATTCTCCTGAAAAACTCCCCAGTCCTTTAACAATTACAAGCATACCCATAACATGATGCAGCCACCACTATGTTCAGCAAATTTTTACTCCTGAACTTATTTAGGCATTCCATAACAAAGGGGATGAATACTGATTGACACAACACATTTCAACTTTAAATGTTTTATTAATTAGTATTTTTTTTAAATGGAAAACACAATTCCACTTTGACATTATGGGGTATTGTGTGTAGGCCAGTGATAAAGAAAAAGCTATATTTAATCCATTTTAAATTCAGGCTGTAGCACACCAAAATGTGGAAAAAGTCAAGGGGTGTGAATACTTTCTGAATACTTTCTGAAGACACTGTCCTTGTCAAATCTGTGCAGACTGCACCCAATTGGAAAATAGATAGTGCAAACACATTGCCAGGGCTGGGATTCTGAGTGTCAAAAGGGGTCAATTCTCTAAAGATTAGTAAATTCAACTTCTTTAGCTCCAGAGATCTAGAGGTGGTATCCCTTAACGCACATCCTGTATCCCACACTCCTTTACAAGCAGTCATCCCTCTTTAATCCTGCTCCCTGGAGGATAGGGTCAGGATAGAGGTAGCGCACCAGATGAATACTAAAGCCAGCCCAAGAGGAGGACAGGAAGTAAAGTGAGAGGGGGTATGGGACAGGCTTGGAAGCGCATTACTAATGCCTGATCTCATTTCCAAAGAGGGGATGCCCTTCAATTACTACCTCTTCAGATAGCTTCAGGTAGAAACCTTTGCCTAGGACATGACATTAACACTAGAACTGTCTTAGGCCAACAGCCACCGACGTCTGATTTTGTAAAAAATAAAAAATAAAAAAAAAATGCGCCAAAAAATAAAAATGCCCTCCTCCTTCCCTGACTTTTCCTAAATATTTATGTTTTTTTAAATAAGACAAATGTGCCAAAGGGCATTGGTACCCATGCGTCTCTCTCCTCACGGAATGAATGTCGTCACTGGTTGAATCTACAATTGAACTTGATCAAATGGATTACACTGTAGTGTTTTTATTGTACGAGAAACTAAAATAGGCTTACGTTTTTCACTAGGACTTTGTGGAATTATACAAAACATATCCTTGAGTCCATCTTAACTATTTTAGTTGTATTTTTAGATGGATATATTTCCACTAATAATTGCCTTGGTGCATATCCTTGAGTCCATCTTAACTATTTTAGTTGTATTTTTAGATGGATATATTTCCACTAATAAAAGCCTTGGTGCTTATGATTGCGCGTCTTGCAGGTTGATATGCATCTGATGCGTATGCTGAAGGGGACGCCCGGCAACGTTCTCTAGCGGGTACTTATAGGCTGAAAGGCCGTTCATTTCTAGTGTTAACAGACAGCTAGTTTGCCAGATGCCAGGCAGGTGTCTCCTGCGGCATAGGAATGGGGATGTATAGAGATGAGAGATGTGACCACCACAGCAAAGAGAAGACAAATGTATTTCTACTGGTTATGTAGTTCTGTTATGTAATCATGCGTAGTGTTCTTCATGACACCTGTGTATTCTGTTAAAACATGTAGATGTCAGGCATAAAATTAGGTGGAAAAATCTGAATCCCTTGATTAATTACATATCTGATAAATCCGACCCCATGTCTGAGTAATGTGGCCTGTTCTGCATTTCAGGAAGTGATGTCACTGAGTACTGCCCCTATATATGTAACCGACCGGCTCAAATTGGTCTTATGTAGCAACATTTGAAATTGTGTGTTTTACATTGGATAGAAGTAGAGACTCAGAGCTACAAAATGGTATATCATACACTGCATTTTTTTTTTTACAATGACGGCCTAGGAACAGGAGATTCGGTTTAGCGACCTTTCGGTTACTGGCCCAACGCTCTAACCACTAGGCTACCTGCCGCATTTGAGGAACAATGGGGAAGTAATTCTGGTTTGAAAGTTGACAAACTTGTAAAACTCACTTTTGAGAAAATGGCCTTTGAGTATTTTGGTATCTAGTGAAGAGCTCTCCTTTGTCTACACCAATTCAGCATTGCTCACACCCTCTTAAGCTAGCCCCACCCATCTCTTTAAGGATTCACATATGAGGTCATGTTCTAAACAGTGAGTAGTGTAGTAAAGATTAAGACTAAAAGTGTAGTAGTCTACAGTAAGAAAAATTCCAGGTAAACAGAACGTGTCCAGGTAAAAATATTTAATAAATATTAGATGACACTTACCCAGACACACTTGTCTAAATTGATGGGTCATGTGAAAGAAATGCTAAAACTGCCAGCCACATCTTGCCAAAGTGGATGGGTCTCTACAGAAGGTGTAAACGGTACAGCCAAATGGTTACTTGTATAGTAGTAATATCAGAAATAGATAGTGTCAATATAAAGAAAATATACAGTATGTACACAAACAATATCAATAACGATAGTGACAGATGAAGTGGTTGTATGCATACAATCAGAGGTAAAGTGGCTGAGCAGCAGGATAAATAAATAATATAGCAGCAACGTATGGCGTGTGTGTTAGGAGAGAGTCGTGTGAATAGAGGTACTTCAGATAGTGCTGAGGACTGCTCCGTCCGAACCATGCATGAAGAAGGGAATCTACATTCGGAGAGCCTGTTTCTGTCCTGCCCTGCATGTTTCTGTCCATGCAGGGCATGTGATGTCCATAGCCTCTTCGTCGCAAAACTCCCTGATCTTCTCAAAAATATACATTTGTCTAGCTGTGTCCAGTCTAGGTGGTGCTTGTACAGGCAGACCTTCTATGGGAGGAAGGATGTCAGCGTTGCGCAGCAGCTGAAACCTGGTCCCGACTGAGAACGCTCCTTGGCGACAACAACACCAGGCTCCAGAGCATCGAAGCTGTAAAACAGGAAATAACAAAAAGAATTAAGACATTACAACCTTGCACAACATCAATTCATCTCCCAAGTTTAGATAAGAAGAACAACCTCATACAATGCACTGAAAAGGATATTCACCTGAAGTGCTGGTACTGCTTGAACTGTGGCAGCAGCCTGAAGTACGGAGTCAGGTGTTGTTGCCAGACATAGCTTTCCACCAGCAACGTACCATCCTCCAGTCCAACCAGCTGTGGGATGTTGACCCCTGTCACAGTGCTGTCTTTCACAACACCAATAAATCTCAGACACAGTGTTCACTCTGGTCTTTCTGAAGTGCTGCTTGATGAGGGCGAAGCACCAGTCGGGGGCAAACTTGGTGTGGCCTGTGATCAGGAAGTGAAGGTCCAGACTGTGGTGGAGCTTGTGCATGGTCGCCAGGCACAATACCAGAGCACCAAATTGTTGTTTTGGCCACTGCAGCTATCACAATTCAGGTCCACACGTGTTTCCACAACTCCGCAGTTGGTAAAGAAATGGTGCATGTAGTTGATGACTGAGCTGCTGCCTTTGCTGGATGACATGCCTTCATCAGTCAAGTAGTTGACTTGTTGTGGTATTCCTTCACAGCAGACACCAAACAAGCCACACTTGCGAGGAGTTAAAAAGTAGATGGGACCTGGCTGCATAGGGTCAGAAGGATAGTGCACCTGCAAACAACAAAAGAACATTAAGATAATGAAAAGAAAATGTAATGTAAAACGTGATATAATTTTGTAATGCATCATTACAGGTTTCACTTACCTACAAATGTGCAGAGCAGCAGCACTGCCTACAGAAACACCATCTTGGAAAGTGGAAGTTAAAATGATCACACAGCCCGACTACACGTACCTCTGGAAAATACAGAAATAATGTGAGATCAATAAAAGTAGTGCCAGTCATGTTGGTCAGTTAAATAATGAAAACGTGTTGTTTGTGCTTTACATACCAAGTGTTCAATTCCTTGTAGACGCCACACTGCTGCTTTTGTCACATGGGATGGCAGCAGCTTTCCACCAAAGTGTTTGTGTCCTGGGTGGCGTCCTTATAACACTATTGCATTATCCTCTGTGTAGTTGTTGATGACGTTCACCACTCGCTGCAAGTCCTCATGCTTCAGTGTAAGCTGTGCTTGCTTGGGCCAGCTCTCTTTTTGATGGGAGACATTAGACCAGTCTCCTTGAATGACTGGTGGAAGGGAATCAGGCGTGTTCTACTGATGCTGAAAGACAAATTCCAGAAACAAATATTATTATACAGTAGATCGCCGTAATCACCGTCAGACACACCTGGCCAACTTGATGGCTCATGTAATCATCTGGCGTAGTGGAGTCTTTTGTTTAGACATGCTAGCTAAACAATGAATCTGAATCTTAATCCTAATCCATAGAGTACTAGCAATACAAACCGATTGTCATAGCTAGCTAAAGTTAACCAAATAGGTGCAAAGTTAGCTAGTAAACATTAGGCCATAACTAGCCATGTGAAATGGCATTCTGAGATAACGTTACTACACACAGATCATAAACATAATGTTAGCTAACGAGCCAGCCATCTAATGTCAGCTAGCTAGCTAACAGTATTCTTGAACTTGCAATGAAAACAACTTTCTGACAAAATTAGAAACGTATCTGATGATACTACATGGATGAGTGCTTCACGGCAGACTGCAACCCCTTTCATTAAATAAGACGTCCTGTGCCGTTTCCGTTGCTTGGCCCGTTGTTGTGTCAAGTCACTCTGGTTCAAATTGACCGTGTACAATGCCATAAAAATCATCTTAAGCTTTAGCCCCCACCCAAACTCTGACCATTTAACTCGCCCTAGCAGAGCTGGTTAGGCTGTTTTCATGTTATCCAGAGCGTTGGTGACTAACTGTGCTCCTAGCAACAATTTAATTACGCTTTTCATAAATTCATCAGTTATTCTGCACTCTGGCACACAGACGAGTGCTCTGAAACAGTTGTTGCAGTGATGTTCTATTGAAATGGATACTTGCATAGTGGAGTCTTAAGTTTTAATACGTGATTCATAAAAAAAAAGCTGCGTTAGACAGGATTACCTATTGGCCTGCTAAAATAGACAGAAGCGTGCTATATGGCAGACCAATCCAAACTCATCTCTCGGCATGTCCAGCCCACACCTTATCTCAGCCAATCATGGCTAGCGGGAAGGTTTTTAGCTTTTTCTGTGGCTTCACCAACTAAATCAAATCAAATCAAGTTTATTTTATATAGCCCTTCGTACATCAGCTAATATCTCGAAGTGCTGTACAGAAACCCAGCCTAAAACCCCAAACAGCAAGCAATGCAGGTGTAGAAGCACAGTGGCTGGGAAAAACTCCCTAGAAAGGCCAACTAGGCTAATTTAAATATTTTATTCATATTTACAGATGGCATACAAGTTTGTTATTAAGGCACGTGAAAGTTCCCATGTTCGAGAAGGCATTTCTGCCCCCCCCCCCCCCCCCCCAAAAATAAAGGTTACGTACAAACGCCTCTCCTGTGAAGTAGTGACCCGCGACATACGCCTAGTTTCCTGAAACGGGTCACATATAGGACCTTCCACCCCCACCTGGGATATGGATGCCTGATGAAGACCTACGGGTCAAAACTTTGTTATAAATAAATATCACCTGGGAGCATGAGAAGCAGTGTGCAGCACCTGCGGAAAGTACCTGGATTTGCTGTTGTAGAAATTCTTACACAGGGACACTCAATGTCAATCTTAAATTAGTCATTGATTATGGTCAGCGCACTGGAGAGGTTCCAACCAACTTAATGCACCATAGTGAACGTCTGTCAGAAGCTCTGCTGTCTGCTATACGGCTATACACAGACAAGTTATATTTGCATGATTTAGCATGATTAATTCATCATTACCGTTTTGTTTCATTCATGTGACCGACCAATACTGGTTCATAACATGTGACAGACAAGGCTTCTTCTCTCTAAGCTGAGACCTTGAAACTGAGATATCTTTCGTTCTCAAAACAAGGTCTGGGCGAACTGCCAAATTGCAGATACTGATAAGTGAGGATTCGTTCAATCAGTCACTTACATGAACACAGAAATTGGTTATTAGAACAGCACATGTATTAAATGTCCATCACAGTGCGTATGTTCTTCAGCTTTTGCACATGAACTCTCTACCATACAGCACTCATTTTTGAGACTCCCTTTTCACAAGTCTACCTGTCTTCTGATATTATGGCTGAAATAGCAGACTCTATTCTCAGACGATGATTATTCCCAGATCATAATGAAGGACTCGCTTTTTGATGAAACTGTCCCAACAACAGATTGCAATGCAGACTCAGTTATCACATCTCTCAAGAATCTACAGGTCCATGAGACAAAACAATATTATCATGATGTCACCTTCAGTGATTATCTAAGATAATCAAATGAAAGGCAGAAATGGATTATAGATATAGAAAGAACCGGTTCTTGGTTTGAACAATCCCTCTTTTTGTGACCGATGGTGCGAGATTCTTAATAAATGCTTGTTTGATTCAATGTCGCTCACCATACAAGAAGTGAGAGAACAATTGAGCACGACTAGAGATCAAGTGACACAGTTAAATGTTGATCTAGAAGGCAAGATCACCCATAAGGACAAAAGAGAGAACATTCTGACCAATATGGAAAACATTTGTGATAAACTTGCGGAGGAGACAAAGACAAGTGGAAAAAGCGGAAAAAGTTTGAGCATGATACTGCGGAGCAGAAGGTATAATTCTGGAGGGATGGCCGGAGACAGCCAATTGGCACTCCCCCACGAGCAAGCTGGAAGGGTAAACGCCAGCCCAGCCGTAATCCTAGAGGGCCACTAATGTGGCAATCAACCAACTCCCTCACATCTGACTCCAGTGACCAATCTAGAGCGCCTTCTTTTTTGGGGAATCGAATAGGCCGTCATCATGACCACCGCCAACCCTGCTTCCCCGCAAGAAATGCAGGAGAGGACTACGTAGGAAGATGGCAACACCCGAAGTCCCCGCCACATACACAGAGCAAGACATGGTAATTAGCTTAGGGACTATCATTTGTCAAAACATCACAGGCCAATGACTTTGATACAGTTATAGACTTTCAAAAGTTTTTCCACAGTCTGAAATTGACTGAGTTTTTTTTTGTAATGGAACCCCATTATGCACCTGCCAATTTTAATCTATTGAACAATATTAGTAATCAGACAGGAAATAGTGCTGTTTTTCCCATTGATGTTTTATTTTTTAAGAACAAAGTCTTATTTACAATGACGGCCTACTTGGGAACAGTGGGTTAAACTGCCTTGTTCAGGGGCAGAACGACAGATTTTTACCTCGTCAGCTCGGGGATTTGATCCAGCAACCTTTCAGTTACTGGCCCAACGCTCTTACCACTAGGCTACCTGCCACCCCATTGATAACCTGAATGACAATGAACATTATTGATACTTACCCACAATTGAAACCCATTTTTAAATATACCCCACATATGGTCTTTAAAGGACCCCCAAACGTGAGAGACATTGTGGTTAAATCTGATTACCCACCAGAGAAAAGAGAAACCTTATTGGACAAGGTTCCGGAGGGTAATTACAAATGTGGCCAATGTCCTCAATGCAGCTTCATGTACAAACGCAACTCATTTACCCACCCCCGCACAGGACAAAGATTTAAGATCAAGGGCCTAATTACCTGCATGTCCTCCAATGATATTCACATGTTGAAATGTTCTTGTGGTCTGTCTTACATAGGGAAAACCCATAGAAGCCTTAAGACACGGGTCAGTGAGCACCGCAACAATGTGTAAGGGCTATTTTTATCAAGAAGGAGAGTGATGGAGTGCTGCATCAGATGACCTGGCCTCCACAATCCCCGACCTCAACACAATTGAGATGGTTTGGGATGAGTCAGACCGCAGAGTAAATGAAAAGCAGCCAACAAGTCTTGGCGGACAGAAGACACAGCTGAGGACACACATTCCCAGTGCAGTCAATGCTACCTGCTACATAGGCAGCATGAGCAGCACTCAACACATGCCTGGAGGCTTGTGTGCCTGGAGCGTATATTTAATCTCAGAGTTTATTTCCTATGAAGAAACACTTGTCTCTGAAGAGTACACTACAAGTACACTACACACATAATACAGCAACTTGTCATATGCCTCTGGTGTAGAAGTAAAAACAGATAGACAGTACCAGTCAAAGGTTTAGACACACCTACTCCTGCAAGGGATTTTTCTTTATTTTTCCAATGTTCTACATTGTAGAATAATAGTGAAGACATCAAAACTATGAAATATCACATATGTAATCTTGTAGTAACCAAAAAAGTGTTAAACAAATAAAAATATATTTGAGATTTGAGATTCTTCAAAGTAGCAGCAAAAACCATCAAGCACTATGATGAAACTGGCTCTCATGAGGACCGCCACAGGAAAGGAAGACCCAGAGTTACCTCTGCTACAGAGAATAAGTTTAGTAGAGTTACAAGTTTCAGAAATTGCAGCCCAAATAAATGTTTCACAGAGTTCAAGTAACAGACACATCTCAACATCAACTGTTCAGAAGAGACTGCGTGAATCAGGCCTTCATGGTCGAATTTCTGCAAAGAAACCACTACTAAAGGACATCAATAAAAATAAGAGACTTCCTTAGGCCAAGAAACACGAGCAATGGACATTAGACCGGTGGAAATCTGTCCTTTTGGTCTGAGATTTTTGTTTCTAACCGCCGTGTCTTTGTGAGACACAGAGTAGATGAACGGATGATCTTCGCATGTGTGATTCCCACCGCGAAGCATGGTGGAAGAGGTGTGATGGTGTGGGGGTGCTTTGCTGGTGACATGGCTACCACAGCATTCTGCAGCAATACGCCATCCTATCTGGTTTGCGCTTAGCGGGATTATCATTTGTTTTTCAACAGGAGAATGACCCAACACACCTCCAGGCTGTTTAAGGGCTATTTGTACAAGAAGGAGAGTGATGGAGTGCTGCATCAGATGACCTGGCCTCCACAATCACCTGACCTCAACACAGTCGAGATGGTTTGGGATGAGTTGGACTGCAGAGTGAAGGAAAAGCAGCCAACAAGTGCTCAGCATATGTAGAAACTCCTTCAAGACTGTTGGAAAAGTATTCCAGGTGAAGCTGGTTGAGAGAATGCAAAGAGTGTGCAAAGCTGTCATCAAGGCAAATGGTGGCTACTTTGAATAATGTCAAATATAACATATATTTTGATTTTTCTAAAGCTTTTTTGGTTACTACATGATTCCATATGTGTTATTTCATAGTTTTGATGTGTTCACTATTATTCTACAATTTAGAAAATAGTAAAAAAAAAAAAAAAGAAAGAAAAACCCTTGAATGAGTAGGTGTGTCCAAACCTTTGACCGGTACTGTATATACAAACAACCTTCCTGATGAAGTTAAGCTGTTAGTGTTGGAGACAACATTTTACTGATGTCCCGCAGGGACTGATTCTTGGTCCACTTCTTTCCTTATACATGGCTGTACTGGTATTACCGGTGTTCCATGGAGATTGATTCTTGCTCCACTTCTTTCCTTATACATGGCTCCCACTAAGCAAAATTATTTCTGAACATTGTGTCGACCTATGCAGATGACACACAGTTTAAAATGTATTTAGTACTTGATAATGTTTAGGTTCTAAACCCATTGATTAACTGTTCATCTAGCATTGTCATTGTCAGAGTAGATGCTACAAATGTGAATGTCAGTTGATATAAAACAATGTGGTTTGTGAACTAAAGAGATTTGAGATGACACATCAGCCAGTGCAGTTCCAGACTTGCTTTAATACTTTTCCTCTGCCTAAAAAATGCAAGGGTGTTTGTGTGTGCGCTATGTGCATTGATCAGGGTTTGTGAGAGAGAGAGACGGACACATTCAGTGTGTGTTACTGAGTACAGTCATTTATGTTGGCACCTACAGGGGTGCTTGTGTAGGGACTCTCACTGATTATGCGAACACACACCCAAACAATCTCACACACACCTTTTGATTCAACACCTACCCTAAATTGATTGCACTACTGAAAAATGGTGCCACCATGGGATGGTCTCCTATAGAGGTGTCAGTCAGTCCCTCACCCCCTGGTCAGTAAGGGACAAGGCGCTCATAATGTGCTCGGTCTGGTAATGGGCCCAGGTTGATGCTGGACTTGTTCTCCGGGACGGCACTGAACATCGGGACCAGAACTGGGGTCTGGTCTGATGCTGGCAGGTACAGGAGAGATAGTGAAGGATTGGACGCCGACTGGGACTCTGACTGTGGAGTCAGCTTGTATGTTAGATCCAGGCCAAGCAGGTCTGCAAGAGCAGAGGGTAGTGTAGCGACCAGCACTGGAGTTGAGTCTGGTCATGTCTGGTCCAGGAGAGACACTAGCAGGAGTGTCTGTTGAGGTGGTGGCTTGGGCACCAGTGGCTACGAATCTGGTCCTGCAGGTTGATAAGGTTGGATCACTGGCAGCTGCTGGTCGGGCTGCAGCTCTGGTATCGTCTTTGCTTCTTTGAACTCTGCTGGTCATAGGGCAGGGTGCAGCACTGACAACGGCTCAACTGGCTCAGGTGCTGCTTGTGTTGGCACCGGCTGGGGTGCGGAGTGAAGTTCAGCCAGCTGGTGGAAGACTTGGGCCTCGGTATCCATCGTGGGGCAGGCTCAAGCACTGACAGTTGCAGGTCTTGCTCCACCTCTGTCATCGGTTTTGGCGTCTGAAGCGCATTGGATAGGATTGGTTGAGGCTCTGGCAACTTCTTGGCTGGCTCAAGGACAGGCTATGGGAGCTGTTGAGGCTGGGTTGGTCGTGGCATCAGTCTGGGTGGCAGGTCTGGCTCTAACTCTGGCAGCTGCTGGCCGGACTGGCACGTTGGGACCGCATGGTTTGCTTGAGTGCAGGGTGCTACGTAGCTGTCTGGACGTACTGGAGTCCTGTTGAATGTGTGTGCCTGACGTGCCAAGGAGCTGGTGAGAGCACCGGCTGAAGAACCTCCTAGGGCTCTTGTGACCACTGGACATGCTGGAGTCCGGGTGGCAGCTGAACTGGTTGGCGGGCCGGTTGCCACTTGACACGTGTGAGTGGTGACTGGACCGGTGGCCGTGGCACCCAAGCCATTCGAGGCTGCCGCAATACCTGGTACACAGGACACAGTTGGTCGATCCTGTGGTACTCGAGGACAAGAGGTGCAGTCCCTGATGGCGACAATGTTGCAGCAGGGGGACAGTATCCGCATGGGGGGCCTCGATCTGCTGGACTCCCCGGTCCTTCTGTACACGCCGGCATGTGCGCCTGGTCTGGGGCATGGCATACAGCATGAACCGCATCCTGTCAGTAATGGTCTAATCCAGGACAATTGCATCTATCCAGACAATGAAAAAGAGCGCCACCATGTGGTGGTCTCCGATAGAGGTGCCGGTTTAGATATATAGTAGGTGCAACTGTCCCGGTGTCCCAGTAAGAGGACGGAAAGTAACAGTAGGAGACAGGGATACAATTCACACTTTATTACCACACTCAAGACAGGCACACACCCACAGCAAACAGGAAGTGGACTAGGTAGAAGTGTTGTAGTGATAGTGTTCAGGAGAGGGACTGTAAGAGTTTTCTACAACTACCACCCACTGCCTCAGTGCAGCACTTTAGCGTGCCTTTATTTGTTTGGGAGGGATGACTTCCCAGGCTTGAACTTCCTCCCCCATAGCTTTGCGATTTACATGGCTGCAGTATCCCAGCCTGAATATGGAATGATCTGTGGCTCTACTCAGACGTAGGAGCTTTTGGATGCTGTGTGTGTGTTTGTGCGTATGTATGCGCGCACACGTGTTTGTGGGTGCAGGATTGTGCACATGTGTGCTTTTGTGAAAGAGAACAAATGTTGAAAAAAGAGTGTGAAGAGACAGTGTGTGCGAGCAGCTTGTACACACTTCTCTGTATTTCCGATTGTTTTGAATGAGAAATTCTCCCACCATATCTGCCTTTCATTTGAATTGAAAGGCTGTCGTGGAAGGTCATATCCTATACGTCCTACATGCGCTGGCACCCATCCAGCCCTATCTGAATAGACAATTAGATCACATTCTTTTCAGAGGTACTAAGGCCTTCTTCATGTTAGAGTCGATGGTAGGCTAAAGCAACCATAAGCATTGAGACGGCCGAGATAGTCCTCAGGAAGAAATGCTGATGAAAGCATGTGCCTCAAGGCTAAGAGAATTGCAATAGGCTCTGTCTATGAGTCCAGGAGTTCAATAGCGTTTGTTTTCTATCAAGTACTTTAGATGTGGAGGTTGAATGTACACATGGTGTTAAAACGTGACCTATGAGATGCGAACCTCCAAACCTGTGATGTCCCATGTAGTATTTATTTATTTTTGTCAGGTGCACATTTGTGGTTTTGACTGCTCGTGGCGTCTGTTTTTCCATTGTTCTGACAACCAAATGAGATTCAAATCTATTTCTCTCCCTTCTCTCTCATTGTATCTCTTCACCCTCTCCCATATCCCCCTCTACCTCTCCTCCTCTCTCCAGGAGCTCAGTGGCGGTCGGCCATGGCTGCTACTGCTTGGCCCTGCTGCGCTCCGTGCCGGTGGCAGCCTACGTGGTGCTGGTCACGGCTCTGCGCTACCACCTCTTCATCTGGAGCGTCTTCTCGCCCAAGCTGCTGTATGAGTCCATGCACACACTGCTCACCGCCGCAATTTGCCTCTTCTTCACCACCATGGAGCAGAGCCGCAGCTCCAGCAGGCCCTAGGGACCCCACGTCTCCGAGGACTCTCAGCTTTCAGGAAAATGGGTTAAGGAGAAGGGCCAAAGGGCAAATACTATGATAATGGGTGGTCCTGATACTGTCCTCGTTGACTTCTGGATGCCCTACTACACCCCGGAGGAGTAGGTATGAATGTACTGTCCCCTGCACTGGAGTTCTAGGACAGCGGCATTCACCTTTTGGAAAGCAATATATTTTCTCTATGGTCTAAAACAAAACTTATTTAGTAAGATTATTATTTTGATGTGTTGGTTGGTTCTACTGAAGTCTGTTGTGGTGTTTATTGAGCAGAGCTGAACATGAAAGGTAAATTAATTAATAATTTAATTTGAATGTGTCAAAAGCGCAATCGTGAAGGTATACTGTCCCTTGAAATTGGATTGAAATTGGATTTGTATTCATTATTTTTTATGTGTTATTGTTTGTTTTGTTTCCGTAGACTAGTAAGTGCTTCTATTGACCACCGTTTCTCTGTAGTGCTTTATGCCAGTTGCATTATACTGTATTTCCTCCATGCACTTTAATCAATACAGTGACCACATTATCAGCACAGGGACTTTGTCGATATGCTTTCCAACCGGTCTGTATTTTCCATCTCTTCAATGAACTAACTGAGTTGAATGGATTCTCTTTGTAGATGATATAGATCTGCTCCAAGCTAATAACAAGCCATACTTTCCTCCCACTTTACTTTCAGGCATATATGTATATATATTTTTCTTTTTACTCTCGGGGAATATATTGAAATTCAGTCAACGCTTTGTTAATACAGTGGATTATTACTAATTCTCAGATGAGAATTGATTCTGGGTGAATGCCGTTAATGAAAAGAGAATTTAGATTTAGCCGCTGTGTGGGGATAAAGGTTCATTGTTGTTGGGTAAGGTGATATACATTTTCCATCTAAAAGTGGTTATCTTTTGATAAATATATTGTGTATGAGGCAATATTTCACTTATATTTCTGTATTGCTCATTTGATTTCTAATGTTAAAAAAGGGTTATGTATGCCAATCGACAATTTGATTTCTTACCTACTTCTGCCAGACTTGTGAAACCTAATCATTGGCAATTGGGAGACCTTCCCCTGACACACTAATTCAATTACATAATAAAATAAACTTACAAATTGCTTACTTTAAATACAATTAAAGTGGGGTTTTTTACATTTATGAAGATATCCCCTAGGGAAATCTTGTGAATACTGAATGTAAAAAGCGGTTAATTCCAGTCACACAATCTGTTTGGATAACTTGCAAAGAACTTGAACGGAGATCCATATTCTGATAAAGGGCTCTCAATGTACAATAATAACATTACTGTAGCTGTTTGCAAGTCTGGTAAATAAGCATATGAGATTGCAGCAAATCACACAACTTTATATATATGACCTTAGATATGTGATTGTTGTGTATTACTTTTCATTTTCCAACTATTCATGTGTTATTTAGGATAATGTTGATTTTGTTTTTTGTTCAAATATTTTGTTACAGTACCAGTCATAAGTTTGGACACACTTACTCATTCAAGGGTTTTTCTTTATTTTTTACTATTTTCTACGAAACTATGAAATAGTATGGAATCATGTAATGACTAAAAAAAGTGTTTAAACAAATCAAAATATATTTTGGATTCTTCAAAGTATCCACCCTTTGCATTGATGACAGCTTTGCACACTCTTGGCATTATCTCAACCAGCTTCACCTGGAATGCTTTTCCAACGGTCTTGAAGCAGTTCCCACATATGCTGAGCACTTGTTGGCTGCTTTTCCTTCACTCTGCGGTCCAACTCATCCCAAACCACCTCAATTGAGTTGAGGTCAGGTGATTGTGGAGGCCAGGTCATCTGATGCAGCACTCCATCACTCTCCTTCTTGGTCAAATAGCCCTTACACAGCCTGGAGGTGTGTTGAGTCATTGTCCTGTTGAAAAACAAATGATAGCGCAAACCAGATGGGATGGCGTATCGCTGCAGAATGCTGTGGTTGCCATGCTGGTTAAGTGTGCCTTGAATTCTAAATAAATCACTGACAGTGTCACCAGCAAAGCCTCCCCACACCATCTCACCTCCTCCTCCATGCTTCACAGTGGGAACTACACATGTTGAGATCATCCGTTCACCTACTCTGTGTCTCACAAAGACTCGGCGGTTGAAACCAAAAGTCTGAAATGTGGACTCAACAGACCAAAGGACAGATTTCAACTAGTCTAATGTCCATTGCTCGTGTTTCTTGGCCCAAGCAAGTCTCATCTTCTTATTGGTGTCCTTTAGTAGTGGTTTCTTTGCAGCATTTCGACCATGAAGGCCTGATTCACGCAGTCTCCTCTGAACAGTTGATGTTGAAATATGTCTGTTACTTTAACTCTGTGAAGCATTTATTTGGGCTGCATTTTCTGAGGCTGGTAACTCTAATGAACTTATCCTCTGCAGCAGAGGTAACTCTGGGTCTTCCTTTCCTGTGGCGGTCCTCATGGGAGCCAGTTTCATCATGGTGCTTGATAGTTTTTGCGACTGCACTTGAAGAAACTTTCAAAGTTCTTGACATTTTCGAGATTAACTGACCGTCATGTGTTAAAGTAATGATTGACTGTCGTTTCTCTTTGCTTATTTGAGCTGTTCTTGCCATAATATGGACTTGACTAATATGTCCTCACTATTATTTTACAATGTAGAAAATAGTCAAAATAAAGAAAAACCCTTGAATTATGAGTAGGTGTGTCCAAACCTTTGACTGGTACTGTATATATATATTTTTTTTTCTTCTTTGATCTTTCACTACTTATATAGGCAAATAAGGTCTGACAGTATCCAGATTTCCATTAAACTGATCTCATGTGAATTAAATCATATTGTATAAAAAGTTAATGTAGACATTGAAACAGGAAAGTACCTACTGTCACCAGCAAACAGCCAAATATTTGCAAGTTGAAAATGAAATATATTATACTTTACTATATTAAAGTGTACATTATTTATACTTTATTATATCATCATTTTATAATTGAATCTTTAACTTGAGGATGTTCTCTCAAACATTGCAATTTCACATACATACAGTATGTTTTGTGTGTTTGGAGAAAGAAAACAGGGCTTTTGCAGGAAGTGATGAGATGTCACTAGGTCCAACTAATATAAAGAAGGGATACGCCATCCATTCTCGTTTGCGCTTAGTGGGACTATCATTTGTTTTTTAACGGGAAAATGACCCAACACACTTCCAGGTTGTGTAAGGGCTATTTGACAAAGAAGGAGCGTGATGGAGTGCTGCATCAGATGACCTGGCCTCCACAATCACCCGACCTCAACCCAATTGAGATGGTTTGGGATGAGTTGGACCGCACAGTGAAGGAAAAGCAGCCAACAAGTGCTCAGCAAGTACTGATGTCTTCACTATTATTTTACAATGTAAAAAATGAAGAAAAACTCTTGAATGAGTAGGTGTGCAAACTTTTGACTGGTACTGTATATATAAATATAAAAAATATATACAGTTGAAGTCGGAAGTTTACATACACTTAGGTTGGAGTCATTGAAACTAGTTTTTCAACCACTCCACAAATGTCTTGTTAACAAACTATAGTTTTGGCAAGTTGGTTAGGACATCTACTTTGTCCATGACACAAGTCATTTTTCCAACAATTATTTACAGACAGATTATTTCACTTATAATTCACTGTATCACAATTCCAGTGGGTCAGAAGTTTACATACACTAAGTTGACTGTGCCTTTAAACAGCTTGGAAAATTCCAGAAAATGATGTCATGGCTTTAGAAACTTCTGACAGGCTAATTGACATTATTTGAGTCAATTGGAGGTGTACCTGTGGATGTATTTCAAGGCCTAGCTTCAAACTCAGTGCCTCTTTGCTTGACGTCATGGGAAAATCTAAAGAAATTAGCCAAGACCTCAGAAAATAAATTGTAGACCTCCACAAGTCTGGTTCATCCTTGGGAGCAATTTCCAAACGCCTGAAGGTACTATGTTCATCTGTTCGGCCCTCCATTCTGTAGGAGACAGAATGCGTCTCCTTCCTGAGCGGTATGACGGTTGCGTGGTCCCATGGTGTTTATACTTGCATACTATTGTTTGTACAGATGAACGTGGTACATTCAGGGCTGTATTCAATTAACAGCATTCTCAGGTAGTCCTCTTATCTAGGTGGTTAAGTGCAGTGTGGAGTGCAATTAGGATTGTGTCATCTATGGCTCTGTTGGGGCGGTATGCAAATTGGTGTGGGCCTGGGATGATAGAGGTCATGTTTGCCATGACCAGCCTTTCAAAGTACTTAAAACTTCTTAGGGATAGCCCCCCTTTTTTCAATTTTCGTCTTAATGACATACCCAAATCTAACTGCCTGGAGCTCGGGCTCTTTGGCAAGGATATGCATATTCTTGGTACCATTTGAAAAGACACACTTTGAAGTTTGGAAATGTGAATTGAATGTAGGAGAATATAACACAATAGATCTGGTAGAAGAGAATACAAAAGAAAAAACCAACCCGTGTTTCTTTACCACCATCTTTGAAATGCAAGAGAAAGGTCACTGTTAAAGCCATCTCTCTGGTTGTAATTCCGATAGTGTTCACAACATGGTGGCAGTGTACGTGCAAAGTTTCAGATGGATAACTTGGATTATGACTGATCCTCAAGACTTTTAGTGTGAAGTCCCCATGTACTTTTGGACAAATCGCAAAGGAGACATTCATATTCCATTTTTCTGCAAGAATATCGTCAAATCTGTATACTTGGACTTTGATTTAGCTTTCCAAGTATTTCTAGCCATATTATAAGTTCAACATTTGCAAACAACCAGTTATCATAACTTCATAATTCTGAATATCCTTATAATTTTTTCCAAAATGTAAAGGCATGCTGTCGTACAAGATTAGAAGCTACATTTTATGACATATACTTGGGTCCGATACTCCCGTAAAGCCCAACTCATTGGCTATCTAGCTAGCTTTGTTTGACCCCGATTGGTGCTTATTTGACAAAGATACAGTCGTTCAAGTGATGGCCGCCCGCGTCATCGGCGTGCCATGAAGGCGTCGCTCTCTGACCAAATATGGTGTCCTATAGGATATACTACACCCCTAATGAAATAGTGTCTTGTTACCTTCTAGGATCTCTGAGGAATAGATACAATTGTGATTTGACTGGTTGAAACAACGTTTAGCGTGAGATTTTCACAGATTCCTTTCTTTGCAAATTGGAACGAGTGGAAATACAAAATCGATCGTGCATGCTATATGGACTTTTTTAGGATATGAAAAAGGATTTTGTCTAACAAAACGAAACTTCATGTTATCTCTGGGACACTTTTGATGATAAATCAGAGCAGAATTTCAGAATGTAAGTAAACATTTCACCTTCAGAGGTGAATTTATCAACCTATCGGGGTGAAAAATGTTTTTGTTGTTAGGAGTTCTCCTCAAACAATAGCATGGCATTTCTTCACAGTAATAGCTACTGTGAATTGGACAGTGCAGTTATATTAACAAGAATTTAAGCTTTCAGCCGATATAAGACACTCCTATGTACCGACATTTGTTGTTACTCTAAAATCTGCGATCTTGACATAACGCGCTGAATGATTTTCAACTGTCGGGACGCCAATCCCTATTAATGATTACAGATGTGAGTGCTACAGGGCGGTAGTCATTGTGGCATGAAGCCTTAGAGTTCTTGGGAACAGGAATGATGGTAGTCATCTTAAGACGTGGGGATTAAAGACTGGGACAAGGAGAGAATTACCATGAATTTGCCTGCCAGTCGATCTGTGCATGCTCTGAGAACACGCCCTGGAATACCGTCCTGGCCCTGCGGCCTTGTGAGTGTTGACCTGATTAAAGAACCTACTCAAATCGACCTCGGAGAGTGAGGTCACCCAGTGGGGGCCCTCACGCACAGTACGCTGTTTGTTATTGTCGAAGTGTGCATAGAATGCTTTTAGTTTGTCTGGAATAGAGCCATCGTTGGGCAGGTCACGGCTGGGTCTTCCTTTATAATTCGTAATGGACTGTAGCCCCTGCCACATGTGGCGGGCGTCCATGCTTGTGTACAGTAGTATGATTCCATTTTATTCCTATATTGTACTTATGCTCATTTGATAACTCTGCGGAGGTTGTAGCAGGACTTCTTGTACTTGTTCCTATCTTCAGCCATAGTGTCAGGGTTGTCTGCGATTGCTGTAGCCCTGTCCTTTAGCATAGCACCAACCTCCGTGTTAATCCAGGGCTTTTGATTGGGGAAGCAGCGAACCTTCACTGTGGGGACAACGTCGCCGATGCATTTCCTTATGAAGCCGGTGACGGAGGGGGTTAGCTTGCCGATGTTATCAGCACCGATCAGCGCTAGCAAAGCAGTCCTGTAGCATAATCTATGATTCTGATGACCATTTCTCAATGGAGTGAGTCACGGTTACTTCCTGTTTGACGTTTTGCTTGTTAACAGGAGCAGGCGTACGGAGTCATGATGCTATTTGCCAAATGGCTTGCTTGTGTGTAAAGTATAGTTTCCTAAGACTTTATCGCCCCTAGTGGTGAAGGAAACGTGTTGATAGAAGTTGGGCATCACATGTTGTTACGACGCAGAATTAAAATCACCAGCGACAAGAAAGGCATCCGGATGTATGTTTTCCTGCTTGTTTATAGTACTTTGATAAGTGCCAGCTTGTTATATTTCTTGTTCTGATGTGGAATGTATCCAACAGTCACGTTAACAGCTGAAATGCCTGGCCTGCTGAAGAGTGACAGACTCCATCCTAGCTGGAAGGTTGCTTTCATTTTATACATCAACAAAGACAGGGCTCTAACTCCTCTCGGTCCATAATGAGATAGGGAGCAGTCTAGGCAGCAGGCAGTTAGCCAGCCTGCGAGCTTAGTTGACTACAGTCAGTGTAGTCAGCTCAGTTTTCCCAATTGAGATTGTGTATGTGCCTCGACCTACTGTAGGTCAGGCAAAACTAAACATGGAGGTGTTTGCCAATCTCACTGGAATAAAGACCAGTCCTGTCATTTCTGAAAGAGATTGTGATAATACCTCATCTCAAAATTGGACTACTTAATGTTAGATCCCTCACTTCCTAGGCAGTCATAGTGAATTAACTAACCACTGATCTTAAACTTGATGTGATTGGCCTGACTGAGACCTGGTTTAAGCCTGATGAATTGACTGCGCTAACTGAGGCCTCTCCTCCTGTTTACACTAGTGACCATATCCCTTGCTCAATCCATAAAGGCGTAGCTAACATTTAAGACAGCTATTTACACAGGAAACAAATTACTGTGTTTTCATCTTTTGAGGTTTTAGTCATGAAATATATACAGCCTACTCAATCACTTTTTATAGTGATTGTTTACAGGCCTCCTTGACCATATATAGAGATCCCCATGGAGTTCCCTGAATTCCTATCGGCCCTCGTAGTCATGGCAGATAATATTCAAATTGTTAGTGACTTCAATACTCACAGGGTGTAGTCCACAGACCCACTCCTTTCAGAGCCATGTCCAACATGTCTCGGGACCTACGCATTGCCACAATCATACCCTGGATCTAAGTTTGTCCCGTGGAATAGATATTGTGGATCTAAATGTTTTTCCTCATAATCCTGGACTATCGGACCACCATTTTATTACGCTTGCAAACGCAACAAATCATTTGCTTAGCCCCAACCAAGGATTATCAAAAGCGACACTATAAATTCTCAGACAACCAAAAAATTCCTAGATGTCCTTCCAGACTCCCTTCACCTACCCAAGGACGTTGGAGTGCAAAAATAATTTAACCATCTAACCGAGGATCTAAATGTAACCTTGCGTAATATCCTAGATGAGGTACTGTAGCACTAATATGTATTTTTCAATTTTCACAAGAAACTAGCTCCCTGGTATACAGAGCCCTGAAGCAAGCTTCCAGAAAATTGGAACCGCAGTGGCGCTCCACCAAATTGGAAGTCTTCCGACTAGCTTGGAAAGAAAGTACCGTGCAATAACGAAAAACCCTCACTGCTGCTCGATCAGACTACTTTTCCAACCTGATTGAGGAGAATAAAAAACAATCCCAAATGTATTTTTTTATACTGCTTTAAAGCCAGCTAATGTGAAGTTAGCCTTCACTTCAGCAGTGATGAATTCATTAACTTTTTCGATTAAAAAGTTAATGAAAACTCAGTTGTCCTGAGTCTGCACAGAACTGTCAGGACCTCTGAGCAATGGAGAAAATCAAGTTTTTTTAATCCTGTATCTCTCGATACGTTCACTAAAATAGTAATTGCCTCTAAACCTTCCAGATGTCTACTGGACCCTTTTCCAACTAAACTACTGAAAGGGCTACTTCCTTTGCTTGGCCCTCATATGTGGCTCCCTATACTCCAGATGTGTACCAAACTCACTAAATGTAGCAGTAATAAAGCCTCTCCTGAAAAAGCCATACCTCGACACAGAAAATGTTATATATCGCCTATATCGAATCTCCCTCTCAAAATGTTTCGAAAAAGCTGTTGCTCAGCAACTCGCTGCCTTCCTGAAGACAAATAATGTACACAAAACGCTCCAGCCTGGTTTTAGACCCCATCATAGTACTGAGACCACACTCGTGAAGGTGGCGAAGCTTTAATGGCATCAGAGCAAGGCTCTGTGTCCTCGTGCTCCTAGACCTTCGTGCTGCTTTCGACACCATTGATCACCATATTTTTGGAAAGATTGTAAACCCTAATTGGTCTACGCGGACAAGTTCTTACCTGGTTTAGATCTTATCAGTCAGAAAGACATCAGTTTGTCTCTGTGAATGGCTTGTCCTCCAACCTCTCCCTGTCCTAGTCAATCAACTGCCTGGGCACAGCCTGGAACACAACGGACCTCCGTGCTCTCTGGATCAGAGCTCTGTCCCTTTAGCTGTTGTGGCCTGCACGCAGCCGGCGTCTCAGCAGCCCTCTTCTCAGGTGAGTTCTGTGGCTCTGGCCTCGCAATCAGCTTCGAGACACAGCAGAGGCCGGATCATTCCGGCTATTGTGATAGGGAGTTCGATGGTGAGGCATGTATCTGTATCTGGGTCAAAGACTTTGTTTTCCTGCGGCAAAAGTTCAGGATATCACCAGATTGCGCGTCAGTCACCGGGGGCTCATACTGTCATGGTTCATGTGGGGTCGAATGACATGAAGGGCAGCTCAGAACAGCTGAAGATGGATTTTAAGGAACTGATTCGGTCACTACTTGACACCAGCAAACCCTCCATAATGTCTGGCCCTCTGCCCTCCCTAAATCGTGGCATTGAACGGTTCAGCAGGCTTTTATCCCTCCATAACTGGCTACGAGACTATTGCAGCTCTGTGGGTGTCACGTTTATTGACAATTTTGAAACCTTCTGGAAACAAAGCTAGTATTATAAGGAGGATGGGATCCACCCAAATCATGTCGGTTTCTGGATCCTTTCACAGCATTATAAGGCTGTGTTGAGACAATGACTTATCAACAACCCTCAATTAATCCCTACAATTGTGTCGCTGAGTTGTCATAATGCTTCAGCAAATGGCCATTATTCCAGGGCCGTTGGAAGACACAAGGTAAGAAACCTAATGTATGTCCCTCTTACAGCCCTGAATGTCTCTGCTGATCCTACAGCTATTGTATGCAGTACTCATATCCCTATGAACCAGAGTTATACTGTTAGCACTGAGGTGGTGTGTCCTAGCAGGAAGTCCACTGTGTGCAGCTCACCCTGCACTAAGATAAATAACCTAAGCATGTCTACCTCTGCTAAGCTTTCCAGTAAAGCAAGAAAAAACATTCCAGAAAAGTGTTAAAAATAGCCCATGTTAACATATGTAGCTTAAGAAACAAGGTTCATGAAATCAATAATTTGCTAGTAACAGATGACATTCATATTCTGACAATCTCTGAAGCTCACTTAGATAATACCTTTGATAATACAGTGGTAGCAATACATGGTTATAAGAGCTACAGAAAATACAGAAATGCCAAAGGTGGAGGTGTGGCTGTTTATATTCAGAACCACATTCCTGTGAAGCTTAGAGAGGATATCATGTTAAATACTGTTGAAGTAATTTGGCTACAGGTTCATCTGCCTCAGCTAAACCCCATTCTGGTGAGAAGCTGCTATAGACCACCAAGTGCTAACAGTCAGTATCTGGATAACATGTGGAATGCTTGATAATGTATGTGATATCAATATAGAGGTATATTTTCTGGGTGATTTAAATATTGGCTGGCTTTCATCAGCCTGCCCACTCAAGGGAAAACTTCAAACTGTAACTAGTGCCTGCAACCTGGGTCAGGTTATCAATCAACCTACCAGGTTAGTTGCAAACAGTACAGCAATGAAATCATCAGCACATCTTTACTAATGCTGCAGAAATTTGTTTCGAAAGCAGTATCCAAATCCATCGGATGTAGTGATCACGATATAGTAGCCATATCTAGGAAAGCCAAAATACCAAAGGCTTAGCCTAATATTGTGTATAATAGTTACAAGAAGTTATGTAGCAATTCCTATGTTGTTGATGTCTTGCTGGTCCGTGGTGTGTAATAAGGAGCAACCAGACACTGCACTTGACACATTTATGAAATTGCTTATCCCAGGTACTAATAAGCATGCATGAATGTAAAATCTGTTAAATCCACATGGATTGATGAGGAATTAAAAGAATAATGGTTGAGAGGGATGAGGCAAAAAAAATGGCATATAGGTCTGGCTGTACAACCGATTGGCAAACGTATTACAAATTGAGAAGTCATGTGACTAAATATGAATAAAAAGAAGAAACTACACTATGAAACAAAGATAAATTAATGAATAATAGTAAAAATAAAGAATGATGGTAAAAAGCTTTGGAGCACCTTAATGGAAATTTTGGACAAAAGGGCCGATTCATTCATTGAATCAGATGGCTCATTCATCACAAAACCCACTGATATTTCCAACTATTTTAATAATTGTTTCATTGGCAAGATTAGCATACTTAGGCATGACATGCCAGCAACAAACGCTGACACTACACATCAAAGTATCTGACCAAATGATGAAAGACATGCGTTGTAATTTTCAATTCCGTAAAGTACAGTAAGTGTGGAAGAGGTGAAAAAATGATTGTTGTCTATCAACAATGACAAGCCACCGGGGTCCGACAACTTGGATGGAAAATTACTGAGGATAATAGCGGACCATATTGCCACTTCTATTTTCCGTATTAGCTCCTTAGCTGTAAATATTTAGAAAAAAATGTCATACATTTCTAGAATGTCATACATTTCTATGAGTTCTTCAAATGACATAAAAATACCTTCTTTATACAGGTCTCAAACTTTCCTTAAACCCTTGCTGGCCCATAGTTGGAAACCCGGATCAGCTCTCCCAAGAGTGAAACTGTGGTTTCCCCAGATTGAACTAAAACATGACAAAGAATGCGTTTCATCAAGGTTACATTTACATTTACATTTAAGTCATTTAGCAGACGCTCTTATCCAGAGCAACTTACAAGGTTCTTCCACACCTCATCCCAAACGTTGCTCGTATTAAAATCAAAGGGATTATTTGTTAGTTTTTTAGTGTCTTGATATCAGCTGAGTAAATGTAGAGGTTAAGGGGTAATTTGGGTACAACTGAAGACATTTCGATTTTCATCCACGAAGGGAGAGACTCCGAGGTAAAATAGTACATAGCAGTGCGAAGCTGAGCTGCCCAGTAGTACCACTGGATATTATGCAAATGAAGCTCCCCTCTGTCATACGGTAGGTACCATAAGGACAAGCGAACTCTGGTACGTCTGTTATTCCAGATAAATATATAGTGAACATCTTTTTAAGCCTTGTAAAGAGGGATGGTGGCGGAGGCAAGGGAATGTTCTGAAATAGATTCAACAGTTTCGGGAGGACATTTATTTTCAGAATGTTAATCTGGCCTATTAAAGATATAGGTAAAGATGACCATCTATCTATTGATTGAGTTATTTAATCTACGACAGGGTCATAGTTAGTTGAGAATATGCGGTCAATCTCTGGCACAACATGAATGCCGAGATATGTAAAGCATTCTGTTGCATTAAAAAAAAAAGTCAGAGGTGTAGGTCTGTCTTTCCTCCTCCTTTAGCATCATATTTGAGGATTTAGCATTATTTATTTTGTATCCCGAGAACACCCCAAACTCTTTGATAAGGTCCCGAAGTGCAGGTATGGAATTGCACAAGTCTGTAAGAAACAAAATTACATTGTCTGCATAAAGGACAATTCGATGTTCCATCTGATCTATTCTGATACCTGCAATATTGGGGTGGGACCTAACAGCTATGGCTAGAGGCTCAATGGCTAGGATAAACAGGAGAGGAGAAAGAGGGCAGCCCTGCCTAGAACCCCTGCAGATGTCAAAAGGTTTAGATACTGTATTAGTAGTAAGGATCTCTGCAGTGGAATTTGTATATAGTATCTTTATCCATTTACAAAAGCTCTCACCACAACCAAAACAAGTTAACACTTCAAAGAGGTAGGGCCACTCAAACCTGTCGAATGCCTTCTCTGGTCCAACGACAGGATCGCAGTGTCTGACGACCCAATTCTAGCATGTAGAACATTTAGCACTCTCCTAACATTATGAAATCCTTGACGACCTTGAATAAAGCCATTTTGGTCTCTACCCACCACATCCGGGAGAAAACCCGGATTTGGTATGCAGCTTCCCAGGTTTTAGGAGCAGAGTGATCGGAGCTCCACTCAAAGAAGGGGCCAGGAGTCCATTTTCGTAAGATTCCAAAAACATCTCCAGGAGGGTAGTGCACAGTTTGTTCTTAAATCTCTTGTAGATGTCAATGGGCAGCCCATCTGGGCCAGATGCCCTCCCCGCCCTCATGCTATCAGTTGCATTGGAAATTTCCTCCACAGTCAGCTCAGCATTAAGAAAATCCTTAGATTCATCTGACATATTGGGAAACTCCAATCTATCTAAAAATCTAGCCTGGGTATCAGTTTCAAGAGGATCCTCTGATGCATATCATTTTTCATAAAAGGATTTAAAGATATTGTTTATCTCCCGAGGGTCTACCGTCACAGCTCCCCCTGAATCCTGAATTGATTGCTCTCTCTGCTTGCTGCTGTTTGATCCGCCAGGCCAACAGCTTCCCAGCTTTTTCACCCTGGTCATAGTATGATTGGTTTAGTCTCAATAAGCTTGCTGCAGCTCTACCTGCAGAAATGTGTTAAATTGAGCCCTGAGCAAGAGCAATTCCTTGTGTGCACCTGTGGAATTTGTGAGGAACTTTCTCTCTCCAGAGTTTTAATTTTGGTTTCAAGAAATTTCATTTTTTGATGAGTAGTTTTTGACTTTGAGCTGGTGAAATTTAGAATTTGACCCCTTATGAAACGTTTAAAGGCTTCCCATCTAGTACAAGCTGAAGTCTGTGTTGTATTAATTGAAAAGTATAGGGCAATTTGCTGTCCAATGTATTCTGTAGAATGTGTCTCTTGCAGCCATTTAGGTTGGGAGAGCCATTTAGGTGGGTCACCTACTAAATTTGTATTGGAATGTATAAGAGATGGTCAGAGATGACAATGCTATCATAAAAGCAATTTTCAATTTTAGAGCGTAATGCTGCTAAGATAAAAAAAATAATAGATTCGGGAATAGGTCTGGTGAGCGCTACAGTAACAGGAGTATTCCACATCATCTGGTTTAATTTCTCTCCAAATATCTAAGTTTAAATCCTTCATAAAATGCTGTATGGTTTTCCTAGATTGGGTGTGGGAGTAGTTTGAACCTGAGGTGCGATCTTTAACAGGATCTAAAGTGCAATTAAAGTCTCCTGCAACAATATAAGTGTAACGTCTGCTTCCAACTCACACTCTCAAACACGTAGATCCCCTGAACGCAGCTTACTTTCCAGCCCACTTTCCAGCTCACACTCTCAAAGACATAGATCCTCTGAACGCAGCTCACTCTCCAGATCCCAATCACCTGAATTCTGATCACCTGTATGTCATTATCACACACTATTTAGTTCAGTTCTTTGCACCCCATCATTGTGAGGTGTTGTTTGTTTTGTGACACACTTCTATATGGAGCTCTGTTTTTCCCGTAATTTAATCCTCCCATGTATGATAGTTTTTGCCTGCCTCACTAACGACGCCTTTTGCCTATTCCCTGCCTGTACCTTAGCCTATCGGATTTCCTGTTATCAACCTATTGCCTGATCTCCCTGACGACATTACTAGACTTTTCCCTGCCTGTACTGTTGCCTTTTTGGACCCCCTGTGTATGACCTTCTGCCTGCCCCTGGACCCAGCTACCTGCCTCCTCCTGTGGTCCTTTACAAATAAACACCTGCTGTGCCCTGCGCTTGAAACCAGCTCTGTCTCCCATTGTGTTCATTACAATAAATACCTGGAAGTTTGGAAAGGTTTAAAAACAAATCATTAAAGAATTTAGAGTCATCTTCGTTGGGACCATACACATGAATTAAATTCAACTGCTCAGACAGCAAGGTACCCCGTATAATAATACATCTGTCGGCAGGATCACAAATTGTTTGCAATATCTGATATGCAATGGACTTGTGGATAAGAATAATAACTCCCCTTGCATGGGAACTAAATGAGGCTACAATGACCTGCCCAGGCCACTTCTTGTGTATGTTAGGAATGTCGCCAGATAATAGATGTGATTCTTGCAAAAATATGATCTTCGCCTGAAGTTTTAATCTACTTATTACCAGTTTTAATTTGGTGATTTTATTTAATCCCCTACAGGTCCAGGGTGTAAATTTAACCTTAACACTATGAGTCATCGAATTTACCAGGGACACTTGAACTAGAACATTGCCCCATAAGAGCACATTGGATCAGCCCAATATACCAATAGACCTCTGTTACCACCATAAACAAAAACACAACGCTTTAAAGCACGTCATTGTACAAAAACACATGCCTGACAATCAACCATGAATGTGTGATTAACCCTCTTACTCCAAAGTCTCTAACAGACCTCCCCCTTCCCCTCTCTGTGGCACTCCGTATAAGGTGCTCAACAGATCACACACACGTGAGGAGCCGCCTCTGCGGTTTATTCCCCTCTACACCTTCTGACCTGCCACTTGTCATTACATTATATTGTGTTCACCATATAAGGGCACAAGGCGAGACCCAGATGCAGACACAGGAGGCAGATGGTTAGAATCTTTGTTGTTTATTTATAATCCAAAAGGAGTAGGGAAGAGAATGATCGGGGACAAGTCAAAACCAGAGTCCAAGAGGTAAAGAGTGGCAGGCAGGCTCGATGTCAGGGCAGGCAGAAGGGTCAGGCAGGCAGGTACAGAGTCCAGAAAAACAGGCAAAAGTCAAAACTGGGAAGACTAGAAAAAGAGAATAGAAAACAGGAGCATGGGGGAAAACATGCTGGTTGACTTAAAAACATATAAGACGAACTGGCACAGAGAGACAGGAAACACAGGGATAAATACACTGGGGAAAATAAGAGACACCTGGAGGGGGTGGAGACAATCACAAGAACATATGGGCCTAGATAGAACAAACGCGCACCAGGATGTTCCGATGCATAAAAGCAAAGTTTCATGGTACATCAAATTATAATAAGGCTTACTTGTAAACTGACCATGTTATTGTCATGACGTGGCCCTTTCTGGGTATAGACTGTGGCCACCCCCCCCCCTCTCTCTCTCTCCTACACCCAGGTTCTGTTATCTCAGGTCGTAAATTCCTGGAGAAGACTCTCTCTCCCCCTGGCACTGCAGAAAGAGACACATAGAGAGAACAAAGGATTTCACATGGCGAACTCCTAAATCCCCAAAATGAGGATTTGATACAAAATGTCCACTTGTGAGAAGGTGGGAATGGTCTGTGGACACTTAATATGGGTATGACGAGTGTGTTTCATTTGGTGACCTCAGAGAGGACAGAAAACACACATAACTATATCTCTGAATATATACATTTCTAAATGATGGGGTTTGCATCTAATTATTGTATAAAATTAATGGGTAAAGATTCAACTATTTGTGAAATGATGTAAACCGCTAAGGTTGCAATGGTTGTTGAATTGCTAACCGTACTGCGTTGAGCATTGGCTACGCGGGTGGAAATGGTTAAACTCTGAGACTATCAATCCCGACAGAGCAAATCTTAGATACTAATTACTAGTCTGCAGCTAGAAATTATGTCAACCTGGGATGCGAAGACCGACAACCGCCGAAACATCTATTCTATGAGAACATTTCTGATCACGAAAGACTGATCTTCAGGGATGCAGAGAGAGAGAGACAATGATGAACTGACTCTCCCACAGAAGGACTGATGATTCCAACAGAGATTACGTCAACACACTGTGCGTAAATATATATTGATTGCAATTATTCCCGAATGAGTGAGCGTTCATGTTCAAAGGATTAGCATTTCAATTAATATAATTATCAATTGTGTAGTGTCTCCTTTTGTTATTTCCCGCCTTTTCAGTCCACACCCACTTCTCTTCGTCCACCAAGCCGTCATATCAGCTTAGCCCACTAGGGAACCTCCCCTATCATTTCCTTGTAACCATATCTACTGTGTTTGTTTACGCAGTTCTGTGATTAGTTAGTTAGTAAATAAATGATTAAGACAATTGATGTATGGATGATTCATAGTAAAGGCTGGGTTCGTGCAGATAACCAACAATTTATGACATTTGGAATGAGACTAACGTGAGGTAAAAAATAAATAATTAATTAGAAGACTAATTGATTAGATTTTAAAATATCTGAAGAGTTAAATTACTTTGTAATTTGTAATCTGACGATTTGCTTTGGTGCCCCGACTTTCTAGTTAATTACATTTACATGATTAGTTTAATCACGTAATAATAATTACAGAGAATTGATTTGGCAGTCTTCACTTTAATGATGGCAAAGACACAACGTTATTATAGTTCAATAGACGGTGCTACTATGTTACTAGATAAATTATAACATGATGAACTGGCACAAACTTTAAATACCTGTTTAGACAAAACCAAAAGCAACAGTTCGAAAAATGTAAAAAAATTGGTCAAAGTTTTTAACGTTGCTATTGCCTCTTCTTCAACATTGCTCCGATTCCACACCTCTGCCTAGCTTCTCAAGAAACTGCTCCGCCTCGGCTGGTGTTTCAAAAATGTAGGAATGATCGCCGTGGCGCACTGGGAAAATGATTCCATACCGGATAGCCTTAGCCCGTAGCCGCTGCTTGACACTGTCAAAGCGTTTCTGCTGCTTGTGGACTTCCATGGAGAGATCTGGGAAGAACATAACTTGCCGATTCTTATAGAGTACTCTTCCTTTCGCCCTGACTGCATTCACCACGTGCATCTTATCCTTATAGTTTAAGAACTTCCTTATCAGAGCCCTCGGGGGTGCGTTGGGGTTGGATCATGGGCCAGAAATCCGATGAGCTCTCTCAATGATCAAAGGAGAGCGGAGTGGCTCAATCTCCAGAGCCTCGGGAAGCCAACGCTCTAGGAATGAGCAAGCATCGCTCCCCTCAGCGCCTTCGGGGAGATGTACTAGTCTCAAGTTTGATCTCCTGCTGTGGCCCTCCAAATCAACTAGTTTAGAGGTAAGCGATTCAACCTTTTCCTTAAGAGCTGTGGTCGTTGCCTGCAGTAATATGTTGTCTTCGGTTCCAGAGATGCGTACCTCAGCCTGAGAGATTTGCCAAGCACATTCTTTGACTTCCTTTTTAACGTTGTCCACTGCAGACGGTACATTTTCAAATTTGATTGAGAATTCTGCACTCATATCTTTGATGGCCTTGAGGATTATCTTCGGAGCTAACGGCACTGCACGTGTTTTTTGCCTCAGTCCCGCTTCCACCACTAGCACATGAAGCTAGCACGGCGCCTTCGTCCTCAGACTCTAAACTTTCACTCGTTACGTCTGGCTTTTTGTTGTGACCTATCTTTGTCGGCATTGTGGGTTTCAGAAGCTAATACACTATTACTGCCTTTCCTGGTACATTAAGGTTAAGGGTGAACTTATTTCAGGATTTATTTCGAATTTGTAGAGGAGCTGAAAAAGATGTGACTGATTAGATCTGCGCCATACCGGAAGCCCCCTGCTCTGCATTCTTAATAGCACTATCAACAAGGCAGGTCCTACAGGCCCTAGTTTTGCCGCACCTGGACTACTGTTCAGTAGTGTGGTGAGGTGCCACAAAGAGGGACTTAGGAAAAATGCAATTGGCTCAGAACAGGGTAGCACGGCTGGCCCTTGGATGTACACAGAGAGCGAACATTAATAATATACTTGTCAATCTCTCCTGACTCAAAGTGGAGGAGAGATTGACTTCATCACTACTTGTATTTGTGAGAGGAATGCACCGAGCTGTCTGTTTTAACTACAAGACATGCCACCAGAGGTCTCTTCTCAGTCCCCAAGTCCAGAACAGATTATGGGAGGCGCACAGTACTACATAGAGCCATGACTACATGGAACTCTATTCCACATCAAGTAACTGATGCAAGCAGTAAAATTAGATTTTAAAAAACAGATAAAAATACACCTTATGGAAGAGTGGGGATTGTGAAGCAACACAAACATAGGCACAGAAACACGCATACAAACACACGATAACATACGCACTATACCCACACACACATGGATTTTGTATTGTAGATATGTGTTAGTAGAGTAGGGGCCTGAGGGCACACACTTAATATGTTGTGAACTCTGTTGTGAATGTATTGTAATGTTTAAAGAAAATGTATAACTGCCTTAATTTTGCTGGACTCCAGGAAGAGTGGGGATCCATAATAAATACTAATACAAATCAAAGTTAAGTTTCAGTGTTCCTCAAGGTTCCGTTCTAGGACCACTATTGTTTTCACTATATATTCTACCTCATAGTGATGTCATTCGGAAACACAATATCAACTTTCACTGGTATGCAGACGACACACAGCTGTACATTTCAATGAAAAATGGTGAAGCCCCTTCCCTACCCTGGAAACCTGTGTTTAAGAAATATGTTTTTTTAATGTTTTACTTTTAAATTCTGACAAAACAGAGATGCTTGTTCTAGGTCTCAAGAAACAAAGATACCTGACAATGAATCTAGATGGTTGTACAGTCGTCTCAAATAGAACTGAGTAGGACCATCTCGTTACTCTGGACCCTGATCTCTCTTTTGATGAACGTATCAGATATTTAAAGAGCCACTTTTTTACAACTTTAACATTCCTAAATCTGAAAATGTTTGTCAACAAATTATGCAGAGCAGCTAATCCATGCTTTTATCACTTCAACATTAGACTATGCAATGTTCTACTCTCCGGCTGCCTGGATAAGGCACTAAATAAACTTCAGTGTAAAATAGTGCTAAATACGGCTGCTAGAATCTTGACTAGAACCAAAACATTTGATCATATTACTCCAGTGCTAGCCTTGCTTCCTCTTATGGCTAGGGCTGATTTCAAGGTTTTACTGTTAACCTACAAAGCATTACATGGACTTGCTCCTACTTATCTCTCCAATTTGGTTCTGCCGTACATACCTACACGTATGCTACAGTCACAAGATGCAGGCCTTCTTACTATTCCTAGAATTTCCAAGCAAACAGCTGGAGGCAGGGCTTTCTTAATTTTTCTGGAATGGTCTGCCGATCCATCTGAGAGACCCAAACTCGCTCTTAACCTTTAAGTCTTTACTGAAGACTCATTACTTCAGTAGGTCCTATAATTGAGTGTAGTCTGGCCCAGGTGTGCGAAGGTGGATGGCAAGGCATTGGAGTGATGAATCATCCTTGATCTCTCTGCCTGGCCGACTCCCCTCCCACTGGAATTCTCTGCCTCTGACCCTATTACAGGGGCCAGAGTCACTGGCTTGCTCATGCTCTCCCATGCAGTGGGGGAGATCTTCGTGGGCTATACTCTACCTTGTCTCAGGGTAGTAAGTTAGTGGTCTGTTGATATCCCTTTGGTGTTGTGGGGGCTGAGCATTGGCAAAGTGGGTGGGGTTATATCCTGCCTGGTTGGCCCTGCTCGGGGGTTGATAGCCCCCCCCCGTCTCAGTCCCCAGTTTCTATGCTGCAATAGTCTATGTGCTGGGGGGGCTAGGGTAAGTCCTTTCTATTTGGAGTAATTCTCCTGTCTTATCTGGTGTCCTGTGTGATCTTATTTCCTCTTCACACTTACTACACTTTTGGTAAAAATACTGTCAGCTAGACATATTACTCAAATGTAAACTTGCGTACTTGCTACGTCTCGACCGCTGCCTCTGGAGATACTGCGCGACACTTGCCCGACAGTTGCCCCACTTGAAGCAAGGCAGTGTAAATAAAATTGTCTCGTTGAGCAAATACCACTATAGTCATAGCAGAGCAATGTTTTTGAAACAGCTGAAATGTATAGACATTTCCTATTATTTGAGACTTGTAGTGAGTTTGTAGCTGAAATTGCAGCAACAGCCTTTTACATTCAGAAATTGTTGCAGTAGCTGCCGGCTGCACTGAGCCACCAAAACATGTCAAATGTAGATCAGACAAATAAGATATGTTTTTTCATTCGTAACATTGTGTGGTGATTTCAAAGGTGGCACCACTGGTCACAGAGAGGTGGGCGGGGAATTGTTTTCCTCGGGCCCAGAGTTTTTCTGGATCTGGTAATAACTTATTTTTTAACTAATTTTGTACATAATGTGGCTGCTACCATCTCTTATGACCGAAAAGAGCTTCTGGACATCAGAACAGCGGTTACTCACCTCGAACTGGACAAAGATTAATTTTTTAAGAGTCTGACGTGAAGGATGTACTGCTTTCTCGAGAACAGGCCCAAATCCCCATGATTTGCATGAAGAAAATATGGAAAAAAAGGGGGCGGAGGTCGGGCTGCCTTCTGAGAATTTGTAGGCGAGTGAGTAAACCTCGACTACCATCCGTTCTATTGGCCAACGTGCAATCACTGGAAAATAAAATGAATGATCTACGATTCAGACCATCCTACCAACAGGACATTAAAATCTGTAATATATTACGTTTCACCGAGTCGTGGCTGAACGATGACACGGATAATATAGAGCTGGCTGGGTTTCCTGTACATCAGCAGGACAGAGAAGCTACGTCTGATTAGATGAGAGGCGGGGGTGTGTGTCTATTTGTCAATAACAGCTGGTGCGCAATGTCTAATATTAAAGAAGTCTCGAGGTATTGCTCGCCTGAGGCAGAGTACCTCATGATAAGCTGTAGACCACACTATCTACCAAGAGAGTTCTCATCTATATTATTCGTAGCAGTCTATTTACCACCACAAACCGATGCTGGCACTAAGACCGCACTCAATGAGCTGTATAAGCCCATAAGCAAACAAGAAAATGCTCATCCAGAAGCGGCGCTCCTAGTGCCCGGGGACTTTAATGAAGTGCTTTGAAAGGCTCATGAAGTGCTTTGAAAGGCTGGTCATGGCTCACATCAACACCATCCTCCCAGAAACCCTAGACCCACTCCAATTCGAATACCGCCCCGAACAGATCCACAGATGACGCAATCTCAATCGCACTCCACACTGCCCTTTCCCACCTGGGAAAAAGGAACACCTATGTCTTCCTGAGTGCCGCAGCGGTCTAAGGCACTGCATCTCAGTGCAAGAGACATCACTAGAGTCCCTAGTTCGAATCCAGGCTGTATCACATCCGGCCGTGATTGGGAGTCCCATATTGCGGCGCACAATTGGCCCAGCATCGTCCGGGTTTGGCCGGGGTAGGATCTCATTGTAAATAAGACTTTGTTCTTAACTGACTTGCCTAGTTAAATAAATGTTAAATAAAAAATACAAATAATTATTTTTGAGAATGCTGTTAATTGACTACAGCTCAGCGTTCAACACCATAGTGCCCACAAAGCTCATCACTAAGCTAAGGGCCCTGAGACTAAACACCTCCCTCTGCAACTGGATCATGGACTTCCTGATGGGCCGACCCCAAGTGGTAAGGGTAGGCAACAACACATCAGCCACGCTAATCCTCAACACTGGGACCCGTCAGGGGTGCATGCTTAGTCCCCTCCTGTACTCCCTGTCCACCCATGACTGCGTGGCCTAACATTTTTCCAACACCATCATTAAGTGTTGACACAACAGTGGTATGCCTGATCACCGACAACGATGAGACAGCCTATAGGTAGGAGGTCAGAGACCTGGCAGTGTGGTGCCAGGACAACAACCTTTCCCCCCTCAGGAGACTTAAAATATTTGGCATGGGTCCCCAGATCCTCAAAAAGTTCTACGGCAGCACCATCGAGAGTATCCTGACCAGTTGCATCACCACCTGGTATGGCAACAGCTTGGCATCTGACCGTAAGGCGCTACGGAGGGTAGTGTGTACGGCCCAGTACATCACTGGGGCCAAGCTTCCTGACATCCAGGACCTATATACTAGTCGGTGTCAGAGGAAGGCCCAAAAAATTGTCAAAGACTCCAGCCACCCTAGTCATAGACTGTTCTCTCTGCTACCGCACCGCAAGCGGTACCGGAGCGCCAAATCTAGGACCAAAAGGCTCCTTAACAGCTTCTACCTCCAAGCCATAAGACTGCTGAACAATTAATCAAATGGCCACCCGGACTATTTACATTGACTCCCCCGTTGTTTTTACACTGCTGCTACACACTGTCTATTATCTATGCATAGTCACTTTACCCATACCTACATGTACAAATTACCTCGACTAACTTGTACCCCCACACATTGACTTGGTACCGGTACCCCGTGTATAAAGCCTCAGTATTGTTATTTTATTGTGTTACTTTTTATAATTTTTTACTTTAGTTAATTTAGTAAATATTTTAACTCTATTTTCTGAACTGCATTGTTGGTTAAGGGCTTGTAAGTAAGCATTTCATGGTAAGGTCTACACTACACCTGTTGTATTCAGCGCAGGTGATAAATACGATTTGATTTGATGCTAACCTAACCACCTCCGGACCCTAGTTGTAGCGTATGACATCAATACATCAGCTGGAAAACAAAAATAATGTACAACATTTTATACAGATTAAATGGGCTATGATGGGAACAGATCATTTTTCTAATCAGGTCTTGTAGTTTTTAAGAAAAACTCCTGGCCCGTGAGAGGATGAAAACAATAAAACCCTTTTCACAGACAGAGTGAAACAAATGCGATTGGACAGGGATCATCAAGCACAGTCACGGGCCGATTTTTATTCTTGAGAGGATGGTCGGGGGGCCGGAACATAATTACTAATAATTTGTAGACTGCTAGAATCCCAAACAGATATAACGTTTGACTTAAACATAATAATTTCAAACCTTCCTTACATTTGTATACGATCACGTCTCTCTATTATGCGTGGCATTATTTGGGAACAGATTTCTTACATTAAAATCACTTGGAGCTGATTTCTTGGTGTCTTGTATGTCCAACAGAAAACGTGGGGGGCCAAATAAAACCACCCGCGAGCCGCCAGTTGGGGAACCCTGATGTACGCCTTTGCATCTGTAATTAAAAAGATACCTATAGAGTGTCATCACTATTGTGGTGATTGATTCATTCCAGTCAATCATTTTTTACTATTGAATGGATGTGTGAATATAAACCAAATTTGATCACATTTTCTCAGAACACAAATAAATGGGCCTATTTTAGGTTAAATACATAGCTTAGGCTATAAAAACATGACGTTGCGATTTTATTTAATAAAAACATGTTGGTGGTGGTTGTGAGCTTCCATATAAAACAGCTTGAGGCGGTGAATTCACTTATACCCACAATTTCAGTTGCACTTTGTTTTTACCACGTAATGACTTGCATGATATTGATAAAAATGAAGCCTGGTTTGTCGTAATTTTGTAAGGTCTGCCTACTGTACTTTTATATTCCTATTGTCTACACATGAATTGTTGCATTATTCAAAAGTGTAAAATGGTTTGGTTGCATTAATCAATAGTGTAATATATTTTAGAAAAACAGTTTCAGTAATTTTTGTAAATTTGTGCTTACTGGCTGGTGGCTACTGTGATATTTACTGTCAATTTGAGCTGCGGACCATGTCGCGTTGCCAGTCACAACAAAAGGTAAGGCAAGGATGTAATGTGATTTGAAAAGTAGAATTCTCTTTCGCCACCCCCGCTCCTCAGACTCTCCTTTATATCTGGTAGCGGGAATAGGGCCTCAGGCATGCTCCTTCTTCTTCTCCTCCTCTCTCTCTGATGCTTGCAACTCCAGAATAGTGGATTATTTTCCTAGGACCACCTGTGTGTTAAATGTATGCAAGCATGACTGTAAGTTATTTTGGATAAAAGAGTCCACTAAATGGCATATCCCACTGCTCACACACTGGTTGAATCGATGTTGTTTCCACGTCATTTCAATTAAATTACGTTAAAACCAACGTTGAATTCATGTCTGTGCCTAGTGGGATATTATTATATTATCGTACTACATCAGAACCCAAAATACGATGTTCGTAAACAAAGTAAATGCAAATAGGCCTCAAATGATTCAAAATATCATTTGGATATCAGTCCTTGCATCCATAACACTTTCTATGAATTTGAGAGTTGTTACATTTCTCCAGCCACATCCTTCAGCTTTTTACCAAAATGGGTGGGAAATATGCTTTGTTATTGTTTCTACTGCTGGCTGCTGCTTTAAGCCCTGAGCACAAATCTATATTCAAAGCTTTCTCTATAACGATATGAACAAACTCCTTTTCTACTCGGAACGCTACATCAATCAACACCGCCTACTTATTCACTATCAATGATGTGTAACTGTTTTTTTTTTACTATGCAACACTATGCGTCTCCCACAGTTCTCCCCCTGTGAGTAGATAGACAGGTGCACCTGGGTTTCCATATTCCCTGCTGTAGCCTCTTAGCACTCAGCTGCCATCCAGCATTGTCAGCTCATTAGGCTACATCAGCGACTGATGTGGGAACCCAATGGCGTTCTGCAACCCTTAAGTATGTTGAGATAATGGACCGAGCAGATAGCATGTGATGTGTAATCTAATGATCAGCTAAGAACACAGTTAGTTTTGTACTGAAGGCGGTCCAAGTGGAGGATGATGTCAGTATAAGTTGTAATTACAATGTGCATGAAAGGTGCATGGCACTGGCAACATATGAATTGTACTTTAGTGAGAATTTATGACATCTTGTTCTTCTCATGGCTGCTATGAAGGGGTAAAGGCCAGACCATTACGATGTCCATTTTAGGACCGCATGTACAACAAACTCCTTAACTTCTCTAGGATAGGGGGCAGCATTTTCACTTTTGGATAAATAGCGATCCCAATTTCTTCTACTCATCCCCAGAATATAAGATATGCATATTATTAGTCGATTTGGATAGAAAACACTCTGAAGTTTCTAAAACTGTTTGAATCATGTCTGTAAGTATAACGGAACGGATATCATAAGGTGAATGCACCAATTTGTAAGTCGCTCTGGATAAGAGCGTCTGCTAAATGACTTAAATGTAATGACTTAAATGTAAATGTAAACTTATGTAGCAGGCAAAACCCCGAGGACTAACCATTCATTTGCTTTTTTAGGTCACTGTCTGTTCAATGATATTTCTTTGAGATACTGGATTTCTAATCACCCTGTTTTCAGTTCCTACCGCTTCCACTGGATGTCACCAGTCTTTGGAAATAGGTTGAGGTTATTCCTTTGTGTAATGAAGAAGTAAGGCCATCTGGAAACAGTGTAACGTCATGTGTACTTTTTGAGAGTTGCGCAAGACTAGAAAAGTAGCGTTAGTTTGTTGATCTCCTGTATTGAAAACAGATAGACCCGTCTTCAATTTGATCGATTATTAACGTTTACAAATACCTTAAGTTGTATTACAAAAGTAGTTTGAAATGTTTTGGCAAAGTTTAGAGGTAATTTTTGAGATATTTTGTAGTGACGTTGTGCAAATTGGAAGCAGTTTTTTTCTGGATCAAACGTGCCAAATAAATGGACAATTTGGATATATATGGACGGAATTAATCGAACAAAAGGACCATTTGTGATGTTTATGGGACATATTGGAGTGCCAACAAAAGATTCTCGTCAAAGGTAAGGCATGATTTATATTTTATTTCTGCGTTTTGTGTCGTGCCTGCAGGGTTGAAATATGCTACACTCTCTTTGTTTACTGTTGTGCTATCATCAGATAATAGCATCTTAGGCTTTCGCCGAAAAGCCTTTTTGAAATCTGACATGTTGGCTGGATTCACAACGAGTGTAGCTTTAATTTGGTATCTTACATGTGTGATTTAATGGAAGTTTGATTTTATATATTTTTATTTTATTTGGCGCTCTACATTTTCCCTGGCTATTGGCCAAGTGGGACGCTACCGTCCCACATATCCCAGAGAGGTTAAGTAAAGTCAAGTGTTTACCAATCCAGGCAGTGTCAGACACCAGTGTAGACTACACATCATGACCAGCTCAATGATGAGAAGCACCATCCGTGATACAGAGAGCGTGTGTAAAGGTGCTGCAGCAGCCTCTCCAATTGCTATTGCAGTCGATGGAATTAGCCGGTGCAACACCGGCGAGATCCAACTGTGCCTCTGAGGCCAAGCGTACTTTAGCGGCGCCGCTCCCCCTTGACTCTCCTCACTCTCCTTTGATCCCCGAGAGCTGACTGTCTGCCAAGTGGCAGCGGGTGGAGAGCCAAACAATTTATGGGAGGCAAAGCTGTGAAGGAATTTGTTCTAAGAATACTGAGGCAGCATAAAGTAATGATCCAACGGACAGCTCATTTGCGCCTGCCTGGGGGTCGACCTTGCTTCTCCCAGGCCTCTTCTATATGCAGTGTATTTTACTTCCCAGTTAATGTCTTTCAATTGAGGGTAACATGGCCTTGGAAGACTGTTTAGATGTTTATTTACTGGTTTTTTTTATTTATTTTTTATTTCACCTTTATTTAACCAGGTAGGCTAGTTGAGAACAAGTTCTCATTTGCAACTGCGACCTGGCCAAGATAAAGCATAGCAGTGTGAACAGACAACACAGAGTTACACATGGAGTAAACAATAAACAAGTCAATAACATGGTAGAAAAAAAGAGAATCTATATACAATGTGTGCAAAAGGCATGAGGTAGGCAATAAATCGAATAATTACAATTTAGCAGATTAACACTGGAGTGATAAATCATCAGATGATCATGTGCAAGAAGAGATACTGGTGTGCAAAAGAGCAGAAAAGTAAATAAATAAAAGCAGTATGGGGGATGAGGTAGGTGAATTGGGTGGGTAGTTTACAGATGGACTATGTACAGCTGCAGCGATCGGTTAGCGGAGAAGGTGGAAAGTTTTAAGTTCCTCGGTGTACACATCACGGACAAACTGAATTGGTCCACCCACACAGACAGCGTTGTGAAGAAGGCGCAGCAGCGCCTCTTCAACCTCAGGAGGCTGAAGAAATTCGGCTTGTCACCAAAAGCACTCACAAACTTCTACAGATGCACAATCGAGAGCATCCTGTCGGGCTGTATCACCGCCTGGTACGGCAACTGCTCCGCCCACAACCGTAAGGCTCTCCAGAGGGTAGTGAGGTCTGCAGAACGCATCACCGGGGGCAAACTACCTGCCCTCCAGGACACCTACACCACCCGATGTCACAGGAAGGCCATAAAGATCATCAAGGACAACAACCACCCAAGCCACTGCCTGTTCACCCCGCTATCATCCAGAAGGCGAGGTCAGTACAGGTGCATCAAAGCAGGGACCGAGAGACTGAAAAACAGCTTCTATCTCAAGGCCATCAGACTGTTAAACAGCCACCACTAACATTTAGCGGCCGCTGCCAACATACTGACTCAACTCCAGCCACTTTAAAAATGGGAATTGATGGAAATTATGTAAAAATGTACCACTAGCCACTTTAAACAATGCCACTTAATATAATGTTTACATACCCTACATTACCCATCTCATATGTATATACTGTACTCTATATCATCTACTGCATCTTGCCATCTTTATGTAATACATGTACCACTAGCCACTTTAAACTATGCCACTTTATGTTTACATACCCTACAGTACTCATCTCATATGTATATACCGTACTCTATACCATCTACTGCATCTTGCCATGCCGTTCTGTACCACCACTCATTCATATATCTTTATGTACATATTCTTCATCCCTTTACACTTGTGTGTGTGTATAAGGTAGTAGTTGTGGAATTGTTAGGTTAGATTACTTGTTGGTTATTACTGCATTGTCGGAACTAGAAGCACAAGCATTTCGCTACACTCGCATTAACATCTGCTAACCATGTGTATGTGACTAATAAAATTTGATTTGATTTGATTTGATTTGCTCGGATAGCAGATTTTT
The DNA here is from genome assembly GCF_045679555.1 of Salvelinus alpinus. Classification (NCBI taxonomy): domain Eukaryota; kingdom Metazoa; phylum Chordata; class Actinopteri; order Salmoniformes; family Salmonidae; genus Salvelinus; species Salvelinus alpinus. Next base: position 43,104,409 of record NC_092092.1, read on the forward strand.
AAAGTTGTTGAGGGAGATAAAAGTCTCCAACTTCAGAGATTTTTGCAATTCGTTCCAGTCGCAGGCAGCAGAGAACTGGAAGGAAAGGCGTCCAAATGAGGTTTTGGCTTTAGGGATGATCAGTGAGATACACCTGCTGGAGCGCGTGCTGCGGGTGGGTGTAGCCATCGTGACCAGTGAACTGAGATAAGGCGGCACTTTACCTAGCATAGCCTTGTAGATGACCTGGAGCCAGTGGGTCTGACGACGAACATGTAGCGAGGGCCAGCCGACTAGGGCATACAGGTCGCAGTGGTGGGTCGTATAAGGTGCTTTAGTAACAAAACGAATGGCACTGTGATAAACTGCATCCAGTTTGCTGAGTAGAGTATTGGAAGCTATTTTGTAGATGACATCGCCAAAGTCGAGGATCGGTAGGATAGTCAGTTTTACTAGGGTAAGTTTGGCGGCGTGAGTGAAGGAGGCTTTGTTGCGGAATAGTGGGGTGAGACAGGGATGCTCTTTGTCTCCTTCCCTGTTGTGAAACCGCGGAGTCCCCCTTCTTTCTCCCTCATCCATCCACTACACTGACTACAGTGACTCCAGCCATGATGCCCTGAAATAAATTAATTAAAAGATGTGCCCTGGCCGAATAAATAATGAATTAATTAAAAGATGTGCCCTGGCCGAGTCTCTATAGGAAGGGCAAGGGATCCCCCTGAGCTAGATGCTGCTAGATATATGCAAGACAAATACGTGGCTATCTATCCAAAATGTAATGTGTGTGTATATATAAAAAATACCATGTATGTAAAATGTATATGTAACAAAAAAGCTGTAAAATCAAAAATGTAAAAATACATTTTTAGATTAGCCAATAAATAAATTATAAATAAAAAAGACCCATGTTGCAGCAAAAAACTGCTTAGAAAGAGCTGATGGTGAATCATGAGTCCTTTTCAGACAATTATTCAACAAACATTTGCAGAGAGAAAGACAAAGAAATCACAAAAAGGCTATACAAATAATAATATACAAGGCAATCTCATATTACCTAAAACACAGGCTAATTCTATCCAGCTAACATTGACTCTAAATTTGTTTAGTAACACTTGACATTTCCCTTTATACATGACATTTATTAAAATATATGTTGTACTCACAATGTTGCTGCCACTTGTACAATGTTTTGTAAAAAAAACTGTAAAGAAAACAAAAAGTGGGTTTATAATTACCTTAATGTAAAGTGTTATCATTGGTTTTGTGGATCTATCATAATACACAAATTTCCGGAAATGACTGTGCTGCGGGAGTGCTGTGGACACAGCTTAGATATTATTGCGGCCACTTCAGAATTCCTCTGTGCTTTTGTCATGGCGACCAGTGTAGTGGCAATGTGCTCTGCTCTTCTGACTCCTCCAGGCGTCACCGCTCTGATCAATATGCATGACTTGGTTTCGTCTCCACAGTTAGGTCCAGACACTGATGCACCGTTGAATCACTCAAATCCTTAACATTTCACAGACCGAGGGGAAAATCGATAGACAAGAAAAACAAGGGGTCTATAATGAAAACACCTATGACATCGTGATGTGTGAGCATGAGTGTGTGTTGATTGTTTTAGTGTGTGCATGTGAGGTGGTAGGTGGGGCGGCGTGTGTGTGTGTGTGTGTGTGTGTGTGTGTGTGTGTGTGTGTGTGTGTGTGTGTGTGTGTGTGTGTGTGTGTGTGTGTGTGTGTGTGTGTGTGTGTGTGTGTGTGTGTGTGTGTGTGTGTGTGTGTGTGTGTGTGTGTTTTAAAGAGAGAGTGGGAGGGAGGGCCTTAGAAGGGTTTAGTGTGTCTAGACAGAGAACATGACTGCATTTCATTTTGTGAGTGTGGAGAGATTGTGAAATGAAAGTGAGTAGCCTACAGTTTTTGTTCTTGGAAAGGAAATGAAACAGCAAAATAACACGTGTCAAGCAGAGAAATGGGCCAGTCTTTGGATTTGTATAAAAAGTTGCATTCCATAAAGCTAAGGCATTGGGCTGTGGACTTAACTGTTCTGTAAACACAGGAGCAACTCGGGATAACTTTAAGGTGGTTGGTTCAAGATGAAGTCAGGTAATGGCTAGACATTTATTCTGCAACCTGTTACAATGTAAGCAACCTCAACCCCTTAGTGCCTGACTGCATATTCTTAACCAATCCAACCAGGTTTACTCATAGACATTTATTTGATCGATTTGTTACAACAAATTCCACTTTTTCAATAATAATTGAAAAAAGAAACTCACTCTGACCCCCTTGTTTGCGTCACATGCAAACCAGCTTTGTTCTTGAGACATCTCATGGAGATTTATGTTGTGCTTTTGGTACTGTCCTAATGGATATTTTTATATTTGATACTCCTACCTAACAATGTGCAGAAGGAATCAGCAGGTAGCTGAATTTTCATGCTCTGCTTTAAAGGGGTCGTAATTTGAATCCAAAGCCCCAGATGGCATCGGATTCCAGAAATAGACCTACATTGACATTGTCTACCTTTGAAAAATCGAGAGTTTTTGCTCAGCTCCCTTTGTGAAATACCCCTCTGGTTGAAATCTCTCGGCGTCATTGTGCTCCTTACTTTGCCCTCAAACTTTGGGCCGAGCTTTGCTTTTGGTGGAAGACTTTCATCTTGCTGCTTTCACCGGGGATTCCTGCAGCCCACAGCTTCAAAGGGGAAGGAAACAGAAATGGAGGTAAACAGAAAGAGAGTAGAGGCTGAGAGGAGAGTTCTCAAGACGAGATGATGCCTGTCTCCCTCATGATCCGTCCACACACTCACAACATGATGAAAGAGCATCACTAGAGAGAAACGTACTTTTAGATGCCTTGATGATTTAACCATTTCGCTGCATTTACCTGGTTGTCAATACTTTGAGCTGTATGATCGCATGTATCCAACACATGTATTCAACACAAGGTATTGACATCCTTGTATTCAACCGTCAACTAGGTAGTGTATAGCGATTGTGCTTTTGTATTTTGCAGTAGCTTTGGTTCAAAAACACAATGTGATCCCAAAGAACAGCATGTGCTATTTTTCAAGCCCAGTATTCAGAATCCCTTTCGCTGTGGCTGGGGCTTTACAGTCTTTTTATATTTGCACAAAGCCACAGAACGATTTGAGCCTTTCTCCTTCAGAAGTCTGGAGAAAATTGCAGTCTTTAAAAGTGAAAAATAAGCCAGCCTTTAATCGATGCTGCATCCAACTGTCCGGAAATAGCATTTTCAGTGGTGTTTTTTATCTCAGGAAGAGTTTCGGAAAATCAATCACTCTAACATTATAATCAGCAGCACTATAGGACTTTTACTGTGATTTCATATTGAAAGCGTCAAGGGGTTGACTTTGAAGGGGACTGAAACTCCAGGGCCACTCGGGACTTCATAGGTTTTTTTCCTCTAATGGTTTGTTTACATAGATTTCTTTTTTCATCACTTGTCTTTTTTTGGCATCGTTGTCAAGTCTCTCTGCATCTAGGGGCATGTTTTTCTCTGTCGCTGGATATGAGTTTCATTCTCCCCCCAGTCTTACATTGGTCTTCAATAAGCACATCAAGATGACAATGTCTTTGATGATTTCCTTCATAAAAATCTGTAACAGCTACCCAATTTGTAGATCATGCAGAGAAGAGAGAGAAGACAAATCATGAGAAATATTCCAGCATGGCAATTCCTGGGAGTTGTCTTGTGCATTTTTATTTTACCTACAGTAACTTCTGCAAAACAGCAGCTTTGGCTCAAGCCACATGAACAAGCAAAGTGGGCAGAAGTGCTTATACGGAGTGGACCATTCACTCATTACGGTTCTCAACCCAGCCCCAGAGGAGAGCTGAGGCAATCATAGGCCTTTCTTCGTATTATAGCTCCTAAAACCAAAACTATCATCATAACATTTATACGGGAGGGGGACTTAAATGCACCTTACCTCTACAGGAGAAAACACAAAAATCGACTTGCTTAGAACCCCTCAACCTTCCCGGATGTGAGAAACACAGACCCAACTTTGACCTATTGACAGACAGCCATCGTTTGCACAAGTCAGATGTTTTCCGCGTGTGTGTGCGTGTGTGTGTGTGTGTGTGTGTGTGTGTGTGTGTGTGTGTGTGTGTGTGTGTGTGTGTGTGTGTGTGTGTGTGTGTGTGTGTGTGTGTGTGTGTGTGTGTGTGTGTGTGTGTGTGTGTGTGTGTGTGTGTGTGTGTGTGTGAGTGTGTGTGAGAGAAAGAGAGAGAGAGAGTGTATTACCTCACACACGCTGAAGCTAGGTGGCGAGGAGGTCATGTTCCGGTGCTCCCGACCCTTTCACTTTCCCAGAGCTGCTCGCTCGAGACACAGAAAACTAATCCTGGCACGTCTGCCGAGGCACTGGAGGAAATCATCAGGATCCAGTCAGACGGCTGCATTAGAATAGCTCATGAAATTGTCTCCCGAGTGGCACAGCGTTCTAAGGCACTTCATCGTTGTGCTGCGGCATCACTCTCTAACGACTCCTTGTTGTGGACCGGGCGCCTTCAGGCTGACTACGGTCGTGAGTTGAACACACATTGGTGCAGCTGGCTTCCGGGTTAAGCGAGCGGGTGTTAAGAAGCGCGGTTTGGGCGGGTCATGTTTCAGAGGACGCATGTCTCGACCTTTGCCTCTCCCGAGCCAGTTGGGGAGTTGCAGCGATGAGACAAGATCATAATCACGAAAATTGGGGAGAAAATATCACATGAAATTGCTGTGAGGACAAGTAAACAGGCCTATTGCACGTTCTGAAATATATATGGAGGTGCAGCCGAAGGCTTCAGATTCTTCCGTGTCTGGGTTTGGGGGCTTGATGACAACAGGCTTGAGAGTATACAGTTGGCTCCTGATAAGCACTTCATTTAGCTACTGTACATTATTGTGAATTACTCCTGATAACGGCATGCTCCAGTTTAGATGACACTGTCATGACAATCACAAGTTGCATTTGTCAGGCGTCAAATTTCGTAGAGTTTTCTCTGACTGCATTACATGATACACACATCAAGATTTGGTATAACTAGTAAAAGAGATTTGGAAAAACTTTTGTTATATAAGTACACATTTGGTGACTAGGCAGGGAATTCAATACAAACTCAAGGCAGTAAATAAGGATATTGTTGGGCAGGTAATTTTGTTTTCAATGTAGTCGTTGTTTACAATGATCTTTCGATTCTGCATAATAAATAATTTAAGGTGCACTCAATACTGTATATTTAGAAAGTAGTCCTAGTGCAACATTTCCCTTGGGCCTAAACAAGATCACAATGCATTGTTGATGCAATGCACCGCATAATAAACAGAGAAAATTAAATGTTACCCAATATATTGAAGGAAATTATTTTCCCCACGTATATGGGCAGCAACTCCAACCCATAGAACTTCACGATAAACAAATTACCCTTGCCATGCCCAGCGTTCATATATCATTAATGGCACGCCTCCGTACCTGACAACATTTGGATTTATTGGCATTATAACCCTTCACCGCCATGCATAAGTCATGAGCTTTGACTTATTCTAAGTTGTTACCAGTAATTTACTGATAAGCCAGAGGGACCAGGAATAATATTAGGAAATAATACAGAGAAATGTGCATATAGGTAGATAACCACACGTCTTTGTGTCAGCGACCGTCCTCCTGTGCTAACCGGCGCATGTATTCGGAGGGAATGACGTCGGTGTGACAAAGAGGCGCTTGGGATACGCTCGGCTTCCTTCTGCCACTCAGCTGGTGCATGGTTCTGTGAAAAGGAGACAGCTCTAACCTTTTAATATATGCAGCCTGACAGTGATCCTTCTCATGCAAAACAAAATAATTTTAAGCATGTTGACACACCATTACAAGGGGGCAGTCCCCAGAATTCCCCAAAGTCAAGCATCTTAAAACCCCCACAAAAAAAAGTTTTTCACTCGAGAGCCGCCAGTCAGGCGACAGATCGGCAAGACGTGCAAGTCTCTGTCTTCGACTTTGTCCAACCAGTCCTGCCATAATAGCAGGCTCCTGGTAGATGCAGTTGTCAATGGCTAAAGATCACACTTCCCTGCATCATTGCACACACGGGTACACTCTGAGAAAATCACTGTGAATTCAAAGAGTTCTTTCTAATGGTGAGCCAGATAATCATTCAATCATACACCTGTGAGATTGTCTGGAGTTAGTTAATTTGAGCTGGAAAAAAGCTGGTTCATTTTTCCCATCACACCATCCTTTCATGTATTTTCCTCCTGTCCTGGTCATCATCCTAAAATATATAATATTAGCTGATGGTCATTTGGCCATTTCTGATATCATGCCGCCATTTTATTGAGAACTAGATCTTGAAAGTATGAGAAGAAACCGGACATTGTCCAGCCCTTTTGGACAGGCCTAAAAATGGCTGAGAAATACCTTTTGATGACATCCTCGTGGCACTTTTTTAAGACCTTATCATTGGCACTGATATTGTGCTGGATATAATTAATATGTGGTTTAAATGTCAACTTAATGTTTTATGGAATATCCCTCTGGTTTATGGAGGTAAGGTTCCGTCTGGGAGTTGAGCTCAAGAAAACAGTTTAATTGGTTGTCTTCTTCATTCAAAAGGTGACACCTGTCCTCCTCCTCCTTTCTGGAGATCTGAAACTGCCTGCGTCCCAAATGGCACCCTAATATTCCCTATGTAGAATACTACTTTTGACCTGGGCCTGGTCAAAGTTAATGCACTACATGGGGAATAGGGTGCCATTTGGGATGCAAACACAGACTGACTTCTATACTGTATATGGACAGAGAAGCCACTTTACTTGAAGTAGACTCATCCTAATTTCTACCCGAGGAGCAATTTTGGTTTGCCGTAGGTTTACATACAGACAACATGTAAGCATAAATACTGTAGATGTACTATGTAATACAAACAATGGATGAAAATGAATATAGCCAACCGGAAAATGTAGTCACTTGCATCATTATGTAAAAAACAACAATATCCTATGATACATAATTCCTATGGAAATCAGGGTTGGGGTCATTCAGAATTTCAGAATTTTATTCTAATTCAAACAATGAATATTGAATTGAACTTCAATTGGCCACACCCCACATGAAGCAGAATTTGAATTGAAGGAAGTAGAATTGAATTCAAACCACCACCAATTCATCTGAGACGTGAAACATGAAAGTCTTTTATCAAAAGTATATGCCACTAATTAATGCAAAGAATACAAATACTAACATCCTAATTAGACAGATTTTTTGAATGGACGATACATTGTAGATAATATGAGACAAGTACTGGAAACAATAGAACACTTTGAATATCTGGGAAACCAAGCCTGGTATTGTCACGCCCTGGCCATAGAGAGGCTTTTATTCTCTATTTTGGTTAGGCCAGGGTGTGACTAGGGTGGGCATTCTAGTTTCTTTATTTCTATGTTTTCTATTTCTTTGTGTTTGGCCGGGTGTGGTTCTCAATCAATCAGAGGCAGCTGTCTATCATTGTCTCTGATTGGGAATCATACTTAGGCAGCCTTTTTTCCTTTCGCATTTGTGGGTAGTTATTTTTGTTAGTGGCACTAATGCCCTGTTAAGCTTCACGGTCGTTTCTTTGTTTTCTTGTTTTGTTGGCGACATTTACTATAAATAAAAGAAAATGTACGCTCACCACGCTGCACCTTGGTCTCCTTCCGACGACGGTCGTGACAGAACTACCCACCACCAAAGGACCTAGCAGCGTGGCCAGGAGGAGCAGGGATCCTGGGCCCGGGAGAAGAGAGAGTGGAGGACATCTTGGACATGGGAGCAGGTTATGGCAGGGGACAAGACCCTGCCATGGAAACAGGCGGAAGTAGCGAGGGAGGAGCGACAACGATACCAGGAGTCCTGGCAACGAAGCAGGCACGAGAGGCAGCCCCCAAAACATTTTTGGGGGGGGAACATGAGGAGTCAGGTTGGAGATCTGAGCCAAGTCCTCGTGCTTACCGTAGGGAGCGTGGTACTGGTCAGGCACCGTGTTATGCGGTGGAGCGCACGGTGTCTCCAGAGCACGTTCACAGCCCGCTGCGCTACATTCCAGCTCCCCGCATCGGCCGGGCTAGAATGGGCATCCAGCCAGGACGGATGGTGCCGGCTCAGCGCATCTGGCCACCAGTGCGTCTCTACATCCCAGGATATCCTGCGCTGTCTCTGCGCACTGTGTCTCCGGTGCGCCTGCACAGCCCAGTGCGTCCTGTGCTAGCGCCCCGCATTTGCCGGGCGAAAGTAACCATCCAGCCAGGACTGGTTGGTCCAGCTCTACGCTTGAGACCTCCAGTGTGCCTCCACGGCCCAGTGTATCCGGTGCCTGCCCCACGCACCAGGCCTCCAGTGTGTCTCTCCAGCCCGGTGAGTCCTGTTCCTGCTCCACGGACCAGGCCTCCTATGTGTCTCCCCAGCCTGGTGAGTCCTGTGCCTGCTGCACGAATGAAGCCTCCAGTGGTGATCCATGGCACGAAGCCTCCAGTGGTGATCCATGGCACGAAGCCTCCAGTGATGATCCATGGCACGAAGCCTCCAATGATGATCCATGGCACGAAGCCTCCAGTGATGATCCATGGCACGAAGCCTCCAGTGACGATCCATGGCACAGAGCCTCCAGTGACGATCCATTGCACAGAGCCTCCAGCGACGATCCCCAGTCCCAATTTGGGTCAAGTGCTTTGCTCAAAAGCACATTGACAGATTTTTCAACTAGTCTGCTCGGTGATTCCAACCAGTAACCTTTCGTTTACCAGCCCACAGCTTTTAACCGCTAGGCTACCTGCAGCATACCCACTGGGAACAAACTGGTTGACTCAACATTGTTTCCACATTATTTAATTTTAAAAATCCACGTGACGACGTTGAATCAACTTGGAAACTTACTGGATTTGCAAAAAGACATTAACATAAAAGGACATTCTGGATTGTACGTTTTTTTCTTTTTCACTCAACTTTTTACCTAATTCCAATGACATGGTTCGCATTTTTGTTGATTTCACGTTAGTTGACTCCTCTATCAAATGTAAATCAGAACTAGTTGAACTGACGTTTGTGCCCAGTGGGTAGGAAAGACCAAATGTAGACCTCGTAAAATTATAATAACCTATGAATACCTGCACTCCAATATAGAGATACATCCTTTAAAAATTGAGAAGACCATTTGTATCTAACTTTCTGATCCCATAGACGTTGTGAGTGAGAGTTATTTGAGTGTCCATCCAATCTTTTCCCAAATATGGTTCCCACTTTACCAGACACTACGTGCTACCCTTAGCTCAGCTGGAAAAATAGGTCTGAATTCCAAATAGTACCCTATTCCCATTATAGTGCACTACTTCTGACCAAGGCCCATAAGGCGTTGGTCAAAATTTGTGCACAATATAGAGAAGGGCGTGATATTTGGTATGCAACTCTTGTCCAGTTCTTAATATTCTCATTATAGCAATCACCACCACTTAGGGGTATTGACAGCCTAATAGCTAGGCAGTGTTTGGTCTACTAAGATGGCTTGAAAAACATCTCCAAGAGCATTTCAAGTACTTATGCGCCCCGACTCTGGGTTGTACTGCAAAACACAGGGGTAATTTTAACATGAAAATACTGGTGGGGAAAACTCAATCAACAAAGCTCATATGCATCAAAATACACATTGAATGCACTAATAACCAATCCCAGAAATGATTAAGATTCATATCATCTTTATTATCCCACCAGGGAGAAATTCATTTGGTCATGAATTTCATGTACAGTAACAGAAACTACACAAAATAATTCATTCAAAGTGCTATAGCTACACATTTAAAGTGAAAGTGCATTATGCTGTGTACTCGAGGGACCAACAGACTATCTATTAAACAGCCTAATGGATGTTGGAAGAAAAGAGTCCCCATATCTATCTTTAAATGTTCTTTTGAAGAAGCCTCTTTCCCATTGTGCGGCCGCTTCTGTGTCTGAATTTGGAGTGAAGGGGAGGAGTACTGTCCTGTAAAATGCTTTCAGGTTTTAGGAGAAGGAGTTTTGAGTGAAGTGGATGAGTACTGTCCTGTAAAATGCTTTCAAGTTTTAGGAGGATGAGTTTTGTGTACAGGTCGGTGGCTGATTCTTGACCTATACCAATTATCCTTCCCGCCGTCTTAATCAAAAGCTGAAGCTTGAATTGGTCTTGCACTCGCATGTTTCTGAACACGCATATCAGACCAAAGGACAGCACACTCTGCAGGGCAGATTTATAGAACATTTGTAAGATATGGCGGTTGACATTAAAATGGTTCAGTTTGCCTAAAAAAAATTACATTCTCTGTTGCAATTTCTCTATCTTTGCAAAGGCACAGTCATTGAATATTTCAATTCCAGGGCACTTATGTGGTCACTCTATCGACTGATTCCCCATTGATCATCGTAGCGGGTAGTGGAGTTTGGTTCCTTCTGAAATCAATTTCCATCTCTTTTGATTTCTTAACGTTTATTTCAAGAAAGTTATCTGCACACCACTGGATACATTTTGACGTTTCTCTGTCCAAACCTTGAAGAGAGGCTTGGTCTGGGTGGAGGAAACCCACAACAGCGGTGTCATCTGCATATTTAAAAAATGTGTGGGCTGCGTCAGAGGTGTGACAATAGTTTGTGTACAGTATCAGTAAAAGGGGCTGTTGTATTCACCGTTCTAGATGTAGAGATGGCGGAGTTAAATATCACTTGTTGAGTACAGTTCACAAGGAACTATTAATTCACTTGATCAGTAGAGAGTTGACACCCAAATTCAACAGCTTATCCATCAGTAGCTTATCCACCAGGGGTTGGATGGTGTTAAATGCGCAACTGAAGTCAATGAATACAATTTTCACTAGGCTATTAGCCTTTTCTAAATGTTCGTAGATATTGTTCAGCATGACCAATAACGCATCATCAAATTAGTTTTGAGCCACACACAAACGTTACAACATTTGGGTTATGATCAGCTTATGGCTACTTACCATATCTTTAGCTCATTTTGCGTGAAAGACCACATTAGTCGAGTATACTTTTATGGAGTAAACTAGATAGTTATCAAGGTAAGACCCAGATGCAGACACGTCGAATTGACAATGGTTTAATATTCTAACAGGGGTAGGCAATAGACAGGTCAAGGCAGGCAGGGGTCAGTAAACCAGAGGTGGGGGGGGGGGGGGGGGGCGAAAGTACAGGTCGGCAGGCAGGGTCGGGGCAGGCAAGGGTCAAAACCAGGAGGGTGAGAAAAAAAGAGAGACTGGGAAAAGCAGGAGCTGAAAACAAAAACGCTGGTTGACTTGACAAACGAGACGAACTGGCAAAGGACAAACAGAGACGGACAAAGGACAAACGATATTCCCTCACTTCATGTATTGCACCGTTACAGTTGCATCAAAAGTATTTCTAACTAACCCTTCTTCTACATGTGATTCCATGGGTATTACAGTCAGTCTGCCATCAAACATCAACAACTTGACATGTAGCCTATAGGATATTCAAATCGAATCAAATGTTATTGGTCACATACACATGGTTAGCAGATGTTAATGCGAGTGTAGCGAAATGCTTGTGCTTCTAGTTCCGACAGGGCAGTAATATCTAACAAGTAATCTAACAATTTCACAACAACTACCTTATACACACAAGTGTAAAGGGATGAAAAATAATATGTACATATAAATATATGGATGAGCGATGGCCGTGCGGCATAGGCAAGATGCAATAGATGGTATAGAGTACACTATATACATATGAGATGAGTAATGTAGGGTATGTAAACATTATATAAAGTGGCATTGTTACTAGTGATACATTTATTACATCCAATTATTAAAGTGACTAGAGATTTGAGTCTGTATGTTGGCAACAGCCACTCAATGTTAGTGATGGTTGTTTAACAGTGATGGCCTTGAGATAGAAGATGTTTTTAAGTCTCTCGGTCCCAGCTTTGATACACCTGTACTGACTTTGCCTTCTGGATGATATCGGGGTGAACAGGCAGTGGCTCGGGTGGTTGTTGTCCTTGATAATCTTTTTGGCCTTCCTGTGACATCGGGTGATGTAGGTGTCCTGGAGGGTAGGTAGTTTGCCCCCGGTGATGCGTTGTGCAGACCGCACTACCCTCTGGAGAGCCTTACGGTTGTGGGCGGAGAAGTACCAGGCGTACCAGGCTGTGATACAGCCCAACAGGATGCTCCCGATTGTGCATCTGTAAAGGTTTGTGAGTGTTTTCGGTGACAAGCCAAATTTCTTCAGCCTCCTGAGGTTGAAGAGGCACTGTTGCGCCTTCTTCACCACGCTGTCTGTGTGGGTGGACCATTTCAGTTTGTCCGTGAATTGTGCGCAGAGGAACATAAACCTTTCCACCTTCTCCACTGCTGTCCCTTCGATGTGGATAGGGGGATTCTCCCTCTGCTGTTTCCTGAAGTCCACGATCATCTCCTTTGTTTTGTTGACGTTGAGAATGAGGTTATTTTCCTGACACCACACTCCGAGGGCCCTCACCTCCTCCCTGTAGGCTGTCTTGTTGTTGTTGGTAATCAAGCCTACCACTGTAGTGTTGTCTGCAAACTTGCATGGCCACACAGTCATGGGGGAACTGGGAGTACAGGAGAGGGCTGAGAATGCACCCTTGTGGGGCCCCAGTGTTGAGGATCAGCGGGGTGGAGATGTTGTTTTCTACCCTCACCACCTGGGGGCGGCCCATCAGAAAGTCCAGGACCCAGTTGCACAGGGTGGGGTCAAGACCCAGGGTCTCGAGCTTAATGACGAGTTTGGAGGGTACTATGGTGTTGAATGCTGAGCTGTAGTCAATGAACAGCATTCTTACATAGGTATTCCTCTTGTCCAGATCGGTTAGGGCAGTGTGCAGTGTGATTGCGATTGTGTCATCTGTGGACCTATTGTGGCAGTAAGCAAATTGGAGTGGGTCTAGGGTATCAGGTAGGGTGGAGGTGATATGATCCTTGACTAGTCTCTCAAAGCACTTCATAATGACAGAAGTAAGTGCTACGGGGCGATAGTCATTTAGCTCAGTTACCTTAGATTTCTTGGGAACACCAATAATGGTGGCCATCTTGAAGCATGTGGGCACAGCAGACTGAGATAGGGATTGATTGAATATGTCCGTAAACACACCAGCCAGCTGGTCTGCACATGCTCTGAGGACGCGGCTATGGATTCCGTCTGGCCTGGCAGCCTTGCGAGGGTTAACACATTTAAATGTTTTACTCACGTTGGCCAAGATGAAGGAGAGCCCACAGGTTTTGGTAAGCGGGCCGTGTCAGTGGCACTATATTGTCCTCAAAGAGTGCAAAGAAGTTGTTTAATTTGTCTGGGAGCAAGACATCGGTGTCCGCGATGGGACTGGTTTTCTTTTTGTAATCCATGATTGACTGTAGACCCTGCCACATACATCTCGTGTTTGAGCCATTGAATTGCGACTCCACTTTGTCTCTATACTGATGCTTAGCTTGTTTGATTGCCTTGCAGAGGGAATAGCTACACTGTTTGTATTCGGTCAAGTTTCTGGTCGCCTTGCCACGATTAAAAGCAGTGGTTCGCACGTTCAGTTTTGCACGAATGCTGCCATAAATCCATGGTTTCTGGTTAGGGAAGGTTTTAATAGTCACCGTGGGTACAACATCACGATGCACTTGCTAATAAATTCTCTCACCGAGTCAGCGTATACGTCAATGTTGTCGTCTGAGGCTATCCGGAACATATCCCAGTCCACGTGATTGAAGCAATCTTGAAGCTTGGAATCCGATTAGTCGACCAGCGTTGAACAGAACTGAGCACGGGCGTTTCCTGTTTTAGTTTCTGTCTATAGGCAGGGAGCAACAAAATGGAGTCGTGGTCAGATTTGCTGAAAGGAGGGCGGGGGAGAGCTTTGTATGCGCCCCAGAAGTTAGAGTAGCAATGATCCAGAATGCTGCCAGCTCGAGTCGCGCATTCGATATGCTGATAAAATTTAGGGAGCCTTGTTTTCAGATTTGCTTTGTTAAAATCCCCAGCTACAATAAATGCAGCCTCAGGATATATGGTTTCCAGTTTACATAGAGTCCAGTGAAGTTCTTTCAGGGCCTTCGAGGTGTCTGCTTGGGGGGGATGTACACGGCTGTGATTATAATCGAAGAGATTTCTTTTGGTAGATAATGCGGTCGGCATTTGATTGTCAGGAATTGAAGGTCAGGTGAACAAAAGGACTTGAGTTCCTGTATGTTGTTATGATTACACCACAATTCCTTAATCATAAGGCATACACCCCCACCCTTCTTCTTACCAGAGAGATGTTTGATTCTGTTGGCACGATGCGTGAAGAAACCGGGTGGCAGTACCAACTCCGACAACATATCCCGAGTGAGCCATGTTCCCGTAAAACAGAGAATGTTACAATCTCTGATGTCTCTCTGGAAGGCAACCCTTGCTCGAATTTCGTCTACATTGTTGTCAAGAGACTGGACATTGGCGAGTAGTATACTCTATACTCGGGAGCAGTGAACGATGTGCATGTCTACGGAGCCTGACCAGGAGGCCGCTCCGTCTGCCCATTCTGCGGCGCCGTTGTTTCCGGTCAGCTACTGGGATTATATCCATTGTCCTGGGTGGTGGTCCAAACGGAGGATCCGCTTCGGGAAAGTCGTATTCCTGGTAGTAATGTTGGTAAGTTGACGTTGCTCTTATATCCAATAGTTCTTCCCGGCTGTATGTAATAAGACTTAACATTTCCTGGTGTAACAATATAAGAAATAATATATCAAATAAAAAAATACTGCATAGTTTCCTAAGAATGCGAAGCGAGGCGATCCTCTCTGTCGGCGCCATCTTGTAGCCCATATTATAGCTAGCCTACCTCAAAACAAATGTTAGCCACTGCTCCATGATCCACCACCAACCACATGCCTTGATTCTCATTTTCCAGCTTGCTATATTTTAATGGATGGCCATATTTTAAAGTTTAGGTGGCTAATGAGCACCGAGACGATTTATCTCTACATTTCCTTCATAACGATAACTTTTTAAATGATTTGCTAGGCGATAGCTAAGCTAGTCAACATGTTTCAGCTAGCTAACCTACCTAGCTTGAAGGTGTGTTAACAGTGCGTGATAAAAACACATCAGTCTATTCAAAGTTAGGTGGGCATAAGACGTTGATTTATCTGTGGCCAATGACAATGAGCCTTATTGGGCGGACAATTCTACTGTAAATCAATGGAGGACTGAAGATGGGCTTTTGCTGGCTAGCTCTCCCAGCAGGCGCTGTGGTGACGTAGTGTCCCTATTAGTGACAGCACCCTGAGCCAATCACTTGCAACCAGAGAAGATCAACGACGCCTACGCTCTGTACATTCTCTGTCTTCCTCTCCACCACAGAAAACACTAAACGAGGCTGAAACAGCTGCCAACAAAAATATACCAAAACAACAATACAATGGGAAAGTGACCACATATGCTTTATTAGATCAAGCAATTTTTTTTTTTTAATACAATTGTTTGCTAACCGATATGATATATTGTTGTGATATTAAATAACAGAATTGGATGCAAATATCTTGGATATTGCAGCTTCCCCATGTAACATATCACTACTGTAACCAAGATATCTGCCTTTCCTACAATAGATCTGTGATACAGCTTCTGTGTCAAGAATGAAATACATGACTAATTATGTATGCTGTGAGAGGAGGTGAAGACTATATATTCCGTTGCTGAATATGAAGTTGTTAGCGCAGAGGTTGCATGCTCACAGAGGTGGTGGAACCAACACTGCATGACACCAGTAGGTATCCATGGATACGGAGTGAGCCGCCAGTCTGGGTAAGATAATACACTTCGAACTGCTATCAGACATTAATGGCTAGTTTTATAACCCATTACCTGCCATAGTGCCTCTCCCAAAAGATAGCTCTCCTGAAGTAGTGATTCAATCTGATGTTAGTGACAGGGACAGGACCTAGTCTGCTACCTTTGAACGGTAGGTTACAAAATGTTGCCTAGGTCCTGTTCCTCACTCGGTTATTTCACTGCATATTTGTTTAAGAGTGGAGGAAAGGTGACAGGGCTGTATAAAATGTACAGTTGAAGTTGGAAGTTTACATACACTTATGTTGGAGTCATTAAAACTCGTTTTTCAACCACTCCACAAATTTATTTTTTAAAACAAACTATAGTTTTGGCAAGTCAGTTAGGACAGCTACTTTGTGCATGACACAAGTAATTTGTCCAACAATTGTTTACAGACAGATTATTTCACTGTATCACAATTCCAGTGGGTCAGAAGTTTAAATACACTAAGTTGACTGTGCCTTTAAACAGCTTGAAAAATTCCAGAAAAGGATGTCATGGCTTCAGAAGCTTCTGATAGGCTAATTGACATCATTTGAGTCAATTGGAGGTCTACCTGTGGATGTATTTCAAGGCCTAAAGTATAAACACCATGGGACCACACAGCTGTCATACTGCTCAGGAAGGAGACGCGCGTTCTGTCTCCTAGAGATGAACGTACTTTGGTGCGAAAAGTGCAAATCAATCCCAGAACAACAGCAAAGGACCTTGTGAAGATGCTGGAGGAAACGGGTACAAAAGTATCTATATCCACAGTAAAACGAGTCCTATATCGACATAACCTGAAAGGCCGCTCAGCAAGGAAGAAGCCACTGCTCCAAAACCGCCATAAAAAAAGCTAGACTGCGGTTTGCAACTGCACATGGGGACAAAGATTGTACTTTTTGGAGAAATGTCCTCTGTGGCCATCACAAAGCCCTGACCTTAATCCTATAGAAAATGTGTGGGCAGAACTGAAAAAGTGTGTGCGAGCAAGGTGGCCTACTCAGGCCTGACTCAGTTACAACAGCTCTGTCAGGAGGAATGGGCCAAAATTCACCCAACTTATTGTGGGAAGCTTGTAGAAGGCTACCCAAAACGTTTGACCCAAGTTAAACAATTTAAAGGCAATGCTACCAAATACTAATTGAGTGCATGTAAACTTCTGACCCACTGGGAATGTGATGAAAGAAATAAAAGCTGAAATAAATCATTCTCTCTACTATTATTCTGACATTTCGCATTCTTAAAATAAAGTGGTGATCCTAACTGACCTAAGACAGGGAATTATTACTAGGATTAAATGTCAGGAATTGTGAAACACCTTAGCCAAATATATTTAAGCTCAGTTTATGTAAACTTCTGACTTGAACTGTACATGCAAAATAGAGGGAAACTTTCTTCACTGCTATGACTATATCCCTCTTACACATACAATGTGTGTGTGTGTGTCACATCTTATTGTTCTAATCCTATATTCTGCTATAGGCGTGATCAGGCCACGTGGCTCATTGATATGAACTGAGCACATCGTGACGAAATGACCCCCCACCCCTTTCCGCTTATTGGTGCTCCCTTGCTGGTCAAAGTTATTCTTGCAGGATTGAGACTGCCATCACAAGACACTAAAGAAGCTGGGATCCCGACCAGGAGAATGTGTGCCCTTGTCCAACCAGCACCAGTAATTGAATGTACTGAGCATCTTAAGTTCACTTTGATAGCCCAGGGGAGTCAGATGGGGGTGATCTCAGCTAAAAGGAATTAGACAAAGGTGAGGCTTCCCAGATTGTGAATGACTGTCACCACACTTTTTTATTTAATTTTTTTATTTAACCTTTATTTAACCAGGAAGGGCTCATTGAGATTTAAAATCTCTTTTTCAAGAGCGTCCTGGCCAAGATAGGCAGCACCAAGTCATTACAAAAATTACAGACAGACAACATGATCAACTACAAGTAACTTGATCAATTTCAGACGAAAGGGGATTTAAATGGGACTTTGTCGTTGTGTATTTTTGTCCAGTGGAACAGTGTATGACCATGTTTTTTTGTCCTGGAAAGGCTGGAAAGATAGATATGCTAGCCTTGCTAGCCACTCCAAATTAACAAAAACTTTGGGAGAGCCAGACCTCAAAGGTCGTTTTTTGGAGTTCAATCTTCCCCCCAGGAGGACAGTAAACTTTTTGGGACTTGATTCTCAAACCCATCAGTAGCACTTTGCATGTTATTGACTGGCCATTTGGAGGTCCAGGCAATGGGGTATCAGTTTTCATGGATAATTATTTGAGTCTAATGTTCTCACACAGTCCTTTGCTGCACTGCCGGGTGATGATATCACTTTGGATCTCCTCAAAGAGTCAACCTCTCAGGCCTGCCTTCGGCAAAGCATACCTCGTAGCTCCAAGCTGAGAACGAGCTGATAAAACTGCCAAGTTAGAAGCAGTGGGAGGGTGACAGGAGAGTTGAGCTGTCAGCACTCGCAGCAAACAGCCCTCTGTCTCTATCTGGAGCTAGAAACTTTATCGAAAGAGCTCAGGCGAAAAACAAACTTTTGTCGAAGGTCCACATTCAATATTTAAATGGAACCTATCAGATAGACTTTAATTGTCATATTACATCACCCTTGAATTCAGATTGCTAACCAGGTCAGACCTCATGGATTACATTTTTGAGCTGTCAAACAGTGTGGAAATATGCAGAATGACTGCATTCCTGACAGTACTTTTTGCAGCTATTCCAAACTAATTCCAGACTCGTTCCACTGCTATCTATTTGAAATGTGTGGAATTCTGTCGGATCTCTGAAATTCAACACATTCTGAGAGCTGTTTAGGTGAACAGATAATGTGTACCAGTCCATAACATAAATTGTTGTCTGATCAAGGTTACTTGAACTTTGTTAGTGTAAACTGTGTCAAGGGAATTTGGTAGCGATGCCTCTTCAGCCTGTGCGAAGTTTGCAGCTATTCTTTTCATTTTAACCTACACACTTTGCAGTGGTGCAAATGCTTAGTAAATATCAACCAAATAGTTTCACTTTTTTGGGGGGTTATACTCAAAGACTTTGGTTGAAAGCCCTTTTTTTATTACTTTGTGTGTTTTTAAGTAACTGATCCTGTTTGTTTTGTTATTTTATTATTCCTGGGATGTATTTGGAAATCTTCTTCTCATTTCCCTAGAGTTACCTTAAGAGTGAGTTGAGTTTTAACTTTATTGATGCTACTTTGCTATGATGCCTTTCGGGGGATTTCTCCTCTGTTCGACATTGAGTTATTAAATAAAAAAGGCTAGTGTTGCAGTGGGGGAAAAATACAAATAAACAGAGTTCATGTTTTGCAAGTGATTCTGTTAAGAACTCATTTCTTTGTATTAGATTCTTTGTACTTTAGTAAAATCCTACGGAAATTTGAGTATAATTTTATTCTCTTCTCTGTTTACCCTTGTTCTTGCCTTGACATATGTTCATGTATTTTGTTGCTATAGTTTCCTTCCGATGCACAATGCAGAAAGTTGCTCTTATGACATAGAAACATTTATTCTTAACTGAAACATTTGTTTGGCAATCATCAATTGTAATTCATTATTTACAAGGAAATACAAAACAAAATATTGTTAACACCTACCAGGTCAATAATAGCTAGTACAGCTTTCACAACGGGGATCAGTGAATCACAAAACCTATTACATTTCATTTAATCTTTGCATGTATTGAATACAAAGACAACCTGCTAAGTTGCTTGGAACCAACTGAGATTTTATAATTTTCTTCCTTCTTCTGTTTTTTTATAAATTGATGTGATACTCAGTTGCTGCCTAACAAAACCCATCAGATCCCTTAACTTACTTATCTATTGTTTAATAATGTTAATTTGAATTGCAGTTTGTCACAGAAAGTGTCCTCTGACAGCAAAATCCGATTGCAAGATGGTGCCGACAGAGAGGGTCGCCTTGCTTCGAGTTCTTAGGAATCTATGCAGTATTTAATTTTTTTATATATTATTTCTTACATTTCTACCCCAGGAAATCTTAAGTCTTATTACATACAGCCAGGAAGAAGTATTGGATATAAGAGCAACGTAAATTTATCAACATTACGACCAGGAATACGACTTTCCCGAAGCGGATCCTCTCTTCAGACCACCACCCAGGACAATGGATCTAATCCCAGTAGCTGACCCAAAACAACGGCGCCTCAGAAGGGACAGATGGAGCGGCCTCCTGGTCAGGCTACGTAGACGTGACATTGCCCACCGCTCCCGAGTATACTACTCTCCAATGTCCAGTCTCTTGACAACAATGTAGATGAAATTCGAAATTCAAGGGTTGCCTTCCAGAGAGACATCAGAGATTGTAACATTCTCTGTTTCACTGAAACATGGCTCTCTCGGAATATGTTGTTGGAATCGGTTCAGCCACCGGTGTTCTCCATGCATCGTGCCGACAGATAAACACCTCTCTGGGAAGAGGAAGGGCGGGGATATATGCTTTATCATTAACGACTCATGGTGTAACCATAACAACATACAAGAACTCGAGTCCTTATGCTCACCTGATCTAGAATTCCTTACAATCAAATTCCGGCCATTTTACCTACCAAGAGAATTCTTGTCAATTATAGTCACAACTGTGCTCATTCCCCCTCAAGCAGACACCAAGACGGCCCTCAAGGAACGTCACTGGACTCTATATAAACTGGAAACCATATATCCTGAGGCTGCATTTATTGTAGCTGGGGGATTTTAATAAAGCAAATTTGAGAACAAGGCTACCTAAATTCTATCAGCATATTGATTGCACCACGGGCAGGGGTAATACTCTCGACCACTACCACTCTAACTTCCGCAATGCATATAAGGCCCTCCCCCTCCCCCAAAGGGAGGCCTTTGGCATATCCGACCACGACACCATCTTGCTCCTACTGTCTTATAGGCAGAAACTCAAACAGGATGTACCAGTGATGAGAACCATTCAACGCTGGTCTGACCAATTGGAAGCCATGCTTCAAGATTGTTTTGATCACACGGACTGGAATATGTTCCGATCAGCCTCAGATAACAACATCGACCTATACGCTGACCCAATAAGTGAGTTTATAAAGAAATACATTGGAGATGTTGTACCCACTGTGACTATTAAAGCCTACCCTAACCAGAAACCGTGGATGGATGGCAGAATTTGCGCAAAACTGAAAGCACGAACCACCACATTTAACCATGGAAAGAGGTCTGGAAATATGGCTGAATATAAACAGTGTAGTTATTCCCTCCGCAAGGCAATCAAACAAGCGAAATGCCGGTACAGAGACAAGGTGGAGTCGCAACTCAACGGCTCAGAAACGAGATGTATGTGGCAGGGTCTACAGGAAATCACGGAATACAAAAAGAAAACCAGCCACGTCACGGACACCGACACGACGCTTCCAGACAAACTAAACATCTTCTTTGCACGCTTTGAGGATAGTACAGTGCCACTGTCACGGCTCGCTAACAAGGACTGCGCCCCCCCCCTTCTCAGCGGCTGACGTGAGTAAAACATTTAAACATGTTAACCCTCGCAGGGCTGCTGGCCCAAACGACATCCCTAGCCGCGTCCTCAGAGCATGTGCAGACCAGCTGGCAAGTGTGTTTACGGTCATATTCAATCACTCCCTATCCCAGTCTGTTGTCCCCACATGCTTCAAGATGGCTACCATTGTTCCTGTACCCAAGAAGGCTAAGATAACTAAATGACTACTGCCCCGTAGCACTCACTTCTGTCATCATGAAGTGCTTTGAGAGGCTAGTCAAGGATCATATCACCTCCACCTTACCAGCCACCCTAGACCCACTTCAGTTTGCATCCCGCCCCAACAGGTCCACAGATGACGCAATCGCCATCACACTGCCCTATCCCATCTGGACAAAAAGAATACCTATGTAAGAATCCTGTTCATTGACTACAGCTCAGCATTCAACACCATAGTACCCTCCAAGCTCATCATCAAGCTGGAGGCCCTGGGTCTCAACCCCGCCCTGTGCAATTGGGTCCTGGACTTTCTGACGGGCCACCCTCCAGATTGTAGGAACCAACATCTCCACTTCACTGACCCTCAACACTGGGGCCCCACAAGGGTACATTATCAGCCCATTCCTGTACTCCCTGTTCACCCATGACTGCGTGGCCATGCACGCAGTATGTGACCAATCATCAAGTGTGCAGACAACACAACAGTAGTGGGCTTGATTACCAACAATGACGAGACAGCCTACAGGGAGGAGGTGAGGGGTCTTGCAGTGGGGTGTCAGGAAAACAACCTCTCACTCAATGTCAACAAAACAAAGGAGATGATTGTGGACTTCAGGAAACA
Source organism: Salvelinus alpinus (assembly GCF_045679555.1). Taxonomy (NCBI): domain Eukaryota; kingdom Metazoa; phylum Chordata; class Actinopteri; order Salmoniformes; family Salmonidae; genus Salvelinus; species Salvelinus alpinus. Next base: position 43,126,572 of record NC_092092.1, read on the forward strand.
GCAGAGGGAGCACCCCCTTATCCACATTGAAGAGACAGCAGTGGAAAAGGTGGAAAGTTTTAAGTTCCTCATCACAGACAAACTGAAATGGATTACCCACACAGACATTGTGGTGAAGAAGTTGCAACAGCGCCTCTTCAACCCCAGGAGGCTGAAGAAATTTGGCTTGTCACCCAAAACCCTGACAAACTTTTACAGATGCACAATCGAGAGCATCCTGCCGGGCTGTATCATAGCCTGGTACGGCAACTGCCCGCCCTCAACTGCAAGGCTCTCCAGAGGGTGGTGAGGTCTGCCCAACACATCACCGGGGGCAAACTTCCTGCCCTCCATGACACCTACAGCACCCGATGTCACAGGAAGGCCAAAAAGATCATCAAGGACAACAACCACCGGAGCCACTGCCTGTTCACACCGTTACCATCCAGAAGGCGAGGTCAGTACCGGTGCATCAAAGCTGGGACCGAGAGATTGAAATACAACTTTTATCTCAAGGCCATCAGACTGTTAAACAGCAATCACTAACTCAGAGAGGCTGCTGCATACATTGAGACCCAATCACTGGCCACTTTAATAAATGGATCACTAGTCACTTTAAACAATGCCACTTTAATAATGTTTACATATCTTACATTACTCATATCACATGTACAGTATATACTGTATTTTGTACCATCTATTGCACGTTGCCTATGCCGCTCGGCCATCGCTCATCCATATATTTATATGTACATATTCTCATTCACCACTTTAGATTTGTGTGTATAAGGTAGTTGTTGGGATATTGTTAGATTACTTTTTAGATATTACTGCACTGTCGGAACTAGAAGCACAAGCATTTCAATACAATCACATTAACATCTGCTAACCATGTGTATGTGACCAATAAAATTTGATTTAATCCCTAAATATTTGATGCTCTGATTTGGTGCACACTATCACAACAGACCGACGCCATTTTATTTTATCAAAAGTCAATGTACCTTGCTGTAGGTGGGGTAATCACTCCACTATTCTGAAGTGAAAGTAAAGTGGTGCAATTTACCCTCAGTTACACGGAACCCAAACCGGCTGCGCGCGTGCGCCATCATGCATACATTTATTTTGTCCCCCCACACCAAATCCGATCACGACACGTAGGTTAAAATATCAAAACAAACTCTGAACCAATTATATTAATTTGGGGACAGGTCAAAAAGCTTTAAACATGTATGGCAATTTAGCAAGCTAGCTTGCACTTGCTTGCTAATTTGTCCTATTTAGCTAGCTTGCTGTTGCTAGCTAATTTGTCCTGGGATATAAACATTGAGTTGTTATTTTACCTGAAATGCACAAGGTCCTTTACTCCGCCAATTAATCCACACATAAACCGGTCAACCGAATCGTTTCTAGTCATCTCTCCTCCTTCCTGGCTTTTTCTTCTCTTGACTTTATATTGCGATTGGCAACTTCAGAAATTAGGTGCATTACCACAAGAAAGAGTTAAGAAAATATTTACTAAATAAACTAAAGTAAAAAAATTATCAAAAGTAACACAATAACAATATCGAGGCTATATACAGGGGTTACCGGTACAGAGTCAATGTGCGGGGGTACAAGTTAGTCGAGGTAATTTGTACATGTAGGTATGGGTAAAGTGACATAGATAATAGACAGCAGAGTAGCAGTAGTGTAAAAACAAATGGAGGGGAAGTGCCGATGTAAATAGTCCAGGTGGCCATTTGATTAATTCTTCAGCAGTCTTATGGCTTGGGGGTAGAAGCTGTTAAGGAACGTTTTGGTCCTAGACTTGGTGCTCCGGTACCGCTTTCCGTGCGGTAGCAGAGAGAACAGTCTATGACTTGGGTGACTGGGGTCTTTGACAATTTTTTGGGCCTTCCTCTGACACAGCCTACTATATAGGTCCTGGATGACAGGAAGCTTGGCCCCAGTGATGTACTGGGCCGTACGCACTACCCTCTGTGGCGCCTTATGGTCAGATGCCAAGCAGTTGCCATACCAGGCGGTGTATCACGTTTCAGGAGAACACCCAGATGCAGACAGTGTCGAAGTAACAAAAGTGTATTACTAGAACAGGGGGCAGGCAAAACAACAGTTCAAGGGCAGGCAGGGTCAGTAATCCAGATCATAAGTCCATAAGGTACAGAGCGGCCAGCAGGCTCAGGGTCATGGTCAGGGCAGGCAGAATGGTCAAAACCAGGAAAACTAGAAAACAGGAACTAGAAAAAGACAGGAGCAAGTGGAAAACGCTGGTAGGCTTGACAAACAAAACGAACTGGCAACAGACAAACAGAGAACACAGGTATAAATACGCTGGAGATAATGGGGAAGATGGGCGACACCTGGAGGGGGTGGAGACAAGCACAAAGACAGGTGAAACAGATCACGGTGTGACACAGTGATGCACCCGGCCAGGATGCTCTCGATGGTGCAGCTGTAGAACTTTTTGAGGATCTGGGGACCCATGCCAAATCTTGTCAGTCTCCTGAGGGGGGAATGTGTTGTCGTGCCCTCTTCACGACTAACTTTGTGTGTTTGGACCATGATAGTTCGTTGGTGATGTGGACACCAAGGAACTTCAAACTCTCAAGCCTCTCCACTACAGCCCAGGCAATGTTAATGGGTGCCTGTTTGGCCCGCCTTTTCCTGTAGTCCACGATCAGCTCCTTTGTCTTGATCACGTTGAGGGAGAGGTTGTTGTCCTGGCACCACATTGCCAGGTCTCTGACCTCCTCCCTATAGCCTGTGTCATCGTTGTCGGTGGTCAGGCCTACCACTGTTGTGTTGTCAGCAAACTTAATGATGGTGTTGGAGTCGTGTTTGGCCACGCAGTCGTGGGTGAACAGGGGAGTACAAGAGGGGACTAAGCACGCACCCCTGAGGGGCTGCATTATTGAGGATCAGCATGGCAGATGTGTTGTTGCCTACCCTTACCACTGGGGGGTGACCCATCAGGAAGTCCAGGATCCAGTTGCAGAAGGAGGTGTTTAGTCCCAGGGTCCTTAGTGATGAGCTTTGTGGGCACTGGGCACTATCTCCATCTATCACCATCTCATGTGGACATCACTTCTGCAAGATCTGTATCACATGATACTGGGATAGCACTGACCTGTTCCAGTGTCCATTCTGTCAGGAGAGATTCCCTAGAAGACCTGAGCTACAGGTCAACACAACACTCAGGGAGGTTGTTGAGAAGTTCAAAGAGAAGTTCTGACCCCAGTCCCAGCTCCTGCCACAGCCCCAGCCCCAGCCCCAGCTCCAATAGGACCTGGAGAAGTTGCTGGCAGTGGTTGGTGGAGGATGGCGCTGGTGCTTTGCTTGTTGTGTGTGGTGTATATCATGTATCCACAGACTAACAACAAATCCCAAGGGAAGCGGCGAGAGAAAATGGTCAGTATGTATGGAGATGGGGATCCAGGCATTAGAAAGTGACATCGATCTTTAAAGGGTCAGTCAGTGTTTGCTACATCATGACTTTTAAATTCATGATATATAGCCATTGACTCTTGAAGAATATAAAGTATAAATGCCTAATGAGCTTAGTTGAACTAACCCAAAATATAAGCTTGTTTTACTCCTTTGTTTGGAAACTATGTAATTGTAAACCAACACTGTATAGCCTCAAAACATGGTTAAAACTATAACTCTGATATCATGAATGGTCAGTCATTAAATTCATAGCTCTCTATCAATTTGTGAGTGGTTACATCACTCGGCTTTTTACCAAATCAGTGACGGGGTAAGGACTGCCAAAGATCTTAACTCTTACAAATATTTATTTTATTTTGGGGGGGGACCTACATTGAGCGCACAGAAAATTAAGAACACCTTCCTAATATTGAGTTGCACCCCCTTTTGCCCTCAGAACAGCCTCAATTTGTTGGGGCATGCACTTTACAAGGTGTCAAAAGCGTTCCACAGGGATGCTGGCCCACGTTGACTCCAATACTTCCCACAGTTGTGTCAAGTTGGCTGGATGTCCTTTGGGTGGTGGACCATTCTGTATACACATGGGAAAATGTTGAGCGTGGAAAAACCCAGCAGCGTTGCAGTTCTTGATATAGTCAAAAATGGTGCGCCTGGAACCTACAGTACTACCACACCTCTTTCAAAGGCACCTAAATCTTTTGTCTTGCCCATTCATCTTGTGAATGGCCCACAAATAGAATTTTATTTATTTATTTTATTTCACCTTTATTTAACCAGGTAGGCAAGTTGAGAACAAGTTCTCATTTACAATTGCGACCAGGCCAAGATAAAGCAAAGCAGTTCGACACATACAACAACACAGAGTTACACATGCAGTCAATAATGCAGTAGAAAAATATCTCGATATACAATGTGAGCAAATGAGGTGAGATAAGGGAGGTAAAGGCAAAAAAAAGGCCATGGTGGCGAAGTAAATACAATATAGCAAGTAAAACACTGGAATGGTAGATTTGCAGTGGAAGAATGTGCAAAGTAGAGATAGAAATAATGGGGTGCAAAGGAGCCAAATAAATAAATAAATAAATACAGTAGGGGGAGAGGTAGTTGTTTGGGCTAAATTATAGATGGGCTATGTACAGGTGCAGTAATCTGTGAGCTGCTCTGACAGCTGGTGCTTAAAGCTAGTGAGGGAGATAAGTCCATGACTCAATAGTCTCAAGGCTTAAACATCCTTCTATAACCCGTCTCCTCTTCATCTACACTGATTTAAGTGGATTTAACGATTGACATCAATAAGGGATCATAGCTTTTACCTGGATTCACCTGGTCAGTCGATGTCATGGAAAGAGGCAGGTGTTGCTTCTGTTTTGTACACTCAGTACATTTCATATTTAAAAAGGTTTGTGTTTATTTGATATTGATTGACAGGCTATAATGGTATATTTTGTGTCCACAGAACTGAGGAGGATGCAGCACAATGAAGATATGTGCTGCACAAATGTTCACATTTTTATTTCTATACCGTCTTTTCAATCTGAGCAGCACACACTCTAATTTCTCTATCTTTGCCCGACAGTGGATGTAACTCTAGACCCCGATACAGCACATACTAATCTCATTTAGTTTGGTGATGGGAAACAAGTGCATTGTCGAACCACCCGACATTCTCTCTCTGATACCCCAGAGGTTTGATCCTGTTGGCTGTGTCCTGGGTAAAGAGGGCTTCTCCTCAGGGAGATTCTGCTGAGGTGCAGGTTAAAGGGACGACTGACAGGTCAGTGCGAGAGGCAAGGGAGTCTGTCAACAGGAAAGGGAAGATTTAATGTGCCCCTGAGTATGATTTCTGGACTGTGTCGTTAAGGAATGAAGAGTACCAGGCTCTTGCTGCCTCATCCCCCCCCTCTCTCAGTCAGAAGTCCCAGAAGGTGGGGGTTGATGTGGATTATGAGTAAAGTCAGGTCTCCTTCTATGATGTGGAGGCCAGGTCTCATATACTGTATACTCTTTACCAGCTTCACATTCACTGAGAAACTCTATCCATACTTGAGCCTCCACCTTTATGTTGGTGTTAAGAACTCAGCCCCATTGGTCATCACTCCTGTCAGTGAAACAGTTTAGAATTGCCCCTGCAAAGATTCCTTGAAAAGAAAACAAGTGCATTCTCATACTAGCACACGGTTAAACACTTGAGTTTTACCCTAAAGAGCAACTGAGCGCAAACAATAAACTTCTCTGATTGAAAAGGGCCTATGTGGCATCAATATTAGTCTGAAGAATTTACTAAAAAGTGTAAGTAGGATCATTTTGGTCATAGTCAGTACATTCCAATACTGAGTTTGGTGAGATTTTAGCTACTGAGGGAAAACAGTGCCCAATAGTGCTCTTCTTCTTCTGTGGGGTTTATCAGCGGTTGGCATCCAACGTTATGGTGCATTACCGCCAACTACTGTACTGGAGCGCCCCTGCCTCCCACCTATTTACTGGAGTCATAGCTTAAAAATTCACCAATAGATGTATAAAGAGGGGTTCCTGCAGATGCAAGAATGCCCACATGCAGGAACTCCCCAAATTGCGTGCTGCAGTTACACCCTTCTCTTATCATTGGCTTTTCTACAGAAACGTTTGGCGATCGACTAGGAATGCTTTGAAGATGGACCAGTCGATCTCGCTCGACAGGTTGGTGACCACTGCTTTAACGTTTACACGTGAGAAGTGTTTGATGCGACGCAAACCAACTTAGGCTCAACAGCAACGGCTGTAGTAAAATATGGCATTAACAGGGTGTTACACACAGCTTGCAATTACCATGGTATTATGTATATGGCTTCCATGGTAACATGGTGATTACATAATGACCTATTCGTTACTTTTTTTTGTTTGGGATTCATTGAAACAAGCGCCACACTGCATATTGTCTGGTAACAGGCAGTTAGACTACCAATTGGGATGAATTCTTCAAAGTAAGTACCAACAAATATATCCTTTTACCACATTACCAGAAATAGATATAGGAATGAATTCAATCACACATTTTGTTGGTTTGAGTTCACATAAAATATTGGATGGGGATAAGGATGGGAGTGGATTTGAGTCAATATCCAATAAAAATGTCTAGGGGATGTCTCAGCTACCAGACAGCTTGGGAGGTATGTCTTGGGCTACCAAGCGATTAGAATCATGATGTGCAAGAGCTACCAGATAACCAGAAAAATACTGGGCTGAGATACTGAGAGAGATGTCACATAAGGCACAAGCACATGCTACGCCATTGGAGTTTACATCAAAGACATTCTGGTTGTCATCCATGATGGGATCATTATATGAGGAGAGTGTGATGAGCATGATCTGTTCTGCCTTTTTGTCGTATGCTGTCCGCTGTTGGAAAGTCCTTGAAAACATGTGCTGTTAGTGGAATAGAGAACAAACCTACAACCTGAAGGACAGAGCGAGAGAAAGACTTCTACGCCAGGGCTGGGGGCTTGTGTCTCCTCTATGTAGTTATTTTGATTAATGTTTCATTCACTTCTCACTCCCACCCCATCCCATATTGCTCCCCCTATGGATATTCTACCCCCCGCAATATGTATATATTATTATTGTCATTTTTATTATTGTCATTGTTTCATTCACCCCACTTTTTGACCTGCACTGTTGGAGCTCGGAGCTTAACAATTTCCCTGTACCCTGCAATTACATCTGTGCCATTGACTAATAAACTCATCTGATCTAATCAACAGCTCTTTTTCATCGCCGTGACCGATTTTCAGAGCGAGAAAGAGAGTTGCCAAAGCCAGATGACAGGCTGTCTCCTGGGAGTTGATACTACCCTACTCACTCACACAGAGGTGACATACCTGTCTGTCCAACATGCTGTCGCCTAGCAACCTATTGTCTTGGCTCCACCACTGACAGTTATCACAAGGCCCAGCTACGAGCTCATCTAGGCCCAGGAGGAGACTGCATGCATGCCCCCACTGTCGAAATCTCTCTCCGTTTACTCTTTGCTTTCCCAATTCATCAGAGCAGAAGATAGACAGTGATGATTAACATCAATGAGTATTCATAATGAATATTGAATCTATAAACACAATAAGTATGCCAAAATAGGCACATGGAGTTTTTAGTCAGTATATTTATGCTGATAGACCTCAACTGCTTCAGGGCTTGACATCTCACAGACATTTCCTTTTTTGGGGTATTTTACCCCCTTTTTCAATCTTGTCTCATCGCTACAACTCCCCAACAGACTTGGAAGAGGCAAAGGTCAAGTCACGCGCCCTCAGAATTATGACCCGACAAACCGCACTCCTTAACACCCACCCGCTTAACCCAGAGGCCAGCTGCACGAATGTGTCGGAGGAAACGCCGTTCAACTGAAGTCAGCCGGCAGGTGCCCGGCCCGCCACAAGGAGTCGCTAGAGCGCGATGAGCCAAGGAAAGCCCCACCGGCCAAACCCTCCCCTGACAATGCCGGGCCAATTGTGCACCGCCCTATGGGACTCCCGGTCACGGCACAGCCTGGGATCGAACCCAGGTCAGTAGTTACACCTCAAACACTGCGATGCAGTGCCTTAGATCACTACGCCACTCGAGAGGCCAACAGACATTTTCATTAGATATTGACATATAATCCCAACTGCATGTGCCACTATGAGAGGTTACAAACCTTGATAATGTCTCTCACGCCACTGTGCCTCTACAGAAGGACCCTTGAGAACAGATTAAGCACCACACTTCAGCCAGGACACTGGACAGCTGCTGGTCACTTCAGCCCAGAAGCCAAAGCCACTCAACAATGTGACTGTGGGGAGCTGTCCTTCAGCACCGCCGTCCAGCAGCACCGCCGTTCAGCCTTCCCGGACCTTGGACATCTCCTGGTCACTCCAGCCCTGCATCTGAAGCCACTACAGAACAGGAGAAGAGCTGTCCTTCAGATCGACACCAAACCATTCAGGACCCTGGGCAGCTGCAGCTGAAGCCACTCTACAATCACCCAGTTGCAGGGGATTGAGAGATCAGCCTGGCAGGGATTAAAGGCTGCCTCTCAACCGCACAGCACTCTGAGAAGCTGGGGAACTAGCCACCTAAAAGCTGCTCTCTAAAAGCTGCTCTCTGCTCTCTCGGTCAGTGTTATCTGGGATCCTTGGGACATTCCTACCCTAAACACTAACCCTAATCTTAACCCCTACCATTGCCATAACCCTAACCTTAACCATATCCATAACCCTTACCTAACCCTAACCTCAACCCTTAACCATTTTAAATGTCAACTTCAAATTGGGTAGAGACATCCCAAGGATCCTCATAGCATGGACCTTTGAATGTCCCTCTGGTGCCTGTTTAGATGGCTCCTTGTCCAGCCTGCTTGCCCTACGCCACCACAATGCCTGGATGAACATTTTTGAGGCCATTATTCAATAGAGGACCTAAGGCAATGGGACTGGGTTTCCCAACCCCTCTCCTGGGAGACCATCAGACAGTCCATGGGTGTGTCCCAAATGGCACCCTATGCACCTTTATTGAGCCTTAAGGGCCTTGGGGTTGCGCCCCATATTTGTGTCATAGCACTGCACTGACACACCTGATTCAACTAATCCACAAATCACTTAGCCATTGAGTAGTTGAATCAGGTGAGCGAGTGCAGGGCGAGAACAAAAATACATTTTAGGCCTGTTTCTACTTTTGTCTCACTGGCCCTGCGCAGTATAAGTCACTCGTCGAATTTGTAAACAACTTAAATGCGTAAACCATGTCGATAATTGAAATTGTCACATTTGTTTTGCATGATTTCAATAATTGACATTCACAATCGGGATAGAAATGGAAAAACTAAAGCTACCAACAATTAGGACACACTACAAATGAGATGTTCCCAAAGTAAACAGTTAGAGAGAGTATTGAAAAACACAGGTATGTTTTTTTTAAAGAGCCAACCACAAATTTAATCTAATGGTAATTCTACAACAAACAAAAAAATCTACAAACCACACCTGGCACTAAAGCAGACACCATCGTGCTTGTTGTATGAATAACAAATAATGATGTCTCCATTCCATGTAGATCGGAATGCAATCTATGTCACCTTCATTTTGTGCCAATGTACAGTGTCTATTTTAGAACAGCCTCTGTTATTATGCTAATATCCTGTTGTTGTTTTGTCTACGGCATGCAATAGTTTGGGGTGAAATGCATGAGTGTCAGGGGTTTAAAATCCTCTTCTCACTTACGTAGGGGTCGACTTGCAGTCAAGATAAACACTCAGGTGGCGAGGAGTGCCTCAGATTAACATGCATGCTAACCAAGTAAATTGACGCCGCAGTTATTCTAGGTTATGCTAATCAGATGCACTGTTGAACCACAACCACCTCATCCTTCTTCGCATTATCTCCCTGGCTCTCAATGTTTATGTTAATCCGACAGGACCCATTCTTCCCCCAGAATGCACTCTGTCACCGTTCCAGACGCCGCTAGTGCCGCATCGTCTATTATCCGCCACAGACAAACAGTGGCCTCTCAGCCAAGCCCAGCGACATGGAAAAAGCATGGCAGAGTTGTTGTTTGAATGCTAATACACTCTCAGACAAGAGAGTCAGAATAAGGCATGGGGTGAGACAGAAGAGGAGTGTGTGGCGACCAGATTGCTGGTTGAGGGATAGAGTCTGGCTGTAGTTGTAGACCCTCCATTGGACGCTGTTATGTTGTTGTGTGGTTCACCCTGGTGCAAGGAGCTACTGGCTGTGCTCCACTGCTCCAGTCTGAGGCGGCATCCCAAATCACACCCTATATCCTATTAAAGTACACCACTTTTGTCAAAAGTAGTGCACTTCATAGGGACTAGGGTTCCATTAAGAACACAGTTTGATGAGACACATGAGTCCTCTTCGCAGTCCTCTCTCACTATCCCTCACAGGTTGACTTACAGGGCAGAATAGCTTAGGCTGGGTTAGTGTTCTGAACTGTGTGTACGACGTCTACAGTGGTACATTCAGTATGCTCTCCTCTTGGGTTTCATTGCATAAGAGTATTGCGTACTGTCTTGCAACATTGCTGATGTAAACAGGAAACACCCTTGATGGCAATGGCACGTAAGCGGCCCACCATTGGCAAAGTTACAGGCCCACTTCTCCTTTTGCTCACCAGCTTTTTTAGTTATCCATTAGCCATTGTTGGTGCAACAAAAATTGGGCTGCTAGCGGTATGGGCTGTCGACACAGGCTCCGTTACTGGCTTGCCCACAATGGTGTGCTGCCTCATAGCCACCTGTGGTCCGGTAAGTGTTTGCTAAGTTGGAGATGGATAACCACTTAGATCAAACTTAAACATATAGTGATGGTCATGGCAGAGAGAGAAGTTCAGAGGTGGAACTTGGCATCCCGCGATATAGTCATCCCTCCCACTGGGCGCTGAGGAAAATGTTCCACCTCAGCATCCTCATGTACCCAGGCTGGACTCAGAGGGAGAGGAGATAGAAAGCACTGGCAGAGACCCCCATTGGAGCAGATTTTAATTGTTGAGTGAGGGCCATGTTCAACAGTGTAGCTGGGAGGCGCGGGGTCCCAATGGGGAGCTGGCTGGCTGGCGAGGATGTTGGGGCACTGGGTGCGATCTCCCACTGATCCTCAGTGTTGCCAAAAAGATGGATGGCTGATAAGTCGTCAACGCTGCCGGTGACCTATTCACGAGGACAGCGCAGGAGCCAAAGTGTTGTGTATAGCGATTAGAGTAAATGGCCTTGGAGTTTGGCCACAACATGTCACTGACTGCATGTTGCGCTTATAATTTACTGTGTAATCAAATGTTTGTGTATATGCGTGGGGTGGAGGGTGGTTGTGGGTTGTATAAATGGATTACAATTCAAATGGTATTTGCTGGAGGGTTTATGGTACAGTAGGTCTAAATGGATTTCAATTTCAAATCTAGTCTCGACAACTAAATGAAATATAGTTCAAAAGAGATAAATCTCTCCTTTGCAGTATCACTAGATGACATGCACTGAGTTGCTCTACCGTAACTGTGCCACTGACGATGTCTCTTGCCTGGCCTTTCATTTGGGACGTGAATGTAATTTCCATTGGATGGTTTCCAAGTCATTCATTGCAGAGGCGCACCAATTTCAGCCTGCAGGCTAAGTAGTAGAGGTCGGACCGATTATGATTTTTCAACGCCGATACCGATACCGATTATTGGAGGACCAAAAAAGCCGATACCGATTAATCGGCCGATTTTTAAAAATGTATTTTATTTATTTATTTGTAATAATGACAATTACAACAATACTGAATGAACACTTATTTTAACTTAATATAATACATCAATAAAATCAATTTAGCCTCAAATAAATAATGAAGCGTGTTCAGTTTGGTTTAAATAATGCAAAAACAAAGTGCTGGAGAAGAAAGTAAAAGTGCAATATGTGCCATGTAAGAAGGCTAATGTTTAAGTTCCTTGCTCAGAACATGAGAACATATGAAAGCTGGTGGTTCCTCTTAACATGAGTCTTCAATATTCCCAGGTAAGAAGTTTTAGGTTGTAGTTATTACAGGAATTATAGGACTATTTCCCTCTATACCATTTGTATTTCATTAACCTTTGACTATTGGATGTTCTAATAGGCACTTTAGTATTGCCAGTGTAACAGTATAGCTTCCGTCCCTCTCCTCGCTCCTCCCTGGGCTCGAACCAGGAACACAACGACAACAGCCACCATCGAAGCAGCGTTGGAGAAGAGCAGCTGGCAAAACGCACGAAAGTGCTGTTTGAATGAATGTTTACGCGCCTGCTTCTGCCTACCACCGCTCAGTCAGATACTTAGATACTTGTATGCTCAGTCAGATTATATGCAACGCAGGACACGCTGGATAATATCTAGTAATATCATCAACCATGTGTAGTTAACTAGTGATTATGATTGATTGATTGTTTTTTATAAGATAAGTTTAATGCTAGCTAGCAACTTACCTTGGCTTACTGCATTCCCGTAACAGGCAGTCAGTCTCCTCGTGGAGTGCAGGTCGTTATTGCGTTGGACTAGTTAACTGTACGGTTGCAAGATTGGATCCCCCGAGCTGACAAGGTGAAAGTCTGTCATTCTGCCCCTGAACGAGGCAGTTAACCCACCGTTCCTAGGCCGTCATTGAAAATAAGAATGTGTTCTTAACTGACTTCCTAGTTATAAAGATTAAATAAAGGTGTAAAAAAAACACAAAAAAAACGGCAAAATCGGTGTCCAAAAATACCGATATCCGATTGTTATGAAAACTTGAAATCGGCTCTAATTAATCGGCCATTCCGATTAATCGGTCGACCTCTACTAAGTAGTATGCTATGCTCACCAACCCTCCTATAAATACGCATGCTCACCCGCATGTGCATACACACACACACACACAAATGCGCACACACACACCAGATTATGGAAAGTTATATTACTTTTGAACTTTCACTTTACATACCTCAGTCAATTTATGATGAATTAGAACCAATCAAGAATATCAGGCATTCAAATCAATCATTGGACTTCTCTATTCTTCACCTTCACAACAGTGTTCTGAACAAGGTTCAGGTTTTTCCTTTTCAATCACGCACACACTCACAGACTCACACACACACAAGCACACACACAAACACAAAGGCAACACAGCTCTAACTCACTGAATAGAGCCCTAACTGACCAAATAGAGTTCTAACTCGCTGAATAGAGCCCTAACTGACTGAATAGAGACATAACTAACTAAATAGAGCCCTAACTGACTGAATAGTGCCATAACTGACTGAATAGAGACCTAACTGACTAAATAGAGCCCTAGTTGACTGAATAGAGCCCTAACTGACTGAATAGAGCCATAACTGACTGAATAGAGCTCTAACTCGCTGAATAGAGCCCTAATTGACTGAATAGAGACCTAACTGACTAAATAGAGCCCTAGCTGACTAAATAGAGCCCTAACTGACTGAATAGAGCCCTAACTATCTGAATAGAGCCCTAACTGACTCAATAGATTAAACAGAGTCCTAATTTATTGAATAGAGATCTTTAATAGATGAAATAGTGCATGGTACAGTATGCCCTGATATTCCTTCACACTGCAGCTGCTGAGTAACTTGTATCTGCTGACTTCATCAAATAGTCACCAAGCAATTTGCCGCTGAGATGAGCACAGCAGCCCATTTCTGGTGCGGTGGCCATCACAACACAGACGGTTTGGTTGATGGTCTCTCTCTAAGGACAGAGCCCCTCTTATGCACATGTCACTCATTGTGATACATCTCAAATGTTACTTTACCACTCACCTCCACAGGTTCAAGTTATATATCAAGCCTTTTTGAGTGGTTTGGAACCGTCTTAAACTAAAATGCTCCAAAGACAGCCCTCACAATGCAAAGTTGCCCTCAATAACTATAACATTTTAAATAGACACCACTTATTCAAAAACTAGTTTGGAATACAGCAGCTAACATTGTCTGAAAATAATTTTGTCTGTTTGCTGTTTACTTGAATATCTGCATGAATAATCACAACAGTAATATGTTTTTTTTGTTGCAGAGTTCAGCTCTGTTTTGCAGAGAGAAAATGTAGCCCGAAGACTAATCATGCATTGTGAGGGTTCTGTGGGCCCTCTGTGTGAACTCCTGGTGCATTGACTGTTTAAATCTGTGTAAACTCCTGGTTCCGGACCATATTTCAAGCTCCTTTAATATTTGATAACCACGTATTTAAACAGGAATGTATTCCATAGAGACTGCTGCAAATCCTGTGAGAACCTTCTGTACTTGTGTCTGCAAGGAGAACCCCTGTTGTGTCTCGTAGAGTGGATCGTTTTGCTACTCTGCAATTGTAGTGTGTTTGACACTTAAAGCAACATTACACTCCAAAATCAAAGTTTGTGCAATGTTTTCGGACGTCAAAAGTTATATTCTTTTCGTTGAGGGAAGTCTACCTCCCTGACTATTTGTTTTGTAGATCTAGCTACTGTACACTACATACCACAATCCAAAAATTGAAACTTTTTTTTCTCATTAATTTGGGGTTGAGACATACACGATAGCTGAATCTACATTATCGACGGCGTGGGACATGGACTCATCTTGACATTGGACTACTTTTGATGTCTGAAGACATACAGTACCAGTCAAAAGTTTGGACACACCTACTCATTCAATGTTTTTTTTTCTTCTTTATTTTTACTATTTTCTACATTGTAGAATAACAGTGAAGACATTAAAACTATGAAGTAACACATATGGAATCATGTAGTAACCAAAGTTTTGTTTTAATATTTTATATTTTATATAATATTTCAAAGTAGCTACCCTTTGCCTTGATGACAGCTTTGCACACTCTTAGCATTCTTTCAACCAGCTTCACCTGGAATGATTTTCCAACAGTCTTGAAGGAGTTCCGACACAGAATGTCAAGAGTGTGCAAAGCTGTCATCGAGGCAAAGGGTGGCTACTTTGAAGAATATCAAATATATTTTTATTTGTTTGACACTTTTTTGGTTACTACATGATTCCATATGTGTTATTTCATAGTTTTGATTTCTTCACTATTATTCTACAATGTAGAAAATAATAAAAATAAAGGAAAACCCTTGAATGAGTAGGTGTGTCCAAACTTTTGACTGGTACTGTATGTTGGAGTGTTAATGTCCCTTTAAAAAGTTAGAACATTTCCCCAACGCTCTTTAACATTTGCAGACGGCATCCAACTGAAACGGAGCATGTTATAGACAGAGACCTCTCACTCTCACTCACAGAAGCTGTAGGCCTGTCCACTACTCACTAGTATTATCGCACACTGAGGCTGTCATTATCTAAGACTGTTGTAAAAAAAAAAAAAAAATCCAGCACCAAATTGCACACCTCTGAGGAATTTCTTTATTATGATTCTCAGTGGAGCACTGTTGAATCGACATCTTGAGTTGAACGGAAAAATAGATCAATGTCTCTTCGGTTTCGCTAGCGAGCATGAGCTTGTGAGCTCTGTTCTATTGCCAATACAACTGTAGATACAACGTCAACATGTCATCTGTCCAGCTCTTTGATATATGACTGCTTGTTTACAGCGTCTGCTTGCTGTAAACTTGCCTAAGAATGATGGAAGTTATGTAGGTCTACACCAATATCTTCTGAGATGCTGTTTAATCATTTGTTTTCTTTCAGACATGGCAGAAAGGTGTGGTACGTTTGTTGTCTTTGTTAGTCAGCAGTAAGTTTGCCAGTTAATAAAGGGGGAAATCCGGAATTGGTACATTGATTTGTTGACTATTGATTCTTGAAGAATATCCCTTTTTTTTTATCCCGTTTAACTGATGTCACAGAGAAGCAGCTGACTTCAGTTTAGGCAAATACATTTCAAGGAACGGGAAGTAAGATTGAGTCACGGGTGTGTGTGTAGGAGTTGCAAACCAATCCCATCCCGTGAGTAGCATTGAAAAGGAATGCAAGTGAAAATTGTTGAAAAATGTAAAATCCTTGAAACCTTTTTAATTACACTAAACATATAGGCCTGGCCTATTCTCGATTCCTTCCACAGTAGTTATTTACTTGCTGCTTAGAGACATTGCGCTGACACTCTTATATTTACGAATCACCATGACACGCACGTCACAAAAAGGAGAAGATTCCTGGGTGACGCAAAACAACACAGTTCCACTCGAAAAATCTCAGTTAACAATAATGTGTGCAACCATAATATGACCACAACCACAACAGTATATGAATCTCAAAATTCAGTAGCACAATGGATACTTCCTCCACATCAGAAAAAGCCGACCGTTTCCAGGTGTGCGATGAAGGGAATTCTACTCCCTAGTTGTACATTTGGACCAGACTCATGTTGCTTTATATCAGTTTGCAGACTTCAAGAAAGCCATGTTAGGGCCCCGCGGGTGCTTTGGATTATGGCAACAAGACACCTGATACAACAAAGCCTGATTGATGTGCTGGTTAGTAGAATCAGGTGTTTTACTGTTTGGCTGGAGCAAAAGCTTGCACCCGCAACGGACTCGTTTTGCCCAAGATTACCCGTACCTGCTTTGCTTTTTAAAATCTGATGTACTATATATCGCCATCTGTATTGTGTAGAAACAATAAGGCCCACGTAGCTGTATAGCTCTAACCATTAAAGTGCTTTGAAATCAGGTTCAATTTGTGAGCATTCTTTTGTAACATGGTCTCGTCAATGATGCCATGACACGAAGAGCTGTGGCACCCAGTGTTTCTTCTCTCAGACTGAAAGCAACATGCAGGGACGTAGGAGCGACTGTGACATTGGGGTGGGGGGGACTGGGGGCAATTTCTAGTGAAAAGAAATACATAAGCATCTTAACTTATAAATGGGCAAATGTACAAGGCTTAAGGGTAGCAGAAGGGCACTTACACTGGTACAGTCCAATCAGTCTTAGGGCATTGAACATTCATACTGTACTGAATACCAGTGTGACTGTTTAATGTGGATATATTCAATTAAACAACCATTTTGTACTCTTTCTCTGCTACTGTATGATTCATTTCCCAGTATTGCTCTCACTTCCCCTAGGTTGTTACTAATGCTGCTCTTCATACTGTATGGTTTGAAACTTCACATCATTTTTTCGACTTATAATACAGCTATTATACTCTAATAATAACCAGCAACATACACCGTTAAAAACGGTTTAAAACATGTTTTAAAGGTAGGCATGAAAGGTCAAAATGGAATGAATCAATCTACACAATTATCAAAAGTTAAATATAATCATGGCTGCCTCTTTCTGCATGAAGTCAACACATGCAATACACATGCAATACTGCTATCATTTCATCAGAGATCCTTCAGATTGATTCACACTAAGACATATCATCAGTCTATGGGCTTGGAGAGTCACTCCTCACTATCTTACCTGTTTGTGGTCTCACTCTCACTCTCACTCTCACTCTCACTCTCACTCTCACGCCATGATCATGATAGCACCAAAGTCTTAACACATGGAACACACCTTCATGACTAGGGCTGTAGCGGTCATAACATGTTTTTCAGCCGATAAGGGTCATGCAAGGGTCAAGGACTCATGGTAATTGACCGTTGAGTAACATAAAACGTTTAGGCCGCCACGCACACAAGCCACTGATGTCTGTCTTTGGAACGTCTACATTTTTGGGGGATTAAGTCTACTAACTCCATTTAATATACACCATCACAATAAATCCATAGGGTCTAAAGAAACATGATATGAAGATGTTTTTTCCCCCAGATGAACCGAGTAGCATATAGTTAATTTAGCAGACAAGATATGCTTATAAATTCGGTGCCATTATTTTATATTACATGATTATAGTAAGAAGGCTGCACACAATGTTCGCTCATCAAGTGCTATTCGCGCCCATCAGATTATTGTCAATTTAACATTGTATTTACTAGTATGTGAAATTAGTTTTGATTTAGAATGAGCCATTATCAACAGGGGCATTTGTGAATGGATGGAGGCTGCGTTTTCCTTCTGTTCATTTTTCAATCAAGCTGGGCAGTAGGCTACTCCGTTTTTACAGCTGAGCAATGTGCTTAATATTAGCAGCTGAGAAATAATTATAGTAGCAGTAGCAAGCTGGGATCCATCAAAACTCTGCTTTCAAACAGGATTGCGTACAGAAATGTCTGGGCTTATAACAACACTTATTTCACTCTGCCCCCTAACAACTGTTTGAGGAGCAGCCTTTCACTGCCGAAAGGGTGATATTCTGCCCAAACTCTGTATGCCATGGGCTCTCCAACTCTGCTCATGCAGATCCAGTGCTTAATTTGGGGAAACAAGTGATATCTGTTCAGGAACATCGATAGTGAAATGTTTTCACGACAAAACTATTTTGTTCAGCTGTTGATAGAGCCTCTCTCTGCGTGCTAAAGAAAGGAATGAAGGAGAGAGAGGAGGAGATGGAAACGCAAGGTGGTGAGATATTCTGTAGCTAAAAGGTCATGTCAGCCTATTAATTATGAAAATATTCCCTATTACTAAGCTATTCAAAATCAAATGCAAATCAACTATAATTGTAGGCTAACTCTAGGCTAACTATAGGCTAACTATAGGCCTATGCGTACTCTCCCAGCCTCATGGATAGAACATTTGGAGTGTAGCATAAGGTAACCAGTTCATTCAGTATGAATAATAATACTGTCCACAGTCAAAGGCCATTACTACAGTTTGTAGGCTAGATCAATGATGTACTAAAGACATCTGAAATCTATGTTCTCTCTTTTTACCCCTAATTGGTAGTACTTACAGTCTTGTCCCATCGCTGCAACTTCCGTACGGACTTGGGAGAGGCGAAAGTCAAGAGCCATAAGTCCTACGAAACACGACCCTACCAAGCCACACTGTACGCTTAACCCGGAAGTCTGCCGCATCAATGTGCATGCCAAACCCTCCCCTCACCCAGGCAACACTGGGCCAATTGTGTGCCACCTCATGGGTCTCCCGGTAGCGTCTGGCTGCGACATAGCCCGGGATTGAACTCGGGTCTGTAGTGATGACTCTAGCACTGCGATACAGTGCCTTACACCGCTGCGCCACTCGGGAGGTGAATCTATGTTAGTTTTATGTTTTTCTGCTGTGCATAAAATGCGGTAGGCTATTAGTCTATGTAGAACGATTGTATAATAGCACAATCAATATTTTAATTCAGGGTTTTTGGGGCTCATATATAGGCATATGTGTATGCATAAGCTCTAATATGCATATGAGGGTTCTACATGCTACGTCTTAAATGCTTAGAATTAATCATCACCTTAGATGGCACTAACCAGTCCCCATCCATCTGCAGACATCCTCCCTCCCCACCCGGAAACCATGCTTCTCACTCCGCCTATGCATCAACAGTAATCTTCTCTGATTGATTGAGAGATTCAAGGGGCTATCATCGTAAAGTAAGATAGATGGGAAACATTTCAGATTTAAATTGTACTTTGAAATGAATTTTGTAACTTTTCCCCAGAAGCATTTAACTGCAGGGCACTCCCACATCATATGAAGGAATGTGCCAACCTTAGATTTAGGGGACACAGTTGGGGACAATTTCATCATAAAACATATCCTTGGGAGGTAAATACAGCCTTTGAACAAACTTAAAATGTATAAATGTGTGGTTCGGATTACAGGATGCCAGGCTATATTTTTACATATTAAAGGGTGGTTCAGATTCATTTAGATATGTGGACAATACTTTGTTAATGGCTAGCTCCGAATATAAGCTTTCCAAAAGGTGTTTATATATTATAGAGATTAATCCTCTCGGGAGCCCAGATCATTTATTTACAGTGCGTTCGGAAAGTATTCAGACCCATTGACGTTTTCCAGATTTTGTTACTTTACAGCCTTATTAAAACATTTATTAAATCATTTTTTACCTCTCATCAATCTACATATAGACTCGAAATTGAGCTCACATGCCTCCTGTTTCCATTGATCATCCTTGAGATGTTTCTACAACTTGATTGGAGTCCACCTGCGATAAATTCAATTGATTGGACATGATTTGGAAAGGCACACACCTGTCTATATAAGGTCCCACAGTTGACAGTGCATGCCAGAGCAAAAACCAAGCCATGAGATCTGGGGAAGGGTACAAACACTTTTCTGCAGCATTAAAGTTCCCCAGGAACACAGTGGCCTCCATCATTCTTAAATGGAAGAAGTTTGGAAGCACCAAGACTCTTCCTAGAGCTGGACACCCAGCCAAACTAAGCCATCGGGGAGAAGGACCTTGGTCAGGGAGGTGACCAAGAACCCCATGGTCCCTCTGACAGAGCTTAGAGTTCCTCTGTGAAGATGGTTGTCCTTCTGGAAGGTTCTCCCATCTCTGCAGCACTTCACCAATCAGGCCTTTATGGTAGAGTGGCCAGACGGAAGCCACTCCTCAGAAATAGGCACATGACAGCCCGCTTGGAGTTTGCCTAAAGCCACCTATAGGACTCTCAGACCATGAGAAACAAGATTCTCTGGTCTGATGAAACCAAGATTGAACTCTTTGGCCTGAATGCCAAGCGTCACGTCTGGAGGAAACCTGGCACCATCCCTCGGTGAATCATGGTGGTGGCAGCATCATGCTGTGGGGATGTTTTTCAGTGGCAGAGACCGGGAGGCTAGTCTGGATCGAGGGAAAGATGACCGGAGCAATGTACAGAGAGATCCTTGATGAAAACCTTCTCCAGAGCACTCAGGACCTCAGACTGCGGCAATGGTTCACCTTCCAACAGGACAACGACCCTAAGCACACAGCCAAGACAACACAGGAGTGGCTTTGGGACAAGTCTCTGAATGTCCTTGAGTGGCCCAGTCAGAGCCTGGAATTGAACCCGATCCAACATCTCTGGTGAGACCTGAAAATAGCTGTGCAGCAAAGCTCCCCATCCAACCTGACAGAGCTTGAGAGGATCTGCAGAGAAGAATAGGAGACTCCCCAAATACATTTACATTTAACATTTAAGTCATTTAGCAGACGCTCTTATCCAGAGCGACTTACAAATTGGTGCATTCACCTTATGATATCCAGTGGAACAACCACTTTACAATAGTGCATCTAACTCTTTTAAGGGGGGGGGGTTAGAAGGATTACTTTATCCTATCCTAGGTATTCCTTAAAGAGGTGGGGTTTCAGGTGTCTCCGGAAGGTGGTGATTGACTCCGCTGACCTGGCGTCGTGAGGGAGTTTGTTCCACCATTGGGGTGCCAGAGCAGCGAACAGTTTTGACTGGGCTGAGCGGGAACTGTACTTCCTCAGAGGTAGGGAGGCGAGCAGGCCAGAGGTGGATGAACGCAGTGCCCTTGTTTGGGTGTAGGGCCTGATCAGAGCCTGAAGGTACGGAGGTGCCGTTCCCCTCACAGCTCCGTAGGCAAGCACCATGGTCTTGTAGCGGATGCGAGCTTCAACTGGAAGCCAGTGGAGAGAGCGGAGGAGCGGGGTGACGTGAGAGAACTTGGGAAAGTTGAACACCAGACGGGCTGCGGCGTTCTGGATGAGTTGTAGGGGTTTAATGGCACAGGCAGGGAGCCCAGCCAACAGCGAGTTGCAGTAATCCAGACGGGAGATGACAAGTGCCTGGATTAGGACCTGCGCCGCTTCCTGCGTGAGGCAGGGTCGTACTCTGCGAATGTTGTAGAGCATGAACCTACAGGAACGGGTCACCGCCTTGATGTTAGTTGAGAACGACAGGGTGTTGTCCAGGATCACGCCAAGGTTCTTAGCACTCTGGGAGGAGGACACAATGGAGTTGTCAACCGTGATGGCGAGATCATGGAACGGGCAGTCCTTCCCCGGGAGGAAGAGCAGCTCCGTCTTGCCGAGGTTCAGCTTGAGGTGGTGATCCGTCATCCACACTGATATGTCTGCCAGACATGCAGAGATGCGATTCACCACCTGGTTATCAGAGGGGGGAAAGGAGAAGATTAATTGTGTGTCGTCTGCATAGCAATGATAGGAGAGACCATGTGAGGATATGACAGAGCCAAGTGACTTGGTGTATAGCGAGAATAGGAGAGGGCCTAGAACAGAGCCCTGGGGGACACCAGTGGTGAGAGCACGTGGTGCGGAGACAGATTCTCGCCACGCCACCTGGTAGGAGCGACCTGTCAGGTAGGACGCAATCCAAGCGTGGGCCGCGCCGGAGATGCCCAGCTCGGAGAGGGTGGAGAGGAGGATCTGATGGTTCACAGTATCAAAGGCAGCCGATAGGTCTAGAAGGATGAGAGCAGAGGAGAGAGAGTTAGCTTTAGCAGTGCGGAGCGCCTCCGTGACACAGAGAAGAGCAGTCTCAGTTGAATGACTAGTCTTGAAACCTGACTGATTTGGATCAAGAAGGTCATTCTGAGAGAGATAGCAGGAGAGCTGGCCAAGGACGGCACGTTCAAGAGTTTTGGAGAGAAAAGAAAGAAGGGATACTGGTCTGTAGTTGTTGACATCGGAGGGATCGAGTGTAGGTTTTTTCAGAAGGGGTGCAACTCTCGCTCTCTTGAAGACGGAAGGGACGTAGCCAGCGGTCAAGGATGAGTTGATGAGCGAGGTGAGGTAAGGGAGAAGGTCTCCGGAAATGGTCTGGAGAAGAGAGGAGGGGATAGGGTCAAGCGGGCAGGTTGTTGGGCGGCCGGCCGTCACAAGACGCGAGATTTCATCTGGAGAGAGAGGGGAGAAAGAGGTCAAAGCACAGGGTAGGGCAGTGTGAGCAGAACCAGCGGTGTCGTTTGACTTAGCAAACGAGGATCGGATGTCGTCGACCTTCTTTTCAAAATGGTTGACGAAGTCATCAGCAGAGAGGGAGGAGGGGGGAGGAGGGGGAGGAGGATTCAGGAGGGAGGAGAAGGTGGCAAAGAGCTTCCTAGGGTTAGAGGCAGATGCTTGGAATTTAGAGTGGTAGAAATTGGCTTTAGCAGCAGAGACAGAAGAGGAGAATGTAGAGAGGAGGGAGTGAAAGGATGCCAGGTCCGCAGGGAGGCGAGTTTTCCTCCATTTCCGCTCGGCTGCCCGGAGCCCTGTTCAAATACAGGTGTGCCAAGCTTGTAGAGTCATACCCAAGAAGACTCGAGGCTGTAATCTCTGCCAAAGGTGCTTCAACAAAGTACTGAGTAAAGGGTCTGAATACTTATGTAAATGTGACATTTCAATTTATTTTTTATACATTACAAGAAATTCTAAAAACCTGTTTTTGCTTTGTCATTATGGGGTATTTTTTGTGTGTAGCTTGATGAGGGGGGAAAATGAATAAGTCATAAGGCTGTAACAGAACAAAATGTGGATAAATTCAAGGGGTCTGAATAATTTCTGAATGCACTGTATAAATCACATCATTGGATGTTTCGGTAGTCGTGTTTCCAAAAGGATTCCATACTTCAGTTGTAACTATAGAAAAAAAGGAGTTGCCTGGTAATGTGGATGTATTTTTCAAATCTTGGAATGTTCTCAAACCATTACTGTCCATGATATCGTAAAGGTACGGATTCCACATTTGGACCATTAGGGGGGGATGCAAAAGGCCATCCTCCAGATCACAAGGCAGTATTGCGAAACATTGGAGTACAGGCATGCCATTTAGATTCCCAGTTATAGTTTTTATATTTTAGCGCCAAATAGAAATTGTGTGAGCAATACAGTAATAGGACAAAAGCGTGGCTTATATTGTTTAAGGGATATATCAGTGAAGAGCACCTCATCAGTTGTTGAACATCTTTCTTCAAATTGATCATCACAGTGAGGTCAAACAATATAACCTAACAGTAAATTAGAAGCATGATACTCTTCCGATTAGAAGTGTTTGATGTGATTTCGATTGCATTTGCACCGATGTCAGAGTGATTAGAGGGACAATAGAGAACTGAGTACCAGGCCATTAGAGACCTGATGATCATTAGCAGGGCCGGTGCTGGACGTTCTGCCAATTTAGGCGAGACAAAAATCTGACGCCCCACCCCTCCCCCCAATATGTTCGGCCTTGGGCCAATTTTTTCTCAGCTAAAAGTCGGAGGAACAGAACATCAATAGGCCTATGCTTCTAATTAAACACAGTTTTTAACACATCTGGTTAGTAGGCTATATAATCAGTTAAATGTCAATAACATAGCCTAATATTTTCAATCTGATTACGTTGATAAAATCACCAATTCCTTTAGACGTCCTTATGAATCTAAGCATGGCTCTTTCAAGTTACCTTTCCACCCTGACAGAGGCTCTACTGACGCAGAAAACTGTAAGCTTCAACTGCTGGCTACTCGTCCGTTGTATAACCCAACAGCATAAGTGCTTCCCTAAAAGCTGCCTGGGTTTAAACAAGCATCTTCTCTTTTCAGAAAGAGAAAATCTCAATTAATAGGGACAGAATAGCAAAGTCCATTTTGAATCTCCTCTAATATTATAGGCTGCAGTTTAGCTTCAGGTTGTCATAGAGAGGAATCATATGCATCAGAGTCACGTCTTTCGCGGGCATTTTTTAGCTTGTTTCTACCATAAGGCATCCCCGAGTTAAGCATTGTTATAGAACGCTTGATATAATCTGGATACGTTTTATTTATCTATTTCAAAATATAAAGAAAACAATAGAGATCCTTTTTGCCCTTTTCTTTAACAAAGGGTATGTGATACCCTCACTCAATTCGAGCCCTGGTTTAAGTCAAACACACCAAGCCCTTCCCAGACACCGAGGTATTTAATCAGTGCATGCGACCAGGACTGGAGTATTTGGCTATACAGACATCTATGGATAGGATAATTGTGTCTATCAAACAGGTAAGCTTACCACTTGTTTTTTGGAAGATGAAGAAATACATTCCAATTATCTATGTAATTCCATGTTTATGCACAATAACATTTTTGGTGCACATATAAGGTGATCCCTTACCAGGCACAAGGGAATTTTACTTTAACCCCTGCATCGGAGAGTTACATTGTTGCTATCACTATGCAACCTACTACCTATAGTAGGAAAATTAGTTTATTATTGATAATATCCCACCTGTTATCACCAATGGCACGACGCCATAATTGTTACAATTACAATAAAATAACACTTTTATATGCCATATTTAACATATATTTTAATATTCCTGTAGAACTGTAAAACGGAGTAAGATCATTTGAGCTTTGGAAACAAGTGCTTTCATAAATGCATGGCGGGCCTCGTTTCACTGGAGCAGTGTCAAATAAGCTTTACGTCAATGACCCAACCTTAACAAATTTCGTTTATTTACATATCGAAGTTGATTGTCCAACATCAGTTTCAGCATTTATTTATTTAGTCTCCACCTAGAGTGACCTCTTTCCTCTGATGTGGTGCTGCAAAGCAGTCAGCGATGTTTTCTCTCGGCAGCTGTCCATGGTCCTGAAATCAAATCATCTGAGTTTGCTTGGACACCAGCCTGATCTTCAGCTCCTTCCACCTCTGGAAACTATTTAGGTGGTCATGCGACTTCTCGTGCAAGCTGAGGATGTAGCACAGATTCTTCCAGGCCCTGGTTCCATCCCTGACCAGCGCAGATTTGCACTCGTGGGAAAAACGTTTTCAGCAAAAACAGAAGGCTACATCGTTTTGCTTGGAATAGACAAGCCTTGGTCTCTCCACTCTCTCCTCGTGCGCCATCCACCCATTGTAGTGGGCCACCGAAAACTTTCGTTGCCCCTCATCTCTAGGGAAATTCCCCTCCTTATCCTGATGTGGCCCAGCCTGCTCTAACATATCCCGTAAAGATCCATTCATATATTTTGGCCACTCACCGGGATCTTTTATGTTTTTTGTTGTTGTCTGGGAGTCAGATTTAGCAGCAGCACCACCGCTGTCATCTGGGATGGGGAGCGACGAATCTGAGTCTGGGTCCAAGATAGTAGGGTCTTCGCCGGCATTGTTTGGAGGTGTGGCTAGGCCTGGTGCGACCACCTGTTCTTGTCCAGCCAGAGAGCGGTCATCATCGGTGGAAGTGCATGGCTTGGACTCCTCCGGTTTGCCCTCTTCGCTGCTAGAATCAGCGAACGGGGGCTCGTCGTTTTAGGCGAATGAATGGACTGTCCTCGTAGGCTTGTCATTCTCCACACCGGCTGATGGACATTGCTGCACGCTGATCAATTTCACCAGCGAATTTCTTTGGTTTAGAGATCGTGCTTTTTTTCTCATTGTTAAAAAAAAAAAAATATTCGCTTCCTGTTAGTTTGTGTCTCTTAGACATGGTATTGTTTCAAAATCTCTATAGATTACTTTTGACTAAAAGTATATCCACTAATAGTTTTATTAATGTTTCACAATTGGATAATCCCATATAAAACACACACATCACCATAGCCACCAATGATAGTGGGAGTGAACTTCGGGAGAAGCGGGAATGGGGTGGGGGCGGAAACTGAATCAACGCTATGAGCTGGTAGCTGGGGTGCCGCGGGCGGGGTAGTAGCCGATCAGGGGCGCCGGAGGGCGGCAGCCAATTGTCAATATGCCGGCCCAAATTCAAGTGCCTAATCTTGCCTAATGGGAAGGCCTAATCTTGCCTAATGGGATCATTTGTGAGTTGGGTACTACCAACGCAGCAGCACCATTCATGTAGACAGCGCAAAGGAGGAGATTACCGTGACTCAACGGTCATGTGTAATTTGACTGCAGTGATGACTCATGACTGCCGGTATGGTAGTAATATGGTCACTGCAACAGCCCCATTCATGACCCATAATCACTGTGATGAAGTTAGCCTTTGACTGCAGTGGGCTCAATCAGGGTCCCACAGAGTGTGTTTTGGTAGTCTTAAACAAATATACTTTGAAACAAAAGTTTACACCTCACACACATGGTTATGGTCTTTAAAAAAAGAAAACACTTGTATCATGTCAGATACAGAATTAAAATGTATTACATTTTGAGTTTGCATCCCAATATGAACCTTTATATACATCACAGAAGACTGAAATATAGCAAAACCGTTTGACATTGAAACACCAGATTTTCTGTGGCTGTTTATTAATTATGAAATTATGAAAACTATGAATAACATTCCACCCACGAGGCCACTAGTTGCCTCATGTAGGTAGCATAAACGCAACCCCATGTAACATATGGATTTGCATTAGCATGCACATCGAAAGTCCAAATGCAGTTACACCTCAATTTTCTACTTTTCTATTACATAAAACCGATCAGAATTCTCAAGAATGCCGACGTCATATCATATGGAGGACCCGGCAAGCCAGCCTATTCCCTATAATGTAAACTATGGAGGACCCGGCAAGCCAGCCTATTCCCTATAATGTAAACTATGGAGGACCCGGCAAGCCAGCCTATTCCCTATAATGTAAACTCCATCAGAAATATCTTCATATGTATAACCGTTTGCACTCATGACTACTGGTTTCAATTTAATTTTCAGCAAACTTACAAGCAAATACTTATAAATGTATTGTTACAAATCAACTTGCAAGGTTTCTAATCAACTAGCCTGCTAATGTTATCCCTACCAGCCTGCTAAAGTTACGTTAGCACTACACGAGTCAGCCTGTTTCTATCAACACCTAGCTCACAGCTACATTCAAGTAAACCAAAGTTTGGAAATACATACCGTCATCTAACCAGTTATCAAAGAAGGCTAGCTATTTGCAGTTATCTTAGCCAGCAAGCTAGCCAGCCACTTAATGTTAGCTATTCTATTAGCCTAGAAAGACTAGCCAACCACAATGGTTATGGTCGGCAAGCTAGAGCCCAACTACTGGAGACCAGCTAGAACACAACTAACACAACTTATACATAACCACAGATCAAAGCAAAGCAAGAGCAGAGACTTACAGATTGATGGCTGGGGCCCATCAGATGGTAAAACTTTTGAAAGCGGGCAGACTCATTTAGCTATCAAAGCTAGGGGGAGGGGGCGCTTCACCGGCCGAATGAGAGGCAGGGAAATTCAAAATAGATAGATTCCAGATGTCTGTCGGCTAGCATGCTAGCACTAGGGTGGAAAAAGTTACAAAACCCCCGTAGCCTACTTCACAGAGAACATGCAGAAAAGTTGACAAAACAAAAACACTTGGTCTGGGATGTAATTACATGCTAGTATGACTAGTGGCTAATGTTAGCCAACTTGAGCTAGCTACCGAGCTAGCATATGAATTCAGTAACACAGAGTAGATTCTCCACATGACATTGAGAAAAATAGCATTTTGTGTAGTTTACAAGATATCCGGAAATAAGTTAATAATATGTAATAACCCAAAACCATAACTATGTTTGTATTTATAGGTAACAAAATCATGACTACAACTAAGTTAGTAAGTCTTTGAGGCTAAGGCTTCCTACCCTTTAAAGAGCACCAGTACCAGTCAAAAGTTTGGGCACAGCTACTCATTCAAGGGTTTTCTTTATTTTTACTATTTTCAACATTGTAGAATAATAGTGAAGACATCAAAACTATGAAATAACACATATGGAATCATGTAGTAACCAAAAAAGTGTTAAACAAATCAACATATATTTTAGATTTTAGATTCTTCAAAATACCCACCCTTTGCCTTGATGACAGCTTTGCACAATCTTGGCATTCTCTCAACCAGCTTCACCTGGAATGCTTTTCCAACAGTCTTGAAGGAGTTCCCACATATGCTGAGCACTTGTTGGCTGGTTTTCCTTCACTCTGTGGTCCAACTCATCCCAAACCATCTCATTTGGTTTGAGGTCGGGTAATTGTGGAGGCCAGATCATCTGATGCAGCACTCCATCACTCTCCTTCTTGGTCAAATAGCCCTTACACAGCCTGGAGGTGTGTTGGGTCATTGTCCTGTTGAAAAACAAATAATAGTCCTGCTAAGTGCAAACCAGATAGGATGGCGTATCGCTGTAGAATAATGTGGTAGCCATGCTGGTTGTGTGCCTTGAATTCTAAATAAATCACAGTGTCACCAGCAAAGCACCCCCACACCATTACACCTCCTTCTCCATGCTTCACGGTGGGAACCACACATGCAGAGATAATCCGTTCACCTACTCTGCGTCTCACAAAGACACGACGGTTGGAACCAAAAATCTCAAATTTGGACTCATCAGACCAAAGGACAAATTTCCACTGGTCTAATGTCCATTGCTCGTGTTTCTTGGCCCAAGCAAGTCTCTTCTTCTTATTGGTGTCCTTTAGTAGTGGTTTCTTTGCAGCAAATTGACTATGAAGGCCTGATTCACGCACTTTTTTGGTTACTACATGATTCCATATGCGTTATTTCATAGTTTTGATGTCTTCACTATTATTCTACAAAGTAGAAAAAAGTTAAAATAAAGAAAACCCCTTGAATTAGTAAGTGTGTCCAAACTTTTGACAGGTACTGTATGAGCTAAAAGCACACTGGTGTGTGGGCAGTTGCCAAGAGCCTTACTTATAGTTCTTGACACACTCTTTTCACGTCACTTTCCACATGATTTCAGTAATTACATTTGTTTCCTTCAACTTTGTGGCTCCCTGATGAAACAGTAACATCCATTTCTGTAACTACTGTAGGTTTAGCCAACCTGTACTCTATGGGAAGATCTCAATTGCATACTGCTCGCTTCCTCTCTCTTCGTTTCCTTTTCAAAAACCCATTGGATGAGAAAGCCAGAGGTTCCTACACTCTGACCTTCTCCTCCAACGGGTTTTGAGAAGGATATGAGAAGAGAGGACGCAAGAGTATGCAATTGAGATCTTCCTTATGGTCAGCGGTGTGTTGAACAGATTCCACGATCCGGACATGTCGTTCTCGACACTGTGTGCACACGTATGCACACTGAAATCTACACCCACCGTGATGTATAGCAACGCCCTACTGGCAAAATGGTGTGAAAAGAATGTGCCCCGGACCATTGTACCTGCTTCTTCTCCCTTGGAACATGTCATGTCCGATGTTACCTCAGATATTATCTGTCTGTCTGTAAGAAAAACAACATGTTGTGGAAAATATCATGCTTTCCTGGAACAGCTTGTTTTGTCTTTTGCCTGTCATAAACAAAGAGAGTCCTTGATTCTTTCTGTCTCTTTTTACTGAGAAAGACTCAAGCTTGTCAGTTGGCTGTTGTCCATGTGAGCAGCTGGAGAGAATCAAAACAAGGCTAATGGCTTGAAAGCCCACACAGAGGTAATGAAGCAGGTTTGGTCACAGGAAGGGAAGGCCCATTGTTGGCTTTTTAAACCCAGTGGACTGGAGTCCCTCCAGCAGTGACTTTTCCTTGGCAGCTCTGCATAGACAAATAGATGAAAGGCTTTTAGGGGGTATCGATTTTTTTTCTCCCACCTGTGTTGCTGGATATTTTACCCTTGAAATATATTTGGACTCTGGATGGGAATGGGGGAAAAAGCTACTGGGCCGAGGTATTTCTGCCTGAAAACTCTTGTGATAATTGCCTTTGATGTTTTGCCTCTGCCTTCTAATGTCAAGATTGTCTGCAATTATTTGGCCATTTAGAAAAAAAACGTATGTCAAAGCTGCCTCTTTGCCTCTTAGCTGCTTTATAGCCCTATTTTCATACCCACTTTCAAATGGCATCAATGTAAAATATGCTGTAATTAGATATATTTCCCCAAGAGATTTCATTATAAATTGGGTGTGGCGCCAGTCCAATGATAAGGAAAGTATCCACCCCATGATCAATCAGGATCTAAACAAATTGTTCCCCTAAGGTTAGTGGATTATTCCTTAGTCAGCACCACTAATGACTTTAATAAAGGTAATTACGCACCGTTGTGTGGATCAAATTGATTAATCATGCCTGTGTCGCTGATCTATCCTCCTGCTATTCCTACATGCGCTCCCAGCCCTTTACCTTTAGGGCTACCTCAACCACCAATTCCTCCCAAACACGCACCGCTGTTCTCAATTCTCCTCTGTGTAATGAGTTGCGTCAGAATCCCTCCTATGTATCACTGGGAATGAATTACAGTGGCTAGTTTGATTTGCAAGTCAGCGATTTCGGCTTTGTATGGTCAGAGCTATAGGCTGTGATTAAACTAATGCATCACTTCTCTACAAAACTGCATTCCCCGACCAGAAAAAAAATGATGAAATGAAGAAGTAACATATCTTCTGGCTAATAGACTTGCCTATATACCTAATTACCTCTAACCCTGACATTGTTTTTGCTACATCACCCCAAACTATGATCTTGAGTTGTGCAAACTGTTTAGCTTAGGATTGTGGAACGGAATAGCACGGCCACATTAGGCTTGGACACAGAAAGCACTTATGATGTACTGGTGTGCTTTAAAATAGGCTCAAAAAGCACTTAGGCTGAGAAGTGCTGACACGTTCTGGCCTTCTGTCTGAAATCTGAGATGTGTAACTGGGAATATATAGGTTAGTCTGTGGTAGCATTGGCTTTCGTTGTAGGCTAATACGTCTTTGTTGTTTCTCTTTGTCTTTGACTGTTCTACACTTATGACTGAATACTGTTTTTCTCATTTTCTTTCTAAACAGCCTTACCTATAGTACAAACACATGTACGCACGCACACACACACGTTCAACCTAGCGAGAGAGTTGGCAGAGACATTACCTCATTTCACAGTTGACCCCATTTAGGCCACACCCTCAATTAGTTCCTCAGCGGACCACTCAACTGGCAGCGCCCGATCAATAGTTAAAGCTAAGAGCATGTACAGGAAAAGTGATATGGATCCCAAAGCTGCTACCAGTGTGCAGCCCAACCCAGGAGCCCAAACTGTTTGATCAGCAACCGCCACTGAGAAGCAAATCACCAGGGATCGCAACTCAGCAGTCTCGCCTCTGATGATGTTATTTCCCCATTATCGTCAGTACTGGAGAATCTGAAAGTGGTTTCCAGGAAATCGGCCTGGGCAGACCTTTGTTTTTTTCTCAAGGCCCCCCGCCCGGCCCATCTTTCCTTGAAGCCCCCATTATTAGCCATATAATGGTAATTTTCCGCAAAAAAAGGAAAGAACAAATAAATAAATGTAGACAGGCCCACTTGCCTAAATAAAGAACCAGCCCTTCTGGCATTTGCCAGAACTGCCCTATGGCCAGTCTGCTCCTGTTCCCTGACAATACCTGGGCGCTGGAAGCCCAGACAAATTTTATTAAATGCACCAACTACTGATTTGTAAAGTGGGATGTGATAGTACAGTATACATGATCTGTTAAACGTTTGACACCTCCAAACAATTAAGAAATTGTACAAACTATTGTATCCGCTGACAGTATCCACGCCTCCTGAAAGCTAACGTCACTGTCATGGTGACACTTTGAACCGTTTGACAAATTAAAGGCCACTGTCATGTTTTTAAACTATAACATATACAGTGGCTTGTGAAAGTATTCACCCCTTTGGCATTTTTCCTATTGTGTTGCCTTACAACCTGGAATTAAAATAGATTTTTTGGGGGGGTTTGTATCATTTGATTTACACAACATGCCTACCACTTTGAAGATGCAAAATATGTTTAATTGTGAAACAAACAAGAAATAAGACAAAAAAAACAGATTCTCCAGCTCCACTTCAATTAGATGTTGAAGACCACTGTACACATGCTAGGTATGAAAGAAAACTGTAGAAAGAATGGTAGAGGATAACTACTTTTCCTGTAAGTGAAATAAATTCATCAGAATCCAACTCGTCTTGATTTCTTAACCAAAACAAGCTTCAATAGCAGAACTAGGAGCTGGGAGAAAGTATACCAGGCAGAAACAATGGCTGACAGAGATGTTGGCATTCGCTGAGAGTTGCTCGAGCAGTGTTCGAAATGTGAAACGAGTTGAAGGGAGACGGTGACTGTACCAACAGGCTTCTCCTGTATGTCTGACACCTGGGGACTGAGGAAATGGGAGAGAGGGCTTTTTGGAAAAGCTCTCAACCTTTACATCTTCACAGGCAAAGAGAAAAGCGGTGGGGTGATCACAGGAGGCCATTTCTCAAAACAAGCATCATTTTCCAGCAGCCTTGTCTCTATTACTCATGAACTGAGCTGAGGACATTTCGTGAATACAGCTCAGGGAGTCGGGAACATACGGCTATGGGGATAAGCTGACAACTAACTTGTGTGGGATACAGGGGGCCCTGTTCACTGTCTTCCCTTGCAGAGAGACCACATGTATAATTATTGGGAAATTCAGTTTCTTTATGTTTTAGACTGTAAACATCGCTCTGCTTAGAACAAACTGAAAGTGCATTCTTGCAGTGCAAGGAAGAGAATGTTTTTCCTTTACCACGAAACACCCCGGATTTTACTTACAGTGAGGGAAAAAAGTATTTGATCCCCTGCTGATTTTGTACGTTTGCCCACTGACAAAGAAATTATCAGTCTATAATTTTAATGGTAGGTTTATTTGAACAGTGAGAGACAGAATAACAACAAAAATATCCAGAAAAATGCATGTCAAAAATGTTATAAATTGATTTGCATTTTAATGAGGGAAATAAGTATTTGACCCCTTCTCAATCAAAAAAGATTTCTGGCTCCCAGGTGTCTTTCATACAGGTAACGAACGGAGATTAGGAGCACACTCTTAAAGGGAGTGCTCCTAATCTCAGTTTCTTACCTGTATAAAATATACCTGTCCACAGAAGCAATCAATCAATCAAATTCCAAACTCTCCACCATGGCCAAGACCAAAGAGCTCTCCAAGGATGTCAGGGACAAGATTGTAGACCTACACAAGGCTGGAATGGGCTACAACACCATCGCCAAGCAGCTTGGTGAGAAGGTGACAACAGTTTCTGTGATTATTCGCAAATGGAAGAAACACAAAAGAACTGTCAATCTCCCTCAGCCTGGGGCTCCATGCAAGATCTCACCTCGTGGAGTTGCAATGATCATGAGAACGGTGAGGAACCAGCCCAGAACTACACAGGAGGATCTTGTCAATGATCTCAAGGCAGCTGGGACCATAGTCATCAAGAAAACAATTGGTAACACACTATGCCGTGAAGGACTGAAATCCTGCAGCGCCCGCAAGGTCCCCCTGCTCAAGAAAGCACATATACATGCCCGTCTGAAGTTTGCCAATGAACATCTGAATGATTCAGAGGACAACTGGGTGAACGTGTTGTGGTCAGATGAGACCAAAATTGAGTTATTTGGCATCAACCCAACTTGCCGTGTTTGGAGGAGGAGGAATGCTGCCTATGACCCCAAGAAACCATCCCCACCGTCAAACATGGAGGTGGAAACATTATGCTTTGGGGGTGTTTTTCTGCTAAAGGGACAGGACAACTTCACCGCATCAAAGGGACGATGGACGGGGCCATGTACCGTCAAATCTTGGGTGAAAACCTCCTTCCCTCAGCCAGGGTATTGAAAATGGGTCGTGGATGGGTATTCCAGCATGACAATGACCCAAAACACACGGCCAAGGCAACAAAGGAGTGGCTCAAGAAGAAGCACATTAAGGTCCTGGAGTGGCCTAGCCAGTCTCCAGACCTTAATCCCATAGAAAATCTGTGGAGAGAGCTGAAGGTTCGAGTTGCCAAACGTCAGCCTCGAAACCTTAATGACTTGAAGAAGATCTGCAAAGAGGAGTGGGACAAAATCCCTCCTGAGATGTGTGCAAACCTGGTGGCCAACTACAAGAAAAGTCTGACCTCTGTGATTGCCAACAAGGGTTTTGCCACCAAGTACTAAGTCATGTTTTGCAGAGGGGTCAAATACTTATTTCCCTCATTAAAATGCAAATCAATTCATAACATTTTTGACATGCGTTTTTCTGGATTTTTTTGTTGATATTCTGTCTCTCACTGTTCAAATAAACCTACCATTAAAATTATAGACTGATCATTTCTTTGTCAGTGGGCAAACGTACAAAATCAGCAGGGGATCAAATACTTTTTTCCCTCACTGTATAAGGGTCTCCGATTTTTCCCAGGTTTTAGTTGGTCATGTACACTACTACTACCTGCTCGTCGAACATCTCATTCCAAAATCTGGGTATTAATATGGAATTGGTTCCCCCCTTTGCTGCTATAACAGCCTCCACTCTTCTGGGAAAGCTTTCCACTAGATGTTGGAACATTGCTGCGGTGACTTGCTTCCATTTAGCCACAAGAGCATTAGTAAGGTCGGGCACTGATGTTGGGCGATTAGGCCTGGCTCGCAGTCGGTGTTCCAATTCATCCCTAAGGTGTTCGATGGGGTTGAGGTCAGGGCTCTATGCAGGCCAGTCAAGTTCTTCCAGACTGATCTCGACAAAAGGGCCTTCCCTGTTGCCACAAAGTCGAAAGTACAGAATTGTCTAGAATGTTATTGTATGCTGTTGCGTTAAGATTTCCCTTCACTGGAACTAAGGGGCCTACCCCCAAAACATGAAAAACAGCCACAGAACATTATTCCTCCTCCACCTAACTTTACTGTTGGCACTATGCATTGGGCCAGGTACAGTAGCGCTCTCCTGACATCCGCCAAACCCAGATTCGTCCGTCAGACTGCCAGATGGTGAAACACGATTCATCACTCAAGAGAACGCGTTTCCACGGCTCCAGAGTCTAATGGCGGCAAGCTTTACGCCACTTCTGCCGACGCTTGGCACTGCGCATGGTGATCTTTCATGAAGCTCCAGAGGAACAGTTCTTGTGCTGACGTTGCTTCCAGAGGCAGTTTGGAACTCGGTAGTGAGTGATGTAACTGAGGACAGACAATTTTTACGCACTGGGCGCTTCAGCACTCGCCAGTCCAGTTCTGTGAGCTTGTGTGGCCTGAACCGTTGTTGCTCCTAGACGTTTCCACTTCAAAATAACAGCACTTACATTTGACCGGGGCGGCTCTTGCAGGGCAGAAATTTGACGAACTGACTTGTTGGAAGGGTGGCATCCTATGACGGTGCCACGTTGAAAGTCACTGAGCTCTTCAGTAAGGCCATTCTACTGCGAATGTTTGTCTATGGAGATTGCAAGGCTGTGTGCTCGATTTTATACCCCTGTCAGCAACGGGTGTGGCTGAAATAGCATAATCCACTAATTTGAAGGGTTGTACAAATACTTTTGTATATACTGTATGGTGTATGTATTTTCTACTCAACTGATCGAATGAGGGAAAGAATAGCCTGCAATCTGTGTTTGATGCAGCCCACAGAATACTCCCCTGCCAAGATGGGAATTGGAAGTTTCTAGAGGCTGCGGGAGTCTGTGAGGTGCTTGTCTTCCTCATATTAAAAGAAGAACAATTTATTCAAAGAAGCATTTCTGTGTCTACAGAACGTATTGAAATTTGCTCCTGATAAATTAAATAATGGAAAGGCCAATAAATGAGGTTTGCTGTGTATGTTCTTTGGCTGACATTTCTGTTCGTCGTCTTATCAGCCAATTTCCCAATAATTATTATCAAAGTGAAATAGTGTAGGCAATGGAGCAGTGGAGGCAATTTGAAAGATAAACACCTTCTGTGGGATTTATAGTTTTTGCATTTTTGGTTTGAAAATGGCTTGTTTGGAATGTTGACCACACACAGCCATGTTGAATTTGGTATATTTGATATAATAAATGAGACAGCATATTATTGCTATAATGCCATATTTCCAAGAGGATTGCAGATAAATCCAATCATGGTTTTAAGACACATTCCTAAATTCCGTTTGTCATTACAGCTCATGTTTATATATTTCGGTTTCAACATTTTCTGTCAAAATTCACATTTATGTAGGCACAGTGGAGGTTCATTTGTAATAGCATGTGCAGTTATCTTTCTGATATTTTCCAGTGTTCAGGTCCTCAAACAGACAGAATTAATTGTTGCTGCAACTAAACAAAAACAATTGGGCAAAAACAGGTGGTCATTTTTTTGTTATTAATAAACCTCCATAAAATACCGTTTTTTCACTGTGAAAGGAAATAACAAGGACTACTTTTTCTCACTCCAGTCTGTAAAGGTTGGCTATTTTAATTCTCACTGAGTGGCCTAGTACATTCTCATGGGTTGTGTTAGATACAATCCAAAACCTCATCTTTAACTTCTAAATCATGCTAATAAGGTCTAAAAGTTGATAGGCAAGTATACATGTACTGTATTTTAATGAAGACACCAGTTGGAGAGGTGAATACGGAGTGATATAGTTTTCAAGGTCTACCAATGTCCTAATTGCTCCTTATTCCCTACATAGTCCAATTTGTAAGTCGCTCTGGATAAGAGCGTCTGCTAAATGACTTAAATGTAAATGTAAATAGTGCATTACACCCCTATGGACCCTGGTCAAAAGGAATGCAATACATAGGGAATAGGATGCCATTTGGAACATAGGCTTGCAGTCCTCTGATTTAGATGATCCACTTGGTGGTTCGGCGAGAGGCAGTGCAGTAAATCAGCTTCATTACAGTGGAATTGCCCAGAAAGGCTAAGCAATAAAGCCAAATTGAATAAACAGGTTTCATTAAACACTTGATATGCATCAAATGAATGGGCTGTTTTAATGCAACACGTCTCACTGGGTTTGAAGATTCCACCTGAGATTGATGAGGCCGAAAATAATTCGGTGCAATCTGGGATATTTACAGATGTCATAACCTGTCTTTGCAACCAAAAATGTGTCTATCATTTTAAGACTTACAGTTACAGTTCTACAGCACAATCCCTCAGTGTAACCTTTTCTTGCAGTCAAATGACCTAGTGGCCTCACGGGTGGAATGTTATTCATATTTTTCATAATTAGTCAACATGATTTCCAAAAAACCTGCCGAAAGTCTGGTGTTTCTATGTCTAACAGTTTTGTTATATTTCAGTTGTTGTATATAAAGTGTAATATTGGGATGTAAACTCAAAATGTAATACATTTCAACTCTATATCTGACATGGTACAGGTGTCTTCTTTATTTTAAGCCCATAACCATGTGTGTGATGTTTACCCTCTTTCTCTCCCCAATTTTGATCTTGTGTCATCGCTGCAACTACCCAACGAGCTCGGGAGGCGAAGGTCGAAGCATGAACCGCCAAACCGCGCTTCTAAACACCTGCCCGCTCACAACCTGGAAGCCAAACGTACCAATGTGTCGGAGGAATTGATGTGTATACTTTTGTTTCAAAGGAGATTTGTTTAGGACTATCAAGAAACACTCTGTATGACCCTGATTGAGCCCACTGCAGTAAAAGGCTAAGTGGCGGGACAGCCATTGGGGTGACACACAAATCCCAGACTGTAGTTTTTTCTAACAACATTTGAAGAGAGACAAAAGGGCTGTGATTTTCACTTTGCCAGCTCTTTTTTCACCCTCCCTTCCACCATTCCTCATTTCCTCTTCCTCCCTGTCAAGTGAGTGAGTGCAGTAACCACCGTGCAGGTGTCAGGACCTTGTCTGGAGGCCAGCACTGACAGAGAAACACACAGAAACACTGCAGGGGGAAAATGCCGGCATCAGACACATGGTTTGCATCACAATACCGGGAGGTACGTTTCCTCTACACCGGGGTTCTGCAACTGGCTTGTCCGTGGCCTCCCAATTTAAAAAACTAAATTGACATAAAATACTGTAAAAAGATCAGCAAATCAGCTTTCAAGTGATTTTAATTTTGGAAATCTGTTCCACAGTATTATCACGCATAATATAGAGATATATGCGATTGTATACAAATGTAAGCAAGGTTTGAAGTGATTATGTGTTCGTCATCTGTTTGGGCTTCTTGTGGTCAATTTGCCGTCTATAAATGATGTGTAATTATGTTCCCGCCCCCCTGACCATCTGCTCAAGAAAAAATCGGTCCCGCAAATGAATCTAGTTGATGATCCCTGCTCTACACAGAAGGTGGCCAGTCTTATCTAGGGGTGGACAGTGGGGATGCAGGCGTTTGTTCCAGTCAACAAATCGAAAAGTTTATATTGAAGATTATGATTAGCTGATTAGTTAAATTAGATGTGTTACTGCTTGGCTGGAACAAAAACATGCACCCACACCGGCCTTCGCAGAGTTAAATTGCCTACGTCAGATTGCCTACCTACGTCCTCATTCTAAGTCATCCCCTCCCTGTGCCATCGACTTAACCTCAATACTATAGCCCACTGCGATAACACCACAGTTCCTTATGAATTGCTATTTGAGAGTCAGAAAGAATATGGGTCATATCTCCTTGCACTGCTTGCAGTCTTCTAAAGTGCATTAGCACTAATAAGGTAGAAGCTCACATGATGTAAATCAGTGTAGTTAAAAAGCCTGTGAAACAGTGAGCCTAAATTACACTCTTGTATCACTGCTTTCAAAGACTCTACTGTACTTGATGAGATCACACATCACACGAAAGTCATATTAGTCAAGACGTGTCAATGCATGTCCAGACACATGTAAATCTTAGTCCTTACCCTCTTTATCTCTCCGACAAAATAAGCGATGAAATTTGAATTTACAACTGGGAAATCATTTTAATTAGCCTAATTAACAGCCCTGGGGCATGTGCCTTCTGAAACAGCCCTGATTGTTATTTTCCTTGTCATTTGAATAATCACTAATTGGATGAGGTGAGCAGGAAAGAAGTGAGAAGATTGCATTAGATTGCAATACATTACATTAAGCAAATTAAACAGCGGGGATTTTATCAACCAAGGATATCTTTAAAGGCACCTTTAAATTGACATGTTTTGACGTACAATAGACCTTTCAGAACGACAGGATGCCAAGATGCCATCAATGTAACATTATAGACACGCCTTACATCATAGTGTCCTTGTAACAAAGTGTGTAAAATTGCTTATAAACGACTTGCTAGGTTTGATACTGAAAGATCACTAATAAGCACTATATATTGTAGCTGCAAGTACACACTGTACATATTTTGTGCTTGTTAATGACATCTTTTCATTAGTAGCAAAATTAAATGTATTGAAGTATAGCTCCTGTAGGAAATAACTATACATGCAAGCATAATCATGCAGGTAGCCTATTAGGTGGCAGGTAGCCTAGTGGTTAGAGCGTTGGGCCAGTAATCAAAAGGTTGCTGGATTGAATCACAGAGCTGACCAGTATCCAAAGGTTGCTGAGCTAGCCAATAACCGAAAGGTTGCTGGATTGAATCCCTGAGCTGACAAAGTAAAAA
Source organism: Salvelinus alpinus (assembly GCF_045679555.1). Taxonomy (NCBI): domain Eukaryota; kingdom Metazoa; phylum Chordata; class Actinopteri; order Salmoniformes; family Salmonidae; genus Salvelinus; species Salvelinus alpinus. The sequence goes on from NC_092092.1 coordinate 43,166,461, forward strand.
TCTGTTGTTCTGCCCCTGAGCAAGGCAGTTAACCCGCTGTGCGCCGTGGATGTCAATTATGGCAGCCCCCCGCACCTATCTGATTCAGAGGGGTCGGGTTAAATGCGGAAGACACATTTCAATTGAAGGCATTCAGTTGTACAACTGACTAGGTATCCCCCTTTCCCTTTATGCAAACTGTTCTGTTAAATATCCAAGGTAAAACAGACAGCAACAAGGCTTGTGGTCCCTAGGCAATTCAAGAAATCAGTTTCTCATTGAGATCTCCGATAGACCACAATGAACTGCAACAACTAGCAGACGCAGCAATATTCTAGGACCATATTTCACCTTTATGTCTTTGTATGCTCAAATGAAAGTTCTCTATTTTCAAAAGAGCCCCAATATGGGCACAAGACATGGTCCTTCACATCTTTTTTTAACCAGCTCATGTTTAAAACAAATACAGTATGTAAAAACACCACTGGAGATAAAACTCTCCACTATAACTCTGTCTCTGCTTTAGCCATTTTGTTTGCCTCCCTGTTGTGCTGTCAATCTGTCTCAGCATCTTCTCTGCTGTCACTCTGTGCTTCTTCTTCTCTGCCTGTCTGTGTTAATTACTACGTGGATCCAGACAAACATTTTCCCCCTGTTGTTACTGGTGCCACTAACTTTTACAGTTGGTGTCACTAGTTCCTGATTTGGTCGGACCCAAATTACGAGTAATTATCTTATTATGTAATTCATAGTGCTTTATTAGATGTGTACTTAATAGACTACTGAGGTATTCAAGAAATTAGTTGTTTCATCGACCAAGTCCAAGCAGGAATGCATGACTCAAGATATTTTGATGTGCAACCAAATCCAGTGATTGACATGAATTATGGGTTGGCAATTAGACTACAGTTGCTATATTTTATTGTCAAAATAGAACTCCAGAATTTCCAGATGTTATGTTTTGTTCACTAGAGATCACATACATACATATTTATGTGCACTAATACCGTAGGCTAATTCATTTGCGGTTCAACACCTGAGGAAGTGGAAACTAAAAACACATTAACTAGATGTATAACTGTAAATATCTTACCCGTTGCTAGTTTCCATGTATTCTTACAACAGTAAATGCAATGTCCTAAAAAAACATTGCAGTTGTATACTACTACCCATGAGACCTATAGGCCTATGCTCTCTCAATGGCCGATGCACATATTATACAGAAAATGGCCCCGGAAGAAATGGCAGAAATTTCTGCAACCGTATATTATGGCAAAAAAAGAGTTTCTGGATATCAGGACAGCGATCACTCACCTCGGATTAGACAAAGATTTTTTCTACAACAAGGAGGACGAACAAGACATTCTCCAAACACCCCACAGGGCCGACATCCCCGTTATTTGCCAGAGGAAGCGACGCAGTTACAGAGGACAAAGCGCCGGATGCCTGGTGAGGATCCGGAGAAGGTGAGAGGGAAAGCTGCCGTTACCATTAATACTACTCGCCAACGTGCAATCATTAGACAATAAGTTAGACGAGGTACGATCACGAATATCCTACTAACGGGACATCAAAAACTGTAATATCCTATGTTTCACGGAATCGTGGCTGAATGACGACATGGATATTCAGCTAGCGGGACATACGCTGCACCGGCAAGATAGAACAGCACACTCCGGTAAGACAAGGGGGTGCGGTCTGTGCATATTTGTAAACAACAGCTGGTGCACAAAATCGAAGGAAGTCTCTAGATTTTGCTCGCCTGAAGTAGAGTATATTGTGATAAATTGCAGGACACACTACTTGCCTAGAGAGTTTTCAGCTATACTTTTTGTGGCTGGTTATTTACCACCACAGATAGATGCTGGCACTAAGACCGTACTCAGTCAGCTCTATAAAGAAATAAGCAAACAGGAAACCACTCACCCAGAGGCAGCGCTCCTAGTGGCCGGAGACTAATGTAGGGAAACTTAAATCAGTTCTACCAAATTTCTATCAATGTTAAATGTGCAACCAGAGGGGAAAAAATTCTAGATCACCTGTACTCCACACACAGAGACGCATACAAAGCTCTCCCTCGCCCTCCATTTGGTAAATCCGACCACAACTCTATCCTCCTGATTCCTGCTTACAAGCAAAAATTAAAGCAGGAAGAACCAGTGTCTCGGTCTATAAAAAAGTGGTCAGATGAAGCAGATGCTAAACTACAGGACTGTTTTGCTATCACAGACTGGAACATGTTCCGGGATTCTTTCGATGGCATTGAGGTGTACACCACATCAGTCACTGGCTTTATCAATAAGTGCATCGAGGACGTCGTCCCCACAGTGACTGTACGTACATACCCCAACCAAAAGCCATGGATTACAGGCAACATTCGCACTGAGCTAAAGGGTAGAGCTTCCGCTTTCAAGGTGAGGGATTCGACATATTACCAGGACGTGTGCTCAGGACGTGTGCTCCGGGCATGTGCTGACCAACTGGCATGTGTCTTCACTGACATGTTCAACATGTCCCTGACTGAGTCTGTAATACCAACATGTTTCAAGTAGACCACCATAGTTCCTGTGTCCAAGAACAGAAAGGTAACCTGCCTAAATGACTACAGACCCATAGCACTCACGTCTGTAGCCATGAAGTGCTTTGAAAGGCTGGTCATGGCTCACATCAACACCATTATCCCAGAAACCCTAGACCCACTCCAATTTGCATACTGCCCAAACAGATCCACAGATGATGCAATCTCTATTACACTCCACACTGCCCTTTCCCACCTGGACAAAAGGAACAATTATGTGAGAATGCTACTCATTGACTACCGCTCAGCGTTCAACACCATAGTACCCTCAAAGGTCATCACTAAGCTAAACTAACTAAACACCTCCCTCTGCAAATAGATCCTGGACTTCCTAATGGGCCGCTCCCAGGTGGTGAGTTCTGCTAGCCATCCAGGACCTCTACACCGGGCGGTGTCAGAGGAAGGCACTAAAAATTGTCAAAGACGCCAGCCACCCCAGTCATAGACTGTTCTCTCTACTACCGCATGGCAAGCGGTACCAGAGTGCCAAGTCTTGGACAAAAAGGCTTCTCAACAGTTTTTACCCCCAAGCCATAAGACTCCTGAACAGGTAATCAAATGGCTACCCGGACTATTTGCATTGTGTGTCCCCCCAACCCCTCTTTTTACGCTGCTGCTACTCTGTTTATCACATATGCATAGTCACTTTAACTCTACATTCATGTACATACTACCTCAATTGGGCTGACCAACCAGTGCTCCCGCACATTGGCTAACCGGGCTATTTACATTGTGTCCTACCAACCACTCTTTTACGCTACTGCTACTCTCTGTTCATCATATATGCATAGCCACTTTAACCATATCTACATGTACATATTACCTCAATCAGCCTGACTAACCGGTGTCTGTATGTAGCCTCGCAATTTTTTATAGCCTCGCTACTGTATATAGCCTGTCTTTTTACTGTTGTTTTATTTCTTTACTTACCTATTGTTCACCTAATACCTTTTTTGCACTATTGGTCAGAGCCTGTAAGTAAGCATTTCACGGCAAGGTCTACACCTGTTGTATTCGGCGCATGTGACAAATAAACTTTGATTTGATTTGACATATCGCGCGCGCCCCTCCATATCGCAAAGACATAACAAATAGCTTGGTTGTAGTTGCTATTAAGCTGAATACTGAGAGTTGAGAAATAATAACTAAACCTATAGAAGCTTAAACCATCCTCTCTTCGGGGACAAGGGGACATAGCTTTCAAAGTTGTCTTTTTACCACAATTTCATTTGAAATGTTTTACGATCAGAACTACTTTTGCATAGGGGGAGAGGAGAGTGTCTCGCTCACCACAGCAGCATGTCCCAGTTCCCTATACACTGCATTACTTTTGACCAGAGACCTATAGGCCCTGGTAAAAATGAGTGCATTATGTAGGGTATAATGTGCCATTTGGGGCACAAACGTAATATTCAATGGTTTAGTGGCCATTTAGTGAAGCATGTGGGACAAATGCAGGCTACCCATTAGGTTATACTACAGTGAGAACAAGAGCAATTGGCTCCGCTAAGTGAGAATAAAGGTGAAAGGGGAATAGATCGAATACATACAACCTTTTCATTACTACTGTATTGCATGTGTATGGTAAAGGAGTTTCATTTTAGAGTCAAAATGATGCGGGCCTGTCTACGATCTTGTTCAGTCAAGCACTAGCCTAATTTAATGGGCTACACCTGTTGGGTGTGCAAGACGCATTACAGGCGTAGATGTTAAGAGTATGAAGGTAAAATGGAGGTAGACTTTTAAATAGAACTTCTAACATCAGGTGAGAGTAAATACACGTTTTATTCATATTTTAAAGGAAACAATAACAACAGCAAACTGCATGATGTGTATACAATCTGAATTCAAAACACAAACGCTTATTTGATATCTGAACTCGTATGGTAGCATCTAATGGTCTATAGATCTGTTTTAAGTATATTTATTACCATGGAATTGTCACTATTTTGACCGATGGCAATAGGCTAGTTCATTGGCAGTATAATAGTAGATGTGCATATACTGCCAGTGTACCAGAAGGAGGCTACCTTTGCTAAGAAAAATAAGCATGAAGACGATGCCGTTTTCGGCTGTGAATGGAAAACTGTTTAGGTAAGAATCTCTCCACGATTGTTTGTCTCAACACTGAATAGGCCGAAGGGGGAAATACAGTGATTGTCATTGCAGAATTTAAAGCCCATGTTGCAACTTTGTTTGTTCTGAGTGAGTTGCTATTTGTTACTTTCGTCTCCAGGGAAAATGTCTTCGTAAGCGGGCGGTAGCTCGTTCGGGAGCGGGTAAGAAAAAGGGTAGGAATGGTTGAGCTCGGGATCCATGGGTGAATAACCCGGGAGCTCGATAGACGGGTGGCCCCTGCATTGTACTTCCACACCTGCCTCGTCGAACACGTGAAATATCCCCAAGTTAATATAGGAAACAGGTTGGAATTCGGACACGGTGAAGTCTTGCTCCTCGCTGCAAAGAATATCCCCCGCGCTCTGCCTATGTGATTGCCTCCGTCTGTAAAATTGCGCTGTTTTGTACCTTTTGATGATCACCAAGTTCATAAGCCCAAGAAGGCATTCCAAAGTGCTAAAAATGGTCGAGATGACTAGACTTTTCTGATAATCCTTCAGTTGGTTGCAGATGGTGGTTAATTCCACAGAGTCTATGTCTAGGCAATAATGGGAATATTTGCGCTCCACAAGAGACACAGTGTCCCCGTCCACCACCGCGCCGGAGAAAGCGGTGAGAACTCCCAACAAAAACACCAGGATACCCATGAGAAAGAAATTCCGACACCCGGGCTTCCCTTTGCAACAAAGCAGCGCAAAGCCCAGCAGCGCCTGCCCTAGTCCGACCAGTATCCCCGAGTAGAAAGCCCCAGCCGCGGTCGACAGGTGAAAATGCACTTTTACTTTGGTGCCCAGCGAGATGCATTTGAATCCGACAACAACTTCGCTCACGGCGCAGACGAAGAGGAGGGTGCTGGAGACGATGGTACACAGTCCTTTCCCACTCAACTTCATTATATTCCTCCTCTACCACTCCCGGTCCCTCTCCCTCCTTCATCCTCCTTTGTCCTCCTCGTCAGCCCGTATCGAAGCACTGTCAGATTGTGACATGATACGCCGGTGACTGCAGTTCAAAACTTGGAACTCCGGAGCTGCGTGCTTTCTCCCCCTTTCCCGCTGCCTCGGGAATGGATTAATTATTGATAGGAAGAGCGCGTTCCTTCTGCGGTAACGACCCCAGAAATCCAACTGAAAGGCAATGTTCACCCTCATGACCCTGCTCGCCCCCCATCCACACTGTTATGCAAGCATTCACATCTCCAAACGCGGTTCGAAATGATTATGGAGGACGATTAGCTCAAACCGGTGGTTATTTCCACGTCGCGTGATTGCGATCATACAATGAGTGCTAAACAGCATGCGGCAGTGGAGTACCGCTAGGAGCGCAGAATAACTATTCCGGGGGAGGACGGAGGGGAGAAGGACGCTTTTAAATTGCTCAGAATCCCACAGGCTTGAGGCTCATAGCAAATGGCCATAATGGCTGCCCACTCTTCACCATTACTCATTTGGCTAAAGTCATATCCAACCCGACTCGTGAATAATTGGTACCAAACACGCAATGGTGTGGTTTTGCTTTGAAAATAAAACAAGTAGCCCCATGCTTTTTAGTCTGGGTCCATTTTAATTTCAACCTAGGCACGTAACATCATGTCTGTGATTTAAGGCATTACTGTCCACATAATGTCGTTCAGGCAGGCGCAGGTGGTCCAATCATAATCAATTTCTAGACTCACACTGAGGTGACGGGATTTGTTTTTGTTAGTGACAAGATTTAGTGCCATATTAGTTCCCATTTGTAGGCACCCAGAGCCTTGTGACACATTGTTTTAAGCAACTTCAGGGTGTTGGGAATTTAGCTGCAAGTTGGTGGGGAGCAGAATTAAATTCAAACATTGTACAATTAACCTTGGATCGACTGATTCAAATAAGAAGTTATTTATCAATGCATGTTGACATTTTATATTTTAGGCCTTCAATACACTGAGTGTACAAAACATTAGGAACACCTTCCTAATATAGACTTGCACCCCCCCTTTTCCCCTCAGAACAGCCTCAATTCGTCAGAGCATGGACTGACTACAAGGTGTCGAAAGTGTTCAACAGGGATGCTGGCCCATGTTGGTTGGCTCCAATGCTTCCCACAGTTGTGTGTCAAGTTGGCTTGATGTCCTGCGGGTGGTGGACCATTCTTGATACACCCGGGAAACTGTTGAGCGTGAAAACCCCCACAGCATTGCAGTTCTTGACACACTCAAACCGGTGCGCCTGGCATCTACTAACATACCCTGTTCAAAGGCACTTAAATATTGTGTCTTGCCCATTCACCCTCTGAATAGCACACATACACAATCCATGTCTGAATTGTCTCAAGGCTTAAAACCCCTTCTTTAACCTGTCTTTTCCCTTTCATCAACACTGATTGATGTGGATTTACAAGTGACAATAATAAGGGATCATAGCGTTCAGCTGGATTCACCTGGCCAGTCTATGTCATGGAAAGAGAAGGTGTTCCTAATGTTTGTACAATCAGTGTATGTATACAGCTGTGGAAATTGATAATGAAATGAATCACCTAGGCATTTAAAACAGGGTTTTGGAGACTGAGATGATATTCTGTGTATTAGATCTTCTTGTAAAAGTAGAAAAAGGGATATTGTCAGCAGTCTGAGTGACAGTTTATTATAACTTTTTTTGCACCTGTAATCCTGCATCTGAAAAGACTATCTAGAATTCAGACTAGAGAGCCTCCCCACCTTTATCTACTCACTGGAAGTAAAACCATGTGGAGGTTGACAATAGTTTCTCCAAAAGGCACAGATTCATGTAGAACAATCAAAGTGTTTCCTTTCACATAATACATAGACATCCAAGGCACTCATCTCCATCATTGAAACCCTCCATTATCCCCTGCTAAACAAGTAATAACTGCAATTAACTGCTTATCCCGACATCTGATTGACTTGCTATCTTAAAGAGAATACCCCTGAACACTATCCAAACTGGGTAGTGTGTGTGTGTGAGTGTGTGCGTGCGTGCGTGTGTGCGTGTGTTAAACACACATATGCAGAGTTGAAGTTAGATATACAGTCGTGGCCAAAAGTTTTGAGAATGACACAAATATTCATTTTCACAAAGTTTGCTGCCTCAGTTTGTATGATGGCAATTTGCATATACTCCAGAATGTTATGAAGAATGATTAGATGCATTGCAATTAATTGCAAAGTCCCTCTTTGCCATGCAAATGAACTGAATCCCCCAAAAACATTTCCACTGCATTTCAGCACTGCCACAAAAGGACCAGCTGACATCATGTCAGTGATTCTCTCGTTAACACAGGTGTGAGTGTTGACGACGACACGGCTGGAGATCACTCTGTCATGCCGATTGAGTTTGAATAACAGACTGGAAGCTTCAAAAGGAGGGTGGTGCTTGGAATTATTGTTCTTCCTCATTCAACCATGGTTACCTGCAAGGAAACATGTGCCGTCATCATTGCTTTGCACAAAAAGGGCTTCACAGGCAAGGATATTGCTGCCAGTAAGATTGCACCTAAATCAACCATTTATCAGATCATCAAGAACTTCAAGGAGAGCGGTTCAATTGTTGTGAAGAAGGCTTCAGGGCGCCCAAGAAAGTCCAGCAAGCGCCAAGACCGTCTCCTAAAGTTGATTCAGCAGCGGGATCGGGGCACCACCAGTACAGAGCTTGCTCGGGAATGGCAGCAGGCAGGTGTGAGTGCATCTGCACCCACAGTGAGGCGAAGACTTTTGGAGGATGCCCTGGTGTTAAGAAGGCCAGCATAGAAGCCACTTCTCTCCAGGAAAAACATCAGAGACAGACTGATATTCTGCAAAAGGTACAGGGATTGGACTGCTGAGGACTGGGGTAAAGTCATTTTCTCTGATGAATCCCCTTTCCGATTGTTTGGGGCATCCGGAAAAAATCTTGTCCAGAGAAGACAAGGTGAGCGCTACCATCAGTTCTGTGTCATGCCAACAGTAAAGCATCCTGAGACCATTCATGTGTGGGGTTGCTTCTCAGCCAAGGGAGTGGGCTCACTCACAATTTTGCCTAAGAACACAGCCACGAATAAAGAATGGTACCAACACATCCTCCGAGAGCAACTTCTCCCAACCATCCAGGAACAGTTTGGTGACGAACAATGCCTTTTCCAGCATGATGGAGCACCTTGCCATAAGGCAAATGTAATAACTAAGTGGCTTGGGAACAAAACATAAATATTTTTTATGTCCATGGCCAGGAAACTCCCCAGACCTTAATCCCATTGAGAACTTGTGGTCAATCCTCAAGAGGCGGGTGGACAAACAAAAGCCCACAAATTCTGACAAACTCCAAGCATTGATTATGCAAGAATGGGCTGCCATCAGTTAGGATGTGGCCCAGAAGTTAATTGACAGCATGCCAGGGCGGATTGCAGAGGTCTTGAAAAAGAAGGGTCAACACTGCAAATATTGACTCTTTGCATCAACTTAATGTAATTGTCAATAAAAGCCTTTAGCACTCATGAAATGCTTGTAATTATATTTCAATATTCCATAGTAACATCTGACAAAAATATCTAAAGACACTGAAGCAGCAAACTTTGATTTGTTATTTTTGTTGGTCTAGTTTCTGTTTCCCATCTCCACACTTTCTCTGGAGTTAGTACCTTCACACACAGTAATACAATAAGGCCATTAATGTCTTTGGAGCCCAGAGGCACAAACTGTATTGCCTGAGCTATCCATGGTGCTGAAAGACCTATCTCTCGCATGGGCTGGAAATGGTATGTTCTGCACTGGCCATGGTGCTGAAACACCTCTAATTTGAACTCTACAACTGTATGTTTTGAGTTGTCAATGGTACTGAAACATACAGTCGTGGCCAAAAGTTTTGAGAATGACACAAATAAAAAATTTCACAGTGGTTTTCAACCAAACACCTTTCATAAACTGGTGGCTATTAGAAGAAGGGATCATAATAGCCGTTTCTAAGAGCCACCTGTTTATAATACATTATGGATGCATATCACCACATGGTGCAAGTATAAGACGTGCTATAAGCATTCATATCTATCGATAGCTATTTTTAACACCCTTTATAATTGTCTAAAGCTCATGACTAAATGCTTAAGTGCTTATGTGTTTATAATACCTTATAAACCAGGTGGCTCATAGAAAGTGCTACCAAAAGGGGATAACTTAATTATACCATGGTGATGAATCCCTTCACACTGTTCTCATGTAGCTATCTTTGATATTATGCGCATGCTTAGGTGTGTCTGCATGCCTTCCAGCATACATATGCATGAGCAACATAATGCTTATGTATTTATTTTTTACTTGTACACGTGTTGAGGTGAGACGTCTGTACATGTGTCCTGTTTGACTGTGATGCCAGCTTGTTTGTTCACGCTCGCTTACTAGGTAAAATACTAAATAAACGCACCTCGAGGACAGATGATGAGATTTCTATTTGTTGTAGATTTTTTTCTCCCTTCATGTGTTTTCATCAACCCCACCGCTGCTCTGGTTGCCATGGCGTCAGGCAGCCATGGCGAGTGAGAGACAATGGGAAACTTTGCTTTTCGCTAAGGGCCCGATTCCGACTTAGGAAATTAAGCCTTTCTTACACATGCCTTTCCTACGCACTTCTCAGTAATTGGTATTCAGACTAACCTTATGAAGGTCCGTTGCAGGCGTTGTGTTATTTTCATATTTTTATTTGCGCTCGCTGAATAAATGTAATTCAACCGTCTTGCTGGCCAACAGATTTTCTCGTGGAGATTTACATCAATAGAGTTTCCAGTATATTTATCTTAAGCCCTCCCTTTAAATACGGTGTACCTTTTAATTAGAATTTTGTCGACAGGCTAGAATACATAGAGAGAACGGGTTCAGAAAGAGAGCCATCCAAATATATGCATATTTGTCTCTGTTTCAACACCAACTGGTAGATAGCAAGTACTCTGATCTTGTAGATTACTTAGGCACATTTTTGGGTTAGGAAATTATGTATGAATCATATAAAAAAAACTGTTTTGGCGAGCCTTTACGCAAAAAATATATTGATGAGTCAAACATACAGTGGTTTGATGTTGGAAGATTAGTGTACATATAATTATAATAGGGAGAATAGTTTACAATAGTCGGCTATACCCTCCTCTATTGCCTGTACTAACCATGGAGCTAGCCCATGGAGCTAGCCCCTGTGTGATGACACAGCCAAGTATTGCGCCGGGTCGGGTTCAAACTGCTATGGCTTGGACTGTGCTCCGCTCCATAACAATTGAATTAGCCTAACAATTGAATTAGCCTACATTAGGGCTGTTGCGGTAACCATATTACTGGCAGTCGTGGGTCATGACCGCAGTAAAATTCCACGTAACTGTTGAGTCATGGTAATCTCCTTTTATGCAGACATGCGTTAGTAGTACCCAACTCTGTAGTACTGACAGTCACTAATGGCCTGGCACTCAGCGCTCTATTGTCCCTCTAACAGCTCTGACATCAATGAAAATCCAATCAAAGTCACATTAAACACCTATCATCAAAACAGTACCATGCTTTTAAAACTCACCTCACTGTGATCGATCAATTTGAGGAAAGAAGTTCAACAACAGGTTGAAACTGAGTGGAAAACATGGTTGTTGTGGATGTTGTTTCAAAGCCTAACACAATGAAGCGGGCCACACTTTCTAAAGTGATGTTTAATTCTAAACACCGATTTGCATTTAGCATTTTGGTACTTGTGCATACCAATAGTCCTATATTTGAGCCCCAAAAAACGGAATTAAAATAACGATTGTGCCTTTTATACAACACATAGCCTACCGCATATTACACATGGCATAAAATAGGTCTTTGGTAAATAATTGGTCTAGCTTACACTCCAACATTAAACAATTTGTAGTAATGGCCTTTGAGTGTGGACTGTAGTATTATGCATACTGGATGGACTGGTTACCTTATGCTACGCTCCAAACTTACTATCCATGAGTCAGAGAGAACATATGTAGGCCTAGCCCTAGGCAATGCTGTTGGTTCATTGATTGTGCAGGGGATGCTTACAGAGTGAGCCTACAATTGTAGTGAATTTGAATTTGATTTTGAATTGCCTAGTAATAGGGAATTATTTATATTTTCATAATTAATAGGCTGACACGTTACCTTTAAACTACAGAATGTTTCACCCCCATGCGTTTCCATCTCCTCCAATCTCTCCTTCATTCCTTTCTCGAGCGTGCCGAGAGAGGGGCTGTCAACAGTTGAAAGAAATATGTTCCGTCGTGAAAACAAGTTACTATTGATGTTCCCAAACAGATTTCTGTTCGTAAAGAAGAGATTAAATTAAGAATAGTCTGATGGGTGAAAATATGATCACTTGATGAGAGAACAGGGTGCGTAGCCTGAGGTCAAGGAACAGAGGTCAAGCTTTTTTAGCGACTTTCTCAAATCATGAATAGCATACAGTCACATCATGCAGCCCATATATGTTTTGATTTCTAAGACATCCTAAGTTGTGAATGATACAAACCTTAAGTTGCCAAATAATGTATCGGACCTGTTTCAAATGATCACTTTTACGGTCAACATAACCACTTCATAAGCGCACTCCATGTGGAATGGGAAAAATATATTTTCAATTTTATTCAGTTGAACTATATTCTTCTTACTATAAAATCATATAATATAAAATGGCACGGGATTATAAGCATGTCTTGTCTGCTAAATTAACAGCAGACTTTTGCATGACAATAACTGGCAGACAAAATTGGATGACCACCACAGCCCTATCCTACCTGTCTTCTTTTATTATCAACTGTTACTAATTACCCTCAGCAACAAACACATGGTCGTGATGGTGTTTAGAAGAAGCAAATGAAGGTAAACGAAACAATGTAATGAGAATGTAGGCTATGCCAACTAAAGGGAACTAACAGTAAATTGGCTGTTGAATATGTGTTGTTATTAGGCCTACTGACGGTCTATGCTGATAGTGGCTAATATTTAACATGATAGAAATAGGAAACAGAGAAATTCAGGGTAGACTATAATTAAGACATCTTAGTGCCCATCCCTGCAAGTTAAAAGGCTGTACAATTTAAATGCTGCATGATCGCACAGCATTTCATAAAGTTTACTTTGGGAAAGTTGATAGTTTGATATGCCTCAGTTTGCTGCAATATGACTGGTTTGTCTAAAACAAGTGTAATTTATATTTACAATTCCCTTATCCAAACCGATTGCTCTTTTACCTAGCTCTTATCATTGTAAATTATAGTGCATGGAGAATGCGGGAATTAATTCAAGGTTCGAATATGGCATATCTGTAGTGCATAAAAAGTGAATAACGTTCAATTTACGCACGCTTAACCGGGTGGTAATCGGGGCCTATGTAGAGCTGGGGAATATGGCGAAAATATCATATCACGATATATTTTAAATATTTGACAGTAGGACTGTATTTTATGTTTTTTACTAATAAACGTTATACACTTCCTTTATGAGTAGTGTGACCCTATGGTGGCAACACATATATTCTAAATTATTTCAATGGGTCTTTCTTCATTCTGATTGTTTTATGTTCAATTCAACTTCAACCTAAAATAATTTCCTGCATTTCCATCAATTTCTGCATTTCCTGTTAGAATATAATAGTGGGTACTTTGAATACAGTGTTGCTTGACATGTCAACAAATACAAATGCCAGGGAGGAGTTATTGTGACAGGGTAGGAACCAAAGGGATGGTCAGTGTTTAATAGGGCAGAGGATCCCAAACTTTTTCACTTGGGGGAATAGACCTGCGCATCCGCAACATCTATTTCTATGTGCACAAGTACTGTTCATAATAAACTGTTCACACCCCTCTTGTTAGTGGAGAGGATTTAGCAGGTTTAAAGTTTAGTTCCTGCAATTCTATACATTTTGCCATGTCTAATGTGTATTCATGTGATATTTGAGTGACAAAAAAAATTACAACAAAATCTATGGGCTAAAAAAACAAAAAATGTTAGCTGACATGGGCTAGTTGATCTGGACATTTCTGACAAGTTATAAATAGCTCTAAGGTATGCAATGACTAACATGACAAGAGGAACTGATGATTCACTGCCCAATTTCGAAATTGCACCTTGTGCATTCTACTATTACAACTTTCAAGAGTAGGTTCCCCGCTGCTGACCCCTCGCCCGCCCCATAGTTTGGGGACCCTATAATCTTTGGCTGCATTAAATGTTTCTTCATGTTGCCAAGATATTCATGCTTTGCATATTCATCTTTGATTTAAGAGATACTGTTGCACAAACATGCTGATTTAGGCCTACACCAAATCAAATCAAAGTTTATTTGTCACGTGCGCCGAATACAACAGGTATTTCACCTTACAGTGAAATGCTTACATAAGGCTCTAACCAATAGGTAGGTAAAGAAATAAAACAACAGTAAAAAGACATGCTATATACAGTAGCGAGGCTACAAAAGTAGCGAGGCTACATACAGACACCGGTTAGTCAGGCTGATTGAGGTAGTATGTACATGTAGATATGGTTAAAGTGACTATGCACATATGATGAACAGAGAGTAGCAGTAGTGTAAAAGAGGGGTTGGCAGGTGGTGGGTGGGACACAATGCAGATAGCCCGGTTAGCCAATGTGCGGGAGTGTCACGATCGTCTAATGAATTAACGGACCAAGGCGCAGCGTACGTAGAGTCCCCCCCCCCCCCAAAGGTGCGGACTCCGGCCGCAAAACCTGAAACCAACTGGGGAGGGTAGGGGGTGACTAGTGGCGGCTCCGGTGCGGGTCTTTGACCCCGCCCCGACCACGGGTCCGGCCATGGGGCCGGGTAGAACGCCGTGCCCGGACTGGGCATCGGCGCAGAGGAGGGCCCCCGCCATGGAGCTGGGTTGGACGCTGCACCCGGACTGGGCACCGACGCAGAGGAAGTCTCCGGCCATGGAGCTGAGTTGGCCGCCGTGCATGGACTGGGCATCGGCGCAGAGGGCTCCGGCCTTGGAGCTGGACTGGACGCCGTGCCTGAACTGGGCACCGGCGCTGTGGAAGGATCCGGCCTTGGAGCTGGACTGGACGCCGTGCCTGGACTGGGCACCGGCGCAGAGGAGGGCTCCGGACTGTGACCCGTCGCCGGAGGCTCCGGACTGTGACCCGTCGCCGGAGGCTCCGGACTGTGACCCGTCGCCGGAGGCTCCGGACTGTGACCCGTCGCCGGAGGCTCTGGATTGGGGACCGTCGCCGGACTGGGGAGGCGGACTGGAGATCTGATGCGTGGGGCCGGCACAGGTTGCACCGGACTGGTGACACGCACTTCCGGGCGAGTGCGAGGAGCAGGCACAGGACGTATCGGACTGTAAAGGCGTACTGGAGGTCTGGTGCGTAGAGCAGGCACAAATTGTCCCGGACAGATGACACTCCGCACAGCGAGTGCGGGGAGCTGGCACAGAACGTACTGGGCTGTGGAGGCGCACTGGAGCCCTGGTGCGTAGAACCGGCACAAATTGTACCGGAACAATGACACACACCTCAGGGCGAGTGCGTGGAGGAGACACAGGACGTACCAGACTGGGGAGGCGCACTGGAGGGCTGATGCGTGAAACTGGTGCAGATGACACTGGACTGGTGTCACGCTCCTCAGCACTCTCATCGCCACCACCTCTCTCTGGAATCTTTCGTTGAGTTCCTCCTTCGACTCCCTGACGGTCTCTGGCTCATTCCTCGGCTCTGCCGACCACCCCGTGTGCCCCTCCCCCCCAAAAAATGTGGGCTGGTTTTTGGGCTTTCCTTGTGGCCGCGAACCCCGGCGTCGTCGTTGTCCTCCCTTCTCTCCTTGCGTCTGCATCCATGGCAGGCTTTCGTGTCCTGCCAAGATTTCCTCCCAAGTCCAGGATATTTTCTCCTCGATCTCCTCCCAAGCCCAGGATGCCATCTGATCCTGGGCACGCTGCTTGGTCCTGGTGTGGTGGGATCTTCTGTCACGGTCGTCTAATGAATTAACAGACCAAGGCGCAGCGTACGTAGAGTTCCACATGTTTAATCAGATGAAACTCACCAAAACAATAAACAGCAAACGAAACGTGAAGTCATGGAGTGCTCACAGGCAACTACACACAAACAAGATCCCACAAAACACAGTGGGAAATGGCTGCCTAAATATGATCCCCAATCAGAGACAACGATAAACGGCTGCCTTTGATTGGGAACCATACCAGGCCAACATAGAAAGAAACAACCTAGATAGGAACACCCCCACTAGTCACACCCTGACCTAACCAAAATAGAGAATAAAAAGGCTCTCTATGGTCAGGGCGTGACAGGGAGCACTGGTTGGTCGGCCCAATTGTGGTAGTATGTACATGAATTTATAGTTAAAATGACTATGCATATGTGATAAACAGAGAGTAGCAGCAGCGTAAAAAGAGGGGTTGCAGGGGGGGGGGGGCTCACAATGCAAATAGTCCGGGTAGCTATTTGATTACCTGTTCAGGAGTCTTATTGCTTGGGGGTAAAAACTTTTGAGAAACATTTTTGTCCTGGACTTGGCACTCCGGTACCACTTGCCATGCGGTAGTAGAGAGAACAGTCTATGACTGGGGTGGCTGGGGTCTTTGACCATTTTTAGGGCCTTCCTGTGACACCGCCTGGTGTAGAGGTCCTGGATTGCTAGCAGCTTAGCCCCAGTGATGTACTGGGCCGTACGCACTACCCTCTGTAATGCCTTGCGGTCAGAGGCCGAGCAATTGCCGTACCAGGCAGTGATGCAACCAGTCAGGATGCTCTCGATGTTGCAGCTGTAGAACCTTTTGAGGATCTCAGGACCCATGCCAAATCTTTTTAGTTTCCTGAGGGGGAATAGGCTTTGTCGTGCCCTCTTCACGACTGTCTTGGTGTGTTTGGACCATTCTAGTTTGTTGTTGATGTGGACCCCAAGGAACTTGACGTTCTCAACCTGCTCCACTACAGCCCCGTCGATGAGAATGGGGGCTTGCTCGGTCCTCCTTTTCCTGTAGTCCACAATCTCCATCTCCTTAGTCTTGGTTACGTTGAGGGATAGGTTATTATTCTAGCACCACCCGGCCAGGTCTCTGACCTCCCTATAGGCTGTCTCGTCATTATCGGTGATCAGGCACTGTTGTGTCGTATACAAACTTAATGATGGTGTTGGAGTCGTGCCTGGCCATGCAGTCGTGGGTGAACCGGGAATACAGGAGGGGACTGAGCACGCACCCCTGGAAAGCTCCAGTGTTGAGGATCAGCGTGGCAGATGTGTTACTACCTACCCTCACCACCTGAAGGCGGCCCGTCAGGAAGTCCAGGATCCAGTTGCAGAGGGAGGTGTTCAGTCCCAGGATCCTTAGCTTAGTGATGAGCTTTGAGGGTACTATGGTGTTGAACGCTGAGCGGTAGTCAATGAATAGCATTCTCACATAAGTGTTCCTTTTGTCCAGGTGGGAAAGGGCAGTGTGGAGTGCAATAGAGATTGCATCATCTGTGGATCTGTTTGAGCGGTATGCAAATTGGAGTGGGTCTAGGGTTTCTGGGATATTGGTGTTGATGTGAGCCATTACCAAACTTTCCAAGCACTTCATGGCTACGGACGTGAGTGCTATGGGTCTGTAGTCATTTAGGCAGGTTACATTTGTGTTCTTGGACACAGGGACTATGGTGGTCTGCTTGAAACATGTTGGCATTACAGACTCAATCAGGGACATGTTGAAAATATCAGTGAAGACACCTGCCAGTTGGTCAGCACATGCACGGAGCACACGTCCTGGTAATCCGTCTGGCCCCGCAGCCTTGTGTATGTTGACCTGTTTAAAGGTCTTACTCACGTCGGCTACGGAGAGCGTGATCCCACAGTTGTCCGCAACAGCTGATGCTCTCATGCATGCCTCAGTGTTGCTTGCCTCGAAGTGAGCATAGAAGTGATTTAGCTTGTCTGGTAGGCTCGTGTAACTGGGCAGCTCGCGACTGTGCTTCCCTTTGTAGTCTGTAATAGTTTGCAAGCCCTGCCACATAAGACGAGCGTCAGAGCCGGTGTAGTATGATTCAATCTTAGCCCTGTATTGACACTTTGCCTGTTTGATGGTTCGTCGCAGGGAATAGCAGGATTTCTTCCGGGTTAGAGTCCTGCACCTTGGAAGTGGAAGCTCTACCCTTTAGCTCAGTGCGAATGTTGACTGTAATCCATGGCTTCTGGTTGGGGTATGTACGTACAGTCACTGTGGGGACGACGTCCTCGATGCACTTATTGATAAAGCCAGTGACTGATGTGGTGTACTCCTCAATGCCATCAGAAGAATCCCGGAACATGTTCCAGTCTGTGATAGCAAAACAGTCCTGTTGTTTAGCATCTGCTTCATCTGACCACTTTCTTATAGATCGAGTCACTGGTGCTTCCTGCTTTAATTTTTGCTTGTAAGCAGGAATCAGGAGGATAGAGTTGTAGTCGGATTTACCAAATGGAGGGCGAGGGAGAGCTTTGTATGCGTCTCTGTGTGGGGAGTACAGGTGATCTAGATTTTTATTCCCTCTGGTTGCACATTTAACATGTTGATGGAAATTTGGTAGAGCATTAAAGTCTCCAGCCACTAGGAGCGCCGCCTCTGGGTTAGTGATTTCCTGTTTGCTTATATCCTTATACAGCCGTCTGAGTGCGGTCTTAGTGCCAGCATCTATCTGTGGTGGTAAATAACCAGCCACAAAAAGTATAGCTGAAATTTCTCTAGGCAAGTAGTGTGGCCTGCAATTTATCACAATATACTCTACTACAGGCGAGCAAAATCTTGAGACTTTCTTAGATTTCGTGCACCAGCTGTTTACAAATATGCACAGACTGCCCCCCCCTCGTCGTACCGGATTGTGCTGTTCTCTTTTGCCGGTGCAGCGTATATCCCTCTATCTGAATATCCATGTCGTCATTCAGCCACGATTCCGTGAAACATAAGATATTACAGTTTTTGATGTCCAGTTGGTAGGATATTTGTGATTGCACATTGGCGAATAGTATTGACTGTAACGGCAGCTTTCCCACTCGCCTTTTCCCGGTCTTGACCAGGCATCCGGCTCTTTGTCCTCTGTACCTGCATCGCCTCGTCTTGCAAATAACGGGGATTGGAGAATGTCTTGTGCGCCTTGCTTGTTGGAGAAAGAATCTTTGTCTAATCCGAGGTGAGTGATCGCTGTCCTGACATCCAGAAGCTCTTTTTTGCCGTAAGATACGGTTGCAGAAACATTATGTACAAAATAAGTTACAAATAACGCGAAAAACACCCACATAATAGCACAATTGGTTGGGCGCCCATAAAACTCCTGCCATTTCTTCCAGCGCCATTTTGTTACCAGCACTGGTATCAGGCTGTATTAACTAGCTATGTTTGCTCTGACTCAGTACATTTATTAGCTAGCTAGCTAGCCAGCTTACTAGTGATTAGCATTAGTGGCTAACACGATTTAACTAAAACTTGCTAAGAAAAGACAAACTAGCTGTTTGCAAATGTAAGAGGCACAAACTAATAGTGTAATTATAGAACTCTGTGTGGCTCAGGTGGTAGAGCATGACACTTGCAATGCCAGGGATGAAGGTTCAATTCCCAAGGGAGACTGGTCTGCTAAAAGACAAAAAAAGACACAATTATTTAGATTAAGAAGAAAAGTGGAAACAACATTGTTGCATTGGCCATGTAGACTAAGTGACAGGTGGTGGGGCTCTGTGGAAAGTGGCACGGAGAGGGATGACTTAAGTAGTGGTGTAAACTATAAAAATGGACGTTACACATGGCATTTAACATTCAAATACCGTTATAGACAATAAAGTAAAAACCCAAATCGGTCTGTGCATCAATATCGGTGTATAGTAAAATACGATATACCGCCTAAGTGAAAAGCTGACGATAGTAGTTTTCCAGAAATAAGATCTTGGGAGTGATCAGGGAAAATAGGGAGGAGCAACACTGTCAACAGCATGGATACTGCTGAATTTAAACCATCTGAGAGCAGGATAGGGAGAAATTCCTGTTTGTCTGTATGACATGAAATACACCAGCAAACAACCCAAGCCTAATGAGGGCAGCAAACATAGATGTGTGTGTGGTGTGTGTGTGTGAGAGAAACAAAGGGTAGCCTACCTTTGCAAAGCAATTCAACACAATAGCTAACATGCTTTAACAAGGAGCACTGAGACATTATTAGAGAATAGCTATGCTTCAAGTGACAGCTACAGCAACAATTGTCACTTCTGGATAAAGCTCAGAGAACCTGTTCATTTCACCCAATCAGTTAGCAGCAGCAATGGGCCCAGACCATTTCACACAAAAATGTTAGGGCACTTTTCAATCAGATCTGCTTTAGCCGACATGCGCATAGCAGTTGTTTTGGTGGTGTCGGAAGTGGAACAGAGTTAGAGCTGTCAAATCCACAAAAGGCTCCTGGCATTATACCTAAAGCGGACATTGCCATTGGCTGCATGGAGTTGCATTAACAGAAATCTCATGATGCCTTGCTTACAAGTTTGAATTAAGATGATAGAAATTCTCATTATTTAGTGTAATGATTTTTCAATTTGAGCGAAACACGCCTACACTTTCTCTTTCTGAATTCCTAACAGGAGTGGCGGGTGAGGCTTCTTGACAATGATCGCAAGAGCAGCTGCTCACCGATTTGAAGGCTCCAATGCAGTTCCACCTCCTACACCGCCTAAAGCTATACGGGTGTCTGCTATGGCTGGTTAAATCCTAATCTGATTGAATATAGGCCTTACACTATCATTTGACCGTGACACAAATTGTATTTTTGTGATTCCTCCCCTCAGATCGTCTTCTCCAATGCAAGGAGAGAGGATACAAGGAATCTAGAAAAATATGAATGGAGAAAGAGAAAACATATTCCATCTTTGGAAAGAAGCAGAGTTCAAACAAAGGCTCTTAGTAAGAGACTGTTAGCAGTGTGCTTGGTTTGTTGCTCAAAGTTTCTTGGTTATTGATCTATTTACCACCTAGTGTGATGACTCCTACTAAGATGAATCAACATGTTCCAATAAAATATTTTAGTAAAATACAGCTATGTGATGTGCGTGTGTGTGTGCCAACCCGTGCAAAGCAATTCAGTACAATCTTTGGCCAGTTTCCTCTTGTTACTTGATAGCCTCAAGGGGCAGTATACATCAGTAGGTCTCTAACCGTTGAAAGATGCTAGAGATCCAGTCCATTTAGACACTGCCACTAACAAGCCAAAGACCATAGACTTAGGACTCACTACAGGTTTTCAAAACATTGGATGGAAGTGTCCCATCTTTGCTGAATAAACTACTCAGACAATGGCATCACGATACAGATCATACAGGATAAAAAAAAATCCTCAACTGAATGCTCTCACGCTTCAAATAAGTGTGAGATGAATCTAGACAGGCACAGGCCTATGTGAGACATTTAGGCGAGGTGGCCTCTCCCTCCATCAGTTCCCTCGTCCCCAGGCGGGTCATAAGATTGTTTACCTGTGCCATGACAAGGTGAGGGAGGAGGGGGTTTCTATTTGTCACTTCCAAACTCATTCCCCTTCTCCCTCATACCACAATAATGAGGGCTGAGTGAAACAAGTTTTACCTGGCGTTGCTAAGCAACCGTCCTCTTTTTCTCGCTCTCTGTGAATTTTTCCCAAAACGAGGACAAATGCAATGTGGCGTGTGATGCCTTGATAGTGCTCAATGGCAATGATGGTGCATGCGAACAAGGGAAATGTGGACATCGATGGACATGTACAGCAGAGGAGGTTGGTGGGATGAGCTATAGGAAGGTGGGCTCATTGTAATGGCTGGAATGGAGTTAACGGAATGGGGTCAAACATGTAGTTTCCATGTGTTTGATACTGTTCCATTGATTCAATTCCAGCCTTTACAATGAGCCTTCTCTGATGTACAGTACTGTCTATCAGCAAAGCCTTCATACCTCACCAATACGGAGCATGATTTTCCACATTGGTAATGAAATTACTTTAAACCGCAACTGCACCTAAAAACCAACTTCTCATTTAGAAAACCTGATATGAGTCAGAAACATTTCATCTACTGTGGGATAATGGGATAATTTTGGTCATGAAGTCAGTCTCGTCAAAAACGGAGTTTTGTGAGACTGCATCACAATGTAAATGAAGGTTGAGTTGGTTTCAACCCTGCCCACAGCCGGCAGCACACATTTGGAGTGCAGCTGCACATGGACCAATCGTAATGCCCATGGTAAATTTGGGTTGACTTTGGATATCCCTATGGGGCTAGTTAGGGACCATTGGTAAATTACACAATGTACATGGGACAATCTGTAAAAATTGCAATAGCTCCAACTTTCAATGACTTAAAACCACAAACCAACTATAAATTCTAGGCTTAAACTTAAAAAGGTGTGCAACCTGAAAATATATTCTCATTTACATTGTGTCATTTATTGACGGTCCCTAACTAGCCCCGGCGGCTATCCAAAGTCAACCAACTTTGCCACAGTCACACACCAGCCGGCTGTAGCTGATTGGCAACAAATGATTTGGCTAACTCTTCCCACCTGCGAACACACACACAAGAGACACCAACATCAAACCCCACCCCAAAACCAACTCAAGTTTAAATCCAGTCATGGCCACTAGCATTAATGAACCAAATCTAAAATGAGGCCAAAGTGCAGTCACCATTTAATGTCAGGCACTGCTCAGAACATTTCTCTCCTCACAGTTCAGCTGGTTGAAGTGTTGACACTACACTAAACGCTATATTTGTAGAACAATGTGCTCCAAAGACAGATGTTGCACCCTTCGAAAGGAATCAGGCAAACCCAATACCTGTGAAAGAATGCAAAGGCCTATACATGCACGCACACTACCTAACATCACACAGCTGTATTTTTTGAATATTTTATTGGAGTATGTCGATTCATCTCAGTAGGAGTCCATCACACTAGGTGATAATTAGATCAATAGCCAAGCACACTGCTAACAGGTAGCTGTCTCCTACTAAGAGCCTTTGTTTGGACTCTGCTTCTTTCCAAAGATGGAATATCAAATCAAATCAAATAGTATTTGTCACATGCGCCAAATACAACAGGTGTAGTAGACCTTACAGTGAAACGCTTACTTGCAAGCCCTTAACCAACAATGCAGTTAAGGAAAAAAAAGTGTTAAGTAAAATATAAAATAATAATATGAATCTCTTTATCGATGAATCTTTTCTCGATTCAATGCATCCTCCTCAAGATGCATTGGAGAATAAGTTCTGAGGGGAGGAATCACAGAAAGACCATTTGTGTCACGATCAAATGATCGTGTAGGGCCTAGATTCAATCAGATCAAGAGTTAGCCGGCCATAATAGACACCCGCATAGCGGATGTTTTGGCAGTGTCAGAGGTGCAAAACTGCATTGGAGACATCAATTCGGTGAGCAGCTGCTCTTGCGATCATTTTCAAGAAGATTCACCCGCCCCACTCCTGTTTGAAACTCAGAAAGAGAAAGTGCAGGCTATATAGAAATACCAGCCTCACCCTACTAGAATCTGAAGTCAAATGTCTACTGTTTGCTGATGATCTGGTGCTTCTGTCACCAACCAAGGACAGCCTACAGCCGCACCTAGATATTCTGCACAGATTCTGCCAGACCTGGGCCCTGACAGTAAATCTCAGTAAGACCAAAATAATGGTGTTCCAAACAATGTCCAGTCGCCAGGACCACAAATACAATCTAGACACGTTGCCCTAGAGCACACAAAAAAACAATACATACCTTGGCCTAAACATCAGCGCCACAGGTAACTTCCACAAAGCTGTGAACGATCTGAGAGACAAGGCAAGAAGGGCATTCTATGCCATCAAAAGGAACATAAAATTCAACATACCAATTAGGATCTGGCTAAAAATACTTGCATAATTTATAGAACCCATTGCCCTTTATGGTTGTGAGGTCTGGGGTCCGCTCACCAACCAAGAATTCACAAAATGAGACAAACACCAAATTGAGACTCTGCATGCAGAATTCTGCAAAAATATCCTCAGTGTAAAACACCAAATAATGCATGCAGAGCAGAACTGGACGATGCCCGCTAATGATCAAAATCCAGAAAAGAGCCGTTAAAGTCTACAACCACCTAAAAGGTAGCGATTCCCAAACCTTCCATAACAAAGCCATCCCCTACAGAGAGATGAACCTGGATAAGAGTCCCCTAAGCAAGCTGGTCCTGGGGCTCTGTTCAAACACACACCCACAGAGCCCCAGGACAGCAACACAATTAGACCCAACCAAATCATGAGAAAACAAAAAGATAATTACTTGATACATTGGAAAGAATTAACAAAAAAACAGAGCAAACTAGAATGCTATTTGGCCCTAAATAGAGAGTACACAGTGGCAGAATACCTGACCATTGTGACTGACACAAACCTAAGGAAAGCTTTGACTATGTACAGACTCAGTGAGCATAGCCTTGCTATTGAGAAAGGCCGCCGTAGGCAGACCTGGCTCTCAAGAGAAGACAGGCTATGTGCACACTGCCCACAAAATGAGGTGGAAACTGAGCTGCACTTCCTAACCTCCTGCCCAATGTATGAGCATATTAGAGACACATATTTCCCTCAGATTACACAGATCCACAAAGAATTCAAAAACAAACCCGATTTTAATAAACTCCCATATCTACTGGGTGAAATACCAGTGTGCCATCACAGCAGCAAGATTTGTGACCTGTTGCCACAAGAAAAGGTCAACCAGTGAAGAACAAACACCATTGTAAATACAACCCATATTTATGCTTATTTATTTTCCCTTTTGTACTTTAACCATTTGTACATCGTTACAACACTGTATATAGACATAATGACATTTGTAATGTCTTTATTATTTTGGAACTTCTGTGAGTGGAATGTTCACTGTTTATTTCACTTTTGTATATTATCTACCTCACTTGCTTTGGCAATGTTAACATGTTTCCCATGCCAATAAAGCCCCTTGAATTGAAATAATTACACTCGAAAAATAATTAAATGAATTAATGAGGATATCGGCTAAAGAGGATCTGATTTGAAAAGTGCTCTAACATTTGTGTGTGAAATGGAACTGGGCTGACTGATGCTGCTAACTGCTAACAACTGTTGATGAAGCTGTCACTTGAAGCATAGCTTCTCTAATGTCTCAGGGCTCCTTGTTATAGCATGTTAGCTATTGTCATAGTGGATGGTGTGTTTGGTTGGAGTCCAGTCAGTCCTCCCTTTTTCTGTACAGTATACAAGAATCTTATATCACACAGCCCTGTGTATGTGTGTGGGAGCGTGCGCGTAAGACCGACCTCTGGTCTTGTACGTCATTGTTCCTTGACGGGCTCAGCATCTGATTCATTATGGATAGCTGTAGGGGAAGTGGATCCGTCAGTATTTTCCCACTCACCTCCTCCAATGCCGTTCTACCCTATTTGTTTTCATGTGCTTGGCATTTCCCTCAATAACGTATGAAGATCACAGTCACAGGGCTGAGCTTGCTTGCTGAGCTTGCTTGCTGAGCTTGCCTGCTGAGCTTGCCTGCTGAGCTTGCCAGCTGAGCATGCCCGCTGAGCTTGCCTGCTGAGCTTGCCGATAAATTAAGAGTCCTAAACTCAGGAATCCAAAAGTAGCAACACTGTCTAATAAAATAAAACTTTTACAACAGAATACTTTTAAATTTCCCCCTTTTCCTAATTTAGCCACATTGTCTTCAATGTCAATTTGATGCTGGCATTATCCCCACCACCGCAAAGGCTCAATTGATGGCGACACAAACCCTGAAATGCATGGATCTCATCTTGTAAAAACAGTGCTTTATAATGTGATGTGTTCCATTAATGTGAAGCTAATTATGTCAAAATATGTGGACAATTATTGGTGTCGTTTGGAAGCAAGTTTTCAAATTCCATTTCTGTTTGCTAAGCATTGTCTTTAATTGTTAGTTTTTTTGTACATTTCTCAAGTTCACACAATGGGAGGCTGTCTGGATGTTCATGGGTTTGTGGCTGTAGACTAGAAACTTCTTTACACCATGCGATAATGTGAGTTTTGTGATCTGATCAATATGATCGGGTGTCAATGTGGGCAGCAGCCTCTCTGAGTTAGTGATTGCTGTTTAGCAGTCTGATGGCCTTGTTATTGAGAAACAGCTTCTATCTCAGTCCCAGCTTTGATGCACCTGTACTGACCTCGCCTTCTGGATGATAGCGGTGTGAACAGGCAGTGGCTCTCAGTGGTCTTTTTGGCCTTCCTGTGACATCGGGTGCTGTAGGTGTCATGGAGGGCAGGTAGTTTGCCCCTGGTGATGCATTGTGCAGACCGCACCACCCTCTGGAGAGCCTTGCCGTTGAGGGCGGTGCAGTTGTCGTACCAGGCTGTGATACAGCCCGACAGGATGCTCTCGATTGTGCATCTGTAAAAGTTTGTCAGGGTTGAAGAGGCGCTGTTGCGCCTTCTCCACACTGTCTGTGTGGGTGGACCATTTCAGTTTGTCAGTGATGTGTACGCCCAGGAACTTAAAACTTCCCACCTTCTCCACTGCTGACCCCTCGATGTGGATAGGGGGGTGCTCCCTCTGCTGTTTCCTGAAGTCCACGAGCATCTCCTTTGTTTTGCTGACGTTGAGTGAGAGGTTGTTTTCCTGACACCAAACTCCGAGTGTCCTCACCTCCTCCCTGTAGGCTGTCTCGTCGTTGTTGGTGATCAAGCCCACTACTGTTGTGTCGTCTGCAAACTTGATGATTGAGTTGGAGGCGTGCATGGCCACGCAGCCATGGGTGAACAGGGAGTACAGGAGAGGGCTGAGCACACACCCTTGTGGGGCCCCAGTGTTGAGGGTCAGTGAAGTGGAGATGTTGTTTCCTACCTTCACCACCTGGGGGGGCGGCCCGTCAGAAAGTACAGGACCTAGTTGCATAGGGAGGGGTTGAGACTCAGGGCCTCCAGCTTGATGATGAGCTTGGAGGGTACTATGGTGTTGAATGCTGAGCTGTAGTCAATGAACAGCATTCTTATATAGGTATGCCTCTTATCCAGATGGGACAGGGCAGTGTGCAGTGCAATGGCGATTGCGTCATCTGTGGACCTGTTGGGGCGATATGCAAACTGAAGTGGGTCTAGTGTGGCCGGTAAGGTGGCGGTGATATGATCCTTGACTAGCCTCTCAAAGCACTTCATGATGACAGAAGTGAGTGCTACGGGGCTGTAGTCATTTAGTTCAGTTATCTTTGCCTTCTTGGATACAGGAACAATGGTAGCCATCTTGAAGCATCTGGGGGCAACAGACTGGGATAGGGAGCGATTGAATATGTCCGTAAACACACCAGCCAGCTGGTCTGCGCATGCTCTGAGGACGCGGCTAGGGATGCCGTCTGGGCCAGCAGCTTTGCGAGGGTCAACATGTTTAAATGTTTTACTCACGTCAGCCACTGAGAAGGAGAGGGGGGGGCGCAGACTTTGTTAGCGAGCCGCGACGGTGGCACTGTATTATCCTCAAAGCGGGCAAAGGTGTTTAGTTTGTCTGGAAGTGTGATGTCGGTATCCGTGACATGGCTGTTTTTGTTTTTTTAGTCCGTGATTTCCTGTAGACCCTGCCACATATGTCTCGTGTCTGAGCCGTTAAATTGCGACTCCACCTTGTCCCTGTACAGGCATTTTGCTTGTTTGATTGCCTTGGAGGGAATAACTACACTGTTTATATTTCAGCCATATCGCCAGACCTCTTTCCATGGTTAAATGCGGTGGATCGCGCTTTCAGTTTTTCACAAATGCCGCCATCCATCCACAGTTTCTGGTTAGGGTAGATTTTAATAGTCACAGTGGTTACGACATCGCCAATGCATATTTATAAAACGCACTCACCGAGTCAGCGTATAGATCAATGTCGTTCTATGAGGCTGATTGGATATTCCAGTCCGCATGATCAAAACAATCTTGGAGCAGGGCTTCCTATTGGTCAGTCCAGCATTGAATGGTTCTCGTAACTGGTACATCCTGTTTGAGTTTCTGCCTATAAGCCGACACGAGCAAGATGGCGTCGTGGTCGGATTTTCCAAAGGGAGGGCGGGGGAGGGCTTTGTATGCATCGCGGAAGTTAGAGTAGCAGTGGTCGAGAGTATTAACCCTACGTGTCGTGCAGTCAATATGATGATACAATTTAGGTAACATTGATCTCAAATTTGCTTTGTTAAAACCCCCAGCTACAATAAATGCAGCCTCTGGGTATATAGTTTCCAGTTTACATAAAGTCGAGTGAAGTTCCTTGAGGGCCGTCTTGGTGTTCGCTTGAGGGGGATGTACACAGCTGTGACTATAACTGATGACACTTATCTTGGTAGGTAGAATGGCCAGCATTTGATTGTAAGGAATTCTAGGTGGGTGAGCATAAGGACTTGAGTTATTGTATGTTGTTATGGTTACACCATGAGTTGTTAATGATAAAGCATACACCCCCGCCCTTCCTCTTCCCAGAGAGGTGTTTATCTCTGTCGACGCAATGCATGGAGAAGCCTGGTGGCTGGACTGATTCCGCCAACATATCCCGAGAGAGCCATGTTAGAATGTTAGTCTCTGATGTCTCTCTGGAAGGCAACCCTTGCTCAAATTTCATCTACCTTGTTGTCAAGAGACTGGACATTGGCGAATAGTATATGGCGAATAGTATATTCGGGAGCGGTGAGCGATGTGCCCGTTTACGGAGCCTGACCAGAAGACCGCTCCTTCTGCGTCGCCGTTGTTTTCGGTCAGCTGCTGGGATTAGATCCATTGTTCTGTGTGGTGGGCCGAAGAGAGGATCTGCTTCGGGAAAGTCGTATTCCTGGTCGTAATGTTGGTAACTTGACGTTGTTCTTATATCTAATAGTTCTTCCCGGCTGAAAGGAATAAGACTTAAGATTTCCTGGGGTAAAAATGTAAGAAATAATACATAAAAAAAACAAAATACTGCAGTTTCCTAAGAACGCGAAGCAAGGCGACCATCTCTGTCGGCGTCATCTTATTCCCAGCTATTAGGTCAATTAGACTTGCCTTGCCACAGTAATGGCTATGAGTTAATAGTTTTGCATATTGAGTCTTGCAACTATCAAAATCAAACATACAAAGAGAGTAGAAGAATTGTGAAAGCAACTGTGGCTTTGAGGTTAAGGCCTAGATTCAATTAGATGCGGGTGTCGGCTAGCGCGGATCTGATACAATCTAGCCCTAAGTACCCATCTTGCAACATAGTTCAACTTCGGAACTATGAACCGTTGTGATAATGGAGAAAAACTATTTAACAGTTTGTGGGTTGACTTGTTTGGCATGAGTAAGATCTAAGATTACTCATGGGGGCGATAGATTATTTTATACACTTCATATACTCTAATTAAATCATTTTAAAGTGGCTACAGGAGCAAAATTCTCCATCAATTAGCCATAACATGACTAATTATAAGCAACTTCAACCACAGGCAAAATAACCCGCTGGTATATTAAGAGTAGTCTGAATGCTAAGCAGTCATAGTCCTGATGAGGCTGTAACATGCCTTCTCATCTTATCCTCTCTCATGCTGGAACAGATCATCTGAAACGAGGAAGGGAAGCAGAGTGAGAGAGGGTAGAAGGAGAGGGGGAGGGGGGTAGAAAGAGAGACAGATTGAGAAGGGCGGAGAGTTCAAGATGCCAGAGCCTACAACCTGTATCCATTAGGGAGAGAAGAGCGATGGGAGCGGTATAAAGATTCCCTGCTGTGAGTCCCAGAGTGTCTGGAGGTGAGTGTGAAGGAGTGAGAGACAGAGGAGAGGGCCCATGTAATGGAGTTGTCAGCACCAGAGCCAATCCCTCCTAGGCTTCCCTGAACACATGGGAGACAGACATGGAGCTAATAGCCAGGGCTGCCACCTCTCCTGTGACATCTTGTTCTACCAATGGAAATTATCAGGACCACTTTGGGTGGGAGACTTGGTCATGTAGCAGGGAGGAAGGGGGCTGTGTGTGTTAGCTTAAAGATGGGAGGGGCTAAACAGAAAATTACTTTCCATTCATCCTGTCTTACAGTATAATGGGTCGCTAGTCCATTGTAAATTGTCTTAGAGAGCCATGTCTGAGAACAATTGGGATTCCCAGTTATGCATTTCGATCACTGCAAGGCGCCAGGCCTGAGACGTGTGCAGTATGTTTGTTTAGCTTGGGTTATGACTGACTGTTTAATATCATTGACCTCTCGCAGTTTACTCTGTAGAAATTTAGTACATTAGAGTGAGTCACGGTTGAAGTAGAGAATGTTACTGGAGTATTTGGACGATTCCATGTGTCTCAGTTCAAATGTCCTCTCCCACAGAAACACTTCTCAATAAACACAAACTTAACGATCTCGGTCCACACAGGGTCCGATTCAGATTTAGGCGATGTATGCCTTTTCTAGACGCCTTTCTTACGCTCTTCTCAGTAGTTGGTATTCAGAAATTATGCAGGTGCGTAACGGGCTTTGCCGGCATGGTCCCCTTGCACGTGCTGAATAAACGTAATTAAATCTGCTGAAAACCGGCCCACTTGCTGGCCAACAGATTTTCTCATGGAGTTCAGTACATTTATCAAAAGCCATCCCTTTAAATTTGATGTAACTTTAATTAAATTTTCTCAACAGACTCACTAGAATATATGGAGAGAACAGTTCAGAATATTAGGGATCAATGAAGGAAAGCCATACAAATACACACATTCATCTCCTTTTCAGCACCAATTGGTATATTACAAAAATATAGAAGGGGTCTGAATACTTTTGCAATTCACTGTATGTGGATGAATGTGGCATTCCTGACAGCTTTGAAAAACGAGGCTCTATTCAATCCGCATCGTGGAACTTCCGCTTTACAGTGTGATTGAAGTTTAAAGGCAATGTTCTTGCTATAGCGGAGACTGCATTCACGGTAAATACTGCATATGTCGGCTCAATCGGAAATTACCTTTACATTTCTACCGTGGAATCTGTAAGCAGCTTTACAGATTGAATATTGCCCTTACTTGCGCCTGTTGTTCACACGCATATCTAATCTCTCATTGGCTAGAATGGTCCCACCTGATATCACCTGCCTTCAATCATTGAGGACATTTATTTACATTGTTAGAGCATTCACTCAGCTATCTCGTCAATATAGATAATATGCCTATAATCTTGCTAATAAGCGTGGCGTGTTCTAATGGACGCTAGGTTGTCTGGCTGACTCCCTGGACTGTCCGGCATTTATGAGATCTGATTACACTCTGCCCTATTATTTGTGCTCCTTAAATACTGATGTGACTGGGAGGAATTACGGAGAATCAGCACAAGTGATGTGGGTAACATTTTGATTAAATCCAACAGGTATAATTCATTATGATATGGTTATAATGCATTGTACTGTAAGACTAAGTCTTCATGATTTCATAATGATCCTGACTGAATACGTTTTTTTCTTCTTTCTTCAGTCTGTTGAAAAATGTCTGTATTGAAATACATACCAATTTGCAATGCAGGAATACTTCTCATGAAAGTTCATGTTGCACTGTAAAAGCCATACATAGTTATGGAACCATATGCAGCTATCCATTTCAAAAAGGTCAACCCTTCATATCTTGTAATGACTTGACTTTCCATAGCTGGCCCAGTGAAACAGTCCCACGAAGGGTACTCCCACTCTCAGCTATCCAATGACTTGATCCAACGGTCCTTTTATAGCCTTTGGAGCTGCAGAGATGGATGCAATGGCTCCAGAATCAATTAACAAGAAAGCCTGGAAGCTAACCTCATGCTGCTCCATTTAATTGTGATTTGACTCTTTTAGCCCAGTGATTTAAGATGATACGCTTTTTTCCCTCCAAATCTATCAGCTATAAATTAGTCGAAGCAAAGTAAAAAATAATAATTGTTTTTCGCAACACGGGGCCAATTTAATTTGGGGAAGACATTGCGATTGAGTCATGCTTTCGATGTGTAATTTCCAAATGACCAAAAACAATCCCTGGTTAATGTATTTTAGCTCAGCGGCTAACTGCTAATACGGTGAAATGGTTGTTCAATGAGCGGATGTGTTTTATTCATCTCGCTCGTTAGTGGGAGCGAATCCAGATGAGACAATTACTGGCTGAACTCAAACACACAGGCCCATTATGCCAAGTAGAGTGAACGAAAATGACTGAAAAGTAGGTACGTTAGAATGAGGCACGTGTGTTGGAATCGAGAGAGAAAAAGGACAAGGGCAAAACTTCCAGTTTAGAATAATCATAATTAGTTCTAGCGTACAAAAGACTCTTTAGCCTACAGCAATGCAGAGTCTGGTTATACAGTGTTTTGGCAACGTCATCAATATGAATCTACACAGAGATTTGTTAATGGCTTCTTAGCTACAGTGTTCCTGTGTACTGCGCAGCAGAACAAATCCAAAACAAGCCTAATTTCACAGTAATGACTCGTTACCACACATTCACGTAATCAACATCCAATCTAGCTCAACTATGGCTATAAACTTCAATACAAGACAATGACAGCAGCTGTCCATATTTGGAAATCCAGGGATGATCCAACCCTATGTCATAACACTTATCTGGAGTGAGTTACCTCTTTTACAGTAAGCTACAAGTGTTTATTTTGTTACTTATCTCCTTTTTTTATGTGGTAATGCTATTGCCAAACAAACTTGGGCTGGTTAAAAGTGGTTGCTCCCTCGACTCCCATTGAGTTCTATGTCTTCCCTCAGCTACTGCAGGGTGTCTCCTGGTGAACGGAGCCTGAGGCTGATCCTGGGTCAATTCCTGGGGTGCTGGTGGTGGTAGAGGGGTCACTGGAGCCGTATTTAGTCTGCAGGGAGCGGCCCATGTAGCTCCAGTACTCCCTCCGGATGGTGTCCTTCTCATGGGCCAGGAGCTCACAGAGCTGGGGAGAGAGAGAGAGGGTTAGGGATATAGCAGGATTAAAGGGTTGAAGGTGCAAAGGACGAGAGATGGACAAGAGATCTATTTAAACAGAGCAGAAAGATTAAAGGAATAATTGATATTGTAATGGGGTGAAACCAGATACTGTTTACTTTAATGCAAAAAAATAAAATAAAAAGCCAAATCAAAATGTTTATTTTTGCATAGTCTTGCAACCCAAGGGTTTGGAACTTTGGGCTGATTTGCTAACACTTGCTTGTTCACTTACGTGCAAATCAAATGACCTATTACCACAGCTAACATAGCCATGGTAGAAGTACTGGCAGTGAAGTAGTTGGCTAGTGGCTACTCAACATACATTTGACACTTCTCACGGATGCACTAGCGTTGCGAAACATCAATTTTCTAAGTAAATAAAGAGGAAAACTAAGAGAATCTCATTTTCAACAACCAATTGAATGAAATCCCTTCCTGCTGCATGCATTTCTGAGTAGTGGAGACTCAAATATGCATCAGAGCTCCTGTAGTGCCTTTTCTGACAACGCCCATGTTGATGATTATAAGCATAGACACGTTTTAATTTTGTGTTATTTTTTTTTTTACAGTTGAAAACAGCAGCAATTTTTTTAAATAAAACACCTCCCAGGAAACCTAATTAACTCTGACAGACAACCTAGCATTTAGTTGCCAAAAATAGAGGCAAAATACAATCTGTCACTCAAACTGCCAGGGAGATTGTCATTGGAGACTTGGAATAACATGCAAGAGATCCGGTGCGATAGGATAAAGCGTTTTCAAATCCGACTTGTTGAATAATTCCGACTGATTTTCCTTGTTCCTCAGCCTTGAACTCTTTGCGCGAGTGCTGCTCTACACTGATTGACTCTCAGTCAATGTTTTACACTCGAGGTATACAAAGGAAGGAGACGTCTCGGCTATGGTAGGAGACACAATTTCCATTCTCTGCACATTGTTGCCAAGTTCTTCAGCATCTACACCCGTTTCCCAGTGCATTCCTGGGGGGATCCTGAAGATGAGATGTGCACATTTCTGTTCGTGCCGAGCACTAGCACATTTGTTTCAACTCATCAAAGCTTGGTGTTTAGTTTAATCAAGCGTGTTACTGCTGGGCTAAAATTAAAAAATGTGCACTCCCTTCGCGTCCTCCAGGAAATGACTTTCAGCCGAGACCTTCAAAGTCTAAAGACTTTCAGCTGAGTGCACAATCTCACTTCTGCCACAATGTCTCTAAATTAGTTTAAAGTAGTATAATCCCAACTCTGGAGTAATATCAAATAAGATTGTGCCTATTTTCCCATACATTTGGTCCATGTGCTGAACTATCCTTTGAAGTGGGAGAAGTCCCCATGTTGAACTCTTCTTTTAAATCAGATAGGTCCCCATGCTGAATTATCCCTTTAAGTCTAGTAGGACAATGTGCTAAACTAGCCCAGATAGGTCCTAGTGCTGCTCACCTCCAGGGCCTTACTGAGGACTTCCTCGTGGTGTTCCAAGGTGTTCTCCAGGAAGTCCTCGTAGATGTCCACCAGGAAGCCCAACAAGTAGGGCGAGCAGTGGGTCTCCTTAAGCTCCAGAATCTGCTCCAGGAGACCCGGGTGGGATGACAGGCCCAGGTCCTGTAGAATCCTGGGGGTGGGGGAAAGAGGGAGAGGGGTGTGAAAAGCTTTGACCAACCAGCTGGTCAAGCCGCATGTGGCTCTTCAACCTCCCCTTACGCCTTCCCTACAGTAGGCCTATGCTCCATGCCATAGGCTGTAGACTTGTTAATTTAGCTGACAAGAAATGCTTAAGTGCAGTGCCATTATTTTATAGTAAGAATAGAATGCAACTTAGCTGAAAAAATAGAACATTTATTTCTCCCATTATGGAGCAAGTCCGCATATGAAGTGGCTGTGTTGAGCATAAAAGTGATTATTTGAAACAAGTCCTATATGCTATACTTAGAGTTTTGACAACTTTAGTTGAGAATGATATAAACCTTAGAAATCAAAACATATGGGCTGAATGGTATGACTGTAGGCTATTGATGATTTGAGAAAGTAGCAAAAAAAAGTTTGTGCTCCGTTCCTTGCCTCAGGCTGCACAACTCTTCTCTCATCAAGTGATCATATTTTTACCCGCCATCAGACTACTCTCAATTTAATCTCGTCTTTACTAATATGTAAAAAAAAATATATATGTTTTAACCGATTTAGAAATGTGCCATTATTAAATGGTCAGGAATAGGGACAGGGGAAATGCATGTAATTTGTACGCACTCGAATAGCGAAGGGAGGCCGTGCGCTTTCCCGCAGGGCCGTTTTGTAGGCTACTTCGGTTTTATAGCGGAGCATGTATGTGCTTTAGAAATAAATAGAAGCACACTTATTTTACGCCACTGCATCAACCACGGTTCGAGGTGCATTGTCTCGCTGCCAGACGGGTGATATTCAGCCCAAACTCTGTATGCTATGGGCTCTCTTACCCTGTTCCTGCATCTACCTATTGCTTAATTTTGGAAACCAAGCAAAAATCGCAACGAAACATTTCACTAAACATTTGACAGCCCTCGAGAAAGGAATCAAGGAGAGGCGATGGAAACACATGGTGTGAGATATTCTGTATATCTAAAGGTAATGTCACCCAATTAATTTAAAATATATATATTTTTTAAATGCCCTATTACTAGGCTATTCAAAATCAAATTCACTAATTGTAGGCTGTCAACTGCCCTGCACAATCAGTGAACCAACAGCATCGCCTAGGGCTTTACGTTCTCTCCCAGACTCATGGATAGACATTTTGGGGCATAGCATAAGTCCACTATGCATAATAATACAGTTCAAAGGCGATTACTCGAATTTCTTTAATTTTGGAGTATAGGCTAGATCAGTGGTTCCCAAACTTTTTATAGTCCCGTACCCCTTCAAACATTGAACCTCCAGCTGCGTACCCCCTCTAGCACCAGGGTCAACGCACTCTCAAATGTTTTTTTGCCATCATTGTAAGCCTGCCACACACACTATACGATACATGTATTAAACATAAGAATGAGTTTGTCACAACCCGGCTCGTGGGAAGTGACAAAGAGCTCTTATAAGGCCTGGGCACAAATAATAATAATCAGTAACTTAACCAACAACTTCTTTACTTAACCATCTTACATATAAAACCTTATTCACAATTTTTTTATGAACAAATAACTCACCACAGGTTAATGAGAAGGGTGTGCTTGAAATGATGCACATAACTCTGCAATGTTGGGTTGTATTGGAGTGTCTTAAAAATCATTTCCCACACTGTTTGTGCCTGTATTTAGGTTTCATGCTAGTGAGGGCCGAGAATCCACTCTCACACATGGTTGCAAAGGGCATCAGTGTTTTAACAGCGCGATTTGCCAAGGCAAGATACTCTGAGCGCTGCCCAATCCAGAAATCTGGCAGTGGCTTCTGTTTAAATTCCATTTTCACAGAACCGCTTGTTGCAATTTCAGATATCGGTAAATGGACTGGAGAAAGGTCCTTGTTAATGTAGACAGAGAAGAGCTCCAACTTCTTAAATCATAGCCTCAATGTTGTCCCGCACATTGAATATAGTTGCAGAGTCCCTGTAATCCTAGATTCAGATGAGAAAAAAACATCACCCAGATAGGCCAGTCGTGTGAGAAACCCATCATGCAAGTGGTCAGACAAGTGAAAATGATGGTCAGTAAAGAAAACTTTAAGCTCGTCTCTCAATTTAAAAAAAAGTGTCAATACTTTGCCCCTTGATAACCAGCGCACCATATCGTTGCATAGTGCAGAAAATACAGGAGTTCAGGGGCCTTGCTTTAACAAAGTTAACCATTTTCACTGTAGTGTCCAAAACATCTTTCAAGCTGTCATGCATTCCATTGGCAGCATTCCCTTGGCACCATAAATGTAACGGACATATACCAGGAGCGTTGCCAGGCCCACTGGCTTGTATGCGAAGCAGTAATTGTTTCAAAACATCTCCTGCCATGTCACTGATGAGTTGTGAAACAGTGTTGTTTGATGAAGGCATTGTCTGTATAGTTTTTTGGGCCTTTTCCCCCAGCATTGTCCCAGCCATATCCGTGGCAGCAGGAAGAATTAAGTCCTCCACAATAGTATTGGGCTTGCCAGTCCTAGCCACGGTAGCTCACCATATAAGACGCTTCTAGCCCCTTCTTATTAAATGGTCTCTGTTGCTTTTATACATGTTGTACTACTTGAAATTGGTCTTAATTCTCAATCAAAGAACTCCCGTGGCTTATTTTTCAAATTGGCATGTTTTGTTTCTAAATGTCTGCGCAAGAGTGAAGGTTTCGTCGAGTTGTGAGACAGTGTGTTATGTACAAAAGTACTGTACCTAAGGAAAGGCACTACTCCCAATATAAGTGATCCCCAAATCAATGTAGTTCTCATCATATTTGTGCCTCTTCGATGGTCCAACGTCCCTGTCTGTTGTTCGGTGCTTTCCCGGGTAAGGGGGCAGTAGCTCTTCGGCTGCATCAGATTCACAACTGTCAGTGTCCATGCTAGCTGGGCTAACAAATGTAGAATTACTGATGCTACTGATTGGATGTGCTCGTGGAAGCAGAACAACTTGGGTGGTCGACAGGTGCAGGTGGAGTACTGCTTGTAGTAGCAGCTGGTAGTAGCAGTACTACCAGTAGAGCTGGTATGTGTCTCTATGGACGCGGGTCTTACTTTAATCATTTATCTATTTTTGAGCAAACGGAATGTGCAGCAGCTACGCTTGGCTACATACGGACCGTTAGTGGAATTCCCGCGAGAGAACAACAGTTCATGTGATTGGATGTTAATTATTTCACTAGGCCAACTGTATTTGACATTGTGTTGTTATTTCGCTGAACACTAGATGGTTTAATTTTATTTTTGGCAGTGAAACGAGGCTACTCAGGCAAGGAAAAATCTCACCCAAATGTATTGCCCCGTAGGAAAATATAAATGGACTGTTTGAAACTTATTTTAATTTTAAATGTTAATCACATTTTAATCTGGCGTATCCCCGATGGCATCGCGCGTAACCCAGTTTGGGAATACCTGGGCTAGACCAATTATGGCCCAAAGACATCTTAAATCTGCATGATGTTTTCTTCCATGCATAATATGCAGTCGGCTGTGTATTGTATAAAAGCACAATCATCATTTGAATTCAGGTTTTTCTTTTGGCCTGGGCTCATTTGCCTATACATAAGCTCAAATATGTATATGGGTGTTCTGAATTAATCATCACCTTAGAAAGCACTGTCCATTTCGTTATGTTAGGCTTTGAAACATCATCCATGTTTCAACTTCTTTCTTCAAATTGATCATCACAATGATGTGAGTTTTTTTTAAAGTACTATAGGCTTACTACTGTTTTGATGACAAGTTTTTGATGTGATTTTCGAATGCATTTGCATTGATGTCAGAGTGGATAGAGGGACAAGAGCGCAGGGAACCAGGCCATTAGCGACCTGATGTTAGTTGACAAGTTGTGTAATTTTACTGTGGTTATGACTCATGATGTGGGCAGTAATACGCCCCTGCAACAGCCCCATCTGAGATGGGCGAATATACAGGACAATTAAAACCTTATCTTACTTTTATTTAATTCTGTTTTTGAAATGTACAAAACATAACCTGTTGCAGGTTAAGTTTCTGTTGCTGAAAGTTTCAGGCTAGGCCGTTCAATGGGCTAATTTCTAAAAGTAAAGAAAAAAAAACACTGTTTTTAGTTAAAGCAGTATAATAAATATTGATTACAATCAACCTGTTTGCATTACAATAAATGTATCTGTGTTAATTATAGAATTTCTTGTGGGGCTTGATATGGGCCTTAACGAATCACTGCAGCATTTTTTCTCAATAAAGTAACTATCAGCAAAGTCGGTGCTAGTGGGTTGGTGGGGGGAGTCAAGTCTTCAAAAAAAAGATTTAAATGGAGGGGGGTGCAGTGGGATTATTTAAAATACACTTTGAAGAGGTAGGGTTTCAGATTTTTTGGGAAGATGGGCAGGGACTCTGCTGTCCTAGATTCAGGGGAAAGCTGGTTCCACCATTGGAGTGTCAGGACAGAGAAGAGCTTCGACTGTGCTGAGTGGGAAGGCCAAGAGACCCAAGGTGGCAGAACGGAGTACTCGGTAGGGATCGACATTGGTAACTGGGATCACTTCACATTTCCCCTCCCCCAAAAATGACAAGACCCAGGAAATTATATTTTGCCCCAATGTTGGCACTAAAGCAATTCCACAAGACACGTGTGCAGCATGAGATTATCAAAACAGGTTCACACAAAGTCGCCATAAACGCAAAGCACACGCAACCCAATTTAAGTGAATAAACTCTACAGGAAACCCTATAAAATAGTGTGTGCCTCTGATAGGCCTATGCACAATTCACTACATAGGCATCTCTGTCAGAAAGTCTGTTAACAATTCAGTGGAATGACAGAAAATTCTATCTTCTTCTGTCCTAGAGCCTAGGCTATTTTCCTATCCAGTCCCAATCCCACTGAAACCCAAAATCATGACTCTTGTCTTGCATGAAAATTCCTAACTTTCTTCTGTAATCCATAGCTTACATTATCAAAGCACATCTCTCGCCTATGCATGTCAAAATAGAGGTCTAACATTTCTCCCACTTGCTGCCCATATGAGAGCTTCGGTAGAGAATGTGTGATCAACATACAGTACGAGCGTAGATATTGATATTTTTTTCAACAGAGTTGGTCCCAGTTAAGATACCTTGATATTTAAACTACTTCCATTCTTCATCTGACCGTTATTCAAAAAACTGATCTGCTATCTGTATAAACATCTCGATTTAGCCAAAATATAGGAGATATTCTGTCATTCGTTGAACGAGGTTATCTATCAAGCTTAGAAACTTTGGACATTTTACTTTTGTTTGACTGCCGTTAAAGTATGTATGATTCGACAACGCTATACTCGGGGTGCGCTCTGTCGAGATGGCTTACTGCTGAAATGCCTTGAATTGAGGAACATGATAACGCTCTGAATTTATGAACCGTCTGTTTGGCAATTCACATCATTGCTGATCAAACAGTTACTCTATCATTACTAAATATCAGTTTAATTTGCTATGAAATCTTCAGTGGCGCAGCCAATCCAACAAGGTGGCGCCGCGCCCATCTATTTGGGGAGAACCCTGGCATAGTGGCCATATCTTGGTTTTAAACACTAAGTGGGCACTTCCGATTTTTTGCGATATTTCCCGGGATTCTCGTGATAAATATGAATCATTCCCGGTATTGAAACTTGGTAGATTTTGGAGAAAATAATCATCCCTATAACACAGGTTGGGGTGTAGGTTTTGAGCATAGCTGAAGGTAGGAAGGGGCAGTTCCTCTTGGTGCTCCATAGGCAAGTACCATGTTGTTGTAGTGGATGCGAGCCTCAACTGGAAGCCAGTGGAGTGTGCGGAGGAGCGGGTGACATGGGAGAGCTTGGGAAGGTTGAACACTAGGCTGTGGCGTTCTGGATAAGTTGCAGGGGTTTGATCGCACAAGCGGGGAGCCCAGCCAACAGCCAGTTGCAGTAGTCCAGACGGGAGATGACAAGTGCCTGGATTAGGACCTGCGCCACTTCCTGTGTGAAGTAGTGTCGTACTCTACGGATGTTGTGTAGAGCATGAACCTGCAGGAGCGAGTCCTTGCTTTGAAATTTGCAGAGAATGACAGGGTGTTGTCCAGGCTGTTTTTCCAAATCAAAAAGTAACATCACTCCTGTAGCATATTTACTGTATGTTCACGAGATTGATTCTCTCTACACCTTCACCAGACAGCCGCTGTGTCCACTGCTCTGTGAACCTTAACGTCAGATTTCATGGTAATTTGATCTGACTGCTATCCGTGGTGATGAATATCAGATATTGCCGCTATTGGCTTGAAAAGGCTCACATTTTTTGTGCGGCTCTCTCAACACTTTTTTTTGTTTGGAAAAAAAGGGCTCTTCCAATCAAAGGTTGCAGACCCCTGGCCTAAACTAAAAAAGCATGGTGCCTTCTGACATCTGCTGGTGGAGGATAGAAACTGCAAGGCAAGTGTGATATTACCCATAACGTTGTAGACTCAGAAAGTAAGTAGGATTTAATTCCCTACTGAATGAATCCTATGACACTTACCCTTTTAAATAGTTCCACACACTTTCGTTGTGGGGAGCCTTCTTAACCTGTTTGAGACTGTACCTTAAAAAAGACAAAAGGAGAACACATTTATCACATATTTGTTTGATATAGCTCACTGGAAATCTTTGCCCAATCCAGAAACAAGACCTACCCCATTTTCAAAAACAATCCCTTACCCACGGATATCCAAAAGGGTTTGATAGGTTTAATGCCGGTTAAACTCCTACCAAGCCTATCAGAGGGCAAGGTGGAGTTACAATCATGCTGCTCATACCCATCTCATCCGTTCAGATATATGGAGTGGGTAGGGGCTTAGAGGATGAAGTGCCAAGTGGGTAGCAGCTAGGAGGTTGTTTCTGGACCAAGCCTTTCCCATTTTCTGGGGCAGTTTGTGGGGCTGACATGAGATACGGCTTGTAAGGAGAGCAGGTACGTACTGCACTTCTCTGTTGAGTATGGCTGGGTCTGAGTAGCTTGTCGTGTGGGAGATGATGTAGTGCCTCTGGTTCCATGCCGAGTTGTTCCTCACATCTTCCTCCAATAACTGATCCACATACTCCAGCTCACTGTCCCAGAGCTTGTACTCCTAGAAAATAAGACACTTTAGTACTGACACACACAAACTAACATAGTACAGGCACACTGTCCCACGGCTTGTACTTCTGGAGTACACTTATTTAGTACTGACAGACAAACACATCATTGTCCTTGCTATTGTGTATTCCAATGGCATGTGTCCATTCAGATTTGTGATTCATATTCACTGCACATAAAGGATTTCCTTGTTCAGATATCACCATTCATTCTGATATCCTATTTTTGATCCATCTGCTACTAGATACTTTCCAAGACAATACACCGATTCAATCACACAACTGTGTTAAAATAAAACTGCACAGTCATATAATCAATGCAGCCCATTTCAGAGAGCTATAGAGTCTGTTTGGTGGCAGAATTCAAATGGGACTTCATTTACACAGACCTGCAAAAATAAATTGGTAATCAACGTCGTTTGGTTTCATGTATCAAACCAGTTGCCTTGAAAAAAAGTTGGTTTTGTGCACTCTCCTCAAACAATAGCATGGTATTTTTTCACTGTAATAGCTACTGTAAATTGGACAGTGCAGTTAGATTAACAATAAGTTAAGCTTTCTGCTCACATGTCTATGTCCTGGAAAGTTTGCTGTTACTTACAACATCCTGCTAATCACATTAGCGCACGTTAGCTCAACCGTCCCGGTATAGGGACACCGATACCGTAGAGGTTTTAAGAACAAATTCTTATTTACAATGATGGGCTACACCGGATGGCGCTGGGCCAATTGTGCACTAACCTATGGGACTCCCAATCACGACCGGTTGTGTTACAGCCTGGATTCGAACCAGGGTGTCTGTAGTGACGCCTCTAGCACTGAGATGCAGTGCCTTAGACCGTTCCACCACTCAGGAGCCCAATATACTCTCTGCCTCATTAGAAGGTATGTGATTGTGAATGTGCAACGGAGTCGGTATAGTCCCTATCCCAAACTGGGCTTAAGCAGAGACACTCTGCACAACAACACTTCTTGCTCAAGAAGCACCGTTAATACCATTGACCCAGAAAAGCCAAGGTGCGAGCAAAGGTTCAGCTAGGTCCAGGACAATGATTTTAAGTCTCAGGGCAGGAGATGTCACTTGCACGATGGACGCTACTAGCGCACACACACAGAGATAACTAGCTAACAATTCACCATCGGTTACAAACGCAGCCTGGTTGTTGAGGCTCATACCTTGATGACCCACTGTCTGTGCTGCCAGGCATGGTAGTTCTTAGCGTCCTGACTTAGGATCTCTGCAATGAACTCCAGTTCCTCAGAGGGGTCGTTCAGCCACTCCACCACCATTCGTCTATGGTGCCTAGGATATGGAGCAGACGGTTAAGTCTTTGTAGAACCGAAGAAGAAAAATAAGAACTTTATTGTCCAACTTGCAGAGAACGGAAATGTGTCTTTATGCTCACAGCCCGATGTTGTCATCCAGTCACATTTGTTAATTTCTTTAAAAAGTATAGTACACAATATTTTACATAAATTAGGTTCTTAAAGGACAATAGAGTTTTAGTCTGCTTCATTGAAAATCAACTATGGTCGTGACACTGGATTGGCAGAGCTCACCAGACTTGGTAGTTTTTGGGCTGGTCCTCGATGATGGCTGTGATGTACCTCATCTCCTCTCTCAGGTCCTTCTCCAGGGCCTGCAGTAAAACTCGCCGGTAGTGCCTTCACATACACAAAATGGAGAGGAAAAGTTCACCCTTTCTGTATGATCTTCGAAAATGAAATGTGCAAGGAGGGGAAAAGGGAAAAAAAGTGTTGGTTTTCTACTGTTCTGTTTATAAATCATAATAACACCTGCTTACCATACAGTGTAATTTGCAGCATTCAGTTCAATAGCTTCAGCTGTCAGCAAGAGTGCCCGGTCACTTTTTTCATCATTCTTCAGTAACGCTCGGAAATAGTCATACACGTCTGTGACTATTGGAGACAAATGTAACATGTTTAGTTACGTGTGAAATGTAACGTTTGATGCAAAGTGAAATTATTTTTCATGAATCGTAACTATTTAAAATGACTTCAGAGTTACAGTTGAGTTTTAATGACTCCAACCTAAGTGTTTCAAAAACTCCTCAAATTTCTTGTTAACAAACTATAGTTTTGGCAAGTCGGTTAGGACATCTACTTTGTGCATGACACAAGTCATTTTCCCAACAATTGTTTACAGACAGATTATTTCAATTATAATTCACTATCACAATTCGTGGGTCAGAAGTTTACATACACTAAGTTGAGTATGCCGTTAAACAGCCTGAAATTCCAGAAAATTATGTCATGGATTTAGAAGCTTCTGATAGGCTAATTGACATCATTTGAGTCAATTGGAGGTGTAACTGTGGATGTATTTCAAGGCCAACCTTGAAATACATCCACAAAAATCGAAAGAAATCAGCCAATAAATTGTAGACCTCCACAAGTCTGGTTCATCCTTGGGAGAAATTTCCAAACGCCTGAAGGTACCACGTTCATCTGTACAAACAATAGTACGCAAGAATAAAAGCCATGGGGCCACGCAGCCGTCATAACGCTCAGGAAGGAGACGCGTTCTGTCTCCTAGAGAACGTACTTTGGTGCGAAAAGTGCAAATCAATCCCAGAACAACAGCAAAGGACCTTGTGAAGATGCTGGAGGAAACGGGTACAAAAGTATCTATATCCACAGTAAAAACGAGTTCTATATCAA
Organism: Salvelinus alpinus; assembly: GCF_045679555.1. Taxonomy (NCBI): domain Eukaryota; kingdom Metazoa; phylum Chordata; class Actinopteri; order Salmoniformes; family Salmonidae; genus Salvelinus; species Salvelinus alpinus. Next base: position 43,210,412 of record NC_092092.1, read on the forward strand.
CAACCTGAAAGACCGCTCATCAAGGAAGAAGCCACTGCTCCAAAACCGCCATAAAAAAGCCAGACTACGGTTTGCAACTGCACATGGGGACAAAGACTGTACTTTTTGGAGAAATGTCCTCTGGTCTGATGAAACAAAAATAGAACTGTTTGGCCATAATGACCATTGTTATGTTTGGAGGAAAAAGCGGGACGCTTGCAAGCTGAAGAACACCATCCCAACCGTGAAGCACAGGGGTGGCAGCATCATGTTGTGGGGGTGCTTTGCTGCAGGAGGGACTGGTGCACTTCACAAAATGGATGGCATCAAGAGGGGAAAAAATGTGTAGATATATTGAAGCAACATTTCAAGACATCAGTCAGGAAGTTAAAAGCTTGATCGCAAATAGATCTTCCAAATGGACAAGGACCCCAAGCATACTTTCAAAGTTGTGGCAAAATGCCTTAAGGACAACAATGTCAAGGTATTGGAGTGGCCATCACATAGCCCTGACCTCAATCCTACAGAAAATTTGTGGGCAGAACTGAAATAGCCAGAACTGAAATAGCGTGTGCGAGCAAAGAGGCCTACAAACCTGACTCAGTTACACCAGCTCTGTCAGGAGGAATGGGCCAAAATTCACCCAACTTATTGTGGGAAGCTTGTGGAAGGCAACCCAAAATATTTGACCCAAATTAAACAATTTAAAGGCAATGCTACCAAATACTAATTGAGTGCATGTAAACTTCTGACCCACTGGGAATGTGATGAAAGAAATAAAATCTGAAATAAATCTCTACTATTATTCTGACATTTCACATTCTTAAAATAAAGTGGTGATCCTAACTGACCTAAGACAGTGAATTTGTACGGGGAATAAATGTCAGGAATTGTGAAAAACTTAGTTTAAAAGTATTTGGCTAAGGTGTATGTAAACTTCCGACTTCAACTGTATTTGGTAGGCTAAATGCATGACACTGACAACATAAAACAATATGGATGTCTGGTTTTAAATGATATGCCAAGTTTAATTTCTTACACTTGTCAGAGTAGGCAATCTTCACAACAGGATTGGGACCATCATCTTGAGGAACAGGCTCTAAATCAGCCCATTCTTTCCTGTCTCTGTACATGAGGGCGAGAGAGGGAAAGTGAAGATAGACATTAGTGAATGGGGCAACTGTTCAGTCTCGGCCAATTCGCCTACCTCAATTGACGTGAATTTCAGGTATCACTTTTAAATCAATTAAACATAGAAAACAATAATACCTAGCTAATTGTAAGCTTACTATTAAGTATAGATCAAGGCGAGCAATAGCTAACATTAATTAGCAAACTAACTCACACCGGCAAGGGAAGTGGGGGGAATTTCTTTTGACGTATTGCTACACAGAGAAGAATCTTTGACTTCACGGACTCGTCATACTCGTCTCAGATACTGGTTCAGCTAGCTACGCTACTTAACGCTAGCCTAACTAGTTAGCTTAGCCTACCTGTAAAACACATAACGGAACGGGTCTTCATAGCCAATCTCCTCTTCGACCTCTTCCTCGCTCCTCTCCTCCTGAAATTCTGAGGATATATTTGAAGTTTCTTCAATACCTGACATTCTGTAATAAGCGGGTCTTTCGGTTGCAAGCGGAATAAGAGCTGCCTTATTTGTAAGGTCGGACGTCTGTGTTATTGCACTCATGGACGTCATTTCCTGTTTTGTGCAACTCTATAAATTGTTTTACAAGGAGCAATGTACTGGAGAACGTATGGTCCGCGTAGGAGTTGATAAAAAATATATATAAAGGAACGTTTTTAAAACGTTGTGTTTATGTCCGCAATCTGTCACCTCATTCTCGAATAAATAGTCTTAAAAATGTATGAATATGTGTGTGTTTCGTTAGTATGCACACAGGTTTACCAAAGAGTATTACATTTGGCACGAACATGTATTTTATCCCCTACTGTGGATTATTTGTTTTGGATCTTTAGAGAGATTCAGTAGAGGGTTTTGAGTTTAAGAGTTTTAGCAAGAATTTATCCCATCACCGATCTATCCATAAATGCCAAAAACCGAGTTAAAGCCAGTTTCAGGTTGGGAAATTCGACGGATATTCGCGCTTTCAAACCTCAATTGCTTTCAAACCACTTGAGCCACAGACTCCAAATAAGTGTCATGATGTTGGAAAATGTTTGCACATCATTGCACAGGTCTTATTTTCACGATTCGGACATTAATTCGCTTTCAAAAGCTAATAAACATGTGGAAATGTGAGCAGCATTTTGTATTCCTAGTTGAATTAGTTAGGGAGCTTAAACTAAGTAGAAAGTTGTTTTACATTCGAATTTCAATAGTTCCTTGGTCATGTGACCTACTGAACTCAAACAAGGTTCAGAATGTACACTCAGTGAGCCTACACATTGCACACCTTTTAGTTTGTCAATTTTCATCTCACACGATTTTACATGAATTTTGTAAACTTTAGAATTTCAAAAGCTCCTTGGTCATGTGACCTACTGACCTCAAACTACTTTCAGAATCTCCACGGACTGGCGAAGACGGGTGCCGCAAGGTATCCCGGAGAAGCTGGCAGGAGCACGGGGCGAGGTCTCTTTTCTTTGTGAAGGGCAGGGCGCCCTGGAATGGGTTTTCCCCGAGAGAAGGGCCCAAGCCCTGAAAAGCGTAGCGGTTCCCGGCGGCGTCCGGTGACCTCTTGCTGGCCCTTGAAAATCCGGGGGAGGGTGTAAATCTCAAGCCGGGCCGTACCCATATCCGCAGCAAGTCTCCAAGGTGAACAGGCTCTGGGATGTTATAACAATGTAGGTAAGGGTTGTTGGCAAGTCAGATCCGTAACTTTGGGATGAGGATTTGCTCTAAGGGCTGGGTCGGGGTCGGGGTCGGGGTGCGAAGGTCGGGGTGCGAAGTGGGGCTGGGCTCAAGCCGCAGCTGGGGGAGCAGTCACCACCGTTGGAAGTTCGTTGTGCGGCCAATCTCATTGTCTCTTGTGCGTGGTCTCGCAATGAGCTGCGTGCCAGTGTTTGTCCGAGTGGTGTTCGTCTGGCGAGCCGGTCGGGGGTTGGGTCCGGCAGTTAGCGGCCGCAACTCTGGACGCGCACCAGGCCCTTCTCCCTTCTCGCGGATCTCCCCAGCTACGGTGCTTGCCCGTCCTGTTCGCGTGGGGTCACTTCGGACGGCGCCTAGCAGCTGACTTAGAACTGGTGCGGACCAGGGGAATCCGACTGTTTAATTAAAACAAAGCATTGTGAAGCCTCAATGTGAGTGTTGACGCGATGTGATTTCTGCTCATTGCTCTGAATGTCAAAGTGAAGAAATTCAATGAAGCGCGGGTAAACGGCAGGAGTAACTGTGACCCTCTTAAGGAGTCCTTAGCCCAGGACATTGGGGATCCATGCTTCCCGAATTAATGCAAAGTCAAATATAGGCGACTCCAAACCATACATTGTGTTACCTGCTTGCAGGTGGCCCTAACATAGCAACAAACAGGAGCAAAAGGTGCCTTCAGGTCGAACGAAATCCTGGTCCAGCTGAGAGTAACTACCTCGAATAGGTTAAGACAGGGGAGGTAAGGCAAGACGGCAAAGTCAGATCCATAACTTCGGGATAAATAGTACCATAGCCCTTGGAGGGCTCTTCCAACCCCTACTCTGTGTGTCACCTGTTTGAGGGAGTCTCTCCAACGGCTAGGAGGCAAACTGTCTCTAGTACACGGAGTGTAAGGGAGATAACGAGGTAGCCCTCTAGCAGGACACTTCCGATCCCTCCCTGTGTCACCTGTTTTTAGGTGTTGCTAACGATGCAATCCAAACGGGAGTTACCTGCAGATGGTGACGGCTGTTGATCGTTTACGGATGGCGGCAGTCGATCCTGGAATATGGGGCTTTCGGTCAAGCATGAAAATGTGTGGGCGGTTCCACCAGACTCAATGATTTGCTGCGGGGCTCTTGTAAATTAATCCTGACCTTGACAGGAAGCCAATCTGAGAATGATGGCTTGAACGCATCCCTGGCTTTAGCTGGGAGGGGAGAGTTAAGTCCTAGGAGACGGCTGATGAAAGTGTAGTACTGGCATCAGTCTGATCACAGAGCGGCTGTGGTGAAACGTTTAAACACGCGTCCCCCGTATACTTAGCTAACTCTAAACCACGAAGGTTTGAATCGAACGCTGGCTTCGGCTGGACCAGCTAACAGTGGAGCACTAAGTAGAGATGGAATGTGCTTAGCGGTTATGGATACTGCCAGGTCTCAGGACCGCCTGGGTGCGGGACTCTACACATTCTATGTGGGAGCTCTCCTCCACGCTCCTTGGAGCATGTATTGGAGATGGCATGTGCCTTACCATTAGCTGACACTACCAGGCCTCAGGCTTGCCTGAGTGCGGGACACCACACATTGTAGGTGGGGAGGTCTCCTCTATGCTCACTAGACTCGAGGCGGAGACTTAACCCATTGAACCCGCAGTGATAGGGAATTGCATGGATCTGGCTCATGCCCTACGAAGTGGAGAGAGGTATCTCCAGCTTGTCTGGGGAGGGAGGCCTACATCTGATGTGGGTAGTACCATCCACACCTATTGATTTGCTGCAGACCTCAGAAAACGGACGGAAGAAGCCTAGGTTCCCACTGGGCACGGATCACTGAATGTCAACTTCATGAAATTCAAAGGAGCGTACCCATCTGTAGTAATCCTGCTCAGTACGAGAGGAACCGCAGGTTCAGACATTTGGTATATGTGCTTGGCTGAGGTGCCAATGGTGCGAAGCTACCACCTGTGGAATAGCCCTAAACGTAACAATACCGTAGCGCTGCAGATCTTCGGTTGGCCTGGCATAGCCTGCTTCTTTTGGCAGGTGACTAGAGCCGTTCATGACGGGGTTGGGGTGCAGCCGGATGAGCTGACCCCCCTCTCCTGATGCGGACCGCATCTTTGTGGGGAACCTGGTGCTAATTCACTCGTAGACAAGTGAATGGGTCAAGGTTTCGTACGTAGCAGAGCAGCTCACACACTGCGATTTATTGAAAGTCAGCCGTCGAGCCAAGCTTTTGTCGGGGACGGAAGGCGTCTTCCTCCACCACCATCCCTCTTTACTAACGGGTTACCAGGTGCACGAAGAAGGGCCAGAGGCCAGACACAGAGTGTGAGGAAGGCCCCAGGAAGAAGGCCCAAGTGAATAGGTGTGTGTGACACTATCCTTCCGGGGGGCAGAGCAGGCAAATTAATGTAAAATGAAAATGGACAGACGAAAGGGTATGCAATGTGTAAGTCCACTGAGTGTACATTCAGAACCTTGTTTGAGGTCAGTAGGTCACATGACCAAGGGGCTATTGAAATTCTAAAGTTTACACAATTTATGTAAAATCGTGTGAGATGAAAATGGACACACTAAAGAGTGTGCAATATAGAATGGTAGTCAGTAAACTTCTTGAACCTTGTTTGAGTCCAGAAGGTGCTATTGAAATTCAAAACAATGAAAAACAGAAAAATTCAAGTAAAATCACCTGAGATTAAAATAGACAAACTATAGGGTGTGCAATATATATTGCTAGTGAGTGGATGCGCTGAAAGTAGTTGAGTTGTAGGTCACATGACCAAGGAGTTATTGAAATTAGAAACATTGAAAAACATTTAAAATGAAAGTAAAATCATGTGAGATGCAAATGGACAAACAAAAGGGTGTGCAATATGTAGGCCCACTGAGTGTACATTATGAACCTTGTTAAAAGGTGTGTGGGTGCTATTGAATTTCAAAAATGTAAATAAATAAAAAGTGCGAGATGTAAATCTACATCAGAAAAGTGTGCAATGTGTCTATGCCATCGGGTTAGCTAGAACCAGTTTAAAGTTTTAGGAGTAATGGTTAAAGAGCTATTGAAATTTGAAAAATTTGATTTGTCACTATGTTGACGGTCCCTAACTGCTGTTGGAAGACTAAGGAAAACTACAACCGAATATCCAACCTGAATCTGTCTTTACCTCGGTATGCCAAAAGGCCAAGGAGAGGAGTGCCCCCTACTGACCATCTTCTGTATGTACTGTACCAATTCTTCTTCATGGCATTATAATGGAAATTGCCATAATATTCACAGAACTGCAAAGTGATAAATGTACTATAGAACATGTAAATGTCTACTAAATTTCAAGTTTAAGTTCATAAGTGCTTTTCAAAAAGCCCTTTATTTTTTGAACACATGACAATTACAATTCATCATGTCATACAAAAGTCATTAGTATCTAACAATTGTACATAAAAGTTAACAACAAGCGTATCGTAGGCTAATGTGTAAGTTGGACATACAAAAAAAAAATGGCTATTATCCATGACAATTCAGGTTACAGTATAAGGGATGGAATTTAGCCTCCTTTGTTCAGCAGAATTCACTGTTTGCTATTGCCGTTAATGGGCAGTTTCTTGTAGGCGTCAGAGTCTAGGAAGGCCTTGATTTTGGGACGGGCAGACATCTTCTCGACAAAATTCTTCAGGGAGGGGAAGGTATCCAAGCAACAGGAGCAGAGCACCAGGTGGTTGAGCAGGACTTCAAACAGACTATAGTCAGCAAAGGAAGGCTATGTAGGATAGGGTTAGGGTTAGGATCATAGATCATAGAAATAGAATCTTGCATTATGGCATTATTAACTTCAATGGGGATGCCTGCTCTATTCATTCTAGTTTTGTGATAGGTAACAGACAGTACTGTGATTACAAGAGAACCATTTAGTTAATGCATTTTGGTAAATATAATTTTTTGGGACTACAACTAATGATCGCAGTATGTACTATGTTAGAACTCCATTTATTCAAGAACCCTATTTTCGTGCATTGCAGGATCGGTTACCTTGTCGCCAACAAGAAAACCAGTCTTGTTTTTGGCCATCACAGCTTCAAACTTGTCAAGGTGGTTAGGGAGGTCTTTGATGTATGCGTCTTTACCAGTATCCTATGAAAAGAGAAAGTGATTAATCATAATGACCCTTCATAAATGTTTACCCATTAAGCTGCATAAAAAAAATGTAAAACGTTTTGTGTCTCTACACTTTGAAACAAATGTTTACTGCACAGTACAGGTAAAATGTTTTATGAACTGTACCCTTAGTCCGAATTTCAGCTTTCATGAATACTTACGTATTCCTGGTAAATCATTTTTACGTATTTAAGACGAAGGTCCTCAACGCCATCACACATCATGTCAATGAGCGCAGCCTCCTTGCCATCTTTCCCATAGGCATCTGTGTGTGTGTTCGAGTTAAGCATGAAATGTTAATTATACTTTCACCTATATTTGATAGATTATAAAGGATAAATAGAGTGAGGAAAACAATGTAAATATATGGCATAACGATTGAGATCAATTACCATGATTGCGGCCCAAGTGCCTCAGAATGGCATTTGACTGGTACAGGGCAAATCCTCCATCTTCTAACTTGGGCAACTGACCAAATACCTAAAACCCCAAAATGGAAATGTTATTTATTATAGATTTTAACAACTAATGGGGACATGGGGGTTTACATTTGTTGTCGCTGAATCAAATCTACATTGATGATAACAGAAGATACAGGTAAATAATGGAACACAAAGCTCATGAGGTAAAATCTCTCTACTTAAATAAGAATGGAAAGCACCAGCAGAGATTGTAGAAACAAACAGTGTACACTAAACAAACCGATCATCCTTCAAATGCACATCCCAGCTGTTATCACTAGACCATCACTGGCTAAACTGAACATGTTGACAAATTAAAAAGATGGTAACAAAGGAATGATCCATTCCCCACTCACACAAGTGGCTTTCAGATCTCCCTTCATCCAGTCCGCAAAGTCCACCACGATCTCCTTCCATTCCTGTCCCTGGTCGGCCATCATGATTCTCATAGCGCCACAGCGCCCTGTGGTAAACAAGGGTCTCTGTTAGCACAGGTCAACCAAAACCGATCTCAATCATAAGACACTTTGGAACAGATCTAACAAGTCATACTTAGCACTAGTGTTGGGCAAATACATATGTTTCCAGACTAGATAATTATTTATACATACAACCTTTCTTGATTATTCAAGTCAAAAACCTTTTATGGGTTCAAGTCAATGAACCCTTAGTCCCATGACACAATTGTTCACCAGTGCACTCCACATTAATCTGGGTCACATGCTCCTGACAGAAAGCCAGCCCTTCTCATTGCTCAAGCACCATGAATAATGTAAACAAATACGAGTACTTTCGAAACAAAACTGTTTAAGTTCATGAACAGTGATCATGGGGGCCAGCTGAGCCAAACTAATACTCCAAGTATTTCCTGTGATAACAATCAAAAAGGTATGGGTGAGGCTAAACTGCCACTGTGATCTGAATCAGCTGTGCAGTGCTAGGGCAAAAACTAAAACACACCATTTGGGAAACCCTGGGCTATTGGGTAATGAATGACAGATAAAGGCTTTGGATATGACACTTAAATGCAAAGGTCATGAATATGCGCAGTAGCATTAGCAAGGCTTTTGTCTTTGACTTCAAACAATCTTACTCCATCACAATATAACATGTATGGCTGTCAAATTGAAGGAAAGATTTAGTAATAAATTATCAATATGAAAAGCTTATAACAGGGAATGCATTCTCCAATAGTAGGCTATTATTACTTCAAAACAATAGCCAGGCTCTATCATGTGATGTTGAATAGGATTAACTGACTCAACATACCTCGGACTCCAAAGTAGGTGATTGTGTAGGGACCCACTGGGGAGAGGTGATACAAGAACACAACACACGTCAAGTTATTCAAATAAAAAATATTTTAAATCAATGTAGTTGAATTAGTCTGACTTATTACATGGATTCAGACAAGTCTTTGTCCCGTTGATATTTCAACTAATTACATAGCTGATTTTAGTATGGTATAGTATCAAGTGCTATTCGCATGTGAAAATGCCATGCAACATTACATATTGCTTGACATAGTTTTGTTGCCAAACAAATCTGTCAGTGTGACCAGTCTGTGGGTCTTTTAGTTTTTTTTAGCATATCAAGTATCCGGGTCCTTTCTGGTCAAGTAAAGTTCACCCACACCACTGTAATGCAAGGAACATAAAAATCTTTGGCAACTGTCTGACAACACATCTCAACCGACTAAAATATAGACATGCTCGAATACGAAGTTTTAATCTGCACGTGAAAACATTGCACCTTCAGCTAACTAGAATATAATGAATTAAAAACGTCAACCATGCATAACTGGGTAGAAGGGCTATCGGTTGTGCCGTTACATAAGAACCATCCGTTTAAACTAAGAAAATAGCCTAACTTCCAGCTAACTATTGTGCCTTTCGGTCGTATTTTTTCTTTACCGACGATCAAGTTGCAAAAACGATTAGCCCTAGATAGCTTGGCTAGTTCAAATTAGCTTAATTAAAAGGCACCGTGAGTGCACGCACGACCGACTAAAGGACAGACAGCTGTCTGTGTGCTAGTATGAGGTGTAAATCCTAATTTAGAGTAGCTATTGCACATCGCTTTATAATGTTTAAAAGACATTACTGTCTATAGCTAGTTACTTACTTTTATGCTGTAAGAGTCGTGGTGGCCCTGACAGTAACTATGGAACCAGTGTTGCCAACTAATTTTCAGGGTAAGTTGCTAGAGGACAGTGTTGCCAACTACTTTTCAGGGTAAGTTGCTAGAGGCAGGTTGATTTGTTGCTAAAACGACGTTGTGATGTCATTGCGTGATAACGTAAAACTGCGTCATTGCGTGGAATACACAATAACGTTACTCAATTTGACATGACCATTCTCCCACCAGTCCTTCTCCACTACCCTCATCAACTTGCTGCACCACAACCTATGTACCAGCTACGGTGTCTGTTTTTATTGCCATAACATGTAAATGAAATGTTCTCCATATTTACTGTAAGATTTATTTATGGTAACATTGCACATATTGTAACATTATAGTCCTTTTTCATACATGACTTAACTACTTTGCATAATGCTCAGTTTACCGACTAAGAAATCAAACATTAATTAAAATATTAAAGCTGCATTATGTATTACTGTGTCCAATTGATTCTGATTGGTTGTAATGTTTTTGAAAACTTTCACGACACAACTTATTTTGCTGATGGTCGATCCTGTCGGAAACTTTCATAATATCAAGCCTTTTGGAACACATCACCAATTAACATTGGCTGCAGTTTTCTGAACTTTACTAGGTAGTTATGCAATAAACATTTAGGAAAATTCCCATTAAATTAATTAAAATTTTATTTGTCACATGCGCCAAATACAAAAGATGTAGACCTTACAGTGAAATGCTTACGTACAAGCCCTTAACCAACAATCCAGTTAAGAAAAATACCTTAAAGAAATAAAAGTATAATTAAATAACAAATAATTAAAGAGCAGCAGTAAAATGACAATATTGAGGCTATATACAGGGCATACCTGTACAAATTCAATGTGCGAGGGCACCGGTTAGTCGAGGTAATATGTACATGTAGGTAGAGATATTAAAGTGACTATGCATAGAGAGTAGCAGCAGCGGCGTGAAAGAGGGGGGGTTGCAATGCAAATAGTCTGGGTAGCCATTTGATTAAATGTTTAGTAGTCTTATGGCTTGGGGTAGAAGCTGTTTAGGAGCCTCTTGGAGCTAGACTTGGCGCTCCGGTACCACTTGCTGTGCGGTAGCAGAGAAAACAGTCTATGACTAGGGTGGCTGGAGTCTTTGGCAATGACACCAAATGTTGGTGACTGTAGAATTCCACTCTCCATTTTCTCCCTGAAGGCTGCGTAAGTTGGGTGAATTGGCAGCCTTAAAATAATGCTGCATGTATTTGCTTCCGGGAAGATCCTGGCAGCCTGTCACGATCCTCCTCCTGGAAATGACTGGACCAAAGCGCAGCGTGATGAGCGTACATTTCTCTTTATTTGAAATGAATGTCGCCAACAAAACAAGGAAACGACCGTGAATCTTAACTTGGGCAATAGTGCCACTAACAAAGTTAACTACACACAAATGCAAAAGGAAAATAGCCTAACCTAAGTATGATTCCCAATCAGAGACAACGATAGACAGCTGCCTCTGATTGATTGAGAACCACACCCGGCCAAACACAAAGAAATAGAAAAAATAGAAATAAAGAAACTAGAATGCCCACCCTAGTCACACCCTGGCCTAACCAAAATAGAGAATAAAAGCCTCTATGGCCAGTGCTTGACAACCTCCTTCTCTTGTTTGTGTAAGAACTGTAGCTGTGGCTCCGCTGGGAATCCCAGCCTAGGAATGGCCGAAGTCCCCGAAGTGAAAAGGAGAACCTTCTCCAGGGTTAAAGGTTATGCGTTCCCCTCTGAAAAAAGAAGAGGAGGTCATTAATGTCCATAAGTAACACTTATTGGAGAACACAATACTAAGTGAAAGTAGTTTGGGATTTAATTGATCTATTAGGTGAAAGAATAAGGTTATAACATGCTGTCCCACAGTTGTGAGAGTGATTAGGTGATATATTTTACTGATGTGGGCCGTGTTACTTCAATGATCATGGTATTGCATCTAACCTTCCACCTCCAGCAGCCAGTCCCTCCAGAAACATATGCCTCTGCTCTCTATTGCTCTTTGATTGGTACCAGGTGGGGAGAGCTCTGCTTTAAAGAGAGAAGCTATGTCTTTGGCCAAAAGAGGCTTCTCGGCGTAGATGAAAACCTCTCTGAAGAAGCTTGAGAGTCTATTAATGTAAGGCAGGAGACCTAGACACTCCAGACCCTCTTTGAATCTATAAAGTAAATAAAGTCACATAAGAATTTGTCCTGAAGAATTTAACTCAGCTTATGAGATGCCTTAGATATATGGAAACTCACTGCTCAAGAGCATCCTATAGCCTGCTTTCTAAGTAGAACTTCGTGGCTGACTCCACCAGGGCATCCCTCTCCTCCAATGTACGAATGTATCATACTGAACCCAACATGACCAGTTGTTTGGAGGCCTCTATGACCGCTTCCTGTGCCTCATCAACAGTTTGTGCTAACTGGATCTTGGATAGTTCAATAACAGTGTTTTGGGACAAATTAGCAGAACAATAAACTGATTATCACTACCCTTAAAAAAGATTGACTGCCAACAAAAGGAAACCAAATCCATGTGGAAAAGTATTCATGAACAACTACAACCATAATATTTTTTCAAACTTTGTGCAAATTAACAGTCACATAATATCCATGACAGTCTAAAGTTACTTACCTTCTCCAACTTCTCTCTGAGTCATATTTCGCAATTTCTGTTTTGGCACAGGAGGTTATAGGCGACACACTTGCCTGTATAGCCTCTCTGAAGAAATGTGTGGCTCTACACCCCCATGTACCAGACAGACCGCAATCATGCGGCCCACCTGCTTGTATACGCCATCATAGAGTGCTGTCACACAGAAGACAAACAGTAAATGAAGGACACATTTCATAACATAAAAACCAAATGTCTTACTCAAGTCATACATATTGCCATAAACAAATGTGTCTTTGTTGGTGTAACTCACCTTGAGAGTTGCAAGAAAGGCATTTTTGCCAATCAGTTCCCTCAAATATTGCAGAGGAATGGATGGCACTCATTACCAGCCAGAGAAATTCTCTTGAAGGACCACCCTCATCAGCTGCCCCTTCTCCGTCAGCATCCCTAAAAACCATGTCTATTTTTGCGGGATCTCTTAAGCCACAATCATAAACGTTGTCCCTCATCACGTTCATTTGGTTGGCATCAGGGGCAAAAGTGAGTCAACCTTGCTGCTCATTAACTTCAGCAGTACCTTCTACCTTTTAATGGGGTTATGGCTCCCTCTAATGTCCATTTACATACACACAGTCTGTTACCTGCCATTGCACTTTGACCAACCAATATCCAGACTGAATCCTACTGTAAAGATGGGATGGTACCTTTTCCCATGTGTTGAACTCTCTGTTACCTGCCATTGCACTTTGACCAACCAATATCCAGACTGAATCCTACTGTAAAGATGGGATGGTACCTTTTCCCATGTGTTGAACTCTCCTAAATCTCACCGAGCATAAACAAACGATATGAACCCTGAACCCGAACTATACTAAACCCGAAAATTAAACATGTAAAGATCCAAAAGGGGGTTTTCCCACTAGCTAATGTAACCCTGCGTTGTGTGTGGTTGATTGAGACTATAGACGTGGACTTTGGAGATCAGGTAGTTTTAATTAAGCAGAATTCACTCTCTGCATCCTGCATCTGCATCCAAAAGAAAATAAAACATTTGTAGAGCACATATGTTCTGCGAATCGTCATCTCTTTCCACAACAGATGCACAATACAAGGGACTGGGATCATTCGAGGAGCTAGCCATCGTTCACACATACAATAGCCTGCTAATACCTTAGCTAGCTATTAACCACATGTTGAATTCAGAATGTTGATATCATCCTAAAAAGTACAATTACAAGTGCATCTTAACAATACCATCCACTTATGAGTAACCTCTAAATATACAACATTATTCATGAACAAAACACTGTGTGTATGACTTTGTGCTTAAAATAAAACTTTTCTGAAGACGACAGAAAAAGCCTGCCTACCTCTCATAGTGCATCAAAATGATTTGAGCACGAGCACGCAGGGCAAAACGTAAGTACACACTCCCCTATTCCCAGGATGCAGGCATGCATAATAACAAATCAACATGCGATATTAATACACTGCTCAAAAAAATAAAGGGAACACTTAAACAACACAATGTAACTCCAAGTCAATCACACTTCTGTGAAATCAAACTGTCCACTTAGGAAGCAACACTGATTGACAATAAATGTCACATGCTGTTGTGCAAATGGAATAGACAAAAGGTGGAAATTATAGGCAATTAGCAAGACACCCCCAATAAAGGAGTGGTTCTGCAGGTGGTGACCACAGACCACTTCTCAGTTCCTATGCTTCCTGGCTGATGTTTTGGTCACTTTTGAATGCTGGCGGTGCTTTCACTCTAGTGGTAGCATGAGACGGAGTCTACAACCCACACAAGTGGCTCAGGTAGTGCAGCTCATCCAGGATGGCACATCAATGCGAGCTGTGGCAAGAAGGTTTGCTGTGTCTGTCAGCGTAGTGTCCAGAGCATGGAGGCGCTACCAGGAGACAGGCCAGTACATCAGGAGACGTGGAGGAGGCCGTAGGAGGGCAACAACCCAGCAGCAGGACCGCTACCTCCGCCTTTGTGCAAGGAGGAGCACTGCCAGAGCCCTGCAAAATGACCTCCAGCAGGCCACAAATGTGCATGTGTCTGCTCAAACGGTCAGAAACAGACTCCATGAGGGTGGTATGAGGGCTCGATGTCCACAGGTGGGGGTTGTGCTTACAGCCCAACACCGTGCAGGACTTTTGGCATTTGCCAGAGAACACCAAGATTGGCAAATTCGCCACTGGCGCCCTGTGCTCTTCACAGATGAAAGCAGGTTCACACTGAGCACATGAGCACATGTGACAGACGTGACAGAGTCTGGAGACGCTGTGGAGAACGTTCTGCTGCCTGCAACATCCTCCAGCATGACCGGTTTGGCGGTGGGTCAGTCATGGTGTGGGGTGGCATTTCTTTGTGGGGCCGCACAGCCCTCCATGTGCTCGCCAGAGGTAGCCTGACTGCCATTAGGTACCGAGATGAGATCCTCAGACCCCTTGTGAGACCATATGCTGACACATGCACATTTGTGGCCTGCTGGAGGTCACGCTCTGTAGTTCTTCTGTATGGCCTGCTATTGCTTCCAAGACCATTCCTATCTTAACATCGATCACTTTAGTAATGTTATTCGTCATTCTTTGAATCACCAGGTCCATTGTGCCTGGATCCACAATAGTGTTAGCTTCGCTAACGTTAGCTAGCTCCTCCTGCACATCATCTACAGAGGTGGTGGTTTTGGTCGAGTTCTTAGTAGTGCTGCTGGGCATTTTGTCGGAAATTTTGGAGAAATAGCCGTCAATACTCATTGTAGGATAGCTTATTTAGCAAATTATTTAACACTTTTTCAAGCTATAAAATGTATATAAAAAGAGAAATTAACGAATGCCACGGAAGTTCGCTGAAACACAGTGTTCTCTCTACGGCGCCATTTTGTCCCTCCCGAATCAACCTTGTTAACGTGGACTGAAGGGCATCAAGTCCAGGATTATTGGAGAGCAGAAGCCGAGTGCAGTCATTTAGGGTTTGTTTGCAGCGGATAAGGAAGTTCTTTCTCACAATATGGTGTTGTTGCTTTAAACTGACTGTACACCGATTAATGAAATCTGTTTGAAAGGAGGAGCTAGGGAAATTGGTTAGTAAAATTAGCATAATAAAGAACACGTTAAGTTATCGTGTGTAAGTGTATATTTAGCAGCTGTAGGTGTTAATTTGACTGTGCAGGACCGCTTGCAGCTGTTTATTTAGCACATTGGACCACCTGCAAGAACATTTGCACGTGCTTATTTGACGCGTGTAGGTGTTAACTTAGCGCTTGAAGACGTTACCTTAACGAGTGATGAGTGAACGCGTTAACGCCTGCACCTGCTTACTTTATTATTAAAAAGTATTAAAAAGATTGCGTTTTGACCACATGGTTTATTTTCCAAACGGCGTTCCATAGCTTTCTGCCAAGTCATACTGATTTACCATCACTGAAGTTACGCTGTTGCCTTGAATGAGTTGCAAAGCTTCTTTGTTTCCAACAATAGGCTGTAGTCTTGTGATATCAATCATGCAAATCCCAAGCAAAGTCTCAGGCGTGACCTTCAAGTCTATAGTCACGTTCTCATGGAACGGCGTTCCATAGCTTTCTGCCAAGTCGTACTGATTTACCATCACTGAAGTTACGCTGTTGCCTTGAATGAGTTGCAAAGCTTCTTTGTTTCCAACAATAGGCTGTAGTCTTGTGATATCAATCATGCAAATCCCAAGCAAAGTCTCAGGCGTGACCTTCAAGTCTATAGTCACGTTCTCATCGTCTGCAAGTCAATTGCTTATTTACAGTGGTGGAAAAAGTACCCAATTGTTACTCTAGAAAATCACTAAATTAAAAACTTAATTCACCCACTAAAATACTACTTGAGTAAAAGTCTAAAAGTATTTTGTTTTAAATGTACCTAAATATCAAAAGTAAATGTAAATGTTAAAATATACTTAAGTATCAAAAGTAAAATTATAAATAATTTCAAATATATTAAGATTTTTTTTTAAATATATGGATAGCCAGGGGCACATGCCAACACTCAGACACAATTTACAACTGTAACTCAAAGCATTTGTGTTCAGTGAGTCCGCCAGATCAGAGGCAGTAGGGATGACCAGGGTTGAGGATTATTTCTGTCTGTAATAAACCCCTTTTGTGGGGAAAAATGAATTCTGATTGACTGGGCCTAGCTTCCAAGTGGGTGGGCCTGTGCCCTTCAAGGCTCTCCCGTGGCTGTGCACTTGCCCAGTCATGTGAAAACCATAGGTTAGAGCCTAATGAATTGATTTCAATTGACTGATTTCCTTATATGACCTGCAACTCAGTAAAATCTTTGAAATTATTGCATGTTGCGTTAATATTTTTGTTCAGTGTACTTAACTGTAATTTTAACCTAGGTCTATTCTTTGGAAAAATATAGGCTCAATGACTTGAGGCAAGATGTGTGCTTTTTATATATGTCTCTGGAAGGTTCTTTGTGTAAATATGGGGTAACTCAAATGTGAGTACTATACATCTACAGACAACTATTATGGTAATTTCTATGACTTGGCAAAATCTCATGATCTGCATAAAGACATCTGTGGCCAGCCAGTGCATATCAGAAAATCTGTTTATCATTCTGAGTCACCCTGTCTACACCCTTAGAAAAAAGGGTTCCAAAAGGGTTCTTCCACTGTCGCCATTGGAGAATCCTTTTTGTTTCCAGGTAAAACCCGATTTTGGTTCCAGGTAGAACCATTTCGGGTTCCATGTAGAACTCTCTGTGGAAAGGGTTCTACCTGAAACCAAAAAAGTTATACCTGGAACAAACAAGGATTTTATAAAGGGTTCTCCTATGGGGACAGCCTAAGAACCCATTAAGCCCTTTTTCTAAGAGTGTACTGTAGATCTATCTTCAAGCATATCTCCTCATGTGAGCATGTAAAAATGCCTTCTCTAAGGTGTGGTCCATGAACATGCTACAGTTTAACTGTCCATGAATTCCATGCATACCTGGAATTAGGCCAAACCACAGAATATTGGGAAATTGAGAGCAAACAAATGTAGAGCTGCAAAAAGTTGACATTTCCTAAGGTCAATGAGTCTCTTTCAATTATACTGAACAAAAACATAAACACAACATCCAACAATTTCAATTATTATACTGAGTTACAGTAAATATAAGGAACAGCAATGGGTGGGCCTGGGAAGGCAAAAACCCACCCACTGGGGAGCCAGGCCCAGTCAATCAGAATGAGTTTTCCCCCACAAAAGGGCTTTATTACAGACAGAAATACTCCTCAGTTTCATCAGCGGTCCGGGTGGCTGGTCTCAGACGATCCTGCAAGTGAAAAAGCTGAATGTGGAGGTCCTGGGCTGGCGTGGTTACACATTGTATGCGGTTGTGAGGCCAGTTGGATGTACTGGCAAATCCTCTAAAATGACATTGGAGGTGGTTTATGGTAGAGAAATTAACATTACATTCTCTGTTAATAGCTCTGTTGGACATTCCTGCAGTCAGCATGCCAATACCACGCTCCCTCAAAACGTAGGAAATCTATGGCATTGTGTTGTCTGACAAAACTGCACATTTTATAGTGGACTCTTATTGTCCCTAGCACAAGGTGCACCTGTGCAATGATCATGCTGATTAATCAGCTCCTTGACCACACCTGTCAGGTGGATGGATTATCTTGGCAAAGGATTAATGCTCACTAACAGGGATGTGAACAAATGTGTGCACAACATTTGAGAGATATAAGCTTTTTGTGTGTATGGAACATTTCTGGGATCTTTTATTTCAGCTCATGAAATATGGGACAACACTTTACATGTTGCGTTTGTATTTTTGTTCAGTATAAATGCTCACTATATATGACTGCAAATACCAAACCTGATCCTCCTTCCCTATACATTGTCTCCTCACACTCTTTCTTAACTTGACACCTGACAACAACCGTGACTTGCACATTTGGCTCTTCACTGTATGTAAGTTGAGCTGCTGTTTGTAATAGAATACTTGAGACAATGTTTTAGTCAATTGTTTCTACAAGTGTCAATAGGATCCACGATCACTTATTCTAAAAGGAAAATATTAGATTTCAAATATTTAAGCAATGAAGCCCAGGAGGGCATGGTATATTGGATATATTGTCACGGCTGGGAGAAGGTGGCTGGAAAACTACCTAGCCATTACAATATATCTGATAGACCACAGCCTCAGGGGTATTATTGCTTTTATATAAAACGTATCTGCCAATATTTTCAACACACAAAACAATAGTGGAAATTCTATGTATATGCAAATGTACTTTATTAAACAATAACATAATTTTTAACACTCCTCGCTGCAAGTGGGTAGGACTGGTACCAGGCACAAACAGACAGAGACCTACTCCACCAAGACTCACAGTACTCAATATACAGCCAAATTACAATTCAAGGTGATCCATTCTGGTTGAATGTATACATATTGTGGCATATTAGATATGATATAATATTGAGGTACGATAAGTGGACTAAGGCCACATGGACTTCAAGCTCTTTTTCCAGGAATGATGGGTCTGTTCTTGAAGTCGTCGCTATGAAGGTAAGCGTGCAGGTTGGGTCGGGCACACAGCCTCTTCAGGTAGCTCTGGAGGGAGGGGAAGGCATCCAGGCAGGGGGGGCTGAGGACTTGGTGGTGGATCAGCAGGAGCACCAGGGCGTAGTCGGCTAAGGAGATCTGCCAGAGAGAGGAAGAGAGCATGAGTACATGAGAAGTCCAGGTCCAAAACAACCCCTTAAAACCCCTTACCCCTACCCCCATGTACAGTATATGCCAGTTGACATCTTTGATGATAATTAGAAAACATAAATAAATGTACCTTGTCGCCAACCAGAAAGCCTCCTTTATTGCTGGACAGGGTTTTCTCGAAGGGCTTCAGACCTGTTGGCAGTGCTTTAAGGTACCCCTCTTTACCGGAGTCCTGGGGAACCAAATATCATTATTAATCATTTTGGGGCTCAATCTAATCAAACTTGCATTGCAGTTACAGTAGGTAAGTGGCAATTTTTCCTACAGTCAATACTAAACTACAACTGTACTATGATATAAATATAGTATATTCATTTGATCACTGTTGTTGCAGAGAATTTTCCTGCTCTGAAAGAAATGATAAGTGCCCTAGTAGTAACAAACAGTTATCTTTCTCTCACTAGATCTCTCACGTAAACAAATGCCTACTGTAGCATAACAAAACTAATTTCTGTAAAAACTTTTTAAAGAATAATCAATTCCTCCTGCTGCAGGATTATTTTACTACTGTGACAAAACTGGTCAAATTAAGATCCAGCAACAGATCTGTATTATGAGGGAGACGATGGGTTTAGATCAAATTGGTTACATTTACCATACATTTGAACACTTACATCTTTCTCGAACATCAGTTTTATGTATTTGTTCAGGAGATCTTGAAGGGCTTCATCCATCATGTCAATGAGAGCAGCCTCCCTCTGGTCTTTGCCATAGAGTCCTGGAGCAGAGGATTGATCAAGACATATTGGGTGAGTCAATATGAATTTCATTATGTTGCAAGCAGGATTTTCTGTTTGTTCTCCATTTACCAAGTTTCCGTGCGAGATGTCTCCTTATTGCATTGGTCTGGTACAAAGTGAGGTCGCCGTCTTCAAATATAGGGAGCTGACCAAACAGCTGTGTACAAAAAGCAAAGGAAAAATGATCAACAATTCACTTGTAATCCTCTGTCAAAAATCAGAATTGTGATTTGTCATGTCCTGAATCACTTAGCATCTAAACGTCATGATTCAAATATGACGTTTTGGTAACACCTCCTATGAACACCCTCTTCATAATGCATTATAAGTGCATGCGCAACACCTTGTGAGCCATGCATAATGCACAGAAGTGTGCTTTATATAAAGACAGTATTTGTGATAGGTATGTTTTCTATTGATATGTTTATCAAGTTCCGTTTGGCTGATCTTGCATCCAACCTCCCCCTATAGAGCTTGTTAGGGGCTCTCTCCGTCTCTGTAAGGCCCACATGGATAATGTTGCTTAGAAGCCCGGGTTGCCAGTGTCATGTTTGCTCAGTTGATATCTAAACTGCCTTTTTAGGAGAACATTGTCGACGGTGTATCAGTAAACATTCAGCCAAGGATACACATGTATTCACTTTTTGAAAGTATTTTTTTTCTCAAAGGTTACTCCCTCCCCTGAATTAATTAAGACATTTTTGTCTGCATGTAAAAGTGATGTGAAATGCAATAACATAACTTGTCTATGGTACACTGGTTACCGGGTTACTCACACAGCTGGCTTTGAGAGTGCTCTCCGTCCACATCTCCATGGTGATGACCTTCTCATCAAACTCTGCCCCTTGGTCTTTGAGCATCACTCGGATGACCTCAGCACGACCTGTTATAGCACAGACCATAGAGATCCTATTCAAATACATTGTATTCTAATTCTTAATTCTACGGCACAGGGAAAAAAAATTGGCCTTTTTACACTGCATTGTTCTTAGCCCCGGGCTAAGGTGCAGTGTGAACGTGCCTAATCTCTACCAAATGAAACCCTATTAGAGCCTGACAAAATCTCTGGTTCTTACAACAAGGTTATAAAGAGAGTTATGGGCAAAATGCAATTTACTGTTTAATAAGCAAACTCTATATCAATAATTGTTTCTGTGTTTAAAAGAAAAGGTTAAAAAGGTCCAATGTAGCCATTTTTATCTCAATATCAAATCCTTTCTGGGTAACAATTAAGTACCTTACCGTGATTGTTTTAAATTAAAATGATACAATTATCTATATAAAAAAACACAGGTAAATCACGTTTTTAACTGCATTGGGCCTTTAAAAAGTCTACTTCAATAGCCAAGTTTGGCATGAAAATTCCATAAAGTGTTGGCAAGAGAGCAGAAACAGACTGACAGCCAGAGTAAATGTTGGCTACAGTATTTTGCACTTCAATAGCTGTCCATTCTTAAAGCTGAAAAGTTCAACATTGATGGAACATTGATCAGGTCAACATACAGTACCTCGGACTGGAAAATATGTGAGTGTGAGAGACACTAAAGAGAAAACAAAAAACAGTAATTATTAGTAAGAAAGACAGACAATTAAAGGCTCTGCACACTACAGTTAGTTCTCTGAAGTGTGCAGTACAAAGTCAATGTTCTTTGTCAGTTTCCTACTTCAGAATATCCAGCAGCACTTGCATAAATATATTGAATGTGCATGTTTTCTACCCTTTTTATACAAATCAACCATAATCCATAACTAAACAGGTAAGAAGAGTAGATAAAAAGTTTTGCTGTGCATTCACTTACTCTCTGCTATCAGCTGTGGTTTGTAGAGCCAAGTCGTGTGTTAACGCAAAATGCAATACCTGCTCTCCTCTTTGTATTGGCCTTATATACACCTTTGTTGGTTTTGCAATATGACTTGCACATTCAAGTTACCAATGGGAGGAGAATGGGTCATATACTAGAATTAAAGGTGTTCCCCCAGCCAATGAACCAGTTAGACTTGCCAGAAAGCAGAAAGTCTGCTGTTTTGGCTGAGTCATGATGATATATACTGAACAGTGTTGGTCCCATGTTTCATGAACTGAAAGAAAAGATCCCAGAAATGTTCCATGTGGACAAAAAGTTTATTTTGCTAAAATGTTTTGCACAAATTTGTTCACATCCCTGTTAGTGAGCATTTCTCCTTTGCCAAGATAATCCATCCACCTGACAGGTGTGGCATATCAAGAAGCTGATTAAACATTATGAGCATTACACAGACACACCTTGTGCTGGGGACAATAAAAGGTCATTCTAAAATGTGCTGTTTTGTCACACAACACAATGGCACAGAAGTCTCAAGTGTTGAGGGAGTGTGCAATTGGCATGCTAACTCCAGGAATATCCACCAGAGCTGTTGCCAGAGAATGTAATGTTCACATATTTTTTGAGAATTTGGCAGTACATCCAACTTGACTCACAACCGAAAACAATGTGTTACCACGCCAGCCCAGGACCTCCACTTCTGGCTTCTTCACCTGTGGGGTCATCTGAGACCAGCCAACCTGACAACTGATGAAACTGTGGGTTTGCATAACTTAAGAATTTCTGCAAAAACTGTCAGAAACCGTCTCAGGGAGGCTCATTTACGTGCTCGTTGTCCTCACCAGGTTATTGAATACACAGAGATATCGTGACGAGATCCTGAGGCCCATTGTCGTGCCATTTATCCACCGCCATCACCTTACGTTTCAGCATGATAATGCACGGCCCCATGTCGCAAGGATCTGTACACAATTCCTGGAAGCTGAAAATGTCCTCGTTTTTCCATGGCCTACATACTCACCAGACATGTCACCCATTGAGCATGTTTGGGAGGCTCTGGATTGGCGTGTAGGACAGCATGTTCCAGATTCCACCAATATCCAGCAACTTCACACAGCAATTGAAGAAGAGTGGGACAACATTCCACAGGCTACAATCAACAGCCTGATCAACTCTATGCAAAGGAGATGTATTGTGCTGCATGAAGCAAATTATGATCACACCAGATACTGACTGGATTTCTGATCCACACCCTAAGGTATGTGTGACCAACAGATGCATATCTGTATTCCCAGTCATGTGAAATCAATAGATTATGGCTACATTTATTTATTTAAATTGACTGATTTCTTTATATGAACTGTAACTCATCATTCATGTTGTGTTTATATTTTTCTTCAGTGTATGTACAGGTATCTGACGATAAAAGAAAACCACATTTTGGGTTCATTCAGAATATTTATGCTGTATTGTACATGTTAAAGTACCTGCCCAGTGTTCACAGATATCTATTAAAGATGACCTATAATTACTTACAATAGCTTTTCTGTGTTGGAATGGTGTGGGTGTATCCCAACAACTGAATGGTTTGGGCGTATACTGGTCATTACAAATATGAACGCAAGTAGACCACTGATTGGCCAGCTCATCTTCCTCTAGACTGCTGATTGGCCAGCCCATCCTCCTCATGAATATGACATGTTCTATGAGGAAATAGCAAGCATTTTTTAGTTTGAGGTGGGGTTTTTTAAAGTGTTTTTTTCTCAAATGTATGCTTTGGTCACAAAAATGAGTATAGGGTGAGTCAACATCATTTGGATATGAGTTAAAAGAATATGAACTTTTAAAAATGAGATTTTCACTGGGTAGCTACTTTAACCACATTAAACCGCCTGACATTCCACTTCTTCCTCTTCTTCTTCCCTTGCAGACATTGTTATTGGTTATTGACGTGAAACAACAACTATCCTTAAAATACAGCATAAACAGTCTGAGTGAACCCTCAGTGTAGTTTGTTTTATCTGCAATTGATTGATTTGGGACCTAAATCCCAATCTTCTATAGCGCACCACTGCCCTCTAGCTTGTAAAGACTATTTGCAAGGATCCCACTCTGCTATTGAACGTCTTGAATGTTTCCCTCATGGTGACGCTCTACTACCAGGTTTATACTTGATATAAGGGCTTTGCTACCTAATATCTTAGTATTACATTTACTCATGACTAAACAGGCTTGTAATAAAACATGAAATATGTTGGATTTGTATTAAACAATGTTTGTTTTCTCATCTCCTTTCGTTTGTGCTAAAAGAGTAGACGAGTGTATTTTGACTCCAAAGGTTGCCCTTTTAAAGAGTGCTTATGTTTACATAATGCTTTGCCTGGTCCCAAATCTACCTAATACCTTAGTATTACATTTACTTATGACAAAACATACAACAAAATCATTCCAACTCTGCTTTTTTCCAAAGGAATTTTAAAAAGAAAACAGGTTAAAAATATGCATCTCCATATAATTTCTAGATCATCTCATTCTACAATTATGTAATTATAACCATCAAAATAAAGTCATACATATGGATATATGAAAATGCATAAGTTAAATGTAAAAAAAATACCCTACTGTAACCAAAAAATAATGATGCCAGCTTTTCCCCACAAAATAGTTGCTGCGTCTATCCAAAACTAGTGGAGGCCTACAAGAAATCACTCTTTGATAATATTGCACATTTAAATATTACATACTGTATATATGAGATATATTGTATGAGGTTTTCCATTGCTTATCTAAAGCCTTCTTTATAACACAGCAGCTATGGATTTTCATATACAGTTGAAGTCGAAAGTTTACATACACTTAGGTTGGAGTCATTAAAACTCGTTTTTCAACCACTCCACAAATTTCTTGTTAACAAACTATAGTTTTGGCAAGTCGGTTAGTGCATGACACGTAATTTTTACAACAATTGTTTACAGACAGATTATTTCACTTATAATTCACTGTATCACAATTCCAGTGGGTCAGAAGTTTACATACACTAAGTTGACTGTGCCTTTAAACAGCTTGGAAAATTCCAGAAAATTATGTCATGGCTTTAGAAGATTCTGATAGGCTAATTGACATAATTTGAGTCAATTGGAGGTGTACCTGTGGATGTACCTGTGGATGTATCTCAAGGCCTACCTTCAAACTCAGTGCATCTTTGCTTGAAAATCAACAGAAATCAGCCAAGACCTCAGAAAAAAAATGGTGGACCTCCACAAGTCTGGTTCATCCTTGGGAGCAATTTCCAAACGCCTGTAGGTACCACGTTCATCTGTACAAACAATAGTACGTAAGTATACACACCATGGGACAACGCAGCCGTCATAACGCTCAGGAAGGAGACGCGTTCTGTCTCCTAGAGATGAACGTACTTTGGTGCGAAAAGTGCAAATCCATCCCAGAACAACAGCAAAGGACCTTGTGAAGATGCTGGAGGAAACAGGTACAAACGTATCTATATCCACAGTAAAACGAGTCCTATATCAACATAACCTGAAAGGCTGCTCAGCAACAAAGAAGCCACTGCTCCAAAACCACCATAAAAAAGCAAGAATACGGTTTGCAACTGCACATGGGGTCAAAGATCATACTTTTTGGAGAAATGTCCTCTGGTCTGATGAAACAAAAATAGAACTGTTTGTCCATAGACCATCATTATGTTAGGAGGAAAAAGGGGGGTGCTTGCAAGCCGAAGAACACCATCTCAACCGTGAAGCACGGGGGTGGCAGCATCATGTTGTGGGGGTGCTTTGCTGCAGGACGGACTGCTGCACTTCACAAAATAGATGGCATCATGAGGAGGAAAATTATGTGGATATATTGAAGCAACATCTCAAGACATCAGTCAGGAAGTTAAAGCTTGGTCGCAAATGGGTCTTCCAAATGGACAATGACCCCAAGCATACTTCCAAAGTTGTGACAAAATGCCTTAAGGACCACAAAGTCAAGGTATTGGAGTGGCCATCACAAAGCCCTGACCTCAATTCTATAGAACATTTGTGGGCAGAACTGAAAAAGCATGTGCGAGCAAGGAGGCCTAATACAAACCTGACTCAGTTACACCAGCTCTGTCAGGAGGAATGGGCCAAAATTCACCCAACTTATTGTGGGAAGCTTGTGGAAGGCTACCCGAAACGTTTGACCCAAGTTAAACAATTTAAAGGCAATGCTACCAAATATTAATTGAGTGTATGTAAACTTCTGACACACTGGGAATGTGATGAAAGAAATAAAAGCTGAAATAAATCATTCTCTCCACTATTATTCTGACATTTCCCATTCTTAAAATAAAGTGGTCATCCTAAATGACCTATTTTCCCTCCGATTAAATGTCAGGAATTGTGAAAAACTGAGTTTAAATGTATTTGGCTTAGGTGTATATAAACTTCCGACTTCAACTGTATACATACAAATATTTGTTTTCAACTATTTCTGTTGTCCTCAAAACTAGATTTAAAAGAGAACACTATAACCGAAATACTACAATTATTGAGTTAGAATAAACATTCTTTACAGTGTCTAAGAACATCCTAAGGAAAGACTTTCTATCAAATACATGTTTCTGTTCCCTAGTATAATTACAAAATGGTTATCGGACAAAGGGAATTAAATATCCTGCATAGATTATTAAGGAAATCTAAAGATATTTATCAAACCAATAAATGCATAAGTGCAGGTGTAAACCAACCCTGGCCCCGGAAAGGCAATATTCCACTTTCTATCCACAATTTTACACCAGGGCTACGCTACACAGAGAAAATAGGTTGAGACACACAAGGACCTCGATCAATAAGGTGGCAATGTATTCGACATAGCCTTGTATGGTGTATTTGACATTTGCAGTACAAGGAATTTTAAACGGAATAAGGAGACCCACATATAAGTATGTGTTATAGCATAGAATATACTGTAAGAGGCATGTTATATAGAATTTGTAACATTTGACCTGAGAGAAATGCTCAAGCAAGTCCCATCTAAGATGGAATGTCAACTACTGTATATCGTAACAATAACGTAAGATGGCTGTTACATCCATAGAATTAGAATGAATAGAATGATCGTCCCCATGCAGTTCAATTATGCCTTAAGTGCGCTAATGAGTTTACCAGTCAAAAGGCTGTGGGTTTCAAGCCCATTATACTAGTTCTATTTATATGGTATTTATATGTTTATATTTATATGAGCACCCTGTGGTTGTTGAAAGAGGCATTTCGGAATCTTAATGTCAAGCTTATGAAGGTGTTACAGGTTACATGTTATTCGCCTATACTGTTAACTGTATCACATTTACACACTCCAGGACCAGGGCTGGACACTTCTAAAACATAACATTTCTAGAATCCTGCAAAATAGCCAAAGCACTAAGACCAACAAGACCAGTGTTTATGTAGAAAATAAAGGTGCTTTGCAACTAGATGGATTTCAGTAAAAAAAAAAAATCACAATGACATTAATCAATGACTGATTATTTTATTTCTGAGGAAAATCTTGTCAGATAAACCTACTGTTTGGTTCAAAATCTCTAACGAGAGAAAGAAACAGATGAAACCAGTATTACACAACCATTGTCTAAGGCACGTGTCAAACACATTCCACGGAGGGCCGAGGGGCTGCGGGTTTTTGCTCCTCCGTTGTACTTGATTAATTAATTAAGGTCACTGACTAGTAAGGAACTCCCCTCACCTGGTTGTCTTGGTCTTAATTGAAAGGCAAAACCAAAAATCAGCAGACCCTCGGCCATAGCATGAGTTTGATAGCCCTGGCCTAAAGTGTATGTCTCAACAGAGACTATAACACTATTTGTTGCATAAAATACTGTATCTGCTTTTTTGCATTGGATGCATCTCAATCCGCCGAATCGCACTTCCGCATCTGCGGTGAAAGTTGGCAGAGCTAGAGGTGAGAAATCCTGAAAATTGGTGTTCTCACGAAAACGTCTGTAGGTGGATTGCCTATTGCTCTATGGAAAGGGGAGACTCTCAATAACACAACGGTGGTGTCCGTTTTGCTCTTACGACCCCAACAACTGTCAGGGGACTCATCTGAAGTTGGTACCGTCGATGTGCCAACTTCTGTTTGTAGCTTACGAACCGCTTGGGCTACAAACTTATATGACCCCAGTGTGGAAAGAGGAGATTCTCGCGAACACGATGTTCTCCGTTTTGCTCTATGTCCCCCACAAGCGTCACGGGATTTGTCTGAAGGTAACCGGTACCGGTTTTACAAAAAAAATTGAAGTATGAAGGTAGTTTTGTGCCTACCCAAAAAAGTGGTTAAATATGTGTAAAAAATATATATTCCCTGAGCTTTCTTATATCTCCTAGATATAGAACAAACACTTCAAAACCTTGTTTCTCATGATTTATTTGTTGACTGTTTGAATGTGTTATTCAATGTGTTTCTCTGGACTATAGTAGTAAAGGCCAAATGCAATATTTTATCTAATCATTTTTTGGGGAAACCTAAAGGGGTCCAAAAATTCTAATTCAAATAGCTAAATGATCCATAGTATGACCATCTTAAAACAATTCCATATGTCAGCTTAGAACCCCCACCAATATTTAATATTCATCTGAAAAATCTCTAACACTTTGACGTAATGGACAATTGTGGCTTTCAGGTGAAGTTTCCTCTAGGTACAGATCTAGGATCAGCTTCCGCTCCCCCAATCTTAACATCTAAGGGCAGCCTCTCCCTACAACAGAACAGTGAGGCAATCTTTTTTGCTATTTCCTTGTGCTGTTTTTGTCTGTTTAAACTACCTTCATGCAAAATAGCACATTGTCATTTACAAAACAACCTGGCCCGTGGGTTGCTGTGGAGGGTGTGGGGAAATGCTGGGATGTTGGCTGCTTCGATATACTCTTCTCTCTTGCATCTCTTGAACTGTGGGTGGTGGGGGGGGGGGGTCACTTGTAGGGCAAGCGTGTAGTAGGGCCTAGTTTCAGTTTGTCACTCAGTTTCTGGATAAGCAAGGACAGCTCCTCTGTAGCCTGAGACTTGTCTTCCAGGAGTTCGTAACGTAAACTGGAGATGTCCTGCTTGATTTCTTTCAGTTCACCTGCAAAGTAACATAATGTGAGGTCCTAACAGAAACAATGTGAGGTCCGTTCAAGTTGTTTGTATTGAGGAATTCTGTTAAAGGTTTCTCAAATGAAATATTTACTGAAATATTCACTGCATGACAATGTTGAACTGATGCACTCTCCATAATTCAATATATTTTTTATATACTGTACACAATGCAGTTAGCACGGTTTATTTGAGCTTCAAACACCAACGGGAACCCTGTGGAATTTGCAGTTTGTAGACCTCTTTCTACTCCTGAGAAATGTTCATTTTCTGCATTGTGTAACAACACCGCAAAAGATTCTCAAAGACTATTTCAAAGTAAAAGTGAAGATGCAACTTTACCTTCATTGACCTCGTCGTTTTCTTTGTCCACTTGTGCTTTGAAAACGTAGCGTTTGATGAGTCGCTTTATGATTTGCTGCAACAAGGAAGGAAAATGTAAAAAATGTAGGCCTATATGCTGTTATGTTAAAGTGGGGCTAAATTTCCTGATTTGGCCTTGTTTTTCAGCTTGGTCATTATTAACAAATGCAGCAGCCATGACTGAAGCCAAACGAGAGTTGTCTTGGAGGGGGTGGTTTATTGTGGGTCTCTTGTGTGTGTGTTTGCAAGTGGCAAGTGTTTGTACATTCACTCTGCCAAAACGGTACACAGTTACAGTCACTCATCCTTCTAGATAACTTGAAACAGTCTAACCAAGACCCGGTCTCCCAAAAGCATCGTACGGCTAAGTTCATCGTTAGAACCTTTGTATGAGCATCGTTAAAACTCTGAGCTGTTTCCCAAAACCATCATAATTAACAATGCACTTGAAAATGCAGGTAATCTAACGCATGCCTCGGACAACTTGTAGAACAGCTAAGTGCATGGTTAGATGTTTTCCCCCCCCTCCCGCATCACTGTATGCACAGAAGATCTCCGCTAAACATCTGTGACCGCCAATGACTTCAAAACAAAGTTGTCGATGTCTTTGCAATTAATACAAACAAGCGGCGTGCAAAAATATTATTTAAATGAAAACCGAGATGACTGCATTAAAATAAAGGCTATAGGCGTATCTCAATCATATTGAAATACATTTCTATTTTGCTACTTTTAGGCTACTGTTTGTAATTTGTCTCAATATAGTTAATGATGTACAGTATAGCCTAACATGCGTGCAATGATGTACCAAATCAGTGCTTTAGTGCATTTTAATTGGGTAAGCATTAGAATAATCCGAATCAATATTTGCAGCCGTAGGTGGTAATATCTCTCTATGAGCTAGTCAGTCATCAGTATTGTGAAATAATGTTAAGGAAAGATTTGAATAGAGAAAGCTGACCCGAGAGCAGCAGTTCCTTTCTTTCGATCCTATCAGTATAGACATATGCTCCAACGACACACTTAGTGACCATTCTTTCTGCGTGGTGAAACGCATGTTACATCTTCGGCCGTTGTAGGAAAGATACATCGCTAACACACTGGTAAGCCTAGGTTCCATCGCTATTGGGAAATCAGGCCCAGGTCTTGTGTCTCGAAGTCACCTAGGCAAGCTAGTGCTAGCCAACTTCTTCAGCAAATTAGCTTAACCTGGCAGGTGTGCGACCATGGCAAAGTTGGTTTGACATTGGATAACCTCTCTCTGGGCTAGTTAGGAAACATCAATAAATTTCACAAAGTAAATTGGACAATATTTTCATATTTTAGTTGTCTCATTAAATGCTTTCAATATTTGTATTTGAATTTCTACAATTTATAATTGGTTTGAGGTTTTTAAGTCATTGAAATTTGTATGTGTCAGCATATGGTCTCACAAGGGGTCTGAGGATCTCATCTCGGTACCTACTGGCAGTCAGGCTACCTCTGGCGAGCACATGGAGGGCTGTGCGACCCCACAAAGAAATGCCACCCCACACCATGACTGACCCATCGCCAAACCGGTCATGCTGGAGGATGTTGCAGGCAGCAGAACGTTCTCCACTGCGTCTCCAGACTCTGTCACGTCTGTCACATGTGCTCATGTGCTCAGTGTGAACCTGCTTTCATCTGTGAAGAGCACAGGGCGCCAGTGGCGAATTTGCCAATCTTGGTGTTCTCTGGCAAATGCCAAACGTCCTGCACGGTGTTGGGCTGTAAGCACAACCCCCACCTGTGGACGTCGGGCCCTCATACCACCCTCATGGAGTCTGTTTCTGACCGTTTGAGCAGACACATGCACATTTGTGGCCTGCTGGAGGTCATTTTGCAGGGCTCTGGCAGTGCTCCTCCTGCTCCTCCTTGCACAAAGGCGGAGGTAGCGGTCCTGCTGCTGGGTTGTTGCCCTCCTACGGCCTCCTCCACGTCTCCTGATGTACTGGCCTGTCTCCTGGTAGCGCCTCCATGCTCTGGACACTACGCTGACAGACACAGCAAACCTTTTTGCCACAGCTCGCATTGATGTGCCATCCTGGATGAACTGCACTACCTGAGCCACTTGTGTGGGTTGTAGACTCCTTCTCATGCTACCACTAGAGTGAAAGCACCGCCAGCATTCAAAAGTGACCAAAACATCAGCCAGGAAGCATAGGAACTGAGAAGTGGTCTGTGGTCACCACCTGCAGAATCACTCCTTTTTTGGGGGTGTCTTGCTAATTGCCTATAATTTCCACCTTTTGTCTATTCCATTTGCACAACAGCATGTGAAATTTATTGTCAATCAGTGTTGCTTCCTAAGTGGACAGTTTGATTTCACAGAAGTGTGATTGACTTGGAGTTACATTGTGTTGTTTAAGTGTTCCCTTTATTTTTTTGAGCAGTGTATTTTTTTAAAAATTGTCCCATATACATTGAGGTCATTTACTGATGGTCCCTAACTAGCCCCATTGGGATATTGAATGTCAAACCAAATTGACCATGGGCATTACGATTAGGTACCGTGCAGCTGTGCTCCAAATTGATGATATCATGTGTGGCTCAGTCGGTAGAGCATGGTGCTTGCAATGCCAGGATTGCGAGTTCGATTCCCATGGGGGACCAGTACAAAAATATAAGCACTCAGTCAC
This sequence comes from Salvelinus alpinus, assembly GCF_045679555.1. Taxonomy (NCBI): domain Eukaryota; kingdom Metazoa; phylum Chordata; class Actinopteri; order Salmoniformes; family Salmonidae; genus Salvelinus; species Salvelinus alpinus. The sequence goes on from NC_092092.1 coordinate 43,242,046, forward strand.
TCTGGATAAGAGTGTCTGCTAAAATGTAAATGATTACTTGGGCAGGATTGAAATCAACCCAAGGAAAACTGTCATGGTATCCTTCATCTGTGACATACCTATCATCTCCCAAATCTCAGATTTGGACCAGACTGGCTTTATGACCAAAATTATCCTATTTATACTTTGTAGTAAATTTTGACACTAGAATACATGTTTCTGACTCATATCAATGCCACATAGGCCATTTTCAAAATGTAAAGTTGCTTTTTAAGGGCAGTCGATCTTTAATGTGACATTTTGCTAAACATTATATTTAGACTGACGGAGAGGTCAGCTTACCTGATAGCAAGTGGGTTGGTTCAGAATGCTGTGGGACTCTGCAATGCGTAGGTTGGACTGGGTGAAGAGATTGAGCTGCAAAAACAGACACGGACAAACAAAAGCACATTTGGATACTTTATCTAGATACTCAATTAACCATTATAAAAATAAGGACCAATTATCAACGAGAGTCTTAACCAGAGGTTGGAACCGGATCAGAGAACAGAACTGAAAAATAACTAAATCTTTCAAGGAACAGAAATGGAACCTGGAACGAAAGTGATCCATAATGTTCTGGAACAGAACTGTCATTTAAAAATCATGGGAACCGGTTAATATCGTTCTTTTACATTCCAGGCATTTATTTTCTAGTCCCACAACAAAACGCAACAAAGCCCTACTCTGTCACTCAGAAACGTATTCCAGTGTCTGCCTGCAAGCTGAAAATCTTTGCCTGTGAGTGTGCATGTTTAAGTTACCTGCGATCCTCCCCCCTCCTAAACAGACTCCTTTACTGACATTACAAGCTTGATTCAGAAGATAGGCAGAGACATTTGTAATTGGCTAGAGAAGAATGGATCAACATTTTCGATGCTAGTTAAGGATACTATAGGCCTAGTTATCACGTTTCACGTTGAATTTATTAACTACAAAAAGGTAAGACGTGTTTTTAATTCTGGTGCCGCTCTGCAATCACGAGCCTGTTAGCTAGCTAGCTCAAGCTTGTTAGCTAGCTAGCTCAAAGGACATTCAAAGCTCCTCCATAGAAGCCGCTCCTCCTTGGTATAATTCTGTGGACCTAATTTAGATAATGCATGTCATAACAAGATGCCCAGCGCTTCAAGCCTCCTCCTCAACTCTCTCTCGCTCTCTCCCCACCCACAAAATGTCTCCCTTGCTCTCTCCCCACCCACACAATTTCAGTAGCATCTTGCGCCATAGGCTACACACATGTAAACAACTAGCTTGCCTGCTCTCTCCGCACTGGTTGGTGAAGTCATGTAATCAGCTAAATGTTAAAAACTGTTGATTTCACAGGTTAAAAAATGAACAGAAAGGAACAATATAAACGGTTTCAAACCGGTTCAGAACCTTGTTTTGCTGGTAGGAACCGTGGTATGAAACAAAATAAATAGTGATGTTCAGAACAAAATGGTTTCAACCCCTGGTTTTAACACTTGCAAGCACACACACCCGTACATTTACACACACACACATATACGTTTTGGGGGATCAAAAAACGAATACTACATTGTTTCGCATCATTCCTGGAACATTGTCAAAATACCAGGGTCTCAACTGACCCTGTCACTGCTCTGATGAAGGCCGTGCATTAGCTGTCAGTGTCTTATGACTAAGGAGCTTGGAGAGGCTTCACTTACCAAGTATAGGTCGATAGTGTGTATAGTTCGATAGTGTGGTTAAAAAAAATTTGGACTGAAGGCCATCTGGCCTCAAGTGCACAGAGAGCCTTATTAGTCATCAGTCATGTCTTCTTCTTCCCATTACCCAGCCACTCTTCGATTCCCTACAGGCTAACAGGAGGTCTACCCAAGGACATTCTTGGCCCCTCACCCACCCGATCAATAGGTAGATAATGGAAGAAATACCTTGGGTTCAGGGTAACAGAAGCGGTGTCAACCCATTTTGCTTCTAGCCTCCCCCCCAAAATATAAAGACGTTTTGTGTGTCTGACCAGAAAGCACTGGAATTCAATGTACCCCATATTTGCATGTTTTAAAACCAAAAACCACATAACACACTATAGACCCCTTTCTGTGTTTGCAAACATTGCCGCATGAGCGCGATGCGCGCAAGTTGGTGGCAGAACACGGGGAAGTTCTTATAGCACGCCAGCAAAAAAAGCCTCTATTTATATGTTGCTTATGAGTGCATTTCACAATACTTTTGGATTATAATTGGATTTTAAGGCCCGTATGAATGTCCTGCTTAATATAATGTTTGTGTCATCATCGCAAGTCAACTGCATTATACTTAAAAAACACTTCAACTCAATAAAATGGCTCTTTGGCTAGCTTTTGCT